>NW_022900939.1:17542368-17562910 GCF_012274545.1 Fukomys damarensis | reverse complement strand
TTTTTTTTTTTTTTTTTTTTTCCTGGTACAGATGGCTGAGTTGGGTTTTTTTTAGGATACAAAAGAGCTTGCCAGAAGAAAGCAGGTGAAGAATAGCATTTCAAATTGGGTATCAGAGAGCCCTAAAACCTCCTGGAGCAGGAAGTGGGACCACGAGGAGTGAACAGATCAGCAGGGCTCAGTGGCCGGGGGCAGGGGCAGAGGTGGGCTTTCCTGCAACTGATGGAACATTCATGTCTCCAGAGAGCAGCGAGGTGCACCAGCTTTGGGGAAGAACCTGGGGCCATTGTTGAAGGGAGAACTGAGGAGTGAAGCGGAAGTGATGAATAGACTAGGTGGTTCCTGGGAGTCTGAGAGATGCCCAGGAGGTGGGCTGGGGTCTCATGGCGATCAGCTAGGGGAGCGGTGGGAGTAGAGGGAGGCCAGTGCCCTCCTCTCTCCAATCTGCCATTTTCAGGGTGGGCTCTGGCCTTTGGCACCCTACTGGCCCCACAGGCCAGGGGACAGGGGGCACCTATCTGCAAGTCCCCTTCGTGAGGGAAGAGACCTTTCCGAGGCAGACCCAGGAAGCTGCCTCATGATATCCACACACTTTTGCTCAAAGTCATCACCTGCAGCAGGAATGGAGCCAGGGAGGGGTTTAGATTGAGTGGACCCAAGCCCACCATTGAGGAGGGGCCCTCTCTGTCCCCTCCTGGGCTCCTCAGAAATTCTGAGTGAACCCCTGGCCCTGGATGGGAGGGAGGAGCCTACAGGAACAACCACTGGGGAAGTGAGAGAGTTCCAGGCACCGTGAGAAACCTAGGCCACCACCCAGGATCAGCTGAAGAAGGGGGTGGTGGCTGGCTGGTAGGAAGCTCTCTGGGGAGAAAAGGGGGGCCCAGGAGTCTCAGTGCAGAGGGTGGGGTGTGCTCCTCAGAGGAGGAGTGGTCTGAGGTAGGTGGTGGAACAGGGCATGCAGGGCAGCTAATCCCATTTCCTGGGTGCTTTCCTGGTCACCCTGTGAGGGGGCTGCAGTCCTGGGGAGGATGGGGGCCTCTGAGAGGTAAGTGGGACTCTCTTTGAGACAGACACACTGGAGGGATTGGCCCTTCTGGATCATTCTGTTCCCCAAGGGACCCACCTGGAGGTCCAGCACCAGGACCAGCAGGCATAGGGCTAAGGCAATGCAGGTACCATGCCTGGTAGGTCTACAGAAATAAGCCCAGGATGCTGTGGGGGAAATTTGAAGAGTCTTCTGGGAAACTAAAGAAAGGGGCTCCTGATGCTGAAGCTCAAAGCTTCATCCCTCTTGGGGTTCCTGGGGGTGCTGGCCAGAGAGAGACAGGTTTGGTGGAGCGTGTGTCTGTGGGTACCCAGCAGAACTCCTCCCTGTGAACCCCCAGTGGGCATTCGCTGAAGGAACCTAGCTGTCCCCTTCCCCTGTAGAATGTGAGCCAGCCCCTGGTCGCAAGCTGAGGGACTGGGGATGATTCAGAGGCCTGTGCCTGTGACACGAATGCAATTAGATCTAATGGGACAGAGCCCTTTCTCCTGCAGCTCCACGCCCACCCCGCCTCCCTCAGGCACAGCAGGCAGGAGAGGGAGGGATCCACGGGAGGTGGGAGGTGAGGGACCCAGAGGGGCTTTGACGTCAGCCTGGCCTTTAAGAAGCCGCCTGCCAAGGGCTGTGGAGACGGAGACCTGGACCACCACGCAGCATCATGCCCACCCCCGGCGCTGCCACACTGCAGCCCAAGGGCTTCCGAAGGGCCGTCTCAGAGCTGGATGCCAAGCAGGCTGAGGCCATCATGGTAAGGGGGCATGCTGGCACCCACGGGCCAGAGGGCAACAGATGCCCGGGGCAGGCCAAGCAGCTTCTGCCTTAGCGGGCTGGTGGCGAGCCCACTGGGAGTCTGCAGGGTTGTTGTGTGTCCCGGCCCAAGGGTGTCCCCTGTATCCCGGTGTGTGTCTCTTCTGTGTACTGCTGGGCTCTGGGAGATGCTGCCTGTCCCACCATGCCAAGCTCTGGGGTGTGTGTGGGTCTCTGTGTGTCCTGTTTTGTGAATCAGGAAAAATATTCCCCTTGGGCGTGCTGGATGATGAAGGCTGTCTGTGGTCACAGTCACCAGAGGCCCTGGGAGAACGCCAAGGGTTCAGCCGGCCTCACCTGCCTCCTGTGCCCAGCTGCCTTTATCAGTTATCTGCTTGGGGGTGGGGGAGCTGCCCCAATCTTCCTGGCCCAGTGACATCTTGTGGCAGGGTCCAGCCGTCAGGAACAGGCTCAGATTCTGTTGTGCCAAGGATGATCCGGCTCTATGGTGACTTCTGTCCCTCCTCCCATTCCTTCCTCTCCTCTCTCTGAGCTCTAAGTGCAGGCAAAGGACACTGAGCTGACCCCTTTGCTGGACTGGGTGACTGGGGGGGTCTCAGCCTCTGAGGGTTCAGTTCTACCTCAGGGCCCACAGCAATCTGCTCCCCATACACCCAGGAGGGGTTTGTGTTTGTAGACCTTAGCACAGAAGCTTAACTTCCAGGCACTTTTCAGGGACAATGTGAGGTCAAGAGGGCCCTACCTCTCTGGTTCCAAATCAGATTCCTCTCCTTGGGAGGCCCTGGCCCACCCAGCCTACAGAGTTCTCCTGGGACAGAGCAATGGCCCTAGTTCTTTCTATCCAAGACCAAGAGGGGACTTGGAGGTGGTGGTCTTTGAGGAAAAGGAGGGTGGAGCTGGGCTGAACCGCCTCCCATTTCCAGGACCCCAGGGTCTTGTTCTCTTTTACAAAGGGACTGAGGGACACAGGCCTTCATGGAAACTCAGCTCCAAGACTAAGCCCAGACGCCTCCTTAGCCCAAGGCTGGGTGGGCTCTGAGTATTGGGGAATTGGAAATGCAAACAGCACGGGGAGAGACCGATGGCCAGCCGTGGAGAGCTCCGATGGAGCACATAAGGAGTGGCCTTGGCCCTGCACCTCCACAAGGAGGCCAGGAGGTCCCCAAAGGAGCGACACTCACTCTACAGAGACCTCCTGTGCTGTGGCCTTCCAGTGCCCTGGCTGCTGTCCATCTGTCCATCTGTGGGCACGGGAGAGGCAGCTCCTCCATCACTAATCCAGTTAAGGCCAGGCCTAGGAACAGGTGACACAGTGCGTCTGCCTTGGGAGGCAGCTGTCCAGGCGCCTCGGCCCCCTGCTCTGTCATGGTTTCCAGCATCTTCCTATCAGGCCGGCTGTCACCTCTTCCATCAGGACCTGCATGCAGCGCCCCAGGGGCTCAGCAGTGTGCCCATCTCCCACCCTGTGTGTCACCAAGCAGCCTGCCTGGGCCCCAAGGGTGTCAGCAAGGAGGAGAATACAGCGTGTCCCTGTCCCCACAGTCACCACAGTTCATCGGGCGTCGGCAGAGCCTCATTGAGGATGCTCGCAAGGAGCGGGAGGCGGCAGCGGCGGCGGCAGCAGCTGCAGTGGCCTCCTCGGAGCCCGGGGACCCCCTGGAGGCGGTGGTCTTTGAGGAAAAGGAGGGGAGAGCCATGCTGAACCTGCTCTTCTCCCTTCGGGGCTCCAAGCTCTCTCCACTGTCCCGGGCCGTCAAGGTGTTTGAGGTGAGCACAGGGGCTGGTGACCTGACTCCTGGAGGAAAGTCCCAGGTGACATTAAAGCCAGACTCCTTGTGAGGGCCCAGGGCCGGCTCAGTGGCCCAAGTGTCCTGTTGCTGGGCAGCACACGGTAGTGATGGAATGGACCCTCCCACCAATCCCTGATGCTCAGCAGTTGCTGTGAAGGGATTTGAGCCCCATGCTGTGGTCACAGAGGGGATACATCAACCCATCAGCTGTGGGGTGGCCGGTGGGCCCAAATGAGGCCATCAGGGAGGCCGGGGAGCGGGGCTGCATAGACACAACCTTAGGACTTGCAGACAGGGGAACGAGGGCACAACTGGACAGACGTATGAGACTCTGAGACAAAACCCCGGTAGACATGAGACAAAGTCAGGTTTGCCAGAGGCAAACTCTGACCTAGCAGCAGGAGCCTGCCGTGGCTCTGAAGGATGGCAGAGCTGCTACAGCTGCAAAAGTTCAGGGCAGAGCCAGGCAAGCTGACCATAGTGCTTCTTTCTTTCCCTCTCCCCAGTTTCTCCACCTCTCTCTTTATTTCTTCTCTCCTCTTGCTTTTTACCTCCCAAAGACATTTGAAGCTAAAATCCACCACCTGGAGACCCGTCCAGCCTCAAGGCCACGGGCTGGTGGCCCCCACCTGGAATACTTTGTGCGCTTTGAGGTGCCCAGTGGGGACCTGCCTGCTCTGCTTAGCTCCGTGCGCCGGGTGTCGGATGATGTGCGCAGTGCCAAGGAGGACAAGGGTAAGCTCTGCTTTCTGTCCCTGAGTGCAGCCCTGGGTGTGGGGAGCCACCAGGTGATCCCAGGCATGGGGAGCAGAGTCTCCTGCAGGGGAAACCGCTCAAGTGACCTCATGGCACTGGCCTCTGCCTGTGCTGGCCCCGCCCCTCCTCTGGTTCTGCTCCACGGTCTTATCGAGGCCCAGGTCACCTTCCCCCCATCATATCTCTGGTGGTCTCTGCTTCCCAGAGGCCCCCGGGGGAAGCTCTGTCCAAGATAAGCAATGATGGAGTAGAGGCCACACTCATTGGGCCCTCTTGCTCTGTCCTCTGTAAAGTCCCCTGGTTCCCACGAAAGGTGTCAGAGCTGGACAAGTGTCACCACCTGGTCACCAAGTTTGACCCTGACCTGGACATGGACCATCCGGTGAGCTAGTGTCCCTACCCCATGTCCCTCCGAGTCCCCCTGCTCAGCTCAGCTGGGTCGGAGAGGGCAGGACAGTCTCCTAACTGGGCTCCTGTCCCCTCTGTATCAGGGCTTCTCAGACCAGGTGTATCGCCAGCGCCGGAAGCTGATTGCCGAGATCGCCTTCCAGTACAAGCAGTAAGGGCCATCTACCCAGGGGCCCATTCTGTGGCCTCACACTGGCTGGGGTGGGGCAGGAAAGGAGGAGAGGCCATTGTTTCACCCACATCATCACCTCACTACTGCTGCTGCCCACTTGGGGTCCAGTCTCCTGCCCCATGGTCTGCATATATCAAAGCACAGAGGTGGGCACTGGCATCGCCCCCAAGTCACAGCTGAATACTGAGGCACAGAGAGGCTAAGCAGCCAAGCGTACATAGCCAGCCCCAGGTACAGTCAGCCCAGAGTGCACCCTCTTTATTCTCCAACCCCAAAGGCCCCAATCCTGGCTGGCTAGGCTCTAAGCAAGGGAGGTTCCTTTCCCTCTTGCCCTCTGCCCCCGGGGTGGAGGCCGTGACTGAGCACTGACTCTTTCACAGCGGTGAGCCGATCCCCCATGTGGAGTATACTGCTGAAGAGATCACTACCTGGTGAGACCCATCACAGTCAGCTGGGCCAGGGCGGGGCTGGGTTCAAGGAGCCCTGGGCAGGAGTGACCTCCCTGGGCATTGTATGGCTGAGAGACTAAAGCCAGGTTGGGGAGTGACTTCCCAAGGCTCAGAATATTGGAGCCGTCCCCAGGGATGTCCCCAGTACCCCCTGCAGTCTCCCAGAGCCACCAGCTAAGGCCTACCTCTACCATGAGAATGGTGCCAGGGACTGTGGAAGTAGACAGGGACGGCACAGGTCAGTCCAGCAGGTCCTGACTCCTTGGCCTGCAGGAAAGAGGTCTACACCACGCTGAGGAGCCTCTATGCCACCCACGCCTGCCGGGAGCACCTGGAGGGCTTCCAGCTGCTGGAGCGCTTCTGCGGCTACCGTGAGGACAGCATCCCGCAGCTGGAGGATGTATCGCGGTTCCTGAAGGGTGCGAGGCAGTGGGGAGGGTCTGGGCAGGGAGGGAGAAGGAGGGCATCGGCTGTGGGACATCCGTTCCTGGCACCTCGCTGCACCTTGATCACGAGGCCCCTTGCAGAGCGGACCGGCTTCCAGCTGCGGCCCGTGGCCGGCCTGCTATCTGCCCGGGACTTCCTGGCCAGCCTGGCCTTCCGCGTGTTCCAGTGTACCCAGTACATCCGCCACGCCTCCTCGCCCATGCACTCACCTGAACCGTGAGTGTCCATGGGGCAGGGTGGCTGTTCAATCGGGACGGCAGCACAGAGGGACCCAGGGGACGATGGAGCGAGGGTGCGGCAGGCCAGGGTCCCCAGCCCTCTCCCTCTTTCTGCCTCACACAGGGATTGCTGCCACGAGCTGCTGGGGCACGTGCCCATGCTGGCTGACCGCACGTTTGCCCAGTTCTCCCAGGTGGGTCTGAGCCTCAGGCCACGAGCAGGATCACTGAAAGGCACTGCTGGCTCAGGGCTGCCAGGGCTAACAAGCGGGCAATGCATTCTGCCCGCTGTGGAGCTTACCTAGGAATGGACAGTGTCCTCACAGACCCTGAGACTTGAAGGTGATGGCACCCCGGGGTACACCCCACCCACAGAAGGAGGGACCCCAGTCCTTTCTTGCAGCCCCAGTCCCACACCCAGCAGATGCTCCCTTGCTTTTGCTGCCACCTGCTGGGTTAATTGGGAACAGCAGGCTCCTACCCTAGGTTGTGGTGATGGTCTGCGTGTCCCAGGTAATGTAAGGGGAACACTTGGAAGGGCGGCTGACTCCCAGAACCCCCATCTAGAGCACAATACTGGGCTGAGTTCACCTTTCAGCTTCCTGTTCCCTCCACAGGACATTGGCCTCGCATCCCTGGGGGCTTCAGATGAAGAAATTGAGAAGTTGTCCACTGTAGGTTTGATCTCCTTTCTGTCCCAGCCCTACCCAGCCCTGGACTGCCATGGGGTGGTGCCCTGATCTCAGCCAGTGGTGGCTGAGAGAGCGGCGGTCCTCACACACCCCACTATCCTGACAGGTGTACTGGTTCACGGTGGAGTTTGGGCTGTGCAAACAGAATGGAGAGCTGAAGGCCTACGGGGCTGGGTTGCTTTCCTCCTATGGGGAGCTCCTGGTGAGACTCCAGCAGAGGAGGCCTGGGCCATGGTGTGGGAGGGGGCCAGAGTCCTAAGCGAAGAGACACCTTGACCCAGCCTCCTAGATTGGGGCTTTCCTCAAAGGAAGCTTGTCTGCCATCCCCACTCCAAGTTGTCGCAAGGCCTTCTGTGGACATCCTCACCCAGAGCCCATGTGGCGTCAGGCCACAGAACCCCATTCCTCTGGGCGCTGGGGAGTGGCAGCTCCATGACAAGGGTAACCTCCTGCCATCAGCACTCCCTGTCTGAGGAGCCTGAGATCCGGGCCTTCGACCCGGATGCTGCCGCTGTCCAGCCCTACCAAGACCAGACCTACCAGCCAGTCTACTTCGTGTCAGAGAGCTTCAGTGATGCTAAGGACAAGCTCAGGTGGGGATGAGGCTCCATCCTGTCTGCAAACTGTTTCTCAGGCCTTCGCCCCACCTGGGAGCTCATTTCACAGAGGATTCAACGCCCTGGGTTATACCCTCCGCTTCATAGCACACACACCTCAGAGGTCCCCAGGAGTCTCAGCAGAGAGAGGCTGTGGGGCTGGGGCTGCTCTATGGCCAGATCAAGACCAACTGGCAGAGCCTGCACTGCTTAGGGACACATGGGCCCTTCTCCACCTCCTACCCTCCTTGGATGGGATTGGGAGGGATAAGAGGCAAAAAGGTGGCTGAGGACTGCAACAAGGCAAGGAAGAAGCCAGGACTTCCTAGGGATGGGGCTACAGTGAGCAGTGGGGGCCCAGAGAGAGAGCAACAGAATCCACACATAAGCTTAGGAAGCCTCAGAGCACATGGTCGGGGAAGGCTCCTGGAGAGGGGCACCCAGCAGAGGTTTGCTTGGAAAAGGCCTCTGAAGGAAACCTGGACAGTTGAGCTTTAGGGGCTCAGGCAGCCCAGAAAAAAACATCCAGCCCCCGCCTCTGGCTGTCCTGGAGGCTGCAGACCTACTCTGCCTCCAGCTCTTAGCCCCTGCCTCCCTCTCATGCCCCCACCAAGTGGCTGAACATCTACAACGGCTTCCCTCCCTAGGGGCTACGCCTCTCGAATCCAGCGCCCCTTCTCTGTGAAGTTTGACCCCTACACACAGGCCATTGATGTGCTGGACAGTCCCCACACCATCCGACGCTCCCTGGAGGGTATCCAGGATCAGCTGCACACCCTGGTCCACGCAATGAGTGCCATCAGCTAGGTGCAAGTGCATGACCCCACGGCCCCGGGGGCCTGCTCTGGAGTGTCCCACCAACCCTCCCTTGGCTCCTGTCCTGCCCCAGAGCTCAGGCCCAAGTAAAGGCTGGGTCATGAGCACCCCAGACCCACGGATGACTGGATTCCCTTTCACCCTCCTCCCCCTGGGCCCCTGCTGAGCTCCCCTGCTGCTTTCTAGCACCATGGCTGCTGTGTGTACCTGTAAGATCCTGTCCTGCTGCCACCTGAGCCCCAGGGCCATGGGCTGGCCCTGCACTCCCCCACCACCCCATCTCTCCACCACACTGTTCACTGATTCAATAAAAGAAAGAAAGGTCTCTGAGTATTTTCATGGCCTCTGCATTATGCCACAGTGATGGGCCCTGACCCTGGCACCTGCCCAGCCTTGCTTGAAGGGTCCTCTTCTCCCTTCTTCCAGCTGGAGCCCCCAGCCTCATTTCCCTGTCACCCAAAGTTCTTTCCCAACTCTGAGCCCCCAGCAGCCCCACAGGGTTAGAGAAGGCTTTGGCTGAGCTGTGCCTTCTCCATGGGGTGGCAGCACCATGGTGGGGACAGGGGTAGGAGGGTCTCCCCAGACTCCTGTGGGGAGCAGGGGAGTCTATGCTAAGATGATCCCCAGCACAGAGCTGTAAGCCAGGGACAGAGGAAGGGGGCAAGACCCAGCTGCCCTGACGTCCTCTCCCCATCCAGAGCAGGGTCCCAGAACTGAGAGGGGCCTCTACGTGCTCCTGTGTTAATGGAAAGAGCTCAGCGGGATAGGCTCAGAGGCAAGCCTTCCAGGCTTCCGTCTCTAGGAACGCAACTCAGGGGCTGGAGTATGGTCTCAGCCCCCACACTGGCTCCCTAGAGGGGCCAGGACACTGCCCTGAGCCCCAGCATCCTCCAGACCCCACTAGATCTGCAGGCTCCCTGGCTCTAAGTCTGAACAGAATGCTGGGAAAGCCTTGCTTCTCCCTCTGGCCCTGTGCAAGGCCCCAGTCCTCCTTGGCCTCTGTCCTTCTATCAGCTGTTAAAGAAATAAATGGAGATGGGCTGGGAATTTAGCTCAGTGGTTCCACTGCCTGCCTCACAAGCGCAAGGACCCAAGTTCGATCCACTGTACCAAAAAAAAAAAAAGAGGGAGGAAGGCGGGGGTTGATTGCTGGCCCCGGTATGGTGGTGACCTGTAGTCCCAGCACATGGAGGATCGCCATGAGTTTCAGGCCAGTCTGGATGGAGTTTAAGGTCATCCGGAACTAAATAGAGAGACACTGTCTCAACAAAACAAAACAGAAAGGAGAGAAGGAGGAAGGAAAGAAAGGAAAAAATAGAAAAGAAGGAAGGAAGGAAAGAGAAAGAAAGGAAAGGAAAGAAGGAAAGAAGAAAGGAAGGAAAGGGGAGGATGGGAGGAAGGGAGGGAGGGAGAGAGATCTGGGATGTAACTCTGTGTGAAGACCTAGGTTCAATCTCTCACTCAGTCATCAATCTGGGTGGAGCACCGAGCCCTCTCCAGACCCTAGGTTAGGCTGTAATCTCTCTTGAGACCCCAGGGAGGAGGCTTTAAGCCCCACCGAGATCCCAGAAGGATTTTAAGCCCCACCAGGATGCTGTGGGTCCCTCCTCTGTGTCACTGAGTCCCTAGGACAGGGCTAACCCTCAGGGAGCCAGGCAAGGCCATGACCTTCACTGAGACCCTCAGGAAGGCTGCGGCCCTGGGCAAGGACTCCCATCCCTCTCCACTCCCGGAGGCTTTGCTGACCCTGCATCTTCTCCCCAGGTCATCCTGTATTCAGCTCCCTCCCTGCACAGTCCTCTCCAGGAGGCGCCCACCTCTCCCCAGCTGCCCTGAGACCACTGAGCACCACAGGGTCCCCGGGGGTCAAGGCATGAGCTGCTGGTGGTGAAGTAAGCCAGGGCCCCACCCAGAATTCTTCTCAAGCTGGGGAAGCCTGAGGCTGGGCGAAGGTTGAGTCCCAGGCCCAAGCTCCTGGGCGGAGGGTCTTCAGTGGGCCGGGAAGGGCCTGTCAGTGCAAGGCAGGGTGGCAGAGAGGGACAGGAGGTGGGCACAGAATTCCCCAGCCCTTCCAACCCCTTCCAATGGAGTCTGTGAAGGTCCCATGGCTGAGATGACCTTGCTCCAACCCTGCCACTCAGAGAGGGTGAAAGCAGAAGGCAGAAGGCCTCGGAGTCCATGCATCCCCCAAGGGGTCCAGCTGGGCCTCCAGTGCCTTGTCTGACCCTCTTGGGTTGGCAGGGTCGTGGCCCTGGCCTGAAGGGAGAGATCAGCAGGGGCTCCGGGAAGAGGGGTGGGGGGCCAAGAGGATGCCTGGGCTGGACCTGGAGAGGCTCTGCTGTCCCCACACTGAAGACAGGAATCAGGGCCATCTCATGGGGTCAAAACACTGCTTCTCCCCAGGCTTTGCTTTCTCCTGCTCCCAGGGGAAGCTAGGCGGTCTCATCTGGGCTGAGCTCTGGGGTGGGGTGAAGGGCTAGCAGGCAGCAGGGAGGGGCGCTCTCCTCACTCACCCCACAACCCCAGCCATCCACAGGGGCCGAGGACAGGGCCCCCACAGAGTGAAGACAGGAAGTCTCCCTCCCTTCCCGCTCCCAGCTCTCCTGGGCTAATGTGGAAAGTGCCCCCCAGCCTGGAGTGGGCTTTTGCTCTCCTGGGGACCTGGGCCCCCAGCTGTGAGCAGGGTTAGCCAAGGCCATCAGTCCCTCACTAAGACTAATGACTCAGGGCCCAAGCAGAGGTGCTGACGACCAAGGAGCTCGTCCTGCAGACCCAGCACCAGGGAAATGATCCAGAAACTGCTGCCTCAGCCCCCTGGCCATCTGCCGATACCACCACCCTGAGTCCCTAATGGGCCTGACGGCAGGGTTTGGAGCCAGGGGAGGTGGGCTCAGGGCTATAAAGTCAGCAGGGGCCCAGCGGCCCCCAGCCGGCTGGACCAGCTGCATTTAGAGGCAGTCAGCAAACAGGTCTGTGTCCTCCACGCTGGGTAGGGGCTGTACCGCTGCGGCTCCAGGTCGGGGGTCTTCTCTCTTATTGGGGGCTCCGGCTTCAACTCTGCCTCTCCCTCAGGTCATCACCCATCCACCATGGCCCCGTGGATGCGTCTTCTTGCCGTGTTGGCCCTGCTGGCCCTCTGGTGGCCTGACACTGCTCAGGCCTTTGTCAACCGCCATCTCTGCGGCTCACACTTAGTGGAGGCGCTGTATCGCGCGTGCGGGGATGACGGCTTCTTCTATAAACCCAAGGAGCGCCGGGAGCTGGAGGACCCTCAGGGTGAGCCCCCCTACTGTCCCTGGCTGTCCCCGTGCCTGGTACCCCCACCCGGGCAGGGGCAGAGATGGTAGGAAGCTACTGTCCAGGAGAGTCGATGGGCTTTCTGAAAAGGGAGTCGGCTTTCTTGGTCGTTTCCTAAAGAGACCAGCTCCTGTGCCACGTGGAGAATCTGGTGGTAAGGGGTGAGCAGGCTGCACCCTCTGTCCCCTTCACTTGCCTTCAAGTACCTGCCCTGGCCCCAGCCGGGTCTTCTACCCTCCCATGGCGCAGCCGCTTCTGGGGATGGATTTTATTACATAGATTACATCCTGGTGTTAGTTTCAGGGTGGCTTGGGGGACATTCATGGATTGCCCCATCCCCGCTCCTTCATGCCTCTGAGAAAATGCTTCATGGAGGTCTGAGCTTTGCTGCAGACACAGGAGCATGTGAACACAGGGGCTGGCGGAAGGAGACGTGGGTCTCCGTGCTGTGTGTCCAGTGCCTGTGCTGGGCATGGCTTCTCCTCCACCCGGGCCCGGCTCATCTGGGGACACAGTGGGAGGGTGGTGGCGTGGGGCCAGCCAGTCGGCGCTTTGCTGCTCCTAACAGGGTCTCCCTTCGTCTCTCTCCCTGCTGCTGCTGCTGCTGCTCCTGTGTTTTGGCACCATCTCCCAGCAGTGGGGCAGGCAGAGCTGGACATGGACCCCGAGGCAGGTGGATTGCAGCCCTTGGCACTGGAGGTGGCACTGCAGAAGCGTGGCATTGTGGACCAGTGCTGTAACGGCATCTGCTCATTATACCAGCTGAAGAATTACTGCAATTAGTCGCCCACCTTGGGTCTGCCTGCCACTCTCCCCAGGCAGCCAATAAATGCCTTGAATGAGCCCCGTTGCATGGTCTATGTGTCGCGTGGATGGTGAGAGGCTGACCTGGGTGGGTAATGCATGCCCCCCCAGCCTATCTTCTGCAAAAGACCCCTCTCTATTCTCTCTGCACCCCTCATACAGCCCCGAGCATCTTCCTTACTCTCTGGGCATCCACACTGGCCCAGGGCTCAAGTGGCACCCTCCCTCAGCGGATGAGTGTCCCCAGCCTGGGTTGCTGGTAGGACTACATTGCCCCTCTGTGCTGCTTCCTAAGGGCTCTGAGTCTCTGATAGGTGGGTGATGGGCAGCTGGGAGCTGACTTCTCCTTATTTCAAAGCCCTAGGCCCTGGAGGTCCCCAGAGAAATTTTAGAGGCAGGAGGACCAGAACATTTCAGCAATTGCTTCCTCCTGGCCCTCCCAGGCTCTTTTAGAGCTAATTTGGATGGAGTTTTTCCCAGCTTCGAGCTGGGGATTTAGCACAGTGGCACCGTGCCTACCTCACAAGTGCAAGGTCCTGAATTCGACCCCCTGTACCCTGGGCAGGGGTGGTGGGGTGGAGCTGGGCTGCGGCTCAGGGTCCTGCTGGGGCAGGAATTGAGGAGGGCCAGAAGACTGCTGCAGGGGCAGGGCCACCCTAAGTGCTGCCCAACTCTGGGTGAACTGGGTGTAGCCTTAGACTCCAGTCTGGACCTAACCAGAGACCCTGGGAACCCACCTCCCTGAAGGAGAAGCCAGATGACCCCGAGAGCAGGGGACAGGCTGAAGGATCCCGAAGCACTGGGTGGGGGCCTTGGAGCCCCTCCCCTCAGGGGTCCCTTACCTGCTCACAGGGAGGCAGAGACCACAGCCCAGGGACCAGAACCGGGTCTCCCCACTGTCCTCCAACCTCTCCCTTCTGTTAGGCAGGGTTGCTAGCCAGATTCCTTTATCTGAGAAGTAGCAGTCACCTCCAGAGGTGCCTGTAGACCCTGAGGATGAGGTCACACTGAGTCTAGACCCTCTCCTGCACCCACTGAGCTCAGAAAATCTTCTCAGGAGGCGCAGCTTGGGCGCCACCTGCTGGGCAGGAAAGAGCCCAGGGGCTCTCAGGGCTGGCCTTGGCCTGGAAGGTCAGTGGGTGACCCTGAGGTCTGGCCAGCCTGCCTGCCATCCAGGCCAAACCATTCTGCACCTCCTATGAGAGCTCAGCCTGGCTGGGGCTGGGGTGGCTGGATCTAGGATTGGTGCCTAAACCCAGGGCAGTTGAGCATTCAGGACTGAAGCTGGAGAAGACTTCCTGCTGGGGCCCCCCGCTGCTGCACCCCTGAGGTCCCCTCCCAGGTCTCTTTCTCTCCATATCCCATCGGCACCCCCACCTAGATACATGTCGGGCCCCCAGCAAGCCACGCCCTCAGAGAGGGGGCCAGGACTGGGCAGGCGGGTAGACGGCCGGACACTGGCCCCGGAAGAGGAGGGGGAGGAGGAGGCTGGGACCGGTCCATGGGAACACCCCACTGGCCTGTTCGCACTGCTAGGGCGTCCTGCTGGACTAGAGGTATGTGAGCTCACCGCCGAGAGGGCGGCCAGAGCTGGGACCAAGCAGTGGGTAGTGGGGTACACATGCTCTCCAGGCAGCCATTGGCCAGAACTGCCCAGAACATGGGGGGCGATGGGTGGATGTGTCCTCCGTGGTGCCCACAGATGCCTTTTAGGGGATGAGTTGGAGGTAGATGGACCTGGAGTCCTTTGGGGTCTTCGAGTCTTGAGGTCAGCTCCGGTTTGTGGATGTATGTTTTACAGCTGGTTCTGCATGGCTCTGGGGAACTCTGAGCGTCTTTCTGGGGGACAAGTTTTCTGTAACTTTTCCTGGGGGAACTTCTATCCTGAGGCCTCCAGGAAAGGGAATGCTGCTCAGCCCCAAGTTACCCTGCTGTGTATGCAGCCACCCTCTTCCTTCTAGAAACCTACCTCCAAGACAAAGGATTCCCTTCCCCAAGCTCTTCCCACCCACCCCCTTGGGCCTCACCACTGTTCTTGAAAAGGTCAGGGCAGGAGGCCAGAGACCTGTGAGTGGGCAGGATCCCCACCCTGGGCAAAAAGTGGCCACCCGTGCAATGGCTAGGTCTCCAGCTGTAGAGGCCCCATGAGGTATGGCCTCCCAACTGCACGGCCCCATGTGCTGACCCCCAGGTGTCTGGCTGAGGAGTGTGGATGCTTCCTGGAGCATCCAGGTCACCCCTCAGAGGCCTGCACAGAACTGGCCTCGTACTCCTTGCAAGCCTCGCCCCTGCTCCGCCCCTTCTGGGAAACTGGACAGCCCCGCATGGCCTGAGACCCAGCCTGCCCTTGGAACTTGGATTCCACTTGCTGGTGGAGCCAATGGTAGCAGTCAGTTGTGTCCAGATGTGCCTGGCACTCTGGCCTTGGGGGATGAGGGTCCATCTGAGCACTCACCAGCTGAGGCAGTGGGGTAAGTAACAAGCTGCCCTCCAGCTCCACCCCACCCCTGGTGCCCCTGTATCCCTCACAGTCCCTTCCACATGTCTGGAGGGCCAGGGTGTCACTGCCTGGTCTGACCAGGTAGGTGGCCCACTTCACTCACATGGCAGGAACTCTTGTACCAGTGCTCCACAAGGGGTCACCGAGCCCCAAAGGTGGCATGGCTGGTCTTCTTGAACACACAGCATGTCACATGCCCCAGCTCACCCAGGACATTCCACCTGGGCAGCTGTTCCCAGTGACTCCCCAGAGTGCATCCGCTCCTGGCACAGACACACTGGTACCTCAGCCTGGCCGGGGGCAGTATTTGTCTTCTCCTGTCAGCAGTAAATATTTGCTGTCCTCACTGCTCTCCAGGCCTGAGCAGACCCCGAGGGCCATGAGAGTGGACGCAGTGAAGCCAGGGTTGACGCCTGCCCTGGAGGGCCCTGTGCCAGGTGGGGATCTACCCTAGGGAAGGGGAGCCAGCTCAGGACTGAGTGGCCTGTACACCTGAACCCCAGACTAGGTGGCCCTACGAAGCGCTCAGGCGGGGTCTCCAGCCAAGCTGTGAGAGAAAGGAACCCCCCTGGGAGCTGCCTGCTGACTTGATGGGGTCCCTAACAATGCCTCTAGACGATATTGCCAGGAGTAGCCATTCAAGGCATAGCCACTAGAGGGCACCAAAGCCTCATTTTTGGGGTGCTGTGCGCCTACCGCTGCAGAGTGTGGCCCGCTGGCCCTTCAGCAAAACATTCTTCCCTGAACTCTGGGAAATGTGAGGTGTAGGGAGGAAAGGAACTGTCTGAGGGTTCAGGGATGAAATCCCCATCCCAGGTCATCCCCAACCAGATTTTCAGTGACCTAGGCCTCCCAGATGCTGAAGCAGCTAGATAAAAGGTAGGGTCCCCGACATGTTGAGAATGTCTCTAGTCAGAATGTCATGACCCCTCCATCTCCTTCCCCCTAGAAACAGAAAATTTAGGGGCTCCCCATGAAGGAAACTTCAGGGTCAACTCCATCTGGCCCCCATGTTGTGGCTGAACATACACTAGGTTCCCAGGCGGTCTGTGCCCAGCTGGGAACCTGTTCCTCATGGGCCTGAGGGTTGTAGAGTGGTTGTGTGCCTCTGTCATTGGTATCCCTCACTCTTCGTGGAGCCACCTGGCCATTTAAGCCAGCAGGCTGAGTCCTTTTCCTCATGACACAGGTGCAACCCTGGTATACAGGTGGTTTCAAGTGAGGTTCAGCTGGGCCAGAGTGAGTTCTTTCCCCTCCGTCTGACGCTGACAGGAGAAGGTCAGTTCTGGGAGGGACGTTTGGGGTGGCTGGGGAACAGGGGCCTGGGAACAGCAGGCACGAGTTGGGCTGCAGTGTCCATCCCCACCCCTCCCACTATTGTTTCTGGCCTGGCCATGGGAACAGCGCGGCAGATTCCTTCGAAAGTGGAGCCTGCTGGAGGTGGCCTCGCCATTGTCCCGTGTGGTCCAGTCATGCTGTTCTGGCGCCGGGCACCCTGCCAGTCCTCCCGCCTCCCTCTCCACTCTCAGGGGCCCAGCCCACGCAGAGCCTCCCCACTTCCTGCCCATCTGCCGCTATCGGGGACTGTGTCCCTAACCTACAGAGCCCTGCAGGTGCCCCTGGAAGCCCAGCCTGGGGCCAAGACAGAGGGCCTCACGGCCCCACTGTCCAAGGCAGGATGCAAGAAGGGGTGTTGAGGTACCCGTGAGCCATAACGAAGTCAAAGTCCCTCCGACCCAGATGTGGCCTGCCAGCGTGTCCTCCACTCCCCACACCACAAGATTTGTCCAGACCCAAGGCCGACTCAGGGCCAAGGTCACAGGCTCTGGCGCTGAGCCAAAGCCCCATCTTCACACCTGGCACCCCGTCTGGGACCACAGAGCTCCCCTCTCCCAGTGACAAAGGTCAGCCTTGAGGCTGCCCGGCCTGGGATCTGCAGGCGCTCGGGCTTCCTGGAGGCCCCGCCCGTCCCCGTGCAGCTCAGTGCGAGTCCTCAGAACCTGGCGGCCAGCGCTGACCCACATTCCACCCAGGCCTCCCTCTGACCCTTCCCGGCCCATCTGTGTTTGTGGAAAACAGAGTCTGAGCCCAGCAGCCCTGCCAGTATGAGGCTGCTCACGCTGATTCCGGTGCACCCCTCTGTTCTTCAAAGTCCACCCTCACGCAGAACTCGGTCCCGTTCCAGCCCTGCCTCTGGCCCCCCCGTTCACCCAAGACCCACTGCCATGGGGCTGCTGAGGGGCCTTGGGAAGTCCCTTACCTTCTCTGGGCCCCACAGCCTTAGCACGGGTCAGCCACACATGGTGGCCTGGTGGGAGGGGGTGGTCCTTGGGACCCTGGGTAGACTGAGGTCCCTGTGCCAGTGCTCTGGTCATAGCTGCCTGGCCCCTTGAGTTTGACCTCTGAGGTTCAAAGACTGCCTCACAGGCGGGGAGCTGGTGGAAGGCAGGATTTTCTGTGGCGGCCGGAGGGGAAAGGGCTCCATCTCGGCCCAGCTGTGGAAGAGGAGAAGAGAGAGCCGCTGAGAAACAGGAGTGGGGGCAGGCAGGGACACTGGCCACGCTCAGTGGCACAAGCAGAGCTCAGAAGCCGGAGGCTTCTTGGGGGAGGGGTCCTCATCTGCAGGTGCTGTGGCCTCGACAAGTTCCTGTGGGGTTCCTCCCACACCCCCACCAGGGACCACAGGGCGTCAGCAGCTGGGTGCACATAGAGCTGGGATATTCCCAGGGCTGGGCGTGGCCTGGCCCTAGCAGAAAAGAAAGGTGGCAGTGGCCTGAGGACCTATGTTGGGCCATTGTGAGTGCTGCAAGCAACAGGCCATCACCTCCTCCTGGTACACCCTCAGCTCCACTGGAGCCGATGCAGTATCCCCTCTGGCCAGTGCAGGGCTGGTGTGTGAGTGCTGTGGGCCTCACAGTCCGGTTCTGTCATGCGCGGCTGTGTGCCTTTGGGAAAGTTATGTTACATCTCTGAACCTCAGTTTCATGATCTATTAGAAAGGAGTTAAGGAGATCAGAGCTGCTCCAACAGCCAAGTGTGGTGTTGCCTGTGGCTGCTGGAGCCCCTGGTAGACCTGAATCATGGCATTCAGCAGGGACTCACACCATAGTCTTGGCTCCTTCTCCACGGGACAGGGTGTCTTCTAAATCCAGCCTCCTGCCTCTTTCCTCCACAGCCCGAGACAGGGACAAGGGTTGGGTGACAGGGTATCCACAGGACCTGATTCTTTTCCACTCTGGGCTGTACATAGGTCCAAATGGGTCCCCTCCATCTTACCCCCAACCCACTAGCTTGGCCAAGATGTCCTGAGACCTCTCCTGTCTCAGGCCAGGAGGTGTCCTCCATAATCAAGGTCATACGACTCACTGCTGTGGGGCCAGGCTACGCCAGGATGGGAAGGGGTGGGTGGGGGGAATGAGGTGTGGAGGGAGGGTGGGGACTGCAGGGCTTTGAGCTACTTGTGCAGAGTCCGTGTCTCTTGCCTGGGTGTCTCTGTCAAGTCGCTTTCCATCTCTGGGCTGCAGTTTCCATGGAGACCATACTTTTGGTCTGGCGGTGGTTTGGGCTCCGTGGGTGGATGTGCACATGTGTCTCTGCAGCAGTTGGCCGGTGGCTATATGGGAGGGACTGAGGTGAGAAGAACCAGCAAGGTACAAATGAGGTCCACGGGAGGAGGCTCTGTGGCTCTGAACCCTCAGCCCACTGGCCAGGACTCAGTCCAGGGAGACTGCTCCCAGGCCTCCCCATGGGGTCTGTGCCCTACAGCCTCCCCAAGCAGGGCCACATCCTGCCCTCTGAAACCTCCGTGCTCCCTCAGGCAGCGGGTTTTACCTGAGCAGGTGGAGAAGCCTTGTAGACAGGTCATCTGGTGCCCCACAGCTACCTGTTGTCTGGGCTGCATTCCTATGTGGACCAAAAAACGAATGTTCTGGTGCCAGCATCTGAGGAACCAGGGACAAGTAGAGCCTCACACAAGGAGAATGAAAATGGAGTGCTTATTATCCAGACAATGTGCCACCACTTCCTACACCTCACACTGAACCTGGGGTAGGAGCGGAGTCCAGAAGGGACATAGGGGCTGGAGACCCGTCTATTGCCCAAGGCTGACTGGCGGGCCAGGGTCTCAACCAGCTCAACCTCCATCTATGCCTGCCTGCTCCTCTCCCATATGAATGCACAGCGCTGGAAGCTTCAGAGAAAAGTCCCCTCCTCTGCGTCCCCAGGATAGGGCTCCCCAGACTCTCACCTGTGGCCCCCTAACCTTTGAGTAGGTAGCCTTTCCCCTGCCAGGCTCCCTGCAAAAGCTACTTAATGTCCAGTACCCCAAAGATTCAGGGCTCTCAGGACAAAACGGATGCACGCAGAGTGGGTTTTGTAAGTCATTTCCTCCTTTCTACTCCAATGATACCAAAGGAAATACTAATTTTGGAGAAAGCAGGATGTTTTCTGAGGCTGTGGCTGCAATCCCACAAGTAACCACGAGGTGGCAGGTTTGTGTCGAATTCGGAGATACCTGCCTCCCGGGTGGAGCGGAGCAGAACTGTGAAAGGGAATTGAGAACAGAAAAGCCCACACCTTCTTGCTCCTCTCATGGACTCTGACCCTGACTGGGGGTTCCGACATTCTGCCCAAGGTCCAGTTAATAGATCAAATTTTATTTTGATGCAGTGTAATACAATCCCCCCTCTGAAGACAAAATGGAGGCTTCAGGAAGGTGGTCTGGGTTTTTGATCTATGACTTTGGGTACCCACCATGCCGCAGGCCCCTGGGCTAGGGGATGCCCAAAGGGAGGAATTTCCAATCCCAAATTCAGTAATTTCAGGATAGCAGAAAAGCCTCGCACCAAGAACAATGTTGCAGAACCCACCAGTACCTTGATGCTGTAAGGGGGGATCTCTCTCCTGGAAGGGAAAAGGCATCAGTTTTGCCACAAAATTCCGGCTTGTAATTTAGTTAGCTGTTGTAATTCCTAAAATTGCCACCAGGTGGCAGCACGAGGCCACTTAAGGGGCCAAGTGGAGGAACACTAGAGTGCCTCAGTTCTCTCCTGTGTAAATCAGAGTTCAGCTAGACCCTCAACGTTGACTGACTCTCCCAGCCTACAAGTTAGAAGAATGAAGAAGTTTGTGCTGTGTTGTGCCCTTCACCCCTGCACCCGTTTTTGTTCTTCTTAGGATCCCTTCCGTGTGTCCTCCCATAGGTCAAATATATGGAGTATAATACTGAGGATCCCAACCTTCCTATCTCACCTCACTGATGCTCCGTATTTCTTATCCTGCTTTACAGGCACTGTGGCTTAGCTATTCTCTTATAGCTCCTACCCTTGCTTAAACAACCTGGGCCCCTGAGATTCTGGTGGAATAAAACAGCCTCGGACTTGGCCAGAGATGAAATCTCCCAAAAGGCAGAGATTTAATACCTTTGGAAGGTGGAAGTCTCCATGTTCCCAGGAGTTTGATCTGTGCGATGTGGGCTGCTTTCTCTTACAGCCCCTTAGCTTCCCACCACCTCAACCTGAGGGTCCCCCGTTTGATATGCTTTCCATGGACTCGTCTCTGTTGGAGTGAGCCCCTCTCTTCTTACCCTATCCTCAGTTTGGGAAGTCCCAGCCAAGTGTCGCCAGGTGCACTGACCGCAGCTCCTTATGATATCCAGACATCTTGCGGAAGACGCTAGAGGGCAGCACATGCCACACAGCTGTCAGCTACAGAAACACAAAGCCCAGCTGGGATTGGGCATAGGCAAGGGACTCCTTGGATTCTTTTTTTTTTTTTTTTTTTTTT
>NW_022900939.1:17535642-17542075 GCF_012274545.1 Fukomys damarensis | reverse complement strand
TTGTTTTTTTTTTTTTTTTTTTTTTTTTTTTTGTACCAGGTTTTTAACCTTGCACTTTTGAGGAGGGCAGTGGAACCACTGAGCTAAATCCCCAGCCCTTAGTGTGGATTCTTAATACTGGATCTCATCTATTCACCCTAGAACTGACTCAAGGTCACTACATCCTTGCATGAATCCTGGTGAGGAGGTCTTCCCACGTCCTCCTCCTGTGGCATAGTGTGGCTCTGACACATCTGTATCTGTTGGGAAACCCTCATCACATTTGAGATCTTCTTCCCTGCTGAAAGCCCCATTTTGCCCAAATATGCCTTCTCCCTCCTGCTCAGGTGTTTATTAGGCATGGTAGTGCATGCCTGTAATCCCAACACTCTGGAGCTTGAGGCAAGTGGATTCTCATGAGTTCAAGGCCAGTCTCGGCTAAATAGTTCAAGGCCAGCTTGAACTACAAAACAAGACCCTGTCTCAAAACTCCATTAAAAAAAATAAGAAAATGAGTCCAAATGATGACTTGGAAGAAAATAGAAGAAGAAAGGATTAAGTCCTAATATGGACTGGTAAACTGAGTAAGATAAACACCAACAGAGTGAGTGGCTGGGGTGCAAGAGTACAGGGAGGTTGGGGACTGATGGCTCTTTGGGGAGTGTACATGTCTTTGCCTCTTTGAGAGATACTTTGCTATTTCCTCCTCTCCCTCAAAACTTCCAATTTCCAGTTAAATTTAGTCCAAACAGGTATTGCTTCTGAGTTTGCCCTAGCTGCTTTTAGTGCTGAATCTGTGTCTTAATTGGAGCTTCAACTAGACACTAAGGCCCATGATACCTGCCAGTCATCCTAAACAGAAGGACCTGTGAATGCTCACTGCCTGCTGCATGCCCCTTGCACCAGTTGGCTTAGTACTCGGCACCATACTTAGAGTGCTGGGGGTCTGGGCAGACATGACTGGTGAAGGACAAACTCCCACATGAGTCATCTGTCCATAGAATATGAAAAGACATAGCTACATTGCATTATACCTGCGCTGGCAGCACTTGAAAAGCAAATTTTCTGCGCGGTCTCGAACCCTGATCCTTTCTCGTTAGGCTCCGCCCCCATTTTACCAGTGCCACGCCTAGAGACACGCCCTGGGGTCACATGACTGCAAGGGTCACTCTAGTGAAGCCTCGCCCACCCCCACCTCCATCACCCACTTCCCAGCTACTAGCTAACAGAATACTTCCAGAGGATGCCAACACCCAGAGACGTTTCTTCTGGGTCTGGGATGGGCCAAAGCCCCACCCCCTAACGCACCTGTGCCTCAGTGTGGGAAAATGCCATAGCCAGATGCCCCAGCTGCCCCAGTAGTACAGCTGCCATGCAGCTCCCTAAATTTGAAGGGATTTGGGGAAACGTGTGAAGGTGACGAGGTGAGGGGCAGAGTGGCATCTTGAGTAAGTGCTGTGCTCAGTGGTGGACAGGGCATCCCGCTTCTGGGGGCCCTGCTACATGCCCATTCTAGAAATTCCCTTCATTATCTCTCTAGCCTCAGCTGTGTACTGTCCCACCTCCTCACTGACCCTGCTGGAGGGTCTGGGCACCACAGGGAGAGCACCCCCTGCTTCGGCAGAGACTGCTAATATTGGTCCAGTGGGTGGATCATTGCTCAGGCAGTTTCAGCAGAGAGGGCTGGGCTCCGTTGACTCCCCAGTCCTCTTAGCCACCATCCAGGAGCTACAGAGACTACACACTAACTAAAGTACAGGTAACCAGGCTTGGGGGGGGGCATCAAGGAGCCTGGTCTCTGAAGAAGAAGACGACCTTCTGTGGCCAGAGGTCCCAGTGGGGAAAATTCATAAGGGCGTCCTCAACTTTGTAGTGGACAGGAAAGACAGCCAGCGAAAGTACTCTTCTATAGGGCTGCACAAAGCCACAGAGGCTTTTACAAGGAAAACAGATTTTCCTTTTTCCTTTACTGATCTGACAGGCAAGATGGCAGGGACAAGGGAGGAGACAGACAAGGCCACTCTTCCCAGCAGGAGTGAACAGGTGTTCTTTCAAATGTAAAGGAAAAAGCTTTGCTTTTTTTTTTTTGGTACCAGGGATTGAACTTGGGCCCTTCTGAGGCAGGCGGTGGAACCACTGAGCCAAAACCCCAGCCCCCACTCCCCAGAAAAGCTTTTCTTCATGAGAAGTTTCCTCTTGCTTCATCCTCTCCATCGCCCCTCCTGACCCCTCACTCATCTACCCCCCACACACACTCCCAGTCAAGACAAACAAGACAAACTGTATCAGACCCAGGTCTGATATCCTAAAGCTGTATGTGTGTGTGTGTGTGTGTGTGTGTGTGTGTGTGTGTGTGTGTGTGTGTGTGTGTATGCTCGCGCACGAGCCTCGTGCGCATCTGTGTGTTTATACCATGTAAAAAGTAAAGCTCCCCTCCTTGCTTATTCCTTATACTTCCCAGCCACCACCAAGAAATTGGAGAGTGAGGCTCAGGGATGTGAGAAAATGATGCCTCTTGTTATCTCCCAGCAGTATTTTAAAAAAGAAAGCTGCTTTCTCCTTGGCTGTGCGCTCAGCTCTCCCTGCCACCCTCAGCCTCCCCTGTCCACAAAAATTATTGTGGGGGCAATAGCAGTTTCCCTCAGAGTATATTCATTTGTGCATGCTTCTTTTTCCTCCCGCACTATGTGTCCCAGTCTGAACTACTCTGTGGAGTTTATAGAATAAGGGTTCATGGCTCCCCACCTCAGGAAACCTGGCTTCGCTGAATCTAGAGCCTAGTTGCTTTGAATTTTGTCCCTTTGCTTCCATTTAAGTTGGAAGTAGAGGGAGAGACTTTCAGTTTGTGCTGTGACCCCTCAAGTATGGGCCCTTTGTGTGCAGCTCCTACCCAGTTCCCAGACAGAAGCCCACCCCAAAGGGGCAGCCCATGCAGCAAAAGGGTCTCCTTCCCCGTCAGCAATTAGCAGACTTGGAAAAATGACTTTCTCCCTCTCTTACTTTGATATAGGGCAAGCTAAGCAGCTGAAGGTATAGAGGAAGAGACTGTGCCCTGGCAGGGTCACACACAAGCCTCCCACCCAGCAGCAAAGGGAAGGGAAGTACCGGGGCTCTAGCTGGAGTAAGACTTGTTTAACACACACACACACAATCTCAGGAACATCCCTTTGGTATTCCTTAGGGGCCAAATAGTCACTGTTCAGCTCTTAGGGGAGGAAATGAATTACAGTCCCCAGTCCCAGGGTGCAGCCTCTCCTTTGGCTCAGATTCTGAGTTGCAGCAGACCACAGCTGCCCAAGAGCACAACCCCAAGGCAAGCTGCTGTGGCACGTGGACCAGGCAGGTAATCACCAAGCACCCAGAACTGAGGCCAGCAGCCAGCCCCAGCTCCAGGAAGGTGAGTATCCCAGTAGCCTGGACAGGGCAGAAGTAACCACTGATGTGGCTCTCTTGGCATCCTTGGCCCCTTCACAGATTCAGACCCCTCCCAAGCACATCTTTGAAGCCACCTCTCATTTAACAAGGCTGGGGGTAGAGTCAGTCACTCAGCTGGTATCTGGTGTCTGGAATTCAGGAGGTAGTTCCAGGTACCTCTCTCCCTGGGGCTCAGGTGTGGGCAGAGCAGGGTCCCTGCAGTCTCTGTAGTGTGGAGGTACTTGGAAAGTATTCCTGGGAGAGGCAGAAGAGTGAAGGTGGACAGAGGGCAGAGGGCGAGAGCAGGCAGCCCAAAGGAGAAGGCGAGGATACCTGGTGAGGTCTGGATTTGAGGGAGGAGAAGAACACAGAAGGTGGATGAAGGGGGTTGGGGATCATCAACTGGGAGAGACTGGGAGACTTAAGGACAGCTGGGTTTATCCCAGCTAGTGGGTGTGAGGCTGGGTTCTTCCTCCCTGGGCTGTGGGGCTGTGGGGCCATGTACCAGTGGCTTTCCTTGAGTCAAAGTAGGTGACAGTCTCAGGACTCCTGACTGAAATGTGATCAGCAGAAGATAATGACCAAAGAGGCACTCTGAGTGCCTGCAAGTGGTGTCACCATTCCATTGTCTTCTGGAGGTCATTAGGCTTCCTGTATGTGAGGGGTGTGGGTGCAGCAAGAAAGGGCCAGGTCAGAGCAACCTCTGCCACTGTCCAGGCAAGTTCGGAGCAAGCAGGAGCAAGTCCAGTGGTGTGACCACGACAGTTCACCAGTCAGGTACTGGGGTCAGGGGGAGAGAGGCTTGGGGTTCTGGGGAGCACTGGGAGTGGGGGCAGGCGGGATTGTGTTCTGTGCCTGACACCAGGTACCACATTCCTCTATCAGGAGGGGCTCCATGGGTGACCCCCTTCCACACCACTTTGCCTGCTCTCAGAGAGAAGCTAATCACTTCTTTTAAAGGTGTCTTTTTAGTTCAGACACTAAATGAAATAGTAACACAGTGGGTAGCATAGGTCTTGAATGCACACCCTGCTACCCCTCCTCAGGTGAACCCCACCTCTGGTGCCCCCACCTTTAGCTTTGGTTTATTGATCAGCAGTAGGTAGTTTGTGCCATTGTTGTTTTGTGAAGGGTTCTAGTTCAGGGTGTAAATCCTTCGCTTTTCCGTCCAGAGCCCAGTGATGCACAGTCTTCCTGTACCTTGGCAGCAGGCAATCGGCCAGGTGTGTGAGAGGAGGCATTGGGGCCACAGCCACAGGGCACCAGCTAGGCTGGCGGGAATGAGTCTGACTCTTTTCAGCAGATGTTTATTCTTTTTGGAATTTGGGGTTTCTGGTCTGGAGAGGAGACCCGGCTGCCACAACGTTGGGGCCCGGGTGGGTGAGGGGTGGGTGCTCGGGGGCAGAAGTTCCTTCGGGCAAGCTCCTGTAGGTGGAGACCCCACCCCCTCAGGCTGCTGGCAGAATCTTTCCTACTGTAGGGGTGCTGAATGTAGGGAGAAGTACAAAGTGGGGGAGGAGGAGGTGAACCCAACACTGGCGCTGGCTGGGCCCACTTACTGACTCCACGGTCCCCCAGATCTGCTCCAACCTCCCTCTTTCCTGTTCTATCAGCCACATTTTTGACCACATAAGTCCAAGTGAAGGCTCTGCAGAAGCCCCTTGAGGGTTGAAGACTGTATGCCCTGTGCCCACCTGTATTGGCATGGTTCTCTGCACCCTGGTGGTTCCGCAGTGACCATCCAAGGTGACCTCAGCCTTTCTTCCTTGCAATGTGCAGGCACTTGTGAGCATGGACGGCGGCCTTTCTATGTAGTTGAGGACTTCTGTGGAACAGAAGTGGGGCAGATAGGCCACTGCTGTGACTGCCCTCCTGGCATCCCTGAGGAAGAGGAAAGCCCAGACTCTGCCAAAGGCCTCTCACTCTCACAACTGCCCCTTCCCAGCCCGAGAACCAGGCCTAGAAAAAAGGTACAGAGCCCAGAGCTGGGCCATAGGGAGTCGCGGGTTTGTCTTTCCTTAACAGAGACCCTCAGCAAGGACTTGAAATTACTGTGGTCTCACAGGGAATCAGGGTGCAGACAGGCATTTTTAAAAACGTTCCTTACCCCCAAATTTACAAGTCTCCCTGGAGGGGGAAGCAACGTCAGCAGACCAGAGACCTCTCTGCTGCAGGCTCCCTCCCGTCTGTAGGCACACACCCCACCCCGAAGGCCTGAAAGCCCGCACGGGAGGCTGTCGGAGGCTGGTGGAAGGGGAAAGGGGGGCAGTGATGGGTGTGGGGGGAGACAGGCCAGATGTTCTTGGAATGGGACACGGTGATTGATGCGGACTGGAATTTGAAGGGGGGAACATTCCCCACGTGCCTCATGCTCTGGGTGGAAAATGGGCTGCTTTTCATGGCGTGTGGGGGGGAGGGTCTCCAGGTCTTGCCACACTAATGTAAAAGAGATGCCTCTGGCCTGCCTGGGTCCCCACACACCTGTCCTATGCCGTTAATCCCTGCCTTTCCAGAGTTTCAGGCTTTGAGATGCACACGCACCCCCATCCTGTACTTCTGTATGGGTGATAGGAGGGACAAGCAACGCCTACTGTACTGGCCCCAGGATTCCCACCATTCTGCTGCCCCAAGCAGCGCTCCCTCTGTGGCACCCCTACCCATGGCGCCCCCGCCGTCCCGTCACTGCCCCTCACCAATAACATTGCAACATTGGCCAGTGCCAATGGGGTGGCCTTGTTCCCAACGCAGCGCAGCCCGGCACCGTGAGCCTGCATGTGGGTTCAATATTTGCCTTTACGGAACTGAACTTTCCCTAGCCAGAGTGAGTAGGTTTGTGGTGAAAATTCTTCTTGAGAAAACGAAAGGAGACCCCTGGCACTCAGCCACCCTGCAATCCTGCCCGCCCCCCATATTTCTCCTTTACTTTCCCATTTCCTCTTCTCTTCGAATTGCCCAGGCAAAATGGGTTTCGCCGTCGTTCTACACCCGGAATGGTGCGCGCAGAGGGTCAGGGCTGGCGGGGGGCGGCCGCGGGGGGGGT
>NW_022900939.1:17531120-17534741 GCF_012274545.1 Fukomys damarensis | reverse complement strand
GCTCCCTCGCTGCCCTCGAGTTTCTCCCTTCCACGCTGGCGCCCGCTCAGTACAGGCTCCCACCACAGATGCCCTCTCTCGGAGGCTAGAAGGTTAAAGAACGGAAAAGCTAAATTCATTTGGGCGTGCGCGCCAGGGCGCCCGGTGCTACCTGCCCGGTTGCCCGCGTAGCCTTTTCCCGAGCCGCGGCCGCAGAGCCCGCATTCGCATTTCCCGGGGAGGGCGCTACTGCTCCGCGTGGGTCCCTAGGTGTGGTGGACCTGAACAGCTCGTTCCCCTCAGCCAGGAATTTGCTCCTGAAACATAGCCCCAGCTCTCCAGGGATCTAATACATCCAGCAATTTCCCTGCAATCCTTGAATTCTGGCGTTTCTGTTTATGGAGTACTTCACATTTAAGCATTGCTCCCTAGGTCTTCCAAATATGTTTAGTATTTGTACAGCTCACAAAAAATTTTTTTGGCCCATTATTTTCCATTTTATAAGGCGTGAAGCCTCTGTCAGTGTCCCCAGACCTACATACACTATGTAGCCTGGGTCCCCAAATTTGTTTTCTTCTAAGCTTTTAGTTGATTCATATACCTCCCTCTAGCTCCTACAGATTTGCAGAACACCAACCTGGGTTCCCTAAAATTTAAACAGTAACCCATAGGTCGTGTGATCATACTGACAGACCTTTCTGACTCCCCAAAATGTGGGCAGTGTTTTTCTGGCATTTAGGTACTGTCCCTAAAACAAGTGGAGCTTTTCCCCTGTATTTCTATAATTTTAGCTATTAACTCCAGGGTATTTTGAGCTTAGTATCCCTTTTCTGACTTACCCATTTTGGCCCTGTCCTCCTGATTCAACAGTTCCATGATCTTTTGCTCCAACTTGGGCTCCCTAAATTTTATACATTGAGCACCAGGTCTCCCCAACCCACTGAGCAATTTCCTGAAACTCAAAGTTAGAACCTTGCTTCTTAAGCCCTTCCTCAGAGTTAGGCATTGCACCCAAACATCTTGAAAACAATCTATACTGATTGCCTCTATTCCGTAAACTGAGAGAATGCTTTCACCAGGGGTGCCCAAAATTCAGTGAACAATTTTCTTCCACGGTCATGAGGATTTGGGACATTTATTTCCCAGCTTTACAGGCTTCCTGGCCACTGATCAGGTTCTTTAAAACATAGCCACTTGGAACCCAGGCCTCAAAAGCTCAATGAGCAATTACCCAAGAAGTATTCTAATGTGCCGGGGAGGGAGGTTTTCTACATTTACTTTTTCACATAATGTCTTATGTCTCTGGGTTACATATGCAGAAAACTAATCCTTGGGCAGAGTCTATTTCTTGTTATAACAATCTGTGTTGAATGTCCTCAATCCCCATTCTGAGCATTTTTTTCTGCAACATGATATTTTGAATATTTATTAAAAAGGCTCCCTGGACCCTCCTAGTTTACTAACAAGAATCTGGATTTTCTAAAATGCAAACACCCAAATCCCAGGACTACCCCAGACCCTTTTCCTGATTCCCCATGTTTGCCCAAACTGGGCTCCCTGAAATATTAGGCTATGCTCTCCAGGCTCCCATATACACTATTATTAAGTAATAGAAAAATATGAAGCTCGGGAGCTGGAAAGCAACCTACATACCCACCGAGTCCCTTGCATTTAGGCAATATTTTCTGCAAATATTGTGCATTTCCCACACAACACAAATTTGTACATTGATTCTCCAGACCCTACAAATTAAGAATTCTCTCTTCCCTAAATCTTAAGTATTGAACCCCAAGTCCTCTAAGGATTTTGAGCAACTTTCCTGGATCCTTGGTTCAAAAATTATTTTCCCAAAGCCCCCAAAGTGAGGTATGCCAAAACAAATTGAAAAAAAAAATTCCACCACAGAACAATTTTATTAAAGTTTAATGAACTTTATTGAATTCTATGACCTTGTTTTGAATCTCCTTAAATTTAGGCAATGTTCCATGAGTCCCCAAAGCACACTAAAAAATATCCCCAAAATCCCAGAAATCCAAAGCTTTTAAAGATGTGTACCTTATTAGTTTCTTAGCTTCTAACTTGGCTTACATTTAAATCTCAATCTCCATTTAGTAACTTCATGGACCCCCAAAATTCATACTATGTTTTACTGGGGTTCCCAAAATGTAAACCATGATCAGGAAAACTGCAGGATTTTTGGCCCTTGTTCAACAAAAATAAACGAATTAAAGTCTATTTTTAAAATAAAAATGGACACTGATGTCTACACTCCTCAAATGTACTGCTTACACTTTGGGTTCCCCAAAATTTAAATAATACTCCTAGAGTAGCTAAAGAACACTGAAGATTTTCTCTAAAGCTGTAGTACTTATGGAATTTACTTTTCCCGTGTGCTGCAAGTGTCCAGTTACTGACCTGCATTCTTAAAATGTGGATATTAATCCCTAATTTCCCCCCAAGAATTTGCTTAGATTCCTAAAGTGTCCCTTGTTTTCTTCACCCCATAATTTTAAACATTGTGCTTCTTAGCTTCCCCCAAATTTCATGTTGAGAATTTTTTGTTGCTGTTGCTCAACAACAGCAACAAAAACTTATCCACAAACAAACTGATCTGTGATTTTGTGGGACCCCCAAGCTTGAGATCAAGATCCTGGTTTCCCTCGTTTTAGATCTGTATCACTATTGTCCCCCAATATTATGAGGCAATTTCTCTTATTCCCCAAACGTGGACCCTATTTTTTCTGAAGTTTCAAATTCATTTATCACAGTTCCTACATTTGTTCAATCTCCCCTGGGTGTCCCTACTTCGGGACAATCGTTCTCCGGGCTGTAAATTAGAGCTCCGTCGTTTAATTCCGAAATTTGGGCATTGTTCCCAGCCAGGCGGCTGCCCTCGCCTTCCCCAGTCCTGTGCACCGAGGGTACTGGTTTCAGGCCTCTCAGCGTCTCCTACGGAGTCCCCAGAACAACTCGGATTTTGGAACTTTTCTTTCTGTACCCCAAACACACTCCGGACCTCAGTGGGGTCGCCAGGACGTGGGCAGTTCTTCTCTTGTATCCAGGAAAACGACTGGGCATTGTCCCCCAGTTCCCCCCAAATTTGGGCATTGTCCCTAAGTCCTCCAACGGACTGGGCGTTGCCCCCGGACATTGGGGACTGCCCCCCGGGGTCTCGCTCACCTTCAGCAGTGTCCACTGCCCGCCACAGAGCGCTCGCCCGCCCGCAGCCTCAGCTCTTCGTGCGCTCGCGAACGCAGCTTCCAGCTTCACGGTGAGCTCCCAGCGGCACGGGTCCCGCCGCTTCTGCGGCCCCATCCCGGTTCCAGCCCGCACCCCCTGCGGTCTTGATCAAACGGGTGGGAAGGCTCTTGCTTCGGACGGCTGAACGGGAGGCCGGCGAGGAGCGCAGGATCCGCTCGACCGCCGCACTCCCTTCGGTTGAGCGCTCCGAACTGGCGCTTCTTTCGTTTACTCTTAGCAAAGACCACAGTCGTGGGGAGAGCGGCTTGGCTGCCCCGAGGCTGTGCGGGGCAGGACCCACAGCCGGTGGGACGCGGAGAGGCGCTCCGGATTCATGCAGTGCGGCGCCTCCAGCCCTCCGAGCTTAGCGCTTGGGGAAGCGCGCGCTAGCGCGGGAGCAGT
>NW_022900939.1:17529784-17530609 GCF_012274545.1 Fukomys damarensis | reverse complement strand
GTGAGTGGTTTTGACTTGATAAAAATCACAGTGCCTTCTTACATCGTCTAAACTCTCCAGGAGATGGTTTCCCCAGACCCCCAGATTATCGTGGTGGCCCCCGGGGCTGAACCTGTGTCTACGCAAGTCCAACGCACTGAGGACGGGGGAACCATTATCCGGACATTTTGGGTGGGCCTCAAAGGCGAGCTGCTTAGACGCATCCCGGTGAGCTCGGTCACGCAGGTAGGAGTTGAGCTTCTTTCTCCCTCGAAGAGCACAGCCTTTGCAGGCAGGCTCCATGCCTAGTCTAGATTGGGCTGGCCCAGCCGGCCTTCCGCGCGCCCCATAGCTGGAAGCTGCTGCGGCTGATCTGGGCTCCCGCGCGGCACCGGGGGGCGCTCGGGATCTGGCTGCGACTCGAGGTGCCTTGCAGCCCGCTCCTGTCGCTCGGGCAGGTTCCGCCTTGCACCCCATCCGGGCGCGGGGATCTTTCCTCCGCTGTTAGCCACCGGCAGGGACCCGTGACCCAGCGCCGAGTCACCTGCGCCCGTGCGCTGGCCGGACACCCCCGCCAGGTAGCCCACGGGCGGGGCGCCGGACCGTCACTACTGCTAAGGCCCCAGACGATGCCTGTGCCTGCTTACCTCGAGCCCCCATTGCTGGAACACAGGGCGCCCTGATACCCTAGAAACCGGAGAGGAGGCCCCTGGAATTCTTTAGAATAGAGATAAGGGGTTTCGTTCACCTTCAGCATCTCCCAGCCCCCCACCCCAGCTTCGAGTCCGGGCACCCATCACCCCCCCCAGGCGGTCGCCCCGGGGCCTCGGGCCCCCATCCCGCGTT
>NW_022900939.1:17522034-17528648 GCF_012274545.1 Fukomys damarensis | reverse complement strand
CTCCAAGGCCACTTTCCCTAGGCTCCCTCCCGGCCCCCCCTAGCTCCTCGCCTCAGACTCCCTCCCCCCTCACTCCCGCCCTCTGCCTTCGCCTACCAAAGTGGATTAATTATACGCTTTCTGTTTCTCTCCGTGCTGTTCTCTCCCGCTGTGAGCCTGCCCGCCTCTTGCTGTCCTCTCTCCCTCTTGCCCTCTCTTTGCACCCCCCTTTTCACGTTCACTCTGTCTCTCTCACTATCTCTGCCCCCCTCTATCCTTGGTACAACAGCTGACCTCATTTCCCGATACCCTTTCCCCCCCTAAAAGTACAACATCTGGCCCGCCCCAGCCCCGAAGACAGCCCGTCCTCCCTAAAGAAGCAGAAGAGTCCCCCCCCCAAAAATAAGCCATCCCCCCGTTCTGCCCCGTCGCACATTCGGCCCCTGCGACCCGGCCAGAGCGGCGCTGGCAGAGGAGTGTCCGGCAGGAGGGCCAACGCCCGCTGTTCGGTTTGCGATAACGCAGCAGGGAGGTGGGCGGCATCATCGCCGGCTTCCAGGTAAGCGGCGCTGACCTGCGGGGCAGGGTGGGCAGGCAGGCGCGCTGGACGCCTAGCTCTTCTCGGACGGGCGGGCTGGGCCGGGAAAGGGCTGGGGGCTGGGGTCAGGTTCCCTCCGCGTACCCCCTCGCTCTCCTTTGCGCGGTAGTGAGAGGGGGAGGGGACGTTGGGAAGCGACCGGGAGGTGTGTGCAGCCTGCACGGACGACTTCCTGGTCGGTTTTTTGGGGCGGTGGGGTGACGGTGTTTCTGAAAACGTGCGATTTGTGCCGTGCGGGCAGTCCCCCTAGGGTGTTGGGTAATGAGGAGGGGGGCAGTCTTGGAAGCCCACCCTGGTATGTTGACTTGGTGCCAGCTAGAAGGAGAAAGGAAGACGGGGTGGGCGGGGCCAGGAGGGGGGCCGAGTTGGCAAAAGAGTAATGCCAGACGCCACATTTGCAATATATTTCTCCCCCACCCCCTATCTCTCCCCAGTTCCCCACATTTCTAACCAGGAATCTGGGGAGAGGGGCTGTTCTGAGGTTCAGAAGGACCTGGAGAGGGGGTAGCTGCCTTGCCCTTGGCAGCATGGAAGTTTCCATACAAGGGGGTGAAAAGAAGCCCCCCCCCGCCCCCTATCGCCTTGACAGAGATGGACTGGGGGTGCAGGATGAGCCCCCCATGGTACTTTGCTAAGGGATGGGGTAGGGTGGAGCCGGGGCTGGGAGGAGCCGACTCAGACATAAAAGCGGAGGCACTGACCAGCTTGCAAACTGGACATTAACTTCTCCTGTGAGAGACACCTCCAGCTTCCACCTACTTCTCCTCCTCCTCCTGCAGCCCCAGCGAGCCTTCTGTCCAGCCGAGGTAACCGGGGCTGTGGAGTAAGGACCCAGCTGCCATCCTGCTTCGGCCTGCCTGGTTGCTGAGGGCAACGGCCGAGCCTTGGGCCTGCGCCCCTGCAGCCCGGCCTGCGGCCTCAGCGTCCTGCTTCTCCCCTGGGCCTCCGCCAGCTTCCACCTGGTTCCCTGGCTCCTTCACCTGCTCCTCTTCTCTCCCTTCTCCTCTTCCTCCCTCCGCAGCAGCTTCAGGGTTTCTCCTGGGTCTTCACCTGTCTGGTACCTCCACATGCCTCCTGGCCATCCCCTGCTTTCTGCTGGAACCCTGGGCTGAACCTGGAGCTAGAGTGGTGGGATTTGTGGAAGGGATCCTGGGGGGCTGCAGATGGAGACTTGCACTGACTGCAGCAGAGTGGCTAGCGCGCTGGGTTTGCTCCCAGGATTTGGAAGGGGCAGCAGAGGGGCGGTGGGGAAATTTAGTCCTGTTGAATAGGTAGGACAGGTGGTTCTTGGATCTTTTCATGAAGCTGGCTGTGGCTTGTTGAGGACTTGAGTAAGATTATGCCTTTCTTATGCCCCGCTCCATCTCACGTGATTTATTGCATGAGCCTGTAGAAAGACTAGGGCTGCCAGCCTGGAGGACTCCATCTTCTGTAGGGTCAGGGTAGGCTGCTTGTAATTCAGGTCTCCCATACCTAAAAGAGTTGATTAACGGTTGCCCCAGCTGGCCCTTCAGCCACGTGGCCTGATATGGGGTGTGTTCTACAGAGAGCAGCCCCTCCAGACTGGGCCTGGAGAACGTGGTACTGGGCCTCTCGGGTGGTCTGACCTGACCTGGTCTCTCCAGCTCCTTCTGAGGTGCATGAGACCCTGGGACGACAGGGGAAATGGTTGTGGAGTTGTGGAAGGACTCTGAAGTCTCTGGCCTTGGGTGGTGTGATTTGAGGCCTGGAAAGGGGGCTTCTGTGAATTTTGGTGTGCCCAGGGCAGACTAGACTGGGAGGGCTGGGAGATTCTGGAGAGCAAGGCCCCTGGAAGTGTGGATACCACAGTTGTACTAACCATTGGACCTTTGCTCACAAAGGCTGCAGGGGAAAGGCTGGCCCAGCAGGATTCTCCTGCTTGCTGGGGGCGGGGTGCATGGGGGGTGGGGGGCGGTGGTCCTCCTGGACCTCCCTGCCCAGCTGGGGTTGTAGAGGCCAGGGACTGGTCCTCTTGGAAGCACATGGTCTGCATGGGTGGAGCTATTTGCCATCTTGGCGACTGCTTGGAAGTCCCAACAGTGGTAACTGTGCCCTTGATCTGGCCCTGCCCCCATTATGTCACAGGAGGGAGACCAGTCCAGTGTCCAGCACTGGCCCCTTGGCTGTGGGTGTGACTCTGCTCCTGGTGGTCCACATGTAAAATTGCTAGCATATCTTGCAACTTAAAGCTACAGAGCACCTTGCATAGCTCCTCAACCTGTATCCGTTCTCCAGTGGCACCGTGGCCTTAGCAATTCAACGTGTGCACTTTTTTTTCTTAATAAAAATTAAGAAGGAAGCTGGGCTTTTAAATTTCATTTGAATTGTAGAATAGGAGATGGCTGAGAACCTGGGGTTGGGGGGGGGTCTCCTGGAAACAGGGGTGCTGCCGAGCCCCAGCTCAGGCAGGGCTATCTCTGTCTCTTCCAGATACCAATGGGGATTTCAATGGGGAAGTCGATGTTGGTGCTACTCACCTTCTTGGCCTTCGCCTCGTGCTGCATTGCTGCTTACCGCCCCAGTGAGACCCTGTGCGGCGGGGAGCTGGTGGACACCCTCCAGTTTGTCTGTGGGGACCGCGGCTTCTACTTCAGTAAGTAACTTGGGGGGCGGGGCAAGGGAGAGGCGTGTACACAGCAGGTACTCATCAGTGTTGGGTTAGACTTCCTGGGGTGGCCTTATACTGGGTCAGGGAATGCTCAGAGCCCACACCTGAGGCTTGGAGTAGATAGGGTCTCCAGCAGGGATTTACTGAGCACTCACAGTGCCTGGCATGCAGTGGGCAGGGGGCCAAGGCCTCAGTGGACCAACAGGATTTCCACAGGGGGGTGGGTCTGAGTTCCTGCTGTGGTGGGCTCAAGTTCCTGTTGCCAAGACACCATGCCTCTTGAGCAGCACTGTGGGCTCTGACTTTCTTCCTGCACTGTCAGGACATATTGGCAAGGGGCACGTGTTCATGGATGATAAGATTTAAAATTTGATTGACTGAAGGTCAATCAAAGTAAAAGCAAACGTAGTTAGCAGGTAGCAGGGCTGAGTGGGGACGTGCAGCCTTGGGGAAGGGGAGGAGAGCCAGGCCCTTGCCATCAGAACTCCACCCACGGGGGAGGTGTTTGGGGTCTTGACTGCAATGTGGGATACCTACCTACCTGCTTTGACTGTTTCTCATGATTCTCTCTTGATCTTCCAGCCTGGGGGGGCTGGGATGGGCTCATTGCTGCCAGAGAGGGGAGCTAGAGGGACATGCCCAGGTGGGGTTGGAGGAGGAGGGGCTTCAGGAAGTGACTTCTCTTGCTGGCATGTACTTCCTTGTCTCCTCTACCCGATACCCACGTGGCCTCCTCCTCTGCAGCCTCTACTTACACGTCTGTGATACGGGCTCACAGGATGTACCTACATTTCTGACTGCTCTCTGCAAAGTACTCCTGCTGCTGGATGCTCTGAAGCCCTTGCTGCCCTGGCCTCTCTTGTGTTCTCCCTCTCAGCTGCCTCCTGGGGGGAGGGGTAGGACGTGGCACTGCAGGCCCTGGTGCTGCTGGTCCTTGCTGAGGGAGTTGCTCCTCTGCACTGGGCTTCCCTAAGAGAGCTGGGCCACGCCCACTAGTGGGACCCCGGGCTGGGGATCCCTATCCCTCCTCGATGACACCTGCCCTTTGGTGCCCAAAAACTTGAAGCTCCCAGTGACTTTCCTTCCAGCCAAGCCTCAGACCTGAGTGCCGTGGGGGAGAGGAGAAAGACGGGAGAAGAGAAGGGAGTGGTTAATGCGACTCCTCACTCCTCCCCTCCCGTCTTGTTCTCTCCTGCCCGATCCTCCCTGTCTCAGCGCTCGGGGACATGGGCCCCACCTATGTTCCAGACCACCTCCAACACAGGCCCCGGGAATTCACATCCGAGGCACCAGAGGCCAAGGGCTGGTTCTGCAGCATGCCCCTTCCATCTCTGTCCTTTCTGGGCTCTTCTGCCTGCCCCACAGGGTCACTGGGTACCTATCCAGGGCCTAGCCTGGGCAGCCTCCCTAGAGTGGCTTCGATGGGCACTGACTGACTCTTTCCCCTGGGATTTCCAGGCAGACCCGCAAGCCGTGTGAGCCGTCGCAGCCGTGGCATTGTTGAAGAGTGCTGCTTCCGCAGCTGCGACCTGGCCCTTCTGGAGACTTACTGTGCCACCCCCGCCAAGTCCGAGAGGGACGTGTCGTCCTCTCCGACCGTGCTTCCGGTGAGGCCCTGGACCTTTTTCCTCTTCCTAGAAATGAGGGATAGGATGTTAGGTGTGTCTCCTAGCCAGCTTTAGCTTGAAATACAATGGAAGACAGCCCCACATGTCCTTTTGGCCGGGGGCCTCCCTCCCTGTGGATGTTGACTCCATTGAATGGGCTGGCATGGTGTAAGTGTGGGTAAGGGTCTCCAGGTCACTGTGAGGTCTAGGCAGGTAGCTATGATCGCGGTGCCTATGAGCCTAACTGTTGATTACTGCCTTTTTCCCAGGACAATTTCCCCAGATACCCCGTGGGCAAGTTCTTCCAATATGACACCTGGAGACAGTCTACTCAGCGCCTGCGCAGAGGCCTGCCTGCCCTCCTGCGTGCCCGTCGGGGTCGTATGCTCTCCCGAGAGCTTAAAGCATTCAGAGAGGCCAAGTGTCATCATCCCCTGACCGTCCTGACCTCCAAAGACCCCGCCCACGGGGGTGATACCTCTTCGGAGAAGTCCAGCAACCAGAAGTGAGCCAAATTGTTGTAATTCTGCGATGTACACCATCTCATTCGTGACCTCCTCTTGACCAGGGGCATTTCCATCACGTCCCACCTCCAAGGTTTCTCTGTTGCACCCCAGAGTGTTTCCCTGACCCCAGCCCCTGTGCCCCGCCTCCCCACATCAGGCTGCTCTCTTGCCCCACTCCACCGGGCTGAGGGAGTCAGAGCAACATCTTCAAAGACAAAATCTATTAGATTTAAATATCCTCCACATACACCCTCTCGCAATTACCCCCCAAATTCTATACTCCATCAAAATAATTGGAAAGCAAATCTGTCTCTTACAGACACACTCCAGTCCCCTTAAAACTAATTGGCTTTTTAGAAACACTAATTAGCCTTAAAAAAACCCTAAAAAGTCAATTGGCTACAAAGATACTAAAAAGGAATTGGCTTAGAAACAATTGGAAAAATAAAGGGATTTGGCACACCCTTCCCCCTTCCTTCCCTCCTCAGACCTTGAGTCAATTGGCTTGGACTTGGGTCCCTGAATCAGCAGAAGGAAGGAAGGGGGCCCAGAAATTTGCAGGCCGGCATGCCAGTGCCTCTGCACCATCACCCTGCTCATCGCTTTTGAGCACTTTGGATGTTGGCTGCCTGAGAACAGCAGCCACCAGACTCATTCCTCACTCGTTCTTCATCACAAGATTTGTCAGGGAGCTGAGCGGAGGGACCCATTGAGATCGGAGGAGGGGAACAGCATGAAAACCCACATCCCTGAATATAAGGTTTAATTGGCACTAACCCCCACACCCTAAATTCGTACATCTTAGTCCCTGTCCTGGCAAGCACACATTTGTCCCTACAGCGCCCCCATAGCACATGCCCACAGGTACACATGCACCCACCCACCCTACATACTTGCACACATGTGCCCATACACACACACACACACACACACACACACACAATTGGATGAAAGCAATAAAAATAAGCAGTCCTTGCTTTTGACCCATTTCATGCAGGTCAGGCAGAGTTCCATCCCAAATTCCCTGAGCTGTTTTCATGGTCTGAGTTCCCATGAACCATCGTGCTCCCCAGACCCACGCCAGCATTGATACCCACCCAGAGTGAGGAATTAGTTTGGCCAGGTCAGAGATGGTGTTATGAAGCAAGGCATGCTTTGAAGTAGGCTGCCCCCGCCCCCCAGTGTGCTCCATTGAGAAAGACCTGGGGACCCCTGCCCTGAGCACCAGAGATCATCTTTGCCCTGATAGTGGGGAGTGTGGGAAGTCTGGCGGTTGGAGGGGTGGGTGGGGGGCA
>NW_022900939.1:17494357-17521651 GCF_012274545.1 Fukomys damarensis | reverse complement strand
TTTTTTTTTTTTTTTTTTTTTTTTTTTTTTTGATTCAGTTAGCTTTTTATGCGCTCAAAAACAAATTATTATACCCATCCCCGATGTAACAGGGGAGCAGTGACCCAAGTTATATGCACGAAACTACCAATATATCCATCAATATCACCACCACGTCCTGCTCTCCGCCATTTATCGCCCTTTGATTTTTAATCTGTTCCTGTCGCTTGGATTGAGTTGAGAGTGGGGCCCCCGTAGGGCACCGGCCACCGTGCCCCGCGGAGAAATCAGGGGAATGGAGAAGGCCGCTGCCTGGCCTGGTTTCCGGGGGTAGTGGCTGGTCCCCGGAGATCTTGAGGGGTGGAGGAGGGGGCTGGACGGTGTCTCCCCAGGTGTCAGGAGGGTGCTCGGAGGTCACGGAGATGGGGCCTTCAGCTGGCCTGCAGCCAGTTGAGGGGGAAGGGACTCTGGATGTGTGAGCAGAGAGACTCCATCGGGCAGGAGCACGTGGCCGCCTTCCACACACTTGGGGAGCCCTCCCCCCGCTTCGGTGATATCTTGTCCACCCCTCGGCACCCGCCTTGTCCACAGGAGGCCTGGGGGCTCTGCAGAACCTCCTCTGGGCAGAGCGGAGGAGGCCAGGGAGTGGGGAAGCCAGAAAGCTTTGAGCCTGCAGAGCGCGAGAGCTCGCCGTTGATTGGGGTCGCTTTGGCCCCGAGGCCTCTGGGTCTGGCAATGCCATGGTAGCCACACCATGGTGCCTAGGACTGTGCAGGGAACCGGGCGGCTGGGTGGTTTGTCTACCTCACCCCCCACTTTTGCCCCCAGTGCAGTCCCCCTGCATGAAGTCTGACTAGCAATTTAGAGGCCCAAGGCTTCTGGGTCCTAGCGGCGGGGCTGGCATGGCCCTGGGGGGCGGTACATGTCAGCCCAACCCCGCACAGGGGGCCCCTTAGCAAGCAGCTGGGGAATGGGCCATTTGGAACATTGGATAGAAACCCAAAGAGCAAAATTGTCAGAATTGGAAAATACAATTGGCATGAGATCCAAAAGAATTTTGAGGCACCCTAAATTATCTGCCCATTCTTCTGGAGACCCACCTACTCAGTATTTTTTGCCTCTGTGGGCTGGGTACTCCTGGGGCGCTTGTCCCTGCCCTCTGTGTCCCCAGTTTTGCAGCTCTCTCCAAGGTCACCACTATCTTGACCCGGGCACCTATCTGGCCTCCCGTGCCTTGGTGTGGCCCTCCATCTTAACTCTTCCCCCTTCCCTACTCCCACACTGTCTTCAGTGGGACCCCCCTCTTGGGCCCCTCCTTTTACCATCATGTGAAGACCCCCACGCGTCGGACACCAATTGTCACCTGTGCCGCTGTGTCAGTCCATCTTGCCGCGGTTGTGTCCACCTCAACTTAACTCCTTTAACATGCTCATATTTCTGGCAAAACCCATGCTGGGGTTTTGTCTTTAACTTGTTAATGCTTGCAAACCAAATAAATCATCTAAAATTACTATATTATGAGTTCTTTGTTCTTTCATTTGGGTATGGGACTGAGGTGGGGAGGGGGACGCTGGGCACCTGGGAGAGCAGGGCAGGAGGTGGGTGGAGGAGGCTTCAGAGGTGTGGGCCCTCAGGCACCTTGCACTGTGCACAGGGACCTGGGATCACGGAAGAGCTTCCTTGTGAAGCTGGCGGGGGGTGGGGTGGGGGTGGGACAATTTCAGGAACCGAGTCATCACAGATTGAGGGTCACAGGGCAGGAGGAACACGTGGGGGGGGGTCATTTCCAAGAAAAGCGCCCCATGCCCTTTATGCCAGCCCCCGGAATGTCTCTCTGAACCTTAGGCTGGAGGTGGGCTGCTTGTAGAAGGCTCTGGATACCATAGAAGTTGCTGGACATGAGATTCACTGCTAGTTACTCAGCATAGTTCCCTGCCACTCACCTTCACTCTCCTCCCAAGATAAAGGCTTCCCTGGATTCCTACCCCCACCAGGTGCTGCAGACAGATGAGAAGGGCTGGCCCTGTGCCCACCTGCTCAGCAGTGCTAGTCTCTGAACTTCGGGGTCTCTGAGCACAAGGGGAGGGGGAGGGGGCACACAGGTGCCTGAGGCTTGGCCTCTTCCCTCTGTCCCCTGACTCTAGCTCATTTCAGCCTTCCAACACCCTCATCCACAGATCTGCTCCGCCCACCCCATTGTGGGAGGGCTTCTGTCAGGCCCTTGGGGGTTGGGGAGGCCTCTCACCCTGGCACCTGGGGATTTTGCCCTTTCCTGAATCTTCAGATCTTTGCATTTGCTGTTCCCTAAGTGGCATCCGCAGGGCAGCCTTGCTTCCCACGCACCCCAAGAACTGCTCTGAGCAATCTGGGGATCTGTGACCAAAGGAGGCTGCCTGGGGGAGAAGGGTTTGGGCTTGAACGTGAGGAAGGTTAAGGGTCAGAAAATAGCAAATGGGATGTGGAAGACACTAGGGCAGTTCCTTGCACCAGGGCAAGGCAAGAGTGTGACCTGGGCTATCCACTGGTGCTTGGTGGGCCTAGAGGGTCCAGGGCCCAAGTGGTACTGGCTGACTCCCCAGAAAGCCCCTCTGAGACCCGCTGGCCCTAGTGTGGGGAAGGTCCCTCTCTGCCTACTCCCAGAGGCAGTTGCAGTTTCTTGCTCCCAGATGCCCCCGAAGGCCCCCTGACGTTCTGCCCCAGCTTCTCTCAGCTGTGCATCTTCCCAACACTCAGGGTCTCCGGGCTCCAGCCTCTGAGCCCTTTCCCCAGACTACCTGCCCTTGAGCTGCCAGCCCAAGGTCACCTCAGTCCTGGCCTTCTCCGTACCCCACACCCCTCCATCTATCCCTGCCCCAATCCTGGGCCTCCCTGGCCTTCCACATCCTCACTATCGTCTGCTCCATAGCCCCTCCCCCATCTGCACCCCTCCCCTGATCTCCCTGAAGTCACAGACAAATTGACCCCTTTGCACAGTTCACCTGTATTAGCCCCATCTTGCAGCAGCCCCCTCAGGGTTGCCTCTCTTCCTACCTATCCAGTATCATTTAAGAGAGTGTTCCAGCCCCCGCCCCTCCAGCCCTTCCGTCTCCCTTCCCCCAACTCTGGAAATTCTGTTTATCTCAGAAATTTCACCTACACATCCACCCCCCCGCCATTCATCTACCACCCCACCCACTTAGCCATTCTTTTCTTTTCTTTTTTTCTTTTTTTTTTTGAGACAAGGTCTCACTGTGTAGTTGAGACTGACCTGGAACTCACTATGTATCCCAGGCTGGTCTCGAAGTCGCAGCGATCCTCCTGCCTCAGCCTCCCAAGTGCTGGGATTACAGGCGTGCGCCACCATGCCCAGCTATCCATTCTTATATACATCTTGCCATTCGCTCATCTTCTACCCTCTGTCTATCATCCACCTCTCCCCAGACATGAATGGGTATTGCTTATGTGCAGGACACCGCAGGCTGGGGGAGGGCGAGAACTGGGAGGTGTTTAGGTGCTCTTTTCAACTGTGTAGTGCTGAAGCAGAGACTGGCGGGAAGTGAGGGGTATAGGGGAAGAATATTCAGTGAGAGGCCTGCAACAGGAGTGGGAGTGGGGCGTTCAGCAACACCCCGAGGGTGCCGGGGGGCTGCAGCAGGAGAAGGGGCCTGGCGTGGATGATGAAGTCAGAGGCCCATTTCGGCACGGTGGCATGGGTCACACAGGCCTTTGCTGTTCAGAAACATTTACAGATCCCGCCTGCGGTGAGTTGAATGCTGGCCCTCAGAAAGAAATGTCCACATGCTGACCCCTGGGACCTGCCGATGTGACCTTATTTAGAGAAAGGGTCTTCAGATGCAGTTAGGAAAAGGATCTTGTGATGAGCCTATCTTGGGGTTAGGGTGGGTGTAACCAGTGACAGATGTCTCCACTCTGAATTGGTTGGCGAGACTATGACCACCAGCCTCTCTGACCATACTCCACATGGAATAGAGTAATGGGCCTGGGGCCTGCTGCTTAGAGCCTTCTGTGGCTTCCACAGGCCACTGGGTAAAGTCCAGACCTTGGTCAGGCTTTCCCTCATCCCCCGGTGGCAACATGTCCTGCCCTTCCTCTTTGCTGCCCCCCTCCCTCTCTCCCCTCCCAGGCATTACTGGCTGCCCTGTCTCCCCCAGACCCTATGGTACCTGTCCTCACTCTGGGAACTCCTGCACACCCTCTGCTCTCTGTTCAGCCCTGCCCTCCTCCCCAGGTGTCTGGGCTACTCCTCCGTAAACAGCTCTCTGCCTTTAGCCCTTGCCTCTGTCCCTGAGAGATGCTGGTAACTATGGGCACATGATGCCTGCCCTCAGCACCTCCCAAGATTGTCAAGACTAGCGCAACTCTCTGTCCAGCCATTCAGGGCTCCCTCCCTCCCTCAATAGTAAATTCCAGCCTTCTATAGCCTCCTACTGGAATGTTCACCACCTGGCCCTGGTCACCAGGCCTCATCCTTAAGTCACCTGTGTCCACCTGTTGGCCAGGTCCCCACCAGTCCTGACTGCCCAGGCCTGGTACCCAGTGGCTGCTTCTGCACAGGTGTGGCCAGGCCAGGGGCAGCTGGGCTTGGGGTGGGGTCTCCAGGCTGACAGAACCCAAGCCTGAGGGCTCCAGCCCTGCCCAGCCCCCGCCCCAAGCCCAGCGGCCACGGCCTCAGGCCTCATTAGCGCAGCCTCTAGCCTCTCCCTCTCCCAGCCTAGCCAGCCCAGGCCTCCGCCGGCCAGAAACCAAAGAGAAAATGCCTGTTTATGCCAGTTATGCCGAAAGCAAAACAGTTTGTGGTTTGTGACCCAAATTTTTTGCCTTTTTTTTCAGAACATAACAAAGCGCGAGACAACTCCCTCCCCACCCCCAGCCCTCCCCCTAGGCAGACAGAAATGATGTGTTTACACTGGCTGTAGCACATTCCAACCGGTCAGCCCTCTCCCAGCACAGTGCCCTCACACTGGGCGCTGGGCTGTTGGGGAAGGGGCTACTAGGCTGGCTGCAGTGGGGAAAGCATAGGAATAGGATGCTTCCTCTGTGGGGCACTGATGACTTACCAAGTACATCCTGGGGGCTGGGAGTATTGGGGTGCATATCCATCTGGGAGCTGCAGCGGGGACTGTCCTGCCCTAGGTAGGGAGGGATAGCAGGGCACCCTTGTGCTCAGTTGTCCTTTCCCAGGAGCCCCTCCCAGGTTTGTCCTCAGTCCCAAGCACCCACCCCCACTTCACCAGGACAGATGTCTAGACCCACAGGGTGATGGGCCACCCACTTGCTGCCTCCCCCTGCCCTGTGCCCCATTTTCCCCTCTGCCTTACTCAAAGCCCATGGTGCACTGGCTCAGCTGGCCACGGAGCAAAGAGTAGGCACGTCCACTGCCATGGGGACCCAGCAGCCCCAGAACGACCTTGTCAGTGGGAGGCACAGGGCAGATGGTTCTTGACTGCACTAGGAAAAGTCCGTGGCACCCCAGGAGATGGCCAGGTGGAGGCTGGGGTACCTGCTAGAATTCAGTGGAGGGCATGCAGTGACCTGAGCTGCGGAAGTGGGATGCCACCTTCAGTTCATCCCATGCACTGTCCTTCCAGGGAGATAGGAAAAATTTTTGCCTTCCCTGGGAACCTCAGAGTGCACCCAACCCCACTGTGCCCCTTCCTGCTTCTCCTCTACAGGTCCGGTCTTTCCTTTTTTCTTCATCTGTGCACATGTCTGTGCCACCACGGGTGCTACCTGGGAGCCAGGGCCTCAGAGAAAGAGACTGCTCAGCCGAACAGCTCCTGGGGAAGAACTGGGGGAGGGGGCACTAGCTCACCGGTGGGATAGGACCAGGATTAGAGGGAGGACCACTGCCCCTCCTGCATCCGGCGTATGTGCAAGGCTGGAAGGATGTTTCGGCAGAGGGAACCACATAACAGTTTGGGGACTACCAGAAGCACAGAGGGCTCAACTGCTGAGCCAAGCAGCTGAAATTGACCTTATGAGGACTCTGGGCAGCCAAGCAGGGCTCTGGGGAAGCGGGTGGGGGAGCCATTCAGAGGCAAATTCTAGAGGAGCAGCATAAGTGTGGGGTGCATCGCCCGAGAGAGTTGGGAGTGTTGGTGGAAGGACTCGGGGTAGAAGCAGAGTAGTGCTCCAGGTGGGAGAAATGCAGTGTGGCCTGACATCACTGCATGCGTTGTGAGGAGGGTCCTTCCAATCCCTCCTCCCCGGCAAACAGAGGGATGAAAGGCTGGAGTGCGACCACCTCAGGCCCTGGGGCCCTGGTGGCCATCCGGTTGTGCCTGCTGCCAGGCTGGCAGGCTCCCAGTGCCTGGCTGGGAGCATCGTTTTGGGAAGATCTGGCCCGTACCTCTGCTTCCCTCTCCCCAGCCTTGTCATCCCTGGCCTCCCCTCGATCAGGAACAGATGTGCCTCTGAGCAGGAATTCTAGCTATTTGGTTAGCCAGCCACTCGCAGGGAGTTTCTGATAAGGCAAATTGGTTCTCTGCGGAGTGGAGGGGGAGTGGAGGTGGAGGAGAGAAGACACCAGCCCAGCCCCCACCTTCCTCATGCCTAGGACTCCCCCAACTACGTCCCAGGCCCAGCTCCAGAGGCTTCCCCTGACATCATTGCCAGAGTGGGAAAGAGCCTGCAGGTCCCTAGCAGGTAGGCATCACCAGTGTCTTGGAGAGTGGCCCTCACCCTAGACCTGGGTGCAGAGGTTGGCAGGAGGAAAAGAAAGCAACACCAGGGCCCTCTATGAAGATAAAGCTGCCACTGCCCTCCCCAGCACTAGGCCCTTGGTGTCCATTTTGGCATGGGGACCCTCTACTACACCTGGGACTGAGTGCTCATTGCCTTCCAGCCATAGGACCTTCCTCTTTTTCTTTTATCCTTTATTCAGTAAATATTGTGCCAGGACTTGCATGAACATCTAGAACCACGAAGTTGGATTAAGTTCCATCCTGCCCGTCAAGATGACAATTGTGAAATCAAAGATAATACAAAAATAGCCAAGAGTAGGGCTGAGTAGGTAACCAGGCCAACACCTTACAGAGTTCTGCCCTGGTCCTCGCCCCTCAGTTCTCTTCCACTACAGGCAGCTGGGCACTTACCCATGCTCTGGTGGGTTCTAGAGTGGGCCAGTCTAGCTTAGAGCTTGAGGAAAGCACATCCCAGAATCATTCACCCAGATCAGCTACTCTGGATTCCTGGTTCTCCAGAACCTAGAACAACACTTTAGATTCTATTCAGGTCAATGGTTTTAGGGTACTGAGGCCATTGTTTCAGCCCTTGACGTATAGCTCCCAGTCTTGGACCCCAAAACCTAGAAGAGCACCTAGGACAGAGTAAGAACTCAGTGTGGACTCTAAGAATTAATGGCTGGGTGGTGGAAGCATAGATAAATACTTGAATGTTAGATAAATAGGTAGATGGATGGATAGGTAGATAGATGGATGTATGTGTGGAAGAAGGTGGCATAGATGTGTGAAAGTCCACTGCACACAAAGAAGTATATACTTGGATTCTCACTTGACATAGTTCTAGTGAGAAATGAGGGAGGACAGCAAAGGAAGAAAGCCCTGCAAATTTACTGAATTGCAATTTTCTTTGGAAATCTGTATGCCGATTCAGGTTATAACACATCCTGTTTTTAGGGTCTGGCACATCCCGGAAGTTGAAAGAACTAGTTGATTAAATGCAACACACAGTGAATATCTACCTGGAAGCTGTCTCTGGAGGACTGAGAAAATCTGAACATGTTGATAACCAGCTTGGCACCTGAAGGTTATACAATTTTACAGAAAAAGGCACAGGGCCCAGAGAGTTTTATGGGCAAGTTTTTAAACTCTTAGATCATCCCTATACTACACAAAATATTTCAAACATAGATGGACAAATTCTAATTTGTTTCCTGTGTTAGTGTAACACTGATATCAAAACCTCATTATGATAACACATGACAGTAAAATCCACTGTCCAAGGTCATATGTAAAGAGAGATGCAAATTTTTTTCAATAAAGGAATTAGCAAATTAAATCCAGCAATGTACTAAATTAAAGTAACAATACACCATGACCAAGTAGTGTTGGTTTCCAGGAAAGCAAGGGTGACTCAACATTGAGAAATCTGTTAATATCATCATGTTAATGGGCCAAATGAAGAAAAACCCATATGATAATCTTGAGAAATCCCCAAAACACGTTTAATAAAACCTAAAATGCATCTCCAGTTATAAAACACGTTTAATAAAACCTAAAATGCATCTCCAGTTATAAAACATGTTTAATAAAACCTAAAATGCATCTCCAGTTATAAAACATGTTTAATTGGCTAGGATTCAAAAGATACTTCCATAACTCTATAGAAGATTTCCAACCCTCAGTCCCCTGTCAACCTATCATCCACTGCAAAGATGTTCTCTCTTTGTGGCACTAAAAGTCCTATAAGGACCTTCTTCTTTAGCAGACTTGATATCACGGCAGCATTTGCTGCTGCTGCCCCCTCGTCCCCTCCTAACTCTTCTCTGGGTTTCCCCTTCCAGTATGAGCTAGTAACCTTCTAGTATCTCAGCACTCATGAAGGTAGCAGCTATGAGCAAGCAAACCAAAAACTACCAAAGGCTCCAGAAAATGAGCAAAAGCAGGTAGGTTGGGTTTTTTTTTTTTTGGTGGGGGGGTACTGGGGATTGAACTTGGGACCTTGCGCCTGCAAGGAAGGTAGTAGAATCACTGAGCTAAATCCCCGGCTGGCAGGTAGGTTTTAAAGAGGCAGTCAGGGCATGATGTGGGTGTCAAAATCCCAATAGAGATCCTATAATATTTCTGGCTAGGAAAACCAGGAAAAGGACCTAGGGGCAATTCAAGTCACTGGGACGTGAGATGAAGGTCCCCAAAAGGGCCAGAGAAGGGGGGAATCCCAAAGTTTACGTACGAACTCTATCCAAGTTTTTGGCATAGGACAGTTTGCAAGAAGTCAGCCTCCGTCTTGCTTCAGGTGAGACAGTTTGTAGGTGCAGCCCCATGGAGTCAATTGCCTGCTAAGACAAACACATCGGGCACTCACTGGGGAAGCAGGAAGCATCTAAAGTCTTCACAACGTAACAGTCATGAAGTGTAGGACACCACCCCGCATTGTATGACATTTGTGAGATCCAGAGTATATGTTTTCTTCTCAAGGGAAAAGATAACTGGGGCAACCCTGATGCTGATGTTATGAGATGAAGACTAAAAACAATGGCTGTGACCATGGCTTGAGAAGATACAGTATATTTGCAAGGAACAAAAAAGATAGGACATTTCTGTGAAGAAAAATTATTTAAAATGTCTAAATGGGTGCTTGGAACCGAAACATACAATCTCTGAAATTTAAAAAAAAAAATCACTGAAGGGGATTATGAGCAGAAAAGGGAAGACGGAGGAAAGTCTGTGAAGATAGATCAGCACAATTTCTCTCATATGAGTTAGAGAAAGGATTTTTGAAAACATGAACAGAAATGCAAGGACATGTGGATAGTGTGGAAGGATTTAACATACAGGTTACTGGGGCTCCACATAGGAGTGGAGAGAGAGAGGAAAAAATACTGTAGATAATGACCAAATATTTCCCAAACTAGTTAAAAGCACAATTTACAGTTCATCAACACTGAGAAAGGATCAGTTTGAAGAAAATCATACCTGGATTTATCTAAGTCAAACTAATGAAAAAAGAAATTTTTTGAAAAAAAGAGCATCTTAAAAGAACAAACGGCATTTTATATAACAGGAACAAATGATCCAGACTTCTCAAAAACAGTGGAGGCCAGAAGACAGCGGAAGAGCATTTGTTAAACCCTGGAACGATTTTTCCCTTGGCTGTTGCAGCTACTCTGTCCGATTTTCCTATAACACCTTTTTGGTTTTCTTTTTGGTCCCCCTTTGCATAAGAGTCAATGTGCCTTGTCCTAGCCTGAGCAGCTTCTTTCCTTCCCTTTGGCCCACTTCACCTTCTCAGTGAGGTCCCAATTGCCACAGCTTCTGCATTCCATATGTTCTGGCAACCCCAAATGTGGACCTCCTCAGCCATGGCATGGGTTTGAGCATAGATCTCACACTTGCTCAGTTTACCCACCAGCACCTGAAGCTTTTCACATTTCCAGCCTCCTCTCCCAGGGCAGGACTGGCCCAGCGATTCTGGGCCTGAGCCAGGATTCTGGGTGTTAGCTTCTGCTTCCTTTCCTGCCTCCCATCACCTCTGAGGACCCTGTTGTCTCAGCCACACTACACACAAGCCTGAAGTTTCCAAGGTTTGGGGGCCACTCCGTGCTGCCACTTCATCAACTGGAGCTAAAGCCTATTCTCCCATTTTGTTGATGATCAACTAAGAAACAGGTTTCTCAAGGATCCTTCCACTCTAAAGTAGGTGCCCCGAGTCAGGCACTGTACTAGGCATCAGCCACAGAGCAGGGGACAAATGGGGCAAGCTGCTATCCTTCAGGGTCACTGTCTGGAGGGAGGCACTGACAGCTAACAAGGACTTTATGAGCTGATTACATAATTACGGGCTGCAGGGAGTAACAGGCCGTGGGGCTGCTGGTTCTGACACTCTCTAGTCCTTCTGTGGTTGAGGGGTGGTGCTGAAGCCCTCTTAGCTCCCAAGGCCAAAGCCAAAGATGCTGTGGACCTGTCTGGTCCAGGCAGGCCCCAGCCATGTCTCACAGTGTCTCCTCACTCCTCCTCTGGTGCAGCTCCTGGCATTGCCTGAGTGGGATGCCACACTCTTCCCTTGGTACCCTGGCTACACAGCATCAGAAAGGTGCTCCAGGTGCGACTCCCGGGGTCAGCTCTCCATAGTCTCTCATGCTGACCAGAAGCCAAGGGAGAGCTGCTGTAAGGTTGGGGTACTTCTTGCACCAGCTCCAGAGCCTGCCTCAGTTTCCCAGCTGCCCCAGGGCTGGCCTGAGGGCTTGGGTGGTGGGGGTCCAGCTTTAGGTACAATTCTGAGTGATGTCCTCGCCATGAACACAAAAGTGACCAGTGCCCATTGCCTGGTTCCCCCAGCCCCTGTTGGACTCCTCGTGTGAACAGTGAGATTTATCCCATTTGCCAAAGTGCTCACAAGAGCACACCCTGGAATCTCTGACACCCCCAGAGGCAGGCTTCATGCTCACCAGCCCTGTCTCCTAAATGAAAAGACTAAGACTCCAACAGGAAAGGAGCCAGCTTGGGGTCACTCAGGGCACCTGTGGCCACACTCCAGGCTGCTGCTACCCCCAGGCACCTCCTAGATCTGGGGCCCAGGAATTACTGCATCCGGCTCTCTGTGAGTCCTCACACTGGGTGCTGCCCCAGAGCTCCCAGCCACTAGTCCCACTCTGGCAGGCTCAGGCCAGGAGAAGGGCTTTGCAGTGGGCCTTGGCTTGGAGCATGTACTTCTCCTGGCCTGGAGCTCCCCCGTGGAAAGTACAGGAGGAAGAGAGGAAGCCCAAGGGGGTTCTAACCCCTTAATCCTGGTAATTCTTGCCCACTGTGTGTTCCATGGAAACTCTTCACAGCAGCACTCGGATTGGAGGTCTAATTCCCTGTGACATTCTAGGACTTTTGTTGAGAGCTGAGTATGACAAGAAACTTGGGGCAAGGCCCATCACAGCAAGGGGTCACACACTCCTGCTCACTCTGCTTGCTTGTGGTTAGCGGAGGGATAGATTTCGCTCCCAGTGGTTCACCAGGAAGTCAGAAGAAGTCTCCAAAACCTTGGAATCCCACTGCTGCCAGGCCTGAGGAAGAGGAGCTCTTGGGGTAGCAGCAGCAGGTGTGTGGGGTAGACTGCAGCAGGCACTTCCAACCTGGAATAGCAGGAGGTAAACAATTGCTAGGTAAGAGGTTGTGCTATGTGTGTGTGGCTCAGGGGTTCTGCTACAGAGAAAGCCACTGCCTGATAGGGGACAGTGGGAAATATGCCAAAGGGTGAAGGAGAGGCCAAGGGAGCTCCAGGGTTGGGTTCTTCTAGGCTGGTCAGGGAGGGCTCCCTGGAAGACAGGTGGTCCCAGAGGCTTCTAGACAGAAAGAGTGAGAGGTGGTGAAGGCAGTTTGTGGAGAGAGGAAAGGTCTCCAACAGGGCCAGCACAGTGCTGGCCCCTGACCGAGGGTGGTACAGCTGGGTACAGGGCCGGCAAGGAGATCTCCCGGCACATGGGGTCCACCCGAAGAAGAATCACAGGACTAGATGCAGGCTGTGGGCCAGCCTCACTGAAGAATGTCCTTGATGAAACCATAAACTTCATTAATTCCCTTAAATCTTGACCCCGTGGTGTGTCTTTTTAATCTTCTGTGTGAGGAGCTGGGAGATAGGCACAGAGCACCTACTGTGTTCAGGGGTTCTAGGGCTGGAAGAGCCCTGGTCCCAGCTTGAGTTACAAATCCCACTGGCCCAGTGATGTTTACATGAAATAAACTAGCTGCCAACCTGGAGAAGAACATAGGAATTCTGTGCCCAAAGGGAAGAAACTACTGGGCTTCACTGTTGGCATAGCTTTGTACCGCCCAGCACAAATTAGAATTTTGGAAAACTTACACTTGCTGCCTGAAGCAGGACAATTTTCCAATCCTTACAGACCTTTCTGAGAAGCTTGGTTTTCCAGAAAAGCTGCACAAATAGCAAGTTCGTGCTTGCTAAATGATCATTAAAGAATGTTTTGGAAATATACACAGGAAAGACCCTTTGAAATACAAGGGAGACCAGTGGATTTTACCCCCAATAAACCTTTCTGGGAATAATTTTAGATTCACAGACAAGATGCAGGCTGGGTGTACAGATTTCCAGAGCCTTTTTACCTATGTTCTCCCATTGTCAACATTGCCCCTCAGTGTCCTACATCCTGACAGTTGGGACTCTGACATTGATTGTGACCGTGAGCCAGCTCCTGGCTTTGTGTGGGTCACACCAAGGTCTTTGTTTCTGTCCTCTTTCCATCTGGGGTCCCCTCCAAGTCTACGCTGCGTTTCATCGTCAGGTCTCCATTGTTTCCTACACTGATGGAGAGTGTGAAAAGGTCCTTGACAAGGCTTCAGATTCCACAACACAGCTAATCTTTCAGAAATTAGCAATTTCTGAGTTTTGAGGTTATATTAAAAAGAAAATCCACGGGTATAGGGAAGATTATTAAAATAGAGGGACCTAGAGATTGAGGGAGGGCAAGGAAAGGAAGGCGAGGGGAAATAAGAAGAACTAAGACATGTTATATACATGTACCAACTCCCCATGATGAATGTAGTCATCTTGTACTGTAAACATGTGCTAATAAAAACTTTAATTAAAAAATATTCCTGGATACCTGTCATGTAAAGGTACAAGATCCCAACAATGAATGTAACTGTGCTGTAGACCTAAAATGTACCAATAAACTCAATTAAAAAAATATTCCTGGGCTTGGGATTTAGCTCAGTGGTTCCGGTGCCTGCCTTGCAAGTGCAAGGTCCCAAGTTCAATCCCCAGTACCAAAATAAATAAATAAATATTAAAAATATTCCTAACTTTTCCAATCCCATGGGCTTGGATATATCTTCATATACATTCCTCTTACATGTATACCAAACAACACACTGGGAGGTCCTCATGTAGAGACATGAAGGGGAAGCTGCCACCTCCCAGCAAGCCACAGAGATTGCTAAAGGATAAAGCAACACCCTTTCCTCCCTAAATACGTTTTTTTTTTTAAGTCTTCTTATGTTTCATAAAAAGATTCTTTTAGGTTCATATATAATTGCAAATTTCAATTCAATCATTTAAACTATTTTTAAATTTCTAAAAAATTTTAAAACATTTAAAAAGTGTAAAGATCTTAGTTTTACCGTCTAATGGGTTAATATGAATAGGTATAGCATTATGTCAACGAAAGCTCAGTAATTTCTAATAACGTAAAGGGTTCCAAGGCCGAGGTGGCAGAGCCGCCATTTTTACCTGTGGTCAGCAGAGAGGTAAGAGTGTTCAGTGTTCCACATCCTGGCATGTTGCCCAGGTTTGTTGTGTCTCAGTTTCCTCTTGTGTAGAACAAATTCCACGATCCCAGGGTTACACAGGATGAGACATAAGAACAGCCAGTCCCTTGAAGGGAGCTGGTGGCTGTGGTATCAGAGAACAGTGAAGACAGTCCTCAGATAAAAGCAAAGCTCATTGGGTCTCTCCAGAAGAACCAAGCAGGAAGCAAAGCCCCTCTTCTCACCCTACACCCAACTTCCCCAATTATTAGCATCTTGAATTCATGTGGACCTTTCATTATCTCTGTCGACTGCCCTGGATACACACCGTGAACTACAGTGTTCAGTCTACTTCAGGGTCACCGTTGGAGTGAACTGTGAATTGGACAGATGTGCACTGATTTGCACGCACCATCACAGCACCATGCAGCATTCTCCATGCTCCACCTGTCCTTCCCAGCCTCCTCCCTGCCAAATGCTGACCTTCCTACTGTCTCCAAAGTTTTCCAGAATGCCAGGGTATGAATCACACACGTGGACCTTTTCAGACTGGTGCCTTACATTTAGTTAGATACATTTAGGGTTCCCCATTACTCCTGTGGTTGGCAAAGAACTCCTCTTTCACACTGAAGAATGTTCTTTTGCTTGGATGGGCTGCAGTTTGGTTGCCTATTTACCTACTGAAGGACATTGGCATGGTTGCCTCTGAGTTAGAGCAATTATAAAGCTGCTGTAAACATTCCTGTGCAGTTTTTTTTTTGTAGGATATAACTTTTCTCTCTGATTTTATTTTTTATTTATTAACCAGTTGTTTTAAGATGATTTGTGAATTTATGCCTCTTTGTTCTTTGGGTCCCAGTTGATGTGTAAAATGTGCTGAGCCTATTTTCTTTGCAGTGTTAAAATCCCGAATGCAGACACTTGGGTCTCCAGACTTCACTTCTCCCTGGGTACTGTCTCTCCCTCTGCATCAGAATCATGAGATTCTGGCAGATGTTAGTCTATAGCTTGTCCTTTGCTGTTTAAAAAGTCATCTTGTGTTACAACATCCCTTTAAAACTTGCCCCTCTTAACCAGACATGGTGGCACATTGTAAATTCCAGCCCTTGGGAGGCTGAGGCAGGAAGATTTTGAGTTTGAAGCAAGTCCAGATTACATAGGGAAAATTTATTTCAAAAAATCAAACTGAACTAAGCAAAACCAAACAAAACAAAACAAACAAAAACTTGTCCCTCTTATTTAACACCTGGCTCAGACAGACTCCAGTCTAATATCACGAGAGTGGGATTAGTGTCCTCAGCCAGTCTGAACCTAAGAATCTGAGAGGTATATATGCTTACATTTATAACCAACATTAGAGTAGGGTTTTGTGTATTTTACTTTATTTTTATTTTTATGGTGATGAGCATAGAACCCTCACATGTGCATGCTAGGCAAGCATTCTACCACTATGACACACACCTAGCTTTTTTTGAGACAGTCTCACTATAGCTAGCTTTGAACATGGAATCCTCCTGCCTCAGCGTCCTGGGTAGCTGGGATTACAGGTATGTACTACTGAACCTGGCTGACTTTTTGGTTTTAACTCTCTAGTCCTAGCACCATCACACTTCCAGGTTTCACTATGTGCCCAGTATCAAGCAAGGTGTGCCTGCTGGGCTTGTGTGTGGACTCTTTGAGGGGCAGTGGGGGATTCACATCGAGCTGCCTGCCTGCCTGTCTGCCTGTTGACTCCACCTGGGGCCACTCTTTGCACGTTCCCATTGGCAGGGAACTCACTACCACCGAGGCTGACAGGTGCCCCTTGCACCTGGCCCCGGCTCTTGACTGCTCTTCTCTCACCTGATGATGGGCTCCCGGGTGGCTGGTGGTAGCAGCCTGCCTGCCTGTCTCTGCTGTGTACTCTCCTGCTCCGAGCTCCCTTCTGAGCCTCCTTCCTCGCTGCCCACTCCTTCTCAGCTTTGCTCAGAACCCAGGACTGGGGCAGGCAGAAACACCCTTTTCCTTGCCCACACACTTGAGTCAAAAGCGGTGCTACAGGAGGGGATTTTGGGGCCCACCTTTCCCAAACTCTGCACACAGCTTTGCTGGAGACCTGCCGTGGAACTTGCCTGACATGGCGGCCTACCCCTCTCCTCCTCCTGCAGGGACCCTGGCTACTGCAGCGAGCTTGAGCAGAGAAGGAGAGGCTGTATGCAGGGGAGCCATCCTCCTGGACACACCTGGTCTCCTCTGGCCATGCCTACAGCTCAGGGGTTTGCGGGGGTCCAGCCAGGCCATTTTTTTGAGGGTTGGTACAGTCTCACCTGGCCTCTTGCCAGGCTCCAGCGCCCCCATCCAGGAGAGACCCCAGCCCTCCCTCTTTCAGGGAAAGCCAGCTGCTTCCTGTTTGCGTGGGTAATTTGGTTGTTTTCCTGCAAGGCGGCTGAGGGTCGAAGCACCCAGCAAGACAGTTGCTCCTGGCTTTACAGGGCCTGCTGTTCTGAGGAGAAACTTAATCACTTTGTTTTCTTGGTTTAGGTTTTGCTTTTTAATAAAAAAAATGACCCTGCTCGGCTCCAGCCCCAGGGCCCTGACGTTGCTTGCCTAACTGGCGTCACTTTAAAGGCTCGGCCCCAGCTGTGGCGCAGCCAGGAGCTCTGGGGAGGGCGATGGGCCTGGGGGACACTGGGACCAGGACTGGGCACTGACCTGTGGACAGCGAGGGAGAGGCCAGGAGGAGCCGTCCCTCAGCCCCTCAGTCCCTGCTGTCAGCAGAGTCTCACAAAGCCCTGACCTCTCCCAGCCACGGTCAGCCCTGGGGAGAAGGGATCTCAAATGTACGAGAAGCCGAGAGGCCCGGTTGGGGGACCTCGCAGGAGAAAGGGGTAGCAGGGCTGGAGAGCCACTGGCCACCTGATTCTCAGCCAGTTGCTGCGTAGGTCCCCTCCCCTTCCTCTCTCATGCCTTCCTTCCCTTTTCCCTCCCCCTTTCTCCCTTCCTTCCTTCCTCCCCTCCTTCCTTTCTACTCCTTTTTCTCCCTCTCTCTTTTCTTCTTTCCCTTCCTCCTTCTCTTCCTTCCTTCCTTCCTTCTCCTCTCTTCCCCTCTCCCAGAAGCCTGAGCCCTGGTAAGGTAGGGAAAAGACCCCGGCACCCCTGCTTTTCCTGACTCTTTTCTCAGAGACCTCAGCGGCTGGGCTGGGGTACTGCAGTCCTCCTGGCCCAAGTTGGAGGCAGCTGCACGGGGTGCCATGATCCCCCGGGACTGTCCTGCCCAAGCAGCTGGGTCAGGGCCCTTATGCATTCCACCTAAGGACCTGCCTCTCCCCTCCCTGCGGCTGGCAAGTCCGTGGGGCCAGGGCAAGGGGGACAGTGGTGGGCCCTTGTCCTCTGTGATGGCACTGCTGGGGCTCAGGGGCAGCTCTGAGCAGGCGTGACCTCATTCTGAGCTCCACGTATCCTGATCCTAGCACCTGTGGGAAGTGGGAAAGTGTCCCCCTGGAGTGGGTTGTTGGGGGGTGGGTGTTCCAGGACTAGAGGTGGTGAATGAGGGAGAAGGGAGGGAACAGGGTGGTAGGGAGGGGTGGACTAGGTCAGGGGCTTGAGGGCCAGAGAGGGAGATGGACAGGAACAAGCCCAGGAGAGGTGGGGGCTGTGGGACCGGAGGGTAAGGAAGCCAAGGGGATGATGCAAGGGCTCTGGGGAGGGGGACACTTGGTAAGTCACCAGCTGTCAAGCAAGGAAGAGTAAGAGGGTGGCTGATAGGGGACTGCACAATCCTGTGCTTCTCTTCTGTGCTATTTTGTTGTGGAACAAAAGAGCCTGTTGTCACTAACCATGCTTCCAGAATGGGCCTGGATTTCAGCTGGCGAGGGAGCCTCACCCCCTGGGAACCCTGCTATGACCCCCCTCCCCATAGGAATGGCTAGTGTGACAACCACTGCAAATGGCAGGGTTGGAGGAGTAACTTCTGAGGCTGGTCATAAAGGAGATTACAGTGTCCTTCTGTCTTCTCTCTGAATCAGGCTCATATGCTCTGGGGAAGCTACCGCCACCACGCTGTGAGGACCGACAGCCCATGCAACCCACGGGAAGAACTGTGCCCTCTGTCCTAGAACCTCTCCCGACAAGCCTGCGCATCTGCCACCCCGGAAGAAGAGCTGCAGTACAGCTGATGCTTCACATGACCATGGCAACTGCAACACTCTGGGGACCCTGAGCTGCCACCACCCATCAAGGCTGTTGCTGACTTCCAGACCTATGGAAGCTGAGATGATAAATGCTTTGTGTCCGTGTTGTTTTAAGTTTTGGGATAATTTATTATGCAGTGACAGCTAACTAATACCGCCTCTGGCAGGTGTGAACTAGAAATTTCTAGATGTCAGGGGAAGAGGCAGGGGAAGGTTTATGAGGACTAGGAGGGCACAGAGCAGAACACAGTCGCATGTCTGCCTCCCTTCCAAGTCAGAGATGGTGTGTGACAGAGGAACTGAAAGGGGGATTGGTGTGAATCATGAGGGACAACAAGGATGAAGCAGAGGGGATAGGTCTGGGCCTAGGGATCCCCAGGGCAGCTACAGATGGCTCAGGGTGTCCAGCTTCCTAGAGGAGGCACCGAGGAACATGGCAGAGAACAGTTTAGAAGAGCTGGTGCTCTGCCAGTGATACCTCCATGGCCCTGCTTGGTCTTGGCACAGAGCTGCCTGCCTGGGTCTTTACATCTGCCCATACTTCCTGGGTGGCATTCAGAGAAGGGTACGCATTCATTCATCGTCGACCCGCCACTCACCCGTTTGTTTATCCATCCGCTGTATGGAGCCCCCTCACACATCCATGCACTCATCCATCCACCACTCCTCTGTCTATCTACCTCTCCATCTACCCATCCAACTATCTATCCGCCCACCCCGGCACCAATCCACCGCTCCATCCATCATCGTTCCTGACCAACCACCTGCCTGGGCATCTTGGGGAGAGTGCCTGGTGGCAGAAGTAGGCCTAAAGCCCTACATGGCAGCAATGTGCATCTCCAGGAAGTGGAGAAGAGGGCATACGATGGGGTAATATGAGTAAGCAGGGTGGTTTGGAGGTGCAATCCAGAAGCCAAGGGGAGCTGGCCCTGGGAGACTCCCAGAAACTGAGAAAACTGAAAGCTGGACTAATTCAGGGTCTGACTTAGGTGTTAAGGAACCTGTGGCTGCTGAAAGGAACCAAGACCCAAGCCAGAGAAATGGAGGCCTCTGCCAGGCCCTGAAAAGTGAGTAGCAGCTGGGCAGGAGCTGAGGAGGAGCATCCTGAGCTAAGGAAAGTATGAAAGAGAGCTGTGGGGGGGATGGGGACTCAACACTGGGTATTTCCTGTTTGGCAGCCAGGACAGCTGAGTGAAGAGACAACGGACAGCAGGTACCTATGCAGGCTGTGGTGCTGCTGAAAACCCTGCCCAGGATACCCTGCCCAAACAGGTGGTGCTCCGGGCCTGCTGCAGGCTCTGAACTTCTCAGGAAGCTGCACCCTCCTCCGTCATCAGGTTAGTCTTTCCAGTGAGCCTCAACTGTTTCCTGATGGGGCACACCACTGAGGGCTGACCCAGGTCCCAGAACAGATGGGTCTCAAAGCAGAAGGAGGGCGTGGTGGTGTACAGGAAAGGGATCTGAGAAGATAGCTTGGTTGAGCCCGGGGAGGGAGGTTCCTAAGTGTGCTTTGCGGGTAGTGGTAACCAGCTGAGGAGCTTTCTGCACTGCTCCTTGAGCATGATATGACCTAACTGATTCTAGAATCCCAAATTCCCCAGAGCCAGAGCTCTGTGGAACAAGGCAAGGTTCAGAGCTTGGTAGGGGCTCCAGTCCAGGCCCACTCTATCCCTGCACCTCCAGCCTTTCCCAGGAGGAAGTGAAGCTCAGGCTGGGCCGCAGAGAACCCGCCAAGGGGCCGCTGAGACTGTGGCCAGGTTTCTATAGTACCGTGACTGGGACACTTGAGGCTCTGGAAACTTGGTGGGCTAATCCAGGCACTAATCCTAGCAACAGGCTAGACCTGAAGCTGCACAAGAGCCCAAGGGATCACTGACAGGCTCCTGAGACTGCTCAGGGCTCATGTCCCCATCACTGGGCTCACTCTGCATCCTAGAACTGGGCGGGGTCACCTTTAACTCTTCCTGGCTCCCCGACTGGCGTGGGGTCCCATGGCTGTCCCTACCTGGAGGTTGTCAGGATCAGAGCAGATTAGTAGGTGAGGGAGGTCGGAGGGTTGCCTACAGCATGGCTTCCTGCTGTGTATGGTGACCTGGTGGCCTTTGGGCCCAGCCCAGGGACCTTGGCACATTCCCTGGGGGCCCTGAGCTGGGGCAGGAAGCCTCGGGTCTGCTGGATGTGAGAACGGACAGCCAACGCCACTGGCCAATCGGTCTCTCCCCGCAAGAACAGCAGAGGGTGGGGAAGCACACAGTACTCTAGACAAGGAGTTGACTCAGTTTCCCTTCCCCACCCTCTCCCTGCCACTCGCCTCCGGCACCTGGGAGAAACCAACCTGACCTTATTCTTCTTAACAAGCCTTCTCTCTTGCCAGGCTGACTAAGGTGGGCAAGGGAGTAAGAAGAGAAGGGAAGGAAGAAAACAGAGGAGATAGTCAAGATGGCCTTAAGAGAGAACAGAGGGGAGGCGGGGCCATCCAGCTAGGTAGGAGCTTGAAAAAGAAAGACAAAACTAAGAAACCAAAGGAGTGTCCTGGATGGAAGCAGTGGGGGTGGGAGGTGTTACTCTCCCCACGGTTGTCCTCCCTTCCAGGGCAGCTGATTTCAGGAGGCTCAGCTCAGGCAGAAGCATCTTTTCCATGCTGGGCTCTTTGCCAGCTGTGCAGGCCTTGGTTTCTATGGCCCTCCTACTTCCCCAGTTCCCTGCATCCCGCTCGAGGGCCCCAGCACCCCATCAGTTGCAGAGGGAGCTTGGGCCAGGCAGGGTGGAGGTGCAGGAGGGACCAGGCTAGGGCCCATTGTTAAGAAAAAAAGGAACTGACTTCAGCTCCTGGCACAGAGCCTCCCACCCCACCCGGACTTCCTGCCCCCTGGGCCTGCCAGAGTGGATTTTGTCCACCTTATTTGGGGATTGAGAAAGTGATGCTGTGTGTGACATTCTGGTTAGAGGGTACCTTTATAGCCACTCATTGTGACTCAGAGCCTAGCCAAAGAAAGTGCCATCAGAGGATACACTCTATCCAGCTGTCTACCTTTCCTTCTGTCTATTCCCACCCCCGTCACCCAGACACCCATTCACATATCCACCTGTACCCACCATTCATACCCAAACACTCCCCGGCCCTTCCCTTCACCCACTCATTCTCCCATACGTCTATTTACCCATCCACATATCTATCCTTATCCAAACACGTTTATCCTCTCAATTACCCATCCATCCCTCAATCTATACACCCATCCATCCGGCCACCCAGATCCCTCTCCGCTGTGTATCCATGCACAAACCTTTGTGTGCTTCCATTCACCCCTCACTATCTGCTGTTATGTAGTTTTAATTATCTGTCAATCCATTTTATAAGTCACTCATCTGCCCACTGATCTATTGACTCACCCGTTTATCCCCATGTCCAGATCTTCTTCATTCTATTCATGTATCTTTCTTCCCTTCTTTCTTCCATTCTTTTAAGACAAATCCACCTTTCTATCCACCTACCTGCCTAAGCCACCCGTTTGCCCTTCCATGTATTCACTAATCTAATCACTCAGTTATGCATCTATCTGTGCATGCATTCATACAACCACTCATTAATTTATCCAACCATTCGTTTTTCTATCTCCCTAGCAACCCAGCCACCACTTATTCAGTCTTACTTTTTTGTCTATTCATCTACCCATTCACTATGTATCTACCCATGTACCATCTAACCATATCTATCCTCCAGCAAACACCTACTATATACCATTCAAATAGATTCACCCACACATCTGCTTTACTGTTCAATTATCCAGTTATCTACTAATTTATTTATCTGCTTATGTACTGTCCTATGACCTAGCCAACTACCAATCCACCCATCCATCTATCCATCCACCTATCCATCCTTGTATCTACTCATCTACCCACCTACTCACCCATGCCCTTGCACATCCAGCACAATTTTGTAGCATCCTGATATGATAACTAGAAGCCTATTGCTAAGAAAACCCTGCAATAAATTCCTTTGCCAAGAAATACAGTGCTGTCTCATTTCACCCTCTGCACCTGTGATTTTCAGACGTGGGATGATCCAGAGTCGTATCTGAGATCAGAGCCAGAACATGAGACTGTCCCTTCAGGATGTTCTGTTTCTATGGTGGAGATGATGCCAGCGTACAGGGGACACCAGAGGGGCTGGGGGTCCCAGTGACTACCAGTGCAGCAAAAGGGCTCTCCTGGCTCTTCGATACCTTGGCCAAGTGCTGTCTTCCTCTGATCTGGGCCGTTCCTGTAACACAGGTCCACAAGATTGTGCCAAGTGTCGATGGAAAGAAGAAATTTGGCAGATACCTTTGCCTGGAGGTGAAGGGTGCTCCTCTCTCTGATCTCTGAGGCTAAAACTACACCCTTAATCCCCAAACAGTACCTATACAATGGCCAGGTAGAGTTTGCCATGAGACACCCGAAGGGCAATCCTGCAGAGGGGAGAAGGATATTGACATTTGGGGGATTGGCATTTTGGGGAGTTTGGCACAGTTAGTGCTAGAATAGCCACAGAGATGGCTGGAGAAAGGGGCTGTGATAGGGTGTCCCAGAGGAAGTTCCTGGGGGAGAGGCACGAGCACAGTTGGCCAGAAGAAGCTGGCTGTGCAGTGAAGAGTAGAGAGGGGTGAGCCCTGCCCACAGTGGCTGCCGAGAGGAGCCTCTTGTGGGAAAGTGATGATCCACATGCCATGAAGCCCTGCTGGGCCTGAGGAAGGATTCCTGGGTAAGGGGCCTGATGGGCACTGGAGTCCTCACCCTTTGGCCATTAGCATGCCTGGCCTGGAGGGTGGGCACTCCTGCTGTGCTACTGGGTCTCTCAGCCTCTCCTGTCCTTCTGATCCTCCTGCCCTGGCTCCCTTAAGTCTGCAGGGCCCAGCTCCCCCCATTTCTTTCAATCTCTTTCTACCCCAACCCAGGGGCCTGTCTGGTGGGAGGGGTGCTCTGGAAGTCCCTTGTTATCATCCCAAAGCTTGTTTTCCCAGTATCCCACTCACTGGTCTTTAGGCATCCAGAAGTGAAAGAGTCCTATGAAACAATCCCTGACCCCAGCCCAAGGTCACTGTCCCCCAGGCTCAGCGAGCTCAGCAAAGTTGGCCAGGGTTGGGCACTTGTCCTCCAGGCATTGAACACAGGAAGGGCTGACCAGGGCAGAGTGGAAGGTGTTGGGATGGGACAGGGCTAGGCTGGCCCAGGAGGACGCCAGGAGAGTACAGAGTGAGACCCAGTTGCCAAGCCCCAGCAGTGGGCAGGTTGTAGGCTGGGACCTCCTGCACTGGGCAGGTTTCCTGTCTGGCCCTGGGAAGTGACCCCCCTCTCCCCCCCAGACAGTGACGTCAGCGTCTGAGATAACAAGGCGGCTGTCCTGGCACCCGCCCTGGCATATTCCCACTGTAATCTGGTCTGTCTGGGATGGAGGGGCCACCTCGCTCAGGAAAGTTGCCCTCAGAGTGGGCTTCTTACTGGCTTGGGGGAAACAGGTCTGCAGGTCCCAGCGGGGAGGCTGGGGCTTCACTCTTCCCTGGACTCCTTTGCTCTGTGTGGGGACCCAGATGTCTTCGGTCAGACGCACAGGGGACCTTGAGCCCAGCTAGGTATGCAGTAGGTGGATGACAAGTGTGGATGGCCTTGAGTGAATATAGTGAGGCTGAAAAGCAAAACAACTTACTGGGAGGAATGAGGGAAGAATATGGGCCTCCTAGAAGAGGGCCCTGGCATCCCACTCTGAACCCTCAGGCTGGCCTCAGGCAGACCTGGCCACCATGCTGAACACTTGTGGCCTGGACATTCCTGATGTGGACCTTTGAGAACGTCAGTGGCCAGCCCTCCCTCCCCATGGCCTAATATGTAGCCCACGCAAGTTCCTCCGCTGATTGTGGAGAATACAGAGATGAGCAGCCCTCTCTGTACTATAGCTGAGTTGGTTCTACCCTCAGAGAAGATCTCATGTGGTACTCTTGGTTCTCTCCATGCTGTGATCAGGCGGCATTGCCAGCAGGTAGGTGGGAAGAGTAGCATGCCGAGTGCCCAGATCAGTAGTCTGGCACCAGGAGCACTGTGCCAGCTGTAGGCTCATCATGAAGATGTTTGAAGACATACTATAGTAGAAGTGGCTGGCGAGCATAGGAACCATTCCTGGAGGGCTGGAGCTTGAGTGGGCCATGGGACCCACCCTGGTGGGGCCCAGGTGTTCCTGAGGAACCCATGCCTTAGGTGGGAGGGGGACTTTAGTGGGTCCCAGGCAACTGGTGCTGCCATGGTAGGTGGCTGAGGCCATGTTCCCCTCTTAAGAGAGGGTACTGAGCTTGGCTGAATGGTTTCCCAGAGCCTGAAGGTCAAGTAGAGAGAGGTTTTCTTGTGTCCCAGGACAGGGCAGGAGATAACAGCTGCAAACTGCCTGGCAGGGATGGGATGGGTATGGGGTGCTGGGCTGGAACCAGAGAGTTCTGGTCCACACAGAGCCTGGCCAAGCCTCAGCATGGGGAGGAAGTCCCTGCTGCCATCTGGGCCTGGATTCCCGGATTCCCGGTGGCCCTGTCTTCCCACCAGGTTCCCCCAACAGGAAGCTCCGAGGTGCCAATATTGTCATAGGTTTTCAGAGAGAGGGTACATTTGGTTCTTGCCTGCAGAGAACTCAGTTCAGAAAGGGAAAGGCTCAGAAGCAGATCAGGATGCTGGGAACACAGGGGAGGTTCCTAGAGGGGCCAAAGACTGGGTTTGAGTGCCTGTGAAGACTGGGGAAAATCCTAGTGAAGCTTGGGGCTGGGTGTAGCAGCCCTGCTCCCATGAGATTCCCAGAGGGTAAGGGTCCTGCCTCTCTCTCCTGCCTCTCAGTGAAGATGCCTGACACCCAGGGATGCTCCAGCCTGGCCCTCCTGGCAGTCATTTCATGTGTGCAAGGTGGCAGTCTCCACTTTCTAGGAACATCAAAGACCATTTGGAGGCCTTGCTATGCCTCCTGGGGACTCCCAGGACTCTAAGGGTGTCCTGAGGTTCTGTGCCCAGACAGGGGCTGGTTGATTCTTGGCTTTGAGAGTTATAGATAGAAGTGATGGGAGTATCACTGGCCTCTCACCCTTTTCTGGTGAGCTGTTCTTTCTTACTCTTGAGCCTATGTGGACTGAGCATACTCTGAGCTCATGGTTGAAGGAAGCCACTGGATGATAATTGCTTCTTTTTTTTTTTAATTTTTAAAAAATCTTTAAATTGTTGGTATACATTTGTGATACATAATTACATTCAACTTGGGGAATTGGTATGTATAGATACCGCATCTTAAACATTCCCCGCCCCTGCCATGCCAGCTTCTCTACCTCTGCAGGGAGCCACACAGGAAATGTGGTAGTCACAGGCATCCCTTCAAGAGGGTAACTTCTCACTGTCCCTGGGAGACATGGGGAAGGGCCTTCTGAGGCTAAGGGCTGGACAGGGGAAGGCCAGTGTTGATAGTATGGCCCCAGTGAGTGGGTACTGGTTTGGGAGGTAGATGAGGGAGCCATAGATCCCAGTCAGGGATCTGATTGACCCTGTTTGAGCGGAGGATCCTCAGAATGGCTCTCAGCAGGGGTGGGGCCATTCTGCTGCAGGTCAGAGCCACAACAGAGTTTGGTCCAAGCAAGGATAGCAATGAGGTAGCATAACAGAAGAAAGTGCTGGGGAGGGGAAGGTTAGAAGACAACACTGAATAGGTTGGGAGGTGATGGACAGTGGTCTCTCCAGAGGAGGAAAAGACCCTGGGTTCTTGCTGAGAATAAGCTCCTTTGGCCAACACATGAGGACCCAAGTGAATCCACATCTGGCCCTGTTAGGGGATTAGGATGCAAATTTCCCCGATGACACACTTCCTTTTTTCACCTCCAAAAGATGCTTCAGGGATCCAGAAGTTTTATGGGCTCCTCATGTGCCACATCTTGGTCCTTGATATATGCAGGGTCATGGCATGGTCTGGAGGTTTGGCCTGTCTCCAGCATCGTGAGTGCTTTCTGAGGCATGAGGGCAGAGCCAGAACCTGGGCTGTCTGTTCAGGAACCTGGGCTGGAGAAAGGTCAAGAAAGAGGAAGATGTCAGGATCAAAACAGGTCTCCATGGCAATGGTAGGTATGTGAGAAGACCAGAGCCAGCCGGGCCTTCCTTGAGCTCCAGGTTCCATCCTGCCACCCCAGCACACTACTGAGGGGACTGTGGCTCATAGGATATGTAGCTTCTCGAACCACAGAACCAAGTGTTACCCACAGGGCCAGGTGGGTACTGGCAGTCTCCACGCTTTGTGGATATCCATGGTGGTCAGTAAGATGGGGGCTCGAGACTTAGGGAAGCCGAGGCCTGTCACGTGACAGTGGTACCTGCCAAATAAGGGGGCAAGCAGACTCCAGGGTCCCAACACAGCATGTTCAACTTCAAAGCAGAGTGAGGGGGACTGGTTGGATGGAGTGGAGGTAAAAGGAAGCTCTGGGACCAGGAAGAGCAGGCTGGGCACTGTAGAACAAGCCCTCTTTCTCAGAAAGATGCTACTGTCCAAGTCTGGGGCATGCTGGGAGCTCTGCCGTGCCAGAGTAGAGAGGGTAGAGAGGTCAGGCTAAACTTGGAAGGGTGTATGTCTCCAGCTGACAGACCTGAGGAAGTACTCCATCTCTCCTGCCTAGGTCTCCTCGTGGGTCCTGTGTGGAGTTCATCTGGACTTGTGGAGTGTGAGCCCTGAAAGGGCTGGGATGGGAGGTCACCAAGGAAGACCATGCACCCAGATGACAGCAGGCAGGGAACACTGAGGGCTGCTGTGTATGGCTAGTGGGTATCAGGACAAGGGAAACAGGAAAAGGGCCCAGGACTCCCCCTCAGTCTTTCTGGCAGCCGTGCCTAGTGTGAGATTATCCTATTTTACAGCCCAGCCTTACAGGAGGCCATGTAGCTGGGGCAAGAAGCTATGCCCCATGGCTCTAGCAGCAGCCTCCCGGTGCACACCCTCATTGGCATTGCCCTCCCTACTCAGGCCCCCTCCCCCAGACTTCCAGCCCCACCCGGATCTGAGTCGCAGCCTGGCCTTGCACAAGGATGCTGTCCTGCTGCCCTGGCCTGACCCAGAAAAGTGTGAGGAGGGTTCATTGGCTGGGGAGTGGGGATCCGGGGAGCCAGGGTGGCTGGGTCTCCATCCTAGGATCTGGAAAGGCACATTCCTGAGGCTGTAGGGTAGCACAGAC
>NW_022900939.1:17457929-17494237 GCF_012274545.1 Fukomys damarensis | reverse complement strand
CAGGGCAACAATGGGGAAATGGAGCCTGACCTTGTGCACAGGTGACAGCCCCAGCAGTGTGAGTGGGGGCCAAGCCACGGAGGGAATTTTGCCTGGCTTATGGTCTGTGGCCACAGCCTGACTGCGCCTTCCTGGCCTCCCTCTTGAAGTGGGCTGGGTCTTCATTCGTTTGTCCTGAGTGTGTGTGTGTGTGCGTGTGTGTGTGTGTGTGTGTGTGCGTGTGTGTGTGCTTATTCTCGTCACTGAAGCTGGTGCGTACTGAATTAATTTCCTGATGTAGTAAACATTTTGGAAAGCCAAGATCCTCTCCTTCCTGTCTCTGTGCCAGCAAAATTCCATGACCTGGATCAACTTTCGCAGAGTGCAGGAGCCTATCTTCCTGGAGAGGAGATTCTGGAGGCTCTTCTCAGGCCCCTAGAGTCTCCCAGTGCCTGGCATCCCCAATCAGAGGGGTCCCTCTGGGCCAAGTGTTGATTGAGGCCTCTCAGGGTAGGCAGAGCATCCAAGGTGGACAGCAGGGCTGTGGAGGGTGGGTGAGCAGGCGTCTCTGGGTGGAGAGCTCTCAGAGCTGGGCCCTGACCTGCAGGCCAGCAGTGTAATGAGCTTTGGGGCAGGAAGTCCTGGGTTTGAATCCCAACTTGCCTTCCCCTCCCCGTTCCCTGCCTTCCCCTCTCCCTCCCCTTTCCTTTCTCTCCTCCCTATTCTTTTGTGATACTGATGGGTTAAACCCAGGCCACAGTGAGCTACATCTCCATCCCCTTTAAAATATATATATTTAACATTTAAGGTAGGGCCTCACTACATAGCCCAGGCTGGCCTTGAGCTTCTGATCCTCCTGCCTCAGCCTCGCAGAGTGTGCCACCATACTCTGGAGCTCCGACTCGGCTTCTTACAGCTGAGAGTCCTGGGCCAAGGAAACTCCTTCTCTCAGGGTAGGACTCCAGGGCAGCAGTGGGGACTTTCAACCTGCAAAAGAGTCATTTTGTCCAGGGCAGTTTCTCAAGGGAGATAAGAGTTCTGGGGAGATGGGAAAGGCTTGCAGGGAAGGGCTGGGGTGCCTGGGGGTGCAGGCTGAGGGTGTGGACTTGGGGTGTGCTGCCTTGGAGGTGCAGATGAGGGTGGCCCTAAAGGAGGCCTGTGGTCTGTCCTTGGGGTCACTGCTGCATTTCCTCTGATTATTCCAGGGCCTCTTCAGTCCCAGTGGCCTCCATGTTCTGAGGGCCAAGGGTATCTTGTGCTGGAGTAGTTAAAGAGTTCCCAGCTCCAAGAGTCTCTCTGGGACACAGAGCTGGGCCTCCCATCATGCGGCTGTGTGGGCTGACACGCAGAGCCTGCCAACTCCTCCTTGCTCCACTGGATTTTCCACCGGACTTTGAGAAGAGTCAGGGGAGATGAAGGGGAAACCAAGGCAGAGAAAGAAAGAAGCCAAATGACTGCTAGGAGGGACAGCACGAAGAACGGTGTCGATAGCCTGCTCCATCTGGAGTTCCTTCATCTATGTCACAGTCAGGACTGGGGACAGGGCTACTCTGCAGCTGTGTATGTATGTGCTCGAATGCCAATATGTGTGCATGTGTACGTGTGCATGCGTGTGTGCAAGTATGCCTGTGTCATGTGAATATACTGTACACATGCGTGCGTATATGTGCCATGGTGTGTTCCATGTGAGTGTCTGCAGGAACCATGGCCCCAGGGTGGTTTCTATGCACCTCACCAAGCTTCATCCATGTTGCTGCCTATTTTCTTATTCGTGTTTGGCATTTTTTGCTGCTGAGTTGGGGGGCCGTGGTTTGGGGGGAGACTGGGAAGTGGGGGAGGGGTTGTTTATGCCAGACGTCCACCCAGGCTACACATTCTTGTGGTTGTCTCTTTAACTTGGTAAAAATTTGGGAAATTTCTAAATAAAACAAAACAAAGGAAAAACATTTTCAAAAGGATTTCAAAATCAGTGCTGCTGCTTCTCCCAGGAACTGGACCTGTGGACCTGGGAGGTACCCTGTGTGAGGTAGGGTGTGAGGCAGGACTTCCTGATATCTTTCAAAGGGCTCTGAAGTGATGAGCTCCCCATCAGAAGAAGCATACAAGCGATGGGAGCCACTTGGTTGTCTGGGGCAGAGGCTCCATCCACCCCTCCCTCCAGTCCTCTGTGGCTGGAGTCTATGATGTCAGGACCTGAGGGAGTGTCTTGTCATCCTGGGTTCTGATTGCCAGATAAGGGGTACTGGTCCCCACTCTCTGAGGCTGATAAGGGAATCAGCAATGGCTTAAGAGGCTGCAGGAAGCTTGGTCCTACGTGGGCTATGGGTCAAGAAGCTGAGATGGATGGCTTTCTAGGGCACTAAATATCACAGTTACTCAGTTTAGGACAAGTCTGTGATCTGAAAGCAACAACCTTCACAAATTAAACTTCTTGGATGCTTGTCTGTAAAACCCAAGAGGGATTAGAATCACTGGATCAGTCTTTGTCGAACACCTCGTGTGTGGTTGTAGCTGTGGTTCTGTTTTTCAGTACTAAAGAAAAGTTTTATATACATAGCTTCAAAAAGCCTACAGTCTTTTCAAGAGATGATTCAAACTAACTACATAACAGTGAAACATCTAGGACAACACACATTCCATTGTACTGTTAGTACAGACCTGGAGAATTTAAAAATCAGTGAGATCTGTTGAAAGTTGAGGTGCTCCATGAAGTTTTCATGGAAGACTTTAGCTCCATTTCAGCCTTATGGGAGGGAGGACTGAGATGTGAGGTAACATGAGGCGGAGAATAGACTTTGGGCTTTAGCTCTGTCACTGCATGGAAGACTTTGTGCAGCTGTTCAGCTGCAGTTTCTTCATCTACGAAATGAAGACCCGGTTTACTTAGTGGCTATGTTCTCTGGAACACATCGCCCAGGTATGGTGAGGCTCTGAGTGAGGAAAGCACAAAGGTGTGTGGGCCGATTGCAGAACAGCCTGCCCACAGATGGCTTGTCTGCTCTTTCATGGTACGATTTCCTCCTCTTAGCACCTCTGCTCTATCGGTGAAACCAGGAAAGCAGCACGTTTTGTGGTTTTTGACTCTACCGTGGAGTTACAGAAAAGAACAGTACAGGAGCCACAAGTAAAAGTACTCTAATCATTACTTGCACGGCTCAAAGAACATGCTCTACAGTGGTGATAGTGAGCCTTTTAGAGCTTTCAGTGTTAACAGCCCACTGTGGCATGCATGCCACTGACTCGCCACCATTATTCTAGAGCTTCTCATCCCTCAGACTTCACCCCATGCCCCCAACTGTCTGTACAGTTAGGAGGTAGGCCCCCTTTCTACATGAATTTTATTGTGTTGATTGATCTAATGTTCCATAGCTATCTGTGTTATTCTGTGTTGAAGTTTGCCTCTCTAGTCATGATCTTCTCCATCCATTGTTTCTAAGATTTTATCATAAGTATTTAAGAAAATACAGAGAAATTGTATTTTTCTATCTACTATCTAGTTCCTACAATTATCATTTTGCCATATGTTCTTATATCCTCTGTTTATCCACTTATATTTTATTATTTGGGAAAATACATATATTGTTAAATTTGCCATTTCAAACATTTCAAATGTACAAGTCAGTGAGAGTGTATATTCAATACATTATTAAATATAATATTGAAAGAAAAAAAAAAGAAGCTGAGATGGGAGCCTGGGAATTAGGAGAGAAGGGTCAGGGCCAGGGTCAGGGCCAGGGTGGCCTTGACTTGTGAAGGGCTGGCTAGAGAGGGCTCTGGATGGGTCTGTGTTGGCCTAGGAAGTGCAAGACGATTGCCCCTGTGGGTCCTGCCATGGTCTAGGGATGTGTGTGGGAGCAGGGCCAGAATGTAGGACTGGGAGGCCTAGGTAAGGAAAGAGTCCTCTGCGGGGTGGAAAGCTTGGGTTTTGGAATGTGCAAAGAAGATTGAGGTGTGTCTGGCCTCCCTCAGGGTTATCTGGTATCCGCAAGAGGACTGTGGTATCTTATTGGACCTTTTTCCATCCCTGCCTGGTTGCCCTTCGGAAATGTTGGGGTGCAGGTGCCCCTATGGAGGTCTGTCCTGCACCAGGTCCTGGAAGCCATTCTGGGTTCACAGAGGTCCTTTGTCCTAGCAGGGCACAAGAAGGGGCTATGTGGAGCCTAGGAAGCCACTTGCCGCCGGGCCTTTGCTTCTTATCTCTTGCAGTCCAGAGGGGGTGACACCAGCTCCTTCGTGATTTGTCTGTAGTCTACACAGGCCCAGGGTGTTGGATTAGGGGTTTGGACAGCTGGTGGTGGTGGTGGGAGGGGTTTATGACTCCCTTCACTCAACACTGAGGACCCTGCTTGGTAGAATGCTCTGATTTGGTCCCTGGGGTCCAAGAACAGTTGACCAGGCAGCTGACCAGGAAGAGCTGGCCGTGTTCACTGTGGCCCTCTGGGGGTACCTATCTACTGCAGGGAGGCCAGGGAACAGGAGGCCTTGTGGGGCAGGACAATGCTACAGACTAGCACAATATGCGCTGCGTGGCTCTGACCCAACCTACCTCCTGCACCAGAGCCTTGTCCCTGGCCACTCACTCAGCCCCAAGTCAGTCGGACTCTTCTTGGAGAATTGGGTCTCGGGTGCCTCGAGGTTTCTCCTTTCCATTTTAGAATCAGCTGTTCTGCTCTGGTTATCAGTGGGGTCTTGTTTGTGACAACTTTGGCTTTCCTCTGAGATCTATGTCTGTTTGGTGTGGAACTGAGGCCTCTTGGATAGACTGACCTCACCTCCTGGGCCCCTGCTTGGGGTGGCTGCCCAGGATTCAGGAGATTTTCATGCACTTCTGCTGTCCACCTCCATGTTTGACAGTGGGAACCAGGCTATGAGTACCCAGGCATAGAGTATTCACCATCATGCCAGGAGGCCCCAGGCCATGCTTCTGGGGAGCCATCTGGGCCAGGAGCCATGAGGACTCCATGGGCCCACCGCCAGCAGCCGGAGCTGCATGACTCCTGACACCCACAGATGGCCAAGTCTGGCTCCTCCTTTGGGCTTTCCCCGTAGTGGGCATGTGCCATGCACATTCCTGACTCTGCCTGTGGATCATGCAGCATCCTCTCCTCTCTGTGTATGCTACCCTGGCCATACCCACCCCTCATATTAAGCTATAGGCAAGGCCATGGACTCTGACAAGGCTGACTCCCATTGTGTGGTAAGCTGGGGACTTGCTGTAGGGGACCTTCGCAGATTGCTAGGTTTGGGCAGGCAAACTCTACCCTCCAGGCCCAGAGGGTCCCTGACCTGCCCCCACAGCCTTCCGGGCTCCCCAGAACCCTTGGCTGCAGTCACATTCCTGCCTGGCCCCCTGGGACCTGACCGTGTGGACCTGACCGTGTGGCCTGCTGCCTGGCCCTGCTCTGATGCCATCAGCCCAGTTCCTGCCTGCAGTGCCAGGCTCTTCTCCCTGCACCATTTCCATATCCAGCTCACATGTCTACCCCCTAGACACCTTCCCAAGGGCCTCAACACCCCTCTCCCTCTCCATGGCTTCAGCCCATCGGGGGGGCCTAATTTAGCAGCCTCCATAGCACCTCTCTAGCCCCTGCTGCTGGTAGGGCTACTGGTACAAGAAAACCACCCACCCTCCTCCATGGCTTGGGTTGGGAAGTTTACCTGAGATCATCCAGCCAGGAAAGGCAGGAGCCAGGGATAAGCCCCAGCTGGGATCTGCTGTCATCACACCTTCCACCCCAGCCTGGAAGTTGAGAAAGTCTAGGCCTACAGGTGGCAGCTCACATGGAGGCCTGGTAGTCACCACCTGGCAAGTGCTCATTCTTGCTCCTGTGGATTTGGTTAGGAGCTGAATCTGGCAGCAGTTAGATCCTGTTTTCCCATTGGGCTGTGCTCTGTAAGCTGGGGCTGGGGCCAGCATGCCAGCTTCAGGTGGGGGTGAGCCTGCTCCCCAGTCTCTAGCCTCAGAGGCTCTACCCCGGCTGTGCAGCCAGGACTCAAGGGAGACAAGGGCCCCTTCAGATTTCCACCCACCCACGAGGCTTCAGGAACTGGAGTCTAGGTGAACGTGTGAGCCTAGGGCCATGCTGTGGGCTCTCTTGGTCTGGGGCACAGAGGATGCAGAGGTCCAGTACTCCCCAGCAGGTCTGACAAGGAGGGTCATGGGCTGCCAGGGTCGGGGAGGTGTTCTGTGAGGCTGAGAGATTGGAGGAGGCCTTCCTGGTGTGAGTGGACCAGAGCAAGTGGGAAGGTGGGGGACAGGTATGGGACAGGATCCTGGAGGTTCTGGCTGCTCATGCTGGCCCTGTCAGGCCCCATGTCCAGAGGCAGCATAATCCCAGGCTGTGGCCCTTGGGAGCCCACCCACAAGAGTCCGGGTTTCTTAGGCCTCTGTGGCCCTTGTCCTGCCTCCACTGCTGGACATCAGGGTCCTGGTTGTGCACCAAGGGACAGGGGACCAGTGTGTGTGGAGATGTTGAACCAGATGTTGTAGGTCTTCTAGCCAGAGCAGCAGGCCTGCAGAGAGGCCTGGGACAGCCAGGTAGGGGTCTTCAGGGCAGGTTTAGGGAAGGGAGCTGGTGACCCAAAGAAATCAAATAGGAATTTTGTGACCAAATGCCATTTGGAAGTGACATGCAAAGTCTAATTACTTTGGTGGGCAGGTCATGGTGACTCCTGGGTCACCAAAAGAGGCTGAGGGTCAAGAAGCTGCCTAGGCAACAGGACCAGGAGGACCTACTGAGTGAAATCATGTTCCTGCCTCTCCCCACAGCTTTTTCAATGGTTGGAGCTCCCTTTAAATACAGGCATCTGCTGACTTCAGGCTTCCCAGGCTCCCAGGCAGAAGCAGGGAAGCAGGGACATGAAAAATCAAGCATTGTAGAAGAGAGGCCCCTGAACTGGCCAGGTCCTTCCAGGCTCCTGGGCAAAGCTAGAGGGGCCTGCTTGGCCAAGCATTTGCTCAAGGGAAGAGAGTAATGAGCTGGCCCTGAGTGTGGCTGCTTCCTGCTTGTGACTTAGCAGCTCCTTTATCTCTTCTCTAATGCATTTATTTTTGCTTCACCTGGTGGTCTTGGGGTCTTTACACTGACTTTGTGAGCCAGATGGGGCTGCAGTTCTGGGTGACCCCTGGTGTAGTATCTGGGGAGCTAGAGGGTGAGACAGCACCTAGGTGGGGCAGCAGTCCTGGCTGGTAGGCTGCAGAGGGGCTGAGGTGAGCTGCTGCCCAGCTAGGACCCAGGCCATTTGCCCTTGAAGGGCCCAAGGCCCTAGGCCCATGGCACATGTTCGGGTTCCCTCATCCCCTGGGCCCCTGGGGTCAGAGTGCCTGAATTGGAGCCCATATCTGGAGACTGGACCTGTTGGCTGGGCAAATGAGGATTGACTAATGCACATGAGGGTCCTGGTAAAAGATTGGGAATGAATCTGGGGTACAGAGCTGGAACAGGGGAGCTCTAGCAAGCTCTATCTTCCCTCACTCACTCTCCCTCATTGTTCCTCAGCCTGGGCTACTGGACTCCCATCATCTTGCTTGGTCCCAGAGTGTCCCCTCCATTGGCCAACTCTGCATCTGCCCCTGCCTGAATCAGTGACCCATGATCACTGTGACAAAGTAGCCATCATGTAGTGTGGCAGTCAGAGACTCCATGTCAGTATCTCGGGACCAGATTCACAGTGCTGGTAAGGTCACCCCCCCTCTGTGGCTCCAGATCCAGGAGTCCTCACCTCCTCCAGCTCCTGGGGACTTTGGCATCGTGGGCTTGTGACTGCCTTACGCTGGTCTCATGGCTGTCTCTCCTCTCTTCTCTGTCTCTCTGCCTCCCTCTTGGAAGGATCAATGCTGGAAAGTCCAGCCCTGTCTCCACATCTCAAAGCCCTTCACTTAATCACATGTGCAGAATCCCTTTTCCTCATGTGACAACATTTGAGGTGGGAATTGGATGTCATTGGAGCTACATTCAACCTCCCACGTCGCTCGTCTGTCTTCCTTCAGAGCAAAGCTCCCAGGACACAGGCTTCTCCTCGCTTGTTCTCTGATCTCCATTTCCTCTCTTGTCTTCTTTGAACCCACATCAGCTGGCTTCAATCCTCCCCAGAGTGGCTCTCCTCCAGGTCCTTGTGACCTCAGGGTACCCATTCTGTGGCTCTTGCCATCCTCTGGCTCCTGAGCTGGCCCCTTTGCCAGTACTTTCCTTCCTGCTCCAAGTCTTCAGACCTGACTTTCCCTCCCCACTCTCAGCCCCAGGTATCCTCCCCATAACACGTTGTGAACCCCCAGGCCCAGACCCTCCCTGGTTTCCACCAAGTTTCCATCTACTGAGGCTTCCAAGAGAACTAGAATCCTCTCAGACTTTAACAGCCCTTGGAATATTCCAAGTGTCTCGCTGGCAACACAGCTGTGGTTTAGTACCTAGGGGCCGTAATTTGTTTGATATCAAATGTTTGGATTTTAAAACAATTAATTGCAGTTTGCTTTGTTTCAGTTTTAGTGCAGGCTAGAGGAGGAATTTGTCAGACTCCAAGCAGATATCTAGCAATGTGAGATTATTGATCTGTGTGGACAGGGACGACACAGACTTTTTGTAGCAGGTCTCGGAGTATTTCAGTTTCCAGGTCTCCTCTGAGACTGTCACTCTGCCCCTGGCAGAAGCCTGGGCCTTGCTCTGAGAACATGGGAGGCCATGCTCCAGAGAGGTTGTGGGTTAGAGAGGGTGATGGCTTATGTACCACCACCATCTGGAGGAAGCCATCAAAGCTTGGAACCTAGTATCTATCACTAAGTGCAGCTTAATGGAGCATGTGGCCTGGGCAGTGGTGGTGTATAATCTCCACTTTTAAATACAACAAACAAGACATTAAAGGATTTTCCCACAGTTTAACAGAATAAACAGATGTGCTATTTGCTTAGACAATCATAAGCTTTTCTAACTGCACAAACTGAGTGTCCTGATCAGGGCTAAGTATCTCTATGGTAATCTAAAAATAGATTGAGACAAAGTGGATTTAATCTTTTTTTAATTGTGGCAAGATATACATGACATAAAACTTATCATAGTTAAGGGTGCAGCCATCACCACCAGAATTTTCTCATCTCCCCAAACTGAAACTCTGCCCTGATTAAAGATTGACTCCTGTTCTCCTCTCCAGCCCCTGGCACTACCACCCTACTTTCTAACTTTGTGGACCTGAACACTCAAGGGACTCCCAAGAGTAGAAATGTTGCAAGATTTGTTATGTGACTAGATCATTTACCGAGCATGGTGTCCATACATATAGTCAGAACTCTTCCTTTTTATGGCTGAGTAGTATTCCACTGAACGGATAGACCACATCTGAGTTACCCATTCATCATCTGATGGACGTGTAGGTTGCTCTTACTTGGGGACTATAGTGGCCAGCATGCTATGGTCACCCAGGATGAATGTCAATGCGCTTTACAAGTGTCTATTCCTCTTAGACATATACCTGGGAGTGGAACAGCTGGGTCAAATGGTCACTCCAGGTTTTTTGATTGTTTGGTTTTATTGGCAGTGCTAGGGATCAAACCCAGGGCTGAGTTTGTATTCTACCCCTGGGCCACATCTCCTGGCTTCACCCTGATTGCCATCACCCCAGCTGGTCTAAGACCAGATCCCAGGGCACCATCCTCCTGACGGTCATGTATGGCTGGGCACAGGCAGTGTAGGGATCACAATCTTTGCCCCCTGGGATAGGCAGGGCCTCTGTGACCCTCTAGACCTCCCCAGGGCTGGAGCTCCAGGGCTCCTCCTGGGAAAGCAAACAGCTCAACACTGGATGCCCCCAGGAGACCCATGGAGCCTGACAGACTGTGATGTCTTGACTGTTACCGCAGCTGGTACAGAGTGCCAGTCACCACTGCCCAATGCTGCCCTCACCATGGGGATGGGGCTGACTGTCCACCCCTTCCTTCTGGCTTTCTTGGGCCAGTTCTCAGTGGCCAGGTCTGCTGAGACTGCCTCCCAGAGGGGCCTTGGGGGACAGTGCCAGGCCCAGGCCTCTAGGAAGACCCTGCTGCTTTCATATGTTTCCTGGGTGTTGGGCCAGCTCAGAAGGTTGGTTGCACATAGTTCTGGTGATCTGATGATGGGGGCACTGGAGGGTACACTGGCCCCAGGCCCAGGACCCCAGGTCACTTCCCACTGTGGGTGGGACAAAAAAAAAGGTGACCTAGGCCAGAGCCATCTGAACTCTGAGAGCCAAGGATCCTCTCCTGGCTACCTCTGCTGCCCATCCAGGGTAGCCAGTTTAGAATTGTGTGAGCAGATTAGCTAAAGACATACTGACACCTCATGGAGAAATGTTTAGAAAGAAAATCCAAACTTTCTGAGAGTTTCTGCTTTGGAAAAGAAACTTAACACCAGTTAAGTATGGGACCTGGGGTCTTTGATTTCTGGAAGGTGCCTGCAAGGGAGGGGATGCCAACAGCCTAGAAGCCAAAGGGTACTCAGTAGTCAATCAACAAATTGTGCTCAGGGAAGCCCTTTTTGGGGGTGACAGTAGGATGGAGCCAACAAAGACACAGCCTGTGGCCTGCCATTGAATCAGGACAACTTATGGAGGACTGAGGACATTGCTGACCGCAGTGCTATGGACAGTATTTCTTCTTGTCCCAGGTACCCACTGGATGCCCCAGTGCAGCACCTCTAACCGATGTCTGCTTAAACCATGCCAGCCACAGGGAGCTCACACCTCTGCCCTTCCCGCACAGTTCTGAGTAGGGGGCTCTGGCCCCTGCTTGTCCACAGAGCTGCTTCAGTGTGCTGTGGCTGTGCCCATCGCCTCGGCCACCCCCACCTAATGGTGAGAGCGCAGAGCCCACATCTGTTTCACTGATACTCGGCCACCCCCAAGTTCCTGGGCTGGTGAGCCCCTTGTCAGTACACCAGGTGAGTGGAGACTCAGGTTGGTTCCTCCAGCTGATCCCATCCTCCCTGCGCCCCAGGGAATGGCAGAGTCCCTGACAGAGCCCAGAGCTCCTGTCCTTCGCTGCTCCTTCCTGTCTCTGCCCTGAGCTGATGGTATGGACAACTAGGTGCCCAGATGGAAAGGCCTGCTGCTTTGCCCCTCTCTGAAGCCCCTCTTGGTGTGGTGCATGGAGGAGCCAGGTCTGGTGGTTGTCCATGAAGGTCACAGAGGACACCAAGCCACAGGCAGAATGGCTGGGGGCCATTCTGAAGTTTGCAAGGCCAGCCTCTCCATCTGACCTGCTCCTCATCAGAGGACTCAGCCCCCAGCTGCATCTGCCTAGCACCCCCCACCCAGCCTCTGGGGACATCAGGTGGACACCTGCCCTGCTGCGTGGGTACAGGCCCATTTAGATGGACAGCCCCAACACAAACCAGAGCCAGATGTGAGGTTCAAGAATGGGGGCCCAAGAGGCTGCCCAACCTGGGGGCTGGCTGGGGGCCACAATCAACGAAGCAGCTCCCAAAGGAAACACACACAACACACAAACACACAACTTCCGCAGGCACTTCCCAGAGCTGGTTTAGGACAATATTTGCTCTGAATCTGACCCTGTGGCTGCAGCTGGCTTCCCCCTGCTGTCACTCATGCATCAGGTGGGTGGGACACATGCTGTGATCCCCTTCCTTCCCCCACTGAGCAGAGTTCTGCTCTGGACCCTCATTGTGGACACCACAGTGGACGAGACCTTGTGCCCAGTGCCCTGCACAGCAGGCAGGAACAGGGCCCACAAGACCTTGGAGCTGGGGTTGCCCAGTGCCTAAAAGAAGTTGCTGGCTCTATTCTAGAAGACGCCATCCCATCTCAGCACCTGTTGTCCCTTCCTATGAGCACCCATGAGGGAGGAAGCCAGGTTGGGGAGCAGGGTCCTCTTGCCCCGACACAGGTCTGAACAGGAACACATTGGTCTTGATAACTGATTCACTTCATCCTATCTGAGCTCCACAGCCTCAATCCCTGCATATTCTGAACTCAGCAGCTTAATCAGGCCTGAGGTACAGGGGACTCTGGATCTTCTCAAGGGTTGGGGAACCTGGAGGGCTTGGCCAGCTTGGTAACCTGATCTTTCTGGCCTCCCCTCTTCTGCACCTCACCCTGAACTCCTCCACCCTGGCAGGGCCCGGTCCAGACAACGCTCAGGAAAGGCAAGGAGCCACAACACCAAGCCTGTGTGCCCAGGAAGCAGCATCTCCTACCGCAGCTAGGCCTGCCAATCTGCACAGATGCTTGGCTGTCCAGGCCCATGACTTCCACACATGCAGCTGTGGGACTCAGTGAGCCAGAGGGATTGCAGGCTCAGGCCACTGTGGGGCTCCAGGAACCAAAGGTCCCACCCCAGCCCATTCATTCATTCACTGAGTAACCCACTAACTCTGTCCTGCCTGGGGGCAGGGAAGAAACAGTGACCCCAGGGGCCCAGAAGCAGGCTCAAGCCTCCTCAGGACAGGCCTACACAGAAAGAAGGCAAGTCTGTGGCTGAAAATAAATTAGAGTGAATCAAAGGGACAGTTAAGGTGATACCAAGCAGAGTCTGGCCTGAACCTGGAAGAGGTGAATGGGCTGTGTTTTCTGGAAGCTGCACCCTCAGGCCTGGCCTCTGCTGACCACCCCGTACTCTGGCCAGCCACTGCCTGCATCTGACCTCTCCTAGGGCCAGCAGTCCCCATCAGAGCACAGAAGTGCTGGGTGTGTCCAGGCCATGTCTGGGCAGGTGCTGGCTAAGTGTGGGTGTCTGGGGCTGACCTCTAGCTCTGAGCCTGCCGAATTCTCCTGAGCTCTCAGGAAGCCCCCCCGTCAGCCTCAGTTTCCTCACTTGTCATGGCAACAGTGCCACCACCTGTCTTCTGACCAGGCTTCCCAGGAGCTTTGAAAGTAAGGACAGGGCCCAGGAAAGCAAGTGTTATGAGTACAGATATGAGTCTGAGTTTGAGTGTTTCCGCGAGGGCCTGAGTATTTAATGTGTATGTGAGTGTTTGGTTATGTGTTAGTGACTACGTATGTTTTGTATTTGTGCAAGTGTGACTATGTGTAGTGGGTGTGTGTGAGTGAGGGTGGGGGATTGTGGACACCAACCTATTCAATCTCAGTGTCTTTCTTGCTCACTTTCAGGGCTTCTGCCCTGCTCTCCACTATCCTGGGGCACCATGGCTCAGGCTCCCCTCCTCAGGCCTCTCCTGAACTGCAGCCTCGCCTTCATATTTGCATGGCAAGTCCCTAAGTGATGCCATAGTCCTCAGACCTTGTCACACTGGCCTCCTCCCAGCTGCCACCCAGGGGTTTGTTGGGGTGACTGGAGTTGGGGGTTTCTTCCAGGGCTGCTGAAATATTGCCTCAGGATCCCAGAGATTGGGCCCATCAGACTGCTTCTGAGTAACTGAGGTGCATCCTAGAACCAAGTTCAAAATAGATTTAATTTATAGGGTAAGAGATATCTGATACTGAAGAGGTAAGATCTAGTTTCTGGCAACCAATCACACAAAGAAGCAGAAATATATGGCCTTTAATGAGGAAAATCAATTTAAATTGGTGGAGACTGAAACCTTTTGCTAAAATTATCATAAAATGACACTAAAAGAGCTTCATAACTCTGTTCCGTGTCTATAAAAAGTTAGATAAAGCAACAAGAGAAGTGGCAAAATTCCAGGTTCTGTAGATACTAAAAAGATAAATAAATATCACAAACAGCTTTATGATATGTAATTTAACAATGTAAATGAAATGAATACATATTAACAATAAATAATCAGAAGTTAAAATGAAACATTTACAATGGAACCCAAACCATGAAAAACTGGGAAAAATCTGACAGAAGATATAAAAGACATATTCGCTGAAAATTGTAAAAGTTACAGAGAGGATTTTAGGAAGACAAAACAATGTAGAGTTACACTTTTTTCATGGGTTATAAAACTTGATGATATTTAGATATCAATTTTCCTCAAATTTATCTATGCACTCAGTGTAATTCTAATCCAAATTGCAGAAATGTTTATCATAGCAACCAACAGGCTGATCCTAAGATTCGCACAGAAATGCCGAAGACCTGAAAAAGCCAAATAACTCTGAAAAAAAATTAAAAATCAGAAGATGAAAACTACTTGATACAGATGCATAGATCAACAGAACAGAAGAGTGAGTCTAGAAATAAATTTAAATATAAATAAATGTACAACTTATTTTTGACAATGGTAGAGAGGCAATGCTGTAAAAAAAGAGATACTTTTCAACAAGTAGTGCTGGGGTGATTGGAGAAGAAAGTTACAAGAATTACAAGAAAGTAATTCCATGCCATACTTATACTATATGTTTTTTAAAAAGTAGTCAGCCCATATTTTACACCATATAGAAAAACGTAACCCTTGGGCTGTACCTCACACTATATACAAGAAGAAATCCTCAAGGTGTAACTCACACCCCATACCAAAAAACCTCAAGCTATACTTCACACCATGTATAAAAAGTAACTCAAAATGGATCATAAAACTGAATATAAAATCTAAAACCTGTAAAATTTCTCGGAGAAGACATTAAGAGAAAATTTTTGTGACCTTGGGTTAGGCAAATCGTTCATAGATACAATACCTACTGTATTTCAGAAGAAATAGGAAGATATCTGATTAAGCCTGTCAGTTATGACAGGGTCAAAGAGATAACACAAGAAAGGAAACTGAATCCTGCTGTATTTTATTTATTATTATTATTATTATTTTATTATTATTGTTGTTGTTGTTGTTGTTAGTAGTAGTAGTAGTAGTAGTACAAGTAGAAGTAGTACTGGGGATTAAACTTGGGACCTTGCACTTGTAATGCAGGCAGTGGCACCACTGAGCTAAATCTCTGGCCTGATCCTGCTGTATTTTAAAATTGCTAGTTGGAGGGCTTCTGAAAGTATGCTAATACCAAACCATAGTCAAAAGAAAGGAAATCCCTAATGGCCATGTATTTAATAATGCAGTCTACTCCAGATATTGGGGAGAAGCTACAAAATCTGGAGATAAGACCTTAAATCTCACTGTTGATCTTGGCAGAGGAGGCTTTCAAAATCTATAATAACCAGGACCAGGCAGAAGAGGCAAAGAAAGACAAGAGGTTAAAAAAAAAGACACAGATTTGGGCTACTTTAAATTCAGTCACTGGCTCAGTGTAACTCCTGAGGCCTTCAACATTTTACGCAGCAAAGATTAGACAGAAACCAATGTGAATTTTGTCAAAAAGAGGGTCATTGGAAAGGAGAATGTACCAACCATCTGAGAAAGGATTGAAGCTCAGGATAGGATGTACTGTCTTGAAAGGGAGAGTTGACCCCTGGACTGAGAAGATCCAAGTATCTTCCAGACTTCATTATAATCAGAATTCATCACCGTTACCCTGGGGAGCCTTGGGTAAACCTTTGGCATGGCTAAAGAAAAATATAAATTTTCATTTGGACACTAGGAAATTTATTACAAAACTTCTCCAGACGGATGGCTTGTTTAGCTTATGTAATACATGGGTCATCAAGTTCTATAGCCCTTATTTTGAGCCCCCATTATCTAAATTCTAACACTTGAAGGGGCAGATGGCAGTACTTCAAGGACTTTCTAGAAATGGTTGGCCTCAGCTTCCTCTGGATGACTGGGTTTGTTTGATGTACGGAAGTCTTACTGATACCTTTTGAAATTCTGTGGCATATAGGATGATAAAAAAGTCCTTACTCACAAACTAAGAGATGTCCTCTGACTGGTACCCTATTTCTCCAAGTCTAAGAGCAGTGTTTACAACTGCCCCTCTGGCAAACAGATGTACTAAATGGTCCTGTTAACTCCTCAGTAGGATCAAGCTGTCTTAAAGGCAAAAGAAGATCAGTTGTCCAGAGGCCAACTGCTGCAAAATCAAGTACTTCTGTGAGAAAGTATGAACAGTTCAGGATTGCTCTCCTGGGTTGAAGATTTGATATAGAGGAAAATTGGGCTCTACTTCAAGGAGAAAGCTACAGGATAGCACAAAACTTTTTTACTTGTTGAAGCAAATGTGATTTTTGTACAGACTCCATTTTTGTGGGAAGCATTTCAGGGCACTGGTTAGGGAAGGAAATGAGTGAGATGAAGGGAAAGATGGCTATGAAGGGAGAACGTTTTTGGATGAGAGAATTTTGAATAGTTGGATTTTGCCAGAAGGTTAAAGTGAGTTGCAGAAGATTTGCCAGGGCGTGGGTATGAAGGGAGATTTATATGGGTAGCGAAGTTGGCTACAGTTTGCACTTCAAAGGGAAGCCAAACAATGAAGCCTAGAAGGTTTCTGGCTATGGTAGTGGATCAGCCTACAAAGCAACATTCCACATGCTCTGATGGACAGAATAAAGCTCAGATTCAGGAGTATCAGAGTGTCCCTATAACCTAATTTGTCAGATATTCTACAATTTTATTTCTAAATTTCCTTTCTTGATAGAGTTAGGGATCACCTCTCCTTGCCATCTTTACATCAGCTAACTGATACAGTATCATTTTTAATTAAGTTGTCTGGCATCTTTGTGCTCATTGAGTAAGCCCATGGATGGTCTATAGGCTGCTAGGTTCGAATGGCTTTTCTGCTATCCATACACTCTCTCAAGGGCTCAAGGGAAGCCAACCATGCTGATCCACTCCTATTGGGAGCCTGTGACAGACAAATCTGTAATCTTTCTCCACTCACACTGGACATTTTTCTCTTAACTATGGACTCATGAAGGCTTTCTGCAGCCCAGCTATACTAGTTACTAGATGGCTGTGTTGGGGTGGCTCTGTACATATTTGGCAGCACTGAGGCAGTAGCATTGGATCTGTGAGGTGTGTTCTCCTCCAATGTGTGCAGTCGTCTCCTGTGTCTAGTTTCCCACCACACTCTTTGGTGGGATGTCAGCAAAGAGGGCAGCTCTTTGGAAGGGAATGGCGGTGCTTCCGGGGCACCTTGGATATCTCACTGCAGGAAGTGCTGAACTCTGGAGGATGCACCTGCAAAGTAGGAATGGGAGGCAGGGCTGATCCTCAGCTGTCCAAAGGCCAAGATTGTTTGCACTTTCAAAGAGCTTAACTTCTCTCTTTAAGCAAAGTAGTACTTGCTTCCAGACACAAACTGGGTATGAATGCGTGCTGTGGGCAAGCAGAACTTCCTCTCAGACACAGTGAGAATTGCCAACTCCTCAACTGCCAGGTGGAACATATTACTCTGTTTTGTGTCACATCCTTGTATGTATATAAATCTCAGCCTCTGGCACTCTCTTGCCATCTGTGCCATCTTTTTCTTCTAAACTTGACTGCTGCTTTTCAGTTGGGTGAAATAATTATGACAGGGAAAGCTGGCTTCTCATTTTGTCAAGAACGGTAATTGGTTGATACAAGGCTCACGGGATGACACTCCCACTTTAAACTCAGGGGCTCAATGTTTGGTAATTAATTGGCACAACCGCAAGATAGTTTTTTGATACCAGAAGTGCCAGAAATTGTCTCTCAGCCAAGAGTGAACTCTCAAGTGGGACAATAGGGAAAACGGCCAGACCTTCTCTGACTCATCAGGGCCAGTACTGGTATGAGTGGAAGCCAAATTTCCTTTACCACAAGGTGCTGGGAGTGACTTGTCTTGTTTTCTCATGGAAGAAGACTTTGGCAAACTAGTTGGCCTACCACAGGGAGACTAGACTATGCCCAAGTGAGAAGGCACTGGTTACAGGCCGAGATGTGGGATCTGCCCAGGAAGGGTCTGGCTAGGCTTTCTTCTCTGAAAGAGGAAAGAAGATCCTGGTGGTGTGACTGATGAGTTACACTTTCAAAACACTGTCATCATCAAGCATTGGTGGGATTAAGGGGGCCCATGATTATGGGCTCAGCTCCTTTTTTCTTACAGTGACAGAAAGTATAGCCCTGGCCATCTGGTTCCTGCCGTACTGTAAGGTAAGAGGTACATGTCAAGTGCTGACAGGGTTCAATCCCAACATCTTTGTAGTTCTCTGCAAAAATTTTACAGAGCTAAAAAATGGAGCCTGTTTCACAATATAATGCACATTATCCCTGTGTTTTTGTTTTTTTTTTTAATGTGATCATGAGTTGTAGGTTCACATAATGCAGAATTATAACTTCTCCCATCAGAATAAGGATAGGGATCCTCCCCTGCTGCCACTGATCAGGACTTGAAATTAAAGTTGCTGCTCTCATTGGCAGATGGCATCTAGGAACAAATATTATGCATTGCTGTATATGACCAACTATTAATCTGCTGATCATAGTCATTCACTTGTGAATTCTGGGTTGTCTCATTTCAACTCTGACTCCTAAAGTCCTATAGGTCTAGAGGAGGGAATCATATACTCTGTCCTAGGCTGCCTAGAGGAGGATCAGCCATAGTCCACATTCCCACAGTTACCAAGAACAGGCATTCAGTTTTGCCAGCTGTTTCTGTGGCATCTACCACTGTCTATTCAAAGATAGAAATGGAGGGCTGGGGATTTAGCTTAGTGATGCCTCACCTGCCTCACAAGTGCAAGGTCCTGAGTTCGATTCCTGGTACCAAAGGGGGGCAGTAAAGGACTTAAATACATTACTCTAGGAAAGATACACAGATGACAAACAAGCATATGAAAAGGTTTTCAACACCAGTCATCATTAGGGAAATGCACATCGACACAAGGAAATACCACTTCACATCCTTGAGGATGGCTCCTACCATAAAAACAGAAAAGGACAAAAATGTAGAGATCAGAACCATTGTGCACTATTAAGGGAATATGTAGTAGTGCAGATATTGTGGAAAACAGTATAGCATTCCCTTAAAAATTCAAGATAGAGTCACCATATGACCTAGAAGATTTGAGGATCTCAAACTGATATTTGCAGACCTATATCCATAACAGCACTATTCACAGCAGCCAAAAGGTAGAAGGAAACAAATGTCCATGGAGAAATGAATGGATGATACAGTGTGGTTCATCCAGATGATGGAACATTACTCCATCATAAAAATGAGGAACTCTGCCATATGCTATGAACGGATGGACCTTGAAGACCTTATACTCAGTGAAATAAGCCAAGAACAAAAGACAGTTTGTGCATTATCTCACTCGTATGATTTCCTATAGTTGTCAGACCCATAGAGACAAAGTAGGATAGTGGTTTCAGAGGGTGGGGATGGAATGGGGAGTAGGCGTCTAATGAGGATAGAGTTTCAGTCTGAGAGGATGAAAGAGTCCTGGAGATGGATGTTGGTGTCTTTTCCACAACTGTATTATGAATGTTCTTAATGCCACTGATTTGTGTGCTTAAAAATGGTTAGGATGGCAGACCTTATGTCATGTAAATTTTACCACAATTAAAAACATAGGAGAGATCCGGACATGCAGACTTCTGTACTCCAGCATAATTGAATATGATGGCCTTATGCTAAGCAGGCAGGTAAGTAAGAGGCACTTAGCATGCTAGAATTCTCCAAAAACTTGCTCAAATCCTTGCAAGGATTCAGGCACCTGACTTGAGAAGTTTTAGGGGTCCAGAAGTCAGGGATATATTTTGGATATGCAAATGAAAAAGCAATGGCTGCATATCACTCCCCCTCCAACAAGGAAAGTGGCAGAGAGCTCGGTAGGCCTTGGTATGGAAAGAGGTCCCTAGCAGGGGAGAAGCAAGGATTCCTTCAGGCAGCCAGGTGTGGTTTCCACCTGGGCTGTTGGGTTCCAGTGTCCACAGGACCAGAAGGCAAGAAAAGACAGTGTCTTCTTGGAACAACTGACCCTGCTCATCAGGTGGAGGCAGAGTTGCTACTTTCTAATGTGACCTGGGAGACACATGTGAAGAACACAGGTGATCTGTTTAACCCCCCTTGGTACTGACCACCTAGGTGTAACTATGAACTGAAAAGTTCAGCAGCCTCAGCATGTTGTGGGGCTAAGCCATGCAGGTGAGGAATAAGAGCATGGAATGGTGCTGGAAGAGGCAGGTGTTGCTCCCAGCCCAAGTCACACTCTAGTAATGAAGGCTGTGGTTTGTCCCTCAAGTCCCCTGGTGTGCCCTGCTGAGGTGAAGGCGTTCCTGAGCTGGTCCCAGCCCAGAACTGAGTCAGGTGGTGGCACAAGGATCCATTATGTCTGCTGAAGGAATACTTCTTTAGAACACAACCCTTACTCCTGTGACCTCACTCTTGTGCGTATGGAGGTGTGAAGGCTGCCTCTTCTAAGCCCACTCCTGTTTTCTTTCATGGATGTTACTCTCCAGTTAACCTTGTACTTGCCTGACTCCACCTCAGCATCACCTTCTAAGAACCTAGCTTACAACAACAGCTCCAGTGTTGGCTTTTGAAGTCCTCCGGCAAACTGAGAAATGAGAAGAACTCCTAGTGAGACTTCACTCATCAAATATTGACTCAATGAAAATGAAGTGTGGAAGGACCTGGGATTTAGCTCAGTGGTTCCACCACCTGCCTTGCAAGCACAAGGACTTGAGTTTGATCCCCAGTACCAAATAAATAAATAAAAATGATGTGTGGAAAGAAGCCATCCAGACATCTGGGGAGAGAGTCCCAGGTGGTGGGAATGGCAGTCCAAAGGCCTTAAGGTAGGAAGTGGTTTAAAAAGAGACAATGGGGGGTTGGGCTGAGCTGTGTTCCATCTTGGGTGTTGGAGCCTGGGGGTTGCTTCTGAGCTTGATGTAAGCAGTTACTTTTGTGTGGAAGTGATGGTCCTTGCTGGGGTGTGTCCAAAGGAGGGTGAGCAGAGGGAAAGTCCAGACAGTGAGTGAGGACAGTCACTTGGGGCTGTCCATTGGTTTGCTTGTTCAAGCAGAGCAGAAATTCCAGCTTTTGAAAGGATCCCAAATGAGAAAATGTTGCAGACCCTGGACTTGTTGTCCAATGAATGGATGTCCTTTGGAAGAACACGGAGATTTCATCCCCATCACTGAGGGAAAGACAAAGACATTATGGCTGACATACCGGTGGTAAAGGTATGTGTGGAAGAGAGGTGTGCACTGGGGCAATGGGAAAGCCAGATTAGATATCCAATAGAAAAGTAGAGTGGAAAAAAGACATTGGAAGACAAAGAGAAATGAGAGAAAAGAGTATCTAGGAGAGAAGGGTGCATAATGGAGTGTAAGTAGGAAATACGGAATACGGGTATGAAAAATGGAGTATGGAGACTAGAATACAGAGTATGGAATCTGGAGAACAGATTGTGAAGTATGACTAATGAAGGATAGAATATATAATGTGAAGAATGAAATATAGAGTACAGACTACAGAGAATGGAGTTTGAGAAAAGGAGTGTGGTATATGAAAAATAAATAATGGATCATGGAGTATAGAATAATGGGAACAGTATGGAGCATTGGCATAAATGTAGTATGGAAGGTGAAAAATAGAAAAGACTGAGTGGATCATGGAATATACAGAATGGAGTGTAGAGCAAGGAGAGTGATGTATGGTATACAGAGTATGGAGGAAAAAGTATGGAGCACGGAGTGTATTTCGATAATGGATAATCAAAATTGAAGTGGAGGATGGGTATGGGAAGAATATATATACATACATATATACATATATATATATAATGAAGAATGGCATATAAAGAATAAAATATAGAATGGGGTAAAAGGAGGATGCAGATTTAAATATTTTAGTACATGTCCTGCTGAGGTGAGCACAGTGTAGAATTAAATACAGAACAAGTGGAAAGGAGTGAAAAATTGAATATTGTCTGAAGCATGGTTTATGAAAACTCAGGTATGGGATATGGAGAGAGAAAATGAAGTACAAAGAAAAGAGCATAGAATACAGGCAAGAAAAGTGTGGAGTATGGAGGACAGATGAAGGAACACTACATAAAATATGTAGATTAGAATACGGATATCATGAGGGGAGAATGCAATGTAGAGAACCGAACATAGAATATGGAGAATGGAATAGGACTATGAAGAATGCGATATGGAGAAGGAAAGTGGAGAATTTAAAATTACAGCAGAATATGGGGAATGGAGTACAAAGGACAGTGAATGAAGAATAGTGCACAGAAAACAGAAAATAGAATACGGACAATGGAGCACAGCACGTGCAAAGTCAAGCGAGAGACTGGAGCATGGAAAAAGGAGTATAGAACATGGGCATAAGAATATTGAGAATGGCAAATGGAAAAGTGAAAAGGGATACAGACTAAGGAGAACAGAGCATGGAGTAGAGATAATAAGGAACAGAGAAAGAAGTGTGGAGAAGGAGTATGGGAGGTAGAGCATGCAAAATGAAGTGTAGCTTATGAAGACTGGGGTTCTGCAGTCACAGCCGTTCAGAAGTGTGAGGCAGGAGGATTTTGAGTTCAAGGATTGCTTCAGCAACGTAGTGAGGCCTTCTTTTTTTTAAACGGGGTATAGAATATGGAGTTAAATGAAGAATTGTGAAGAAGATGGAATATGGGAATCAAAATATGCGGAATAAAGTATAAAGAATAGACTCAAGTATGGAAAATGGGGATTAAGTAAAGTATGTTTAACAGAGTATGAATATATAGAAGCTAGTAGAATGTGACATGAAGAAAGAAACAAGAAATATGAAGACTGGGAAGGGACTGGGGAAATACAGGGCATGAAGAACGGAAGAAGAAAGTGGATTGTGGTGCATGGAGCACGGACCATACAGCAGGTCAAGTGAAGTGAGGAGAATGGAGACCGAAGAGTGCAGAAAGGAGGATGGAGGATAGAACATAAAATACGGACTAACAAGCACGGGATGTGCAGTTGAGTGAAAAGTGAAGAAAGATGGAATATGAGCATAAAGTAGGCAAATGGAGCACAGAGTATGAACAGAGAACGAAATACGGAATCCGTAAAGTGGAGAACAGAATACAGTGAAAGGAGAATGTGGGGTATGAATGGAGTGCGGGGAATGTTGTAAGGAGGACGGCTATGCAGAACGAAGTTGGAGCATGGGTTGTAGCGTACTGAGAATGGAAAACAGAATATGGAGAATGGACTACAGTATAAGAAGAATGGGCAATGGAGTATGGAGAATGAAAAATGGATATGCAGATGGAAAAAGAAATTGGAAAGTAGACTATGGAGACTGTAGTGTACAATACAGAGCAGCAAAGAGTAGGAAGTTTAGCATACCGAGAATGGTATATGAATAGTGGGCAAAGGATGTGGGGATTGAATAATGGGATAGAAAATGAGTACGGAGAATTAGGTAAAATTAAGGTGAATGAAGTACAGGGTATGATGTACAGGGTATGAAGAACGGAGGGAACAATGGAGTGTGGTGTTTTGCATGCGGAGTACAGAAAATGGGAAGTGTAGTGTAGATGTCAGTTTGAAGTATGCAGAATGGAGAGTGGTAATGAAAGTGGAGTAAGAGGATTAGCTATGTAAACTACAGTATGGAAAATGGAGTACTGAGAGTAGAAGGTGGGTGCACAACACAGTATGATGAGTGGAGAATGGAGTGTACGGACTAGGGCAAAAGCACTCGGGCATATGACTGACTGCACACTCTTGTAACCTCAGCCACTTGCAATCCTGAGGCAGGAGGATTGCACGTTTGAGGCCAGCTTGGGAGATCTTAGTGAGATCTTGTCTCAAACAAAATAAACTAAAGAGTCGAGGATATAACTCACCGCTAGAGCACCTCTCTAGCATGTGCCAGGCACTGAGTTCAATCCCTAGTATGGCAAAAAAATCTCTCTCTTGTATATATGGAGTATTTAAAATGCAGATGAAGTATAGAATGTGCAGATGGAAACATGCAGTACAGATACTAAAGAACGAGGAAAGGCCTGTGGAAATTGACTGTAGGGATAGAGCAATAGACAATGATATATGGTGTATGAAGTACGAAAAGTGGAATATAGGAATGGAGAAGTGTCTAGACGATGGAGCATCGTTACAGAGGTTGAGTATGGAAAGGAAAGTTGTAGAAGGGAAAGAAGCAAGGATACAGAATAATGGAATATGGAATATTAAAGAATACAGGATGAAAATAGAATGCTGCATATGGAAAACAGAATGGATGATAGAACATGAAGCTTGCAGTCTGTAGCACGGAGATAGGCATGACCAACAGAGTGTGGAGAATGGAGGGTAAGAGATGGACAGTGGGGAACGGAGCACGGAGGAAGAATGGAGCATGAAGTACGGAGAAGGAAAACAGGACAATGAAATGGGATCAATGGAGAACAGAGTGTGAAGTCTAGAACCTGAGTCTGGAGAGTTGAACGTGGTGAAGGAGAATGGAAAGTGGCGTGGGGACAATGGAGTACGGAATATGGAGAAAGGACTGTGGGGTACGGGGTATAAAGAATGAGTCCTATGACATTGGCAGAGGAGTACAGAAATGGAGACCGGAGTTGGGTGAGTGGTTAAAGAAAAGGGCCAATGGCACATGAGGAATGAAACGCTGAGGAGATCAGAGCACAAGGAAGAGTGGAGTGCAGAAAATGGAGGTCGGAGCACAGAGGATTTCGGAAAAGGGAGAATGGAGGCTGGACATTGAACACGGAGAACTGATTACCAAACATGGAGACAGGATGCGGACAGTGGAGTGTGGGATATAAAGAAGAGCAAAGCAAAGAAGAGAACTGGAGTGTGGAGAATGGAATATAGGATACCAAGAGCGGAGTGAACGATTATGCAGAATGGAGAATGGGAAATAGACAGTGGGATGCAGAATACGGGGCGCACAGGGTGCACAAAAAAGTGTAGAGGCTGAAAACAAAGTAGAGCGTGAAGTTTGAATAATAGAGTGGATAACGGAATATGGAGACTGGAGCGTGGGGACGGCGCCAGTGGGGTATTCTAATGGGAAGCCGAGGAATATGTAGCTCCTAGAGTCTAAAGAATAAAACATAAGTCTGAAGAATGGAGTGTGGAAAACAGGGTAACAACGAACGGAGTGTGGAACTAGAAAGCGGTTGTGCAGAATGAAGTTCGAAAATAAAAATAGGAAATGGTCTATAGACTAGGGAATGCGGAGGACGGAGAACAGAAAGTGGAGAAGCGAGTGAAGAATTGTGTAGAATGTGGGCAGCGGTGCGTGTAGTGTGAAGACAGGAGCCTAGAAATGTTCCAAGAGGTAGAAAGTGTGGAAGACAGCCAATAAAAGTGAAGCATAGGAAAGGGAGGACAGGGTATGTATATGGACAGTGATGAATGGAGAAAACGGTACAGAAATAGGAAAGTGAGGAGTGCTCTGTGAGGTACAGAGTATGACAGAGGGAATACAAATTGTGACTGTGGCAATGGATTGCGGTGTGCATCTGTGCCCATGTGTGTGCGAGGGCTTTTGTACTGAGCTAAAGCCCCCAGTCCCTTTTGTAATTTTAAATTTTTATTTCTGAGACAAGGTCATGCTAAGTTGCTAAATTTCCTGAGTCAGGCTTGAACTTGCAGTCCTTCTGCCTCAGGATCGCAGAGCGCTATGATTACAGGCATGTACCACTGTGCCTGACTGAAATACGGGGTTTGAAAAAGGAGAAAGAAGATTAAATATCAAGAATGGGATATAAAATATGGAAAAGAGCTTATGTACGGAGCATGTAACATGGAGCATGGACAATGAAGTTTGGAACGGTGCATGGAGTACACAGAGTAGAGGCAGGAAATGCAGTAGAGAGAATGTATAATAGAGCGTTAGGTATGGAGTATGAATAAGGAAGTAAGAAGAATGGAGAATGGACTGTGGAGAATAACGTACGAAGAATCTGTAAACGTGTATGGGGTGTGGTTTGTGGACAAAAAAGTATGAAGTGTGAAGAGCAAAGAATTAAAAATGGATGCGAAGAGAGGGATGGCTGGGTCAAACGGAACCTCTAGCCCCAGCTCTTTGAGGTATCGCCATATTGATTTCCACAGTTTGCACCAGTTTAAGTCTGAAGAATGGAGTGTGGAAAACAGGGTAACAACGAACGGAGTGTGGAACTAGAAAGCGGTTGTGCAGAATGAAGTTCGAAAATAAAAATAGGAAATGGTCTATAGACTAGGGAATGCGGAGGACGGAGAACAGAAAGTGGAGAAGCGAGTGAAGAATTGTGTAGAATGTGGGCAGCGGTGCGTGTAGTGTGAAGACAGGAGCCTAGAAATGTTCCAAGAGGTAGAAAGTGTGGAAGACAGCCAATAAAAGTGAAGCATAGGAAAGGGAGGACAGGGTATGTATATGGACAGTGATGAATGGAGAAAACGGTACAGAAATAGGAAAGTGAGGAGTGCTCTGTGAGGTACAGAGTATGACAGAGGGAATACAAATTGTGACTGTGGCAATGGATTGCGGTGTGCATCTGTGCCCATGTGTGTGCGAGGGCTTTTGTACTGAGCTAAAGCCCCCAGTCCCTTTTGTAATTTTAAATTTTTATTTCTGAGACAAGGTCATGCTAAGTTGCTAAATTTCCTGAGTCAGGCTTGAACTTGCAGTCCTTCTGCCTCAGGATCGCAGAGCGCTATGATTACAGGCATGTACCACTGTGCCTGACTGAAATACGGGGTTTGAAAAAGGAGAAAGAAGATTAAATATCAAGAATGGGATATAAAATATGGAAAAGAGCTTATGTACGGAGCATGTAACATGGAGCATGGACAATGAAGTTTGGAACGGTGCATGGAGTACACAGAGTAGAGGCAGGAAATGCAGTAGAGAGAATGTATAATAGAGCGTTAGGTATGGAGTATGAATAAGGAAGTAAGAAGAATGGAGAATGGACTGTGGAGAATAACGTACGAAGAATCTGTAAACGTGTATGGGGTGTGGTTTGTGGACAAAAAAGTATGAAGTGTGAAGAGCAAAGAATTAAAAATGGATGCGAAGAGAGGGATGGCTGGGTCAAACGGAACCTCTAGCCCCAGCTCTTTGAGGTATCGCCATATTGATTTCCACAGTGGTTGCACCAGTCTGCACTCCCACCAACAATGGAGAAGGGTTCCTTTTCTCCCCACAACCCCGCCAACATTTGTTATTGTGTGATTTCTTGATAGCAGCCATTCTTTGTGGGGTGAGGTGGAATCTCAGCGTTGTTTTCATCTGCATCTCTCGAAAGACCAGTGATGGGGAACATTTTTTCATATATTTACTTGCTGCTTTTACTTCTTTGTCTGAGAAATATCTGTTCATTTCAGACTCCCATTTTTGAATTGGGTCCTTATATTTGGAGGGGGCTGATTGTTTTGAGTTCTTTATATATTCTAGATAATGGTCCTTTGTCTGAGGAGCAGCTTGGTATCTTTCCAAAAGAATTAAAAGAATCACACCACAGTGATATATGCACCCCATGTTTATAGTGGCACAGTTTGTAATAGCTAAAACTTGGAAGCAGCCCATTTGCCCATCAGTTGGAAACTGGATAAAGAGGATGTGGTTTTTCTATAAAATGGAGTACTACTCAGCCATAAAGAATGAGAAATTAGATTCATTCATAAGAAAATGGATACATATCAAGGATATTCTCCCAAGCGAAATAAATAAGTCACACATGTGTAAACACTGAATAGTTTCTCTGGTGTGAAGAACTATAATAGTACATAAGATCCTAATGAGATTATTGACAATGTGAAATAGGAAGAAAAGGGCTAAAGGTGTATGGAAAGTGGGAAGGGGAGGGGGAAGGAAATAAGAGAAAGAAAAAAAATAGGATAAAATGAAGGAATGGAAATAAAATATTTGTAAATGGGGGTGGTTAATAGAGGGCAGGGACAAGGGGGAAAAATGAGAACCAAGACTACCTGTCATGTAAAGGTACAGGATCCCAATAATGAATGTAACTGTACTGTATACCTAAAATGCACCAATAAACTCAATGAGGAAAAAAATAATAAAAAAAGAATCATTTGTTAACAAGTAAAAAAAATGGATGCCAAAAGATTATAAAGAATAGAAAATGGAGCATAGAATATCAAGAATAGGGTACAATATGCGTCAAACTATAGAATACAGAATGACGAGTAAAGCATGGACAAAGGAGTACAGACTGTTGACGATGGTGAAAGGAGCTTGGTGTGTGAATAACAAATATGGAGACTGTTGTGTAGAATGAAGTGTGGGTTATGAAGTAAGGAGTTGAGTATGGAGACACAGTCGTAGAGTGTGGAGAATGGAGTACAGAGACAACAGAATGAAGCGCGGAGGGTATAAATGGCTTACGGAAAACAAAGAACGGAATGCACCGTGTATGCTACGGGTGATACCTAGCTAGAGAAAGGAGGAGGATGGAGCAAAGGGAGGCAGTGGAGAGGAAGGGAAATAAAAATAATCAGATGTGTTATGTACATCAGTCAACTCCCTAAAATGAATGTAATAATTATGTGCTGTAAATGTGTACAAATAAAATGGTTTTAAAAATTAAAGAAGAGTGGGGCCGGGGATTTGGCTCAGTGGTTCAGCCACCTGCCTCACCAGCACAAGGACCCGAGTTCAATCCCCGGTATGAAAAAAGATAATAATTATTATTATAGAAGAGAAAGGAGGATGGAGTAGGGATAAGGCAGTATAGAGTACAGAGAGAGGAGTATGGGGCTTGGAGAATGGAAGATGTAATATTGAGAATGGAGTATGAAGAGTGGTCATGGAGAGCATGGGAATGGAAAGTTAAGAAGCTAATGTGGAGTACAAGAAATGGAGGGTGCAGAGGACCAAGGATGGAAAATGAAATGTGGACCTGGAGGTGTAGCAGGTTAGAACAGAGAATGTGATACACAGAACGGAGTATAAAGAGTGATGTGGAGTGTGGCATCTGTAGAACTGTGGAGTGGAGAATGGTGAGTTGAGTATGGATAATGAAGTACAGATTACGGGCCACATAAATGAAGTAGGTGAAAGTAGAACTAAGAACACAGAAAAAACGGAGAATGTTGTGGAGAGTAAAGTACCATGCATAAAGTAAGATGCATAGAAAACAGAGTGTGGAAAAGCAACCGTGGAGAACAGTGTATGAGGAGTGCAGAGTGGAAAATAGAGATGAGGGAATGGAAGATAGAAATGGTATATAGAGAATAAACAAAGTAGTAAAGAGAATAAAGAATGACATAAGGATGCCAAATGTAGTGATATGTGCCTCAGGAGGCTGAGATGGGAGAATTGTGAGTTTGAGACCAGCCCGGATTACAGAGCCATTTTGAGGAAAGCCTTGCCTACGCAGTGAGACCCTGTCTTTAAAAATGCAAACAAAAGATATATGGGGAATAAAGTATAGATATGGTGAATGAAGAATAGCATAGGAGGAATAGCACATAAAGGAAGGAGCGAACAATGGAAAATAGGTTGTGGAATATCAAGTATACAGAGGGGAGCTTAGAGTAGGGATAATGCAATGTGCAGTACATAGTAAGGTGTATGGAATACAGAGAATGCGAAAGAATGTAATTTGAACAGTAATATACAAAATGATGAATGGAGCATAAGAATGGAAAAATTAAAAGAATAGAGTATGGTGAAGGAGTGTGAAGAGCAGAACATGGAGAATGAAATAGAGAGTACAATGGATGGAGTATAGTTTTTGAAGAAAAACAAAATACGCATATACAAAATGCAGCACGGAGGATGGAGAATGGACAATAGAATATAGTGATTAGAGCGTGGGTGTGGAAATAAAGAATGGAGGAAAAGAGTATGGGTAATAGAGAATCACACATAGAGAAGAAAATATGCAGATAGGACAACGGAGGACGACATAAGAAGTATAGTGTAAAAGTAATGGAATATAAACAATGGAGATTGAGATAGAAAGCATGGAGTTGGGGAACGGAGGGTAGAGAGTGGGAACGCAACACGGCGTTTAGTACACAGAATATGGACAACAGACTACGGAAGATGGAAATTGTAGTATGGAGCCAAAAGCATGGAGAGCAGAAGAGGAAGAGACAGTAGAGAATAGGGTAGAAGACAGTGTACAGGGTACAAAACGTGGAGAAGGGAGAATGAAGGACACAATATAGAGAACGTATAATGTGCATGTAGTAGAGTTAATGGAACATGAATTGTAGTGAGAGTGGAGAAAATGGAGAACAGAAACAAAGAATGAACTGTGGGAAAGTAATATAGTACAGAGAATAGACTATGTATCATCTAGAATAGATATGGAGTATGGCGAATATAGAACGGAGGGCGGAGTGTGGTTCACAGAAATGGAGCATAGAGTGTAGGGAAAGGATGCTGAAGTAGAAAATGGATCTGCTGTATGGAGCGTAGAGAATGAAGTGCAGAATTAGAGGGCGGAGTGCAGAGAATGGTGTGTGGAGAATGGGAAATGCAGAAAGGAGGAAGAGGTGTCGCGTGGAATGTGGACCGTTGAATATGGAGGACGACATGATGAGTATAAAATACGGAGCAGAGGCAATGGTGTGTGCAAAATGTAAAGGAGTCTGAAGAATAAAAAGTAGATTGCAGAGGCTGGAGGTGTAGGTCAGGGGTAGAGTGTTTGTCTGACACATGCAAGGCCCTGGGCTCAACTCTCAGCAATGGAAAGACAAGGCAAAAAAGAATGGAGTAGAGGACGGAGTGTAGTGATGCGAATGAAGTGTGGAACTGGGAATTCGGTGTAGAATGGAGCATGATGCCCAAAGGGTAGAAAATAGAAAGTGGAGATAGATAATGCAATATGGAATACAAAGAATACAGATTCAGAATAAAGTGTGAGTTATGCTATACCAGAAATGCTTATGTAGACTGGAATATGAAGTGTGCAGAATAGAGAATGGAGAAGGGAGAATAAAGAATGGACTGTAAGCCAGGTGTGGTGGTGTACTCCTGTAATCCCAGCACTCAGGAGGCTGAGGTAGGAGGATCTCTGTGAGTTCGAGACCATCCTGGGCTGCATAGTGAGTTCCAGGTCAGTCGCAACTACATAGTGAGACTCTGTCTCAAAAAAAAAAAAAAAAAAAAAAAAAAAGAATGGACTGTATAATATGAAGAATGGAGTATAGGAATTTCATACAAAATATGGAGAATAGACTATTCAGAATGGAGAATAAAGGAGGGAGTTTGGAGAATATAGTTAGGTTATGAACAAAGGAGTGTAAGACGCAGAGAATGATGTAAGGAAAATGGAGTACAGACCGTGGACGGTGCAGTGGTGAGTATGGAAAATGGAGCAGGAGTGCAGAAATGGGGTACAGTGATGGAGTGTGGAGTTAGGAAAATAATATGTGAAGTGTAGGGTATTGGAATGAGGTATGGAGAATAGATCACTGTGTGTCTGTTATGAAGGGTGGAGAGCAGAGCATGATCTGAGTAAGAAGAATGGGAAATATAGTTTGGATATTGAAAATGGAGCATAAGATATGGTGAATGAAGTATAATATATAGTAGGGTGTGTGGAGTATGGAACAAGGAAGTGGAGTATGGAATACAGACGATGGAATATTAGGAATGAGTTATAAAGAGTGGTACACAGAGGATGGAGAAGGGCACTTAGGGAATGTTTTACAAATATGGCAAATTCAGAATGTAGTACCAAACAGGAAAAATGCATGATGGAATACAGAATATGGAGTGTGGGTTATAGAGTACAGAGTTTTGAGTGTTTAGGGTGAGGAGAGGAGAACAGGTATCAAGTACAGAGTATGGAGAATATAGAATGGAGTTTGATAAAGAGAGTAAGGAGAACAGAGAATAATAAATGAGGAACAAATGGATTGTGAAATATAGCATATGACATATGGAGAATGGTTCATAGAACAGGGAGTGGGATACGGAGTACGGGGAAGGGTGTATGCAGCATGAAAATGTTTATGGAGAATGGAGTGAGGAGTTGGCACGTGGAGTGCAGAGAGCACAGAGAAGGATAACAAAGTATGCGATAGAGAATACAGTGACTGTAGTAAGAAGAATAAAATTAAAGAATGGATCGTGGTGTATGGGGCATGTGGAGTGGAGCGATAGACTACAGAGCACAAAGTATGGGCAAGGAGTGGAGAAGGAGCACAGAGGACAACAGAGAGTAAAGAATGCAGAATTCACATGAAGCATGGAGAGTGGAGTACCTTGTGTGTGGTACAGACATGAAATACGGACTACAGATCATGGAACGGAGAATGGTGAATGGGAATAAGCACTGGGTAGCAGAGAATGGAGTATGGAGTACACAGAAAAAAGTATGCAACGAAGTGTACGGTCTGAGGAAGGTAAATCAGAGAAAACAGTATGAAGTAAGAATCCAGTAGAATGCAGAATGGAGCATAGCACATGGAAGTGCAATATGAAGTACTAAGGATGCAGCGGGGAATGAATAGTTCTAAGGTTGTGGAGTTGGAAAATAGCAAATATGGGATAGAATATGAACAATGGAACGTGTATAAAGAATGGTTAGGGAGAATAGACATTGAAGAATCGATTATAGATAGACTATAGATATAGACAATGGTATGGAATGTGGATTATGGAGAATGGATTAAGAGGTGGAAATGGTGCTGGGTGTGGTGGCACACACTTATAATACCTCCTCTCAGGAGGCTGAGGCAGGAGGATCACAGCAAGTTCAAAACCAGCTTGGGCTACATCGTGAGTTCAAGGCCACACTGAATTACATAGTGAGACCCTGTCTCAAAAAATAAACAAAAACAGTGGAAACTGCAAACAGGATGTGGTGGCACACAGCTGTAATCCCAGTACTCAAAAGGCTAAGGCAAGAGGACTGCTGTGACTTTGAAGCCATCCTGGGCTACATAGTGGGTTCAAGACCAGCCTAAACTGCATAATGAGACCCCGTTTCAAAGAAAAAAAAAATGGAAATGGCGACCCAGGTATGATGGGTCACACCTGTAATCCCAGCACTTGGGAGGCCAAGGCAGAGGATTACTGCCAGTTTGAGGCTAGCCTGGGCTACGTGGTGAGTTTAAGGCCAGCCTGAACTGCATAGCAAGACCTTATTTCAAAAAATGCCCAAAGAATGAAAATGGCACCTGGAGTGTAGGGTATAGGATATGTAGAATAGAATATTTAGTGTTCCATGTGGGTTATGGAGAGTGGAATATGGACAATGGTGAATGAAGTTGAAGTATGTAGAGTAAAGAAACTAGAATGGAGTATGGCTATTGGAGCACGACCACAGAACGGAGTATAGAATCTGGAGGAAGTTGAACGGAGTACGGAGATGGATTTGTGGCACGGTGGGTGAAGACTGTAACACAAAACATGGCCGGTGGGATGTGCAGGGTAAAGAATGGAGTACAGCATGTGACTAAGAGCATGTGGAGAACGGGTGATGGAGCACAGAAATTATAAAAACAGAGAATCGTATGCGGAGAATGGAGAAAGGAGAAGAGAGGATGAGAATGGAATACAGAATATGGAGAAAGAATTAGAGTGTGGAGTGCGGAAGAGAGAAAATAGAGAATGGAGTAGGGAGCACGGGGACTCGCACGCAGAGATGGAGATGAATGGCAGAGCACGGAGGACGGAAAAGACAGCTGGGATATAAACTAGTAAGTGTGGAGTATGGAGAATAAAGAATGCACAGTGGAACATGGCGGAAGAGACTTGGAGATCTGTGTACAAAAATAGAGGCTGAGAAAGGTTATGTAAAATGGAGGCTGGAATGCGGAGGGTGAGAACCTAGCACAGAATAGAGAGCGAAGAATTGAAATAGAGGATGGAGCACCGAATATAAAGAAGAGAGTATGAAGGGCAGCAAGTGGAGAACGAGGAGTGGGTGATAGAATTGTTAAAATAATGCAAGCAAAATGGAGAATGGAGAGTCAAAAACGGAGACTGGAGTCTGGTGTACGGGAAATTAAGAGTGGAGAAAATAGTATGGAGAATACAATATGGACATAGCATAATGGAGGATGGAAATAGGGTACGGGGTGCAGACTATGGATATTTAGGCATGGAGTATAGAATTTAAAATAGAGAATGCAGATAGGAAATGAAATATAGAAATTAGGTATGGGGACTAGAGTAGTACGTGCAAGAGACAGAGTGAAATGTGCAAAGCTGACAATGGAGTACAGTGGCTGTTGAATGGAAATCGTTATTTGGAGAGTATGGTGTGAAGTGAAGAGAATGGAGAACGAAGCATGGAATGTAAGAACCGGACAAGAGTACGGTGTGCATGGTACAGAGAATGGAATGTGGAGGGCAAGTGACTGGGTATGGAGTACACATCATGGAAAATGGAGCAGGGGGAATGGTGGTAAAGGATAAACAGCGGAGAATGGAGCACAGAGAATGAGACCGTCTAAGGAAGACAGGTATGAGGAGCTGGGGAACAGAAATGAGAGTTCTCAACAGAGTTGAAAAATGCAATATGGAGAAGGTATGCGGATAACAAAGAAGGAAGGGTAGAGAATGGAGTACAGAATTCGTACAAAAACACTCGGCCTATGGTGTCGGGGCAGAGGGGTATAGAAAAACATAGGGCAAAACCTGATGGCTCACTCTGCAAAATCATCACTTGCTTATCTGTGCCTGACAACTGTGAGACCATCACGTGCGTACCATGCCCCATGCCCTTGAGAAAAAGCACCCTACTGTAGGCTTACAACGGTGTTACTCACATTTACTTACGCTGACCTTGTCCCCTTCCCAGAAATAAAAGCTAAAACCCTGATGGGCCTAGACCACCAATCAGGGAAACAGTTATTTTTAGAAGCCAGCTTACCCCTATAAGCATAAAGTGCATCTCATGCTCACTGGGCATCCCGCTTGGGATCTTGTTAGCTTCACTCTACAGCTAAGATAGTTTCTCCTCTGCTTTCCCTGCATGTGCCATGCTTTAAATAAACTTTTGCTTCCTGTTATACTAGTCTTTACTCTCCTATTTTCTGCTAAGGGCCCCACTCCTTTATTCTTCACTGGAGTGATGGCAAGGACCAGAAGAGAGGTGGAGTCACTCAGAGATCCCCTTGATTAGAAAGTGATGCTTAGATAATGAAGAATTGCATCCTGAGAATGGGGGATGGTGTGCAGATGACATAAACGGAGCACAGAATACGGAGAAAGAAAAATAAAGAATGGAATATAAAATAGAACGAAAATGAAGTGTGATGCGTGGCACATGGGAAATGAAACACAGGGTATGGAGAATGGACTGTGTTGTGTGAAAAATGAACAAAGAAGCTGGAAGAGCAAAGAATGGATCGGAGGATGAAGAGGTTGATATGATGCGCGGAGTATGTAGGGCGCTGGTGCAGTAGGATGAGGAACGCAGCATGGACGCTGAGAATGGAGGTTGAAGGGTGGAGCTCAGAATACGCAGCATGGTGTCCACAGTGTGGAGAATGGAAAGCAGAATCTAGTGATTTACAAAAGGTCCCAAGAACGGAGAGTGCAGATGAAAGTGGAGCATATAATGTGAGGGACGATGTATGCACCACTATATACGGGGCAGAGATGTGAATACAGAGTGCGGAGAAAGGAGAGTGTGGAAGGTGGACCGTGGGGTATGGAGAGCAGAAAGGAACGTAAGTAAGTAAGAGAGTACGGAGAATGGTGAATGGTGCGTGGAGTGGGTTACGGAGCTAGGACAAAAGCTTATGGAATGTGAGAAATATGTGTGGAGGATGTAGTACGGGAAAATTAGGGTAGAGAATGAAGTACAGAATATAATGCTTTTTTTTCCTGGTACCTGGTATAGAACTCAGGACCTATGCTTGCGAGGCAGGCACGATGCCACTGAGCTCCATCCTGGGCCCCAGAATATGATGCGCTGATGATGGAAGTGTGACATTTGGAAAATAGAGAACAGAAGATCATGGCGTGTGAGATGGGGAATGTAGGCTCTGTGGAATGGGACGAGGTAAATGGAGAGGATATAAGGCAGGATGAAAATGGGCCAAAGACTATGGAGTGTAGAGTCTGCGGATGAAGCATCGAGTATAAAGTGTGTACGGTAGATAAGGAGCCTGAGCAACGGATGGTGGCGCTCAGAGTAGAGGATACTGCACAGTGAACAGCATACGAAGAATGGAAAGTAGAGATCGGAGAATGGGATGTGAGAGATGGAAAATGGTGTGGAGACAATGAAACGAGAGGGCTACGGAGGGTGGGGGAGGCTACGTAAAGAGCACACGGAGAAGGGATCTCAGCGTATTGAAGATCGATGATGGATGGTGGTTTACAGGGCACGGGTCATGGTGCATAGGCTGTAGAGCATGGCAAATAGAATTTGGAAAAGAACGAGAATAACATGCAAAGAATGAAGAACGGAGAATGGGGGGGAGAACAAAGGGCATCATGGAGCACGGAGAATGGAAGACAGAGAGCCCACCAAAGAGAGCGGAAAGAAAATGGAGTATGGTGGAGGGAGCATCAAGACTGGAGCGGGGGAACAGCAGTGGCGTGTGGATGCAGGATAGAGAGTAAAGAGCCAAGGCCGGGGAAGGAAGGTGAAGAGCGTGAAGGGTGGAGACGCAGAGCGGAGGGCGGTGGGGAGAGGAGGAGAGGGGGGC
>NW_022900939.1:17419324-17456991 GCF_012274545.1 Fukomys damarensis | reverse complement strand
CCAGAGCGGGGAGTGTGTGCGGATTTGGCACAGCTGCTCTACTTTCATTCCTGAGGACCTTTGCTAGGGGCCAGGCACCGTCTCGGGCCCTTTCTTTGGGCCATATATTTGGCAGGTGCCCTGGGGACATGCAGTGCAAGGAGGGCTCGCGGGTAATGGCAAGATCTTTGCCATGTCGTGCTGTGAGATTTACTTACCTCTGGCACTGGGGTTCATGCTGTTCCTTGCTTGCATTTTTGAGCATTTCTGGGGTGGGCTGGATGCTCTCACAGGCTTTTTATCTCTGTGTAGGTTGAGCACCTACTGCGTGTCACTCATTCTCCTCCGGATGTACGTGTACCTGGGGGCCAGGAGCAAAAGAAGGCCTCAGTTTCCCCATCTGTTCATCAGGAGACAGCTGTGTCTCAGGAGTATTGGGCAACTCAGGAGAGCCCCCAGAAGAAGGGTTGTGCATGTCTGGGAGCTCCTCAGAGGCTCAGACACCAGGGTCCCCCAGGCTCAGGTGCACAACTCAGAACCCCCTCCGCCATCTAGCAGCCTTTACAGGAAACACAGAGGCTTCTGGACCACCCTTCTCCACAGCAGGAGCCCTCAGGAAGACCTGGGAACAAAATGCTGCCCTGGGAGTGGCCTCCCAGGTGGTCCTTCCAGGATAACGGGTCCCAGGCCTTACTTATCCACAGCCTCTCCCCCTTGAGGTATGGGTATAGAGCCTTCTGGCCCTGCTCCTGGCCACAGCCATCTTCCCCCACCTGCCATCTGCCCCTCCTGGCCTTTCCTTCACCTTGGGCCTCCTTCTATCTCCCTTCCAGAGCCTCTGGGTATTTTCCATAAGCCAAGTTCTATTGGAGGAGGATGAAGATTTGCTGATTTAAGAAGAATTTCAAGTGGCTCACATTAGCAAACAAAGGAGGACCCTCATAGGGGTCATAGGCCTCATAGGCCCTCCTGCAAGGCCCCAAACACCCACAAGACTGAGCCTTTTCATATGTTTCCAACCTGGGTCACCTCCCCACCCCAGTCTCACCCCAGTCACAGTGCTAGCTCAGCCCCAGCCCTGGTCTAGCAAGCTAAGACCCACAGAAAGTTGCCTGTCTCTTGTCCCACTCCACACACCGCTGCCCACCAGGGCCTGGGGCAGCAGACTGGGCTGACTGATGCGAGCAGGTGGTAGCAGTGGCCTCCTCCCCACAGCAGCCACAGTAGCCACATTGAGGGGCTCAGGCTGCCTGAGGCGGCGCATCCCTGGGAGGGGGAGCTGCTGTGAGCCATAGCAGGCAAAGGTGAAGGCCACAGGGAGGGGCATTGCACAAGCTGGGAAGCAAAGGTTAGAGAAAAGCAAATTCCATAAGGCAGCTTTTGATCACAAAAGGCCCCCCTCCCAGTCCCCAGGCCTCGTGGCCAACAGGAAAGCCTGCCAAGTCTGCTCACCTATGCCTGTCCATCAGGCCTCTCCTGTCCCCCCACCTCCATTCAGCCGCTGCCTGGTCTTGGTGCCACTCTCCTTCTCCCAACTCCACCAGGGTTCTCTGCCCTAACCATAGTCTGCTCAGGAAAGATGCAGAATGGAAAAGATTGGGACCCTGCAGGCTTTCTGGCTGCTCTGGGCTGCACTGGAACAAGACTCAAGCCATCCCCTCTCAGAGCGAACCACCAGGCTGGAGATCCCAGGGCTGCACAGTCAGAGTAGACCTTCTCCCTCCACCACAGGATCCTGCCTCAATTCCATGCAGTGCTGGGATCATGAATGGCACCTCCAACAAGCCAGGAGCTGAGAGCCCATGGAGAAACTGAGGCCTTGGAGGGCACTCAGGGAGCAGAGAGAACTTCTTTTTCTTGAAAATATAACCTGGAGGTGATTCCAGTGATCCAGAGACCTGGGTGCGGGCCCTGATCTGGCCACAGCCCCTTGCATTCTCTGCCTCAGTTTCTCTCCACTGTACTGTCTGCATAGGTGGCAGAGGCTGAGAAGCCAGTCTATTTGGTCTCTTAGGTCACAGCTGTACCACATCTGCTTCGGGGCACACCTTTTGAGGAGGCTCTTGCCATGGGCTGGTGGAGAACCTGAGGTCTAGGAGTGGTGATGTGGGGTCAAACCCAAGGCTGACCCTGTCTAATCCTCCAAGTCCCTCCTTGTCCCTGGTCTTGCTCCTGCCTGTGCTAGGCAAACTTCCACAGCCCTTGGGAATGTCACCTTAGCCTGCAGCATGGTCAGTGCTGCTCGGAAGGGATTAGAGAGTGTCCCGCAATAGGATGCACAAGAGTCAGCAGTAAGTGACAAGCCCAGCAGTGGTGGCAGAGCTGGCCAGACCTCAGGGGCTTCTTTGGTGGAACTGGGGGTGGGAGGTGCAGCTCTTGGCTGAGTTGCCCTTGCTCAGTAATCTTCGGTGGCTCCCCCGTACTGGGAGGGGAGTTGAACTTTGTGTCTGCCACAAACCCAAGAGGGCTTCTCCAGCTACCCCTATCAGTTGCCCTCAGCTTCTTCTAAAAAGTCCTTGGGTGGGTGCCCCTGCTGATCCTACACTGCTCTTGCACACCCCCCACCCATCTACCTCCTCAACATCCCTGGGTCCCCCTACCCAGGACCCTGGACTATACCCTGCCTGTCCCTCTCCCAGTTACCGCTCAGTTCTGCCTCTGAGTCTTACCAGCACCCCCCACACCGCCCAGCTGCACACACCGCCCTCCACCTCCACGGCCACCACAACCCACCCCCGCTGCCACCACCACTACCTCCAGGCCAGGCCTCCAGCTAGCTCGGAGGCCCTTAAGGGCAGCATCGTCTGCTGTCCAGTCCCAGCCTCTCCCAGGCTCCTGGGCAGTGGCCCTTTCCTTCCCAGGCTTTCCCAGGGTCCCCAGCTCCCTTTTGCTGCCTGGAACTTTGAGACTCGACTGCAATGCCCCCACCCCCCACACCACCAGGCAGCTGCCCCCAAATGCACAGACTGACCAGGGTTTCTTATCTAGGGTGAGCCCAAGATCATCATCTCTGAAGGCTGGCCTTGGAGAGGTGGAGAGAACCGGAGGGGAGAGGAAGGTGGTCAGAGGCAAGAGGGACTGCAGGGTTCCGGGTGCTCATCAGCAAGCCTGGCAAGCAGGCTGGCTAGTCTCTGGCAGGGTGGAGGAGCCTCACTAAACTAGCTCAGCCTCAGAGGCTCCAGCATTTAAGAGTTCCTTGCCACTGGACTGATATGTTGTTGTCTCCTGCGCCCCCGTGAGGTTAGTGGTCAGCATGACACCCCTTTGGCCACTGAGGTGGGGTTTCTGGGGGGTGCAGGCAGGAAGTGACCCCAGCCCCTCTTTCTGCTGCCCCCAAAGTTGGGTTCTTCCTTCTCCTCAGGTTGTCCAGCAGCCTGAGAGGAAGGCACATCTTTCCAGGTCCAGTTCAGCCTCCCCAGGCCGCAGCGAGAGGACTGCTACCCCTACCCCTCCTTCCTGTCCTTCTGTCTGAACAAGTCTCTATCCTGCCAATATAGGCCCCCTGACCTTGCGCCCACCCAGATTCCAGCTGGTCCAAAGGGAGCCCCTAATCTGGCCTCACACTGAGCTCCCAGTTGCATCCTGGGCCCCAGGGCCTTAGGGTCTCATGGCCTTATCTGTAGCTCTCACCTTTGCTGAAGGTTTTGGGAACACAGGCTGTTATACTGAGCCTGTGTCCACTTCCCCTAAAGCCAGAACCATGGGAGGGAGGGTCTTCAGGAAGACTAGCACTGAGGCCCCTCAAGGGGCTGACAAGAAGCTGCTAGAAAAAGGAGCCCTGATGGCCCCCCCAACTCCCTGTAGCATGGCAGGCCCAGGGACTCCCCTGATCTCCTGAACTCTATAGCAGGGACATTCAGTGTCCTGACCTGCTGGCCTTGCCACCTGCCTCACTGGTTTCAGGGCTGTGTGCTCCAGAAAGAACACAGGCCTCAGGCTCCAAGGGCTCAGGGGATTCTCCCATTCCCTAATGGGCCAGGCAGTCACTCTGAGAAGCACAAAGCCAGAGCCTTATCAGACAACAAGTTGCTGCCTGAGGCAGGAGGAGGACTAGGGCTGGGTGGACACAAGGATCCTGGGTGAGTCAGGGTGCTGGTCTCAGGTGCCTGATACCATGAGCTCCCCCTGGCAAGTCAGCATGAGGACACAGAAGCAATGGGTGGTGGCAGGGACCCTGGAGGGCTGGGTCATACTCCCCCCTTCTGGCTGAAGTTGTCCAAACCCCTTCCTATTATGGAAGAGGAGAGGGCTCAATTGCCCTTACTGATGCCCCTTGTGTGGAAGATGACTGTGGGTTCATGTCATGGTGAGCTCCCAGACTGAGCTGAGGAGTGGGTACCAGAGACCCCTGAGAAGCTAAGGATTGGAAGCCACCTCCTCATCACTTAGGAGTAGCTCTGTCTCCTTCCCCCACCCCCAGGCTAGAGCACCGGATGGGCCCCCATGGACTTATGTCCTCAGATCTGATGGGGCCAGAGCCAGGGCAGAGGCAGGGGCGCACGGCGAGCCCAGCTGGGACAGCAAACAGGCCTTTGGGGTCTCTCCTTTCCCTCGCCTGCCCACTGCAGGGGACTGGCCGGGGCCAGGGCCAGGGGATACTTCCTCGATTTATCTCTGCAGCCAGCAGCCTGGAATCTGGGGTTAGGCTGAGGTTTGCCCGCCCCGCTGTGAGCAGCTTGTAGCTGGACAGAGGACCCGGGCTGAGCTAGCCGGCAGGGCACTGAGAGCGTGCAGGGTGAGAATAGGGGGCTGGGAGAGGATGCCGGGAGTGCCTCACTGGGACTGAGTAAGTCTGGGGACCCTGCTAAGGCAGTGGCCATGTTCTTCCTGAAGCCGGGCTGAAGGCTGGGGCAGGTGCCTGGCAGTGCCTGCCACAGAGTGGGTGAGGGGTGCTCAGCCTGGGAGGAAGATGCAAGCAGAAGGCAGAGGTTTAGCAAGGGACAGTGCCCTGAGCAGTCAGGGAGGAAGCAAGAACCAAAGGGCTTCCAGCAAGAAGTAAGGGAGGCCTGGGGGCCTGTGAGAGGCAGCTCAGCTGCAGAACTGCCCCAAGGAAGAAGGTCCCCCAGCACTCAGTGGACAGAGGGAGTCCTAGGGTCTCAGGTGGCTCGGGCTGCACTGGCCTGGCTGCCATCTCTGGACCTTTGTATAACATGACTGCCTTCCCCCCACGGCTGCCCAGGGAGAGCCAGGCTATGCAGATCAGGCAGGGTCCTTGATGGTCTTCATGTGGCCTTCAGGGTCCTACAAGGTGGTCCAGCCCTATGCTGCCCACTCATCACTGCCCCATGGAGGCTGTGTGAGACATCAACCTCTACTCTAAGGAGGCCCAAGACCCTGCCCGGACTCCTGTGCTTGCAGAAGCCAGCAGAGCCAACTAGACCCCTGTCTTGAGAAGTGAGAGTTCTGTATCCCGGAAGTGAGGGTTACATGTTAGCACCTGGCCTCAGGCAGAGAATATGTCACAGGCCCAGGTGACCTGGCTTTCTGGAGTTGGAGGCCAGGAAGATGGCCCCCCCATTACATCAGGACTTTCAGGCCAGGCCACAGCCAAGTGGCAACAAGTCATAGATGGTCCCAGCAAGAAGGACCCTGGAATGTCATCCAGGCCAATGTCTTCCCTGGGGATCTGGGTCCCCCAGATACTCACGCCCCCACTTGAGCAGAAAGTGACACTTGAGCAGAAAGTCAGAATGGCTAATGATACACACAGCACCACCTTGTCCAACTCAAGGCTAACGGACCCACCTCTAATGCTTCCTGAGGTGAATGGACCTCATCTGTCCTAACCTTACTGTCCCGGCCACTGAGTCCCGCTGATTGGCCCTGGTTATGGCTGAATTGGCACAAAATTCTGTTTTAGAGACTTTGCCTTCCCTGAGAAAACACAGCCCTGGGCGCTTCACTCTTCCTGATGTCCCCCATTCAGGCAGGACAGTGCATCTGTGGCGAAAGTCGGATCCCTGTCTCTACCATGAGCCGTAAGTAGGGTAGATATTTCTCGTTTTGCTCTGCGTGACCCTTCCTTGCCTTTGCCCATGCCAAGTCCTGACCCTGCAAGGCTTCTGGACCTTGATGCCTCATATCTCACGTGCCTGCTCCAGGGGTTTCCCTGCCCGTCTGGCTACCATGAATCTCTGAGCTGCTTTCTCCTAACTTATTCATAGTGGAAAGTCTTCTCTCTCCTCTCAGCTCCTTCCCAGAGACCCTGATAGCTCCTAAGAAGTATGCCTGCTTCTCCGCCACTTCAATACCCTCACATAGCTTCTGACCCTCCAAGGTCCTCCCTTCCACAGCCCCATGGGGCACAAGACCAGTGAGGAAGGGGACACTGGGCTGGTCTGCAAAGGCCTTTCCAGAGCTGGGGTCAGGATGCCTCTCCCTGAGCAGGCAGCTGCCCAGGGACCTGGACTGGTGACGCCTGGGCTGAGTCTACTGTGATAGGAGAAATGGGAGTTACAGTGGGGCCATGGCAAAAAGCTGATGAGGCCCCAAGGCAGGAGGCACCCACACCTTGAGCTTTCACCAAGGGCAGCAAGAGCCTCTCCTCTGCCCTGTGGAGCCTCTCAGGGGTCAGCACACAGGACTATGGACTTTCTGTGACCAGCTGGCCAAGTATTGCCCCTTACTCCAATTGTCCCAGTCCCATGGACTGCTGGCCTAAGGTCAGATCTCTATTTGCATGGTAGACAGGTGGCCTCAGCCATCTCCCTTCCCCTCCCAGGGGTCTGTGCAGTCCTCAGCAGGCCTGGGCCCAGGGCCCTAACCTCCTTCCCTGCAGCTGCCCTGGGTCCTGGTCTCTGTGCTACACGTGACTTGAAGGCATGGAACAGGACTCCTATGGGTGAGCACCATCTGCCTGAGTGAGTCCCATGGAGCATCCAAGTCCTCACCATGGTTCCTTTGTCCCCAGTGCTCCTTCTTAGCTGCCCTCTGGGTCTAGACCCTAAGGGCCCTGGACTTCCCCTTCCCTGGCATCTTCCAGCAGTATGCCAGCTCCATGGGGATGAGGATTTGCTAAGCCCCTCACATAGAGGCAGATTATTAGCTGCTCCCCAATAGCAGAGCTTCCGAAGGTTGCATTGGGTTCTGTGTAGGCACAGCAATAAGGCTGAGGCAGCTGGTGACCAAGAGGCTAAACTGTCCACGTGGGAATGAATGTCCTGCAAGGTACAAGTTGGAGAAAGGAGGCAGCAGGCAGGGATGGATGGAGGCTCTGGGTAGCAAAGAGAGAGGAGAACTCCTAGTAGCCTTTAAAAGCTATATATCCCTTGCCTGATGGGGTCCCAGGCTAGGGGTACAGGATACAGACTGATGGAGGGGACATGGGCAAGACTCCCTCTTGGTCTTCCAGGGCCCCATGAAATGTCCAGCCCCAGATCTGCTCACATGATGCCACTGGATCCACTGCCCTGCCTTCTGTGTAGCCACACCCAAGCTGCAGGTGCTAAGGGAGCTCCAGGGAGCCATGCAGTGGGTGGGGGGCTCTGCTCAGACCAACTCATGGTTTCCACCAGCTCCACAGGCTGGTGAGGCCCTAGTGGGAAAACACATGTGTCTGTGTGGGCATCGTGGCTCGGCCTCCTGCCTGCCCAGTCACTTTTTCCTCTTTCCCTAATCCCAGGCTGGGCTGCTCCAGCCATATAGCCCACTCAGACGAGGCGGCTCCATCTGGGGTGGAGGGGAAGGAGTCTCTCCAGAGGTGGAGTTTGGGGTGCCCTGAGCCTAGAACCAGAGCTCTAAGTCCCAGGAAACTAATTTCTAAGGCCCAGGGTTGCTGAGTTTGGTGCGGAGCTGCTAAAGGCTGGTCACGCACCAGCCAGCCTGAAAGAGTCCTCTGGCCTTCTCCTCCCAGGCTTCCCTTCCTGCAAAAGATTTTGAGGGATTTCTTAGAAAGAGCAATTAGAGAGAGCCACAGACCTTGTGAGGTCCAAGAAGCTTCATGGCAGGTCCAGCCTGCTTCCTTCCCAGGCCTGCTGAGCCAAAGGGTCCCCAGGAGCCAAAGATGCAGGCGGCCAGCCTACCCAAACTCCAGCAGCTGCCCAGGTCCCATGAACCTCCCTGCTCTTGGTTTGCAAGGCTCTGCATGTGGGAAGGATACAAACTAAGAAGCTCCAGTTGACCAGCAGACCCAGCCAAAAGGGGGCTTCAGGGCTGGCCTATGCCATCAGCAGCCTACCTCCCATGGTTCCAGGTGTCCACATGTCCATGAGACTCAGGTTCTGCCCCCCAGTATTGGTCAGGAGCTGGTCCTTCTTGGAATGAGCCTTCAGGGACTGTGGGAGCAAAGGCATAGCAGGGGTGGGGGGTGGCTTGAGCTAGTGGCAGATATCCATGAAGGACATATCCCAAGGCCAGAGGTATCGATACACCTCATCCTAAATACTCTGGGGGAAGTGCATCTGGCTCCAACCTCCCCTCCCCTCAGAGAGGCCAGTGGGCTAAATAGGGCGGACCTGTGAAGTTGTAGGGGCTGAGGGTCTTTCTGCCCACAGCCTCCCCAGTGCAGATTCTCTGGGCTGGGGATGGGCAGTAGCTATACGAGACTTAGCAGCTCCAGTCTGCCCTGTCCCTTAGGTTTGAGAATTGGGCTGGGAAAGGGACATGTCCCTACATGACACAGCAGGGCCCACAGAAGGTCTGGGACAGGCTCTTCTTGTACTTCACTTCATGGTTCCCCAGAACCCTCGCTCTCTGAAAACTTCACAGGCACTCAGAAGTAAGCCAGCAGAGCTTCCTTTTTTAACAGAATGTCAACACAGGGGTCTCAACCCTCTGAGTTCAGACCCCTGGGGCTATGGGACCCCAGGTTCCCCAAAGTTGAGCTTTCCCCAGGCTGGCAGGGCCTTTTGGACACCCTTCCTGTCCCCAGTGCCAGCTCTGCCTGTACAAACCCCACCCCAGCAACCCCCCCTAAATCACTACCCTGTCCACCCACAAAGCAGCCCTGTTTGAAGGCCCTTACTGGGCCTCAGGGTCAACAAGACTGAATTCAGAGGACTGAGACCCTGGCAAAGCTGCCTGGCTCCAAGGGAAGCCATTTATCACCCTGAGGCTCTGGCCCACCTGACCGCTCTGCCTTTGTGGCCGGCCGGCCCCACAACCCCCACCACCAAGCAGTCCCTTGGCCAGGGCTCCCTTCCCCGTCCACTGCTGGCACATTTTGCTTGTTCAGGCTTCTTGGCCCCAGAAGGAACCCCAGACTCTCTGCCCAAACCAACGACCCCCAGATCACTCGACACCCGCCCACCCCAGATGTACACAAAGTTCCAAGGATGAGCTATCAAAGGCAAGGAGTCTGTACAGACACAGTAGTTGGGGCACATGGGAGACAAGTCATGCGCAGAAGCTACCTTGTGAGCCCCCAGCCTTCTGAGGACTTATTAGCATAGCTTGCAAGAAAACACCTCAAACACTATCCCCATGGGTCCCCTACACAGGGGTTGGTTTAGAAGCCACCAGGTCAGATGCTCAGCCTGGGTACCTTTGGTAGGGCAGCCACTTCTTGGCAAGAGAAGTCTAAACAGTGGGCACTCCTGGGCCCCCAAGGCTGGAATAAGCTGAGTGGCCTATACCTGTGGCCTCCAGATAGGTTGCTGGACTGGACCCCTCTTTAACAGCCCCCTTGCTGCCTGACCAGTCTTGGGGCTCCCAGCCTACCAAGGGCAGGTTGGCTGCTGCAGCCATGGAGCTGTGACCCTTTCCTCTTTCCTGGACAAAGGACCCTGGAACCTGCCATGAACTCAGCATTTTACCCATCAAAGGGCTAGGCTGTGTTCCCTCCCACACCCTCTCATGATTCTGTATCATTTGTCCCCCGCTGGGAGGGACACCTTCCTACAGTGGGCTTAGTGTAACAGGAAGGGCAGGAGGGCTCCACCACAGCATGGAGGGGCCCCTGGAAGGATCTGGAAAATCTAGGATAGTAAAATCGCAAACTTCAATGTTGCCTTGAAGAGGAGAGTGAGGGCTGAGAGCTCTGCCAGCCCCAGGACTTCACTCACCTACCAGCTACACAACACCCTCTTTGGGGCACAGCAGGCACCAAGATCATGGAGGTGTGTGGCCTGTGCTGTCTCCACACTTGGCCAGGAGCTGTGGTGGCAGGACTGAGTCTGGAGTCCACATACAGTGTTTACCCATGTAGACCCTGCCTGAGACCCTGGCCTGTCCTTCCTTTGTGGACAGAAATTCGAGGCCTTCCAGAGTGGAGGAGAGATGACAAGAGCAGAAATGAGTGGAGGACAGGTTTATTGTCATTGCTGTCTAGGAGCCTGGGAAGAGCTGTGTGCATATAGCCTATCAGCATATATGTTGGAGGCTGTTCATCCCTCCACCCTAAAACACTCTGTAGCTCCATCTTATCCTGTGTCGGGGGCCCTAGCAGCCTTGACAGGTGAGGAGGGATTTCATTTGTCCTCCAAGACCTGGTGAGCTCAGCTCTAAGGCCAGGCCTACATGATGGAGGCACCAGGGCTAGGCAGACCAAGGCACAGGAGTGGCCACCAGAAGAGTCTGGGCACCCTGAGCACTATCACAGTGAGGGCCTCTCCAGCCCTGGGTCAAGAAGGAGGTGCCAGGATAGAATAAAGTTCCCCAGCCACCTCGGTCTACCCCCAGGGTACATGCACTGGAGGAGAGGCCAACTCCCAGAACAAGGTTTAAGTCCTTGACAAAGACCAGCAAGAGGTGGGGGGACTCGAAACTGCCTGAGGGTCGAAACCTGTGAGCTCCTGAGCAGAAAGAGAGCAGGACAGGCCTGGGCTGACCTCTGTGCTCCCCTCCTCCTGCCCTTTTTGGGGTCTTGGGCGCCTAGCAGGCGCCTATTAGGCAGGGTGTCTACATTCCCTTCCTCATTGGGAAGAGGACAAGAAAACTCATACCAGAAATAGCCCTGTCCTGTAGCCCACGTGCCTGTGCAAATGGCTGCACTGATTGGCCTCCCCTGGGGGCACAGGTGGCCCTGTAGTAGACAGGCCCAAACAAGGCCAACCTCCTCCCAACTACTCCCCTTTGCTCTGCAGAAAGGCCCCAAAAGTGGCATAGAGGTTGGCAGTGGTACCTGCAGTAGGTACAGGCCAAGGGCACAGCAGCTGGGGGTACCATATGCCACCATCAAGACCAGTGGAGACAGGAGGGGATAGCTGGGTGGGAAGGGACAATGGGAACATAACCTTCATGAGGCAGAATTGGGTGAGGAAGGAATCCAGCACAGAAAGTAGTGATGACTAGGGCCCCTGTTTCTCACCTGCCTACCACTCTTGGCCCAAAACATGGGGAATGTGGTGGTCTCCTTGGCTGAGCAGTTGGTGGGTCCCAGGGGAGGAGCTAAGTACTCAGACCACACTGTTTCTGGGCACAGCGCATGTGGTGAACCCCATGGAGGACCCTTCATCTCACAGTGCTGCACACTAGGGTCCAGGAAAGGTGCAGGCTGAGAGTATTAGCAAAGGGGGCCCCCAGGAGAGAGAGGGAAGGCCAAGAGAGCAAGGAAATATGAGCCAGCCAGCTGCTCTGTCACTTTACTGTCAGCTCGAAGCTCATGCCCTTCCCGGGGACTCCAGCGCCTAGCTGCCCAGCTGTCTCTGGTGCCGGAACTCACTGCCTCCAGAGACGGCAGTGAGCTCTGAGCCTGGAAATAGCCATGCCCTGAGGAGGCCCTTGGGGACACCCAGGCAGTAGAGGTCTGGCCAACCCCGCCCTGCAGAGGCTGGGAGGGACACCCCAGAATAATCCTTGTGTGGGTTGAGCCCTCTCCAGGCCCTCCCTGCCATGATTCCCCCTGCTGGGGGTCTGCAGGCCTTGCCTGGTGGAGAGCAAGCGGGTGGGCTGGGGGACAGAGCCCAGGGAGCGGGCCGTGAGGAGCAGCTGCAGTGGATGGAAAGAACGCACTGCCAGCGGGTGGCCTGGCAGGCAAGGCCCGGGGCCATGTTCTGCACGTGATGTTTCTCTCTTGGAGGCCCTTGGCCTCTCGCAAGCACTCTCACTTGCTAAAGTTTCTCACTTTCAATTGCTTCCCGCTTCCCGTGTTTGCTTTCCTTGGTCCATCCAGCTAGGGGCCAAGGAGCCGGCTCTGTGCGACTTGGCTTCCCCCGAAAGACACTTCCTGGAACACTTGGCAGTGTTTACCCTAGGACTGGGCTCCTGAGCAAGCGTCTGTCTCCTGGCCCTGCTCCCACAGGGCGGCCGCTTGAGGGCCCTGGACTGCGGTGCTGAGTACAGCAGGCATAGGATATATACCGGTGCTCACCTGCCCACCTGCTCAGAGCCCTGGTCAGCGAGTCCAGGAAACACAGAAACAAAAGTGTACCATGGCAAAGTGGCCTGGAATCTCAGTCTCCCACATGTGACTCAGAGGGCGGGCACTCCCCCAGCAGGCATGCAGGAACCAGTGTGTCTTCTCTTCTCTGAGCCCTGATCAAGGTATTCTCCACTAGGACATAAGCACCCACCTTCATCACACCTAGCCACCAGGAGCAGCCCCCACTGGCCCAAGCCCCCACCTTATTCTCTTCCCACTGCTGCCCCTCCCCCACACCATCCCCCAGGGCAGCACATCATGAGCACTTGGCAGGGACTGAGCACGCAGCAGGATCCTTACCACCCACATGTACCAAGCACACCTGAGCCTGGCCCTCAGCTGGGTGGCCTAATAAACAGAGGTTGACAGCAGCAGTGGTTACTGTTTCTGCCTAGCAGGGGGACCTGACTGCTGAGTGCTAGGGCCAGATGCAGGAGTGTCACCCCATCTTCTCAGCCTGGCCACCCAGTCAGAGAGGGCAGGTCCCTGTTGTCAAGTATTCTTCCTCTTTGGCATTCTCCTGGGGATAGGAAAGTGGTCTGAGAAGCCATGAGTCAGTACGCTGCAGTGGGAAGGGAAGAGGGTGCAAGAGGTTTCCCAGAGGTCTCTCAGGCCTCCCCCACTGTGTTGTGGTCATTTACACCCCTGGTGTTTGCAAGAGCTGGAGTACAGGGTAGAAGTTGTAAAGACAGGATTGGGGCTGCCCTCAGATATCACTGGCCACCTAAGGCCCAAGAGGCCGAGCAAGTGTGAATGAAGAAGTCTGAGGTGCTGGAAAAAGTAGCCAACTGGGAGGCCAGCATTGTCTGTCCTGCTGGGGGCCTGCTGGCGCTTAACCCTTGTCCATTTGGAGGTCGAAGATTTCTGCTCACACAACCTTCCTATTGCCCTCCCGAGGCTCACCTGGGCTCCCAGAGTGGTCAGGATGCTCACCCACTCCTCATGGCAAAGTGTTCTCTGCATGGAGTGCAGCTGGTAGGCACTGCTGCCAGCCAGTCGGGCTCATGTCCCTACTGCATTGGAGCAGGTAGGGCTACAAGGCCTGAGCCTCAACCACGACCACCAGCCTCAGACGTGGACCTGCTGCCCCCAGAGGGGAAGGCAAGGGAGATGAGGGTCCTAGGGGGTCCCTGAGCACTCCCTGTTCCTGGGGACACTCGCTAAGTAAGGCCAGGGAGGCTGGGCCCCTAACATGCCTCCCAAATGCTATACTTGCCCTGGCCTGTTGTCTGTTGGAGAAGTCTGTTCTTTTCTCCTACAGGGGAGCATGTGCCCTTTACAGTTGTTTATGACACTAATGGAAGTGCCAGGACCCGTGGGCACCTTGTGAAGTGTGGACCAGGTGAAGAAGGAGGACACAGGAAGGGAGTCTATGGCCTAGATGCAGGAAGCCCCGAGGAGGAAGTAGATGGCAGATAACAGTAGCCCCAGGCCTTGAGAGCTGGCCTGCAGTTGTGGCCAGAAGTCTGAGCTGAGCATCTTACAAGGACGTGCCCGCCAGCCTAGCTACAGACCATTGGCCAACAGGCCCTCTCCTCTAGTCCGCCTATCTATCTGCCCTACCTATGGGCCCTACAGGAGCTGGACAGAGAATGTGAGAGCCTCACAGGCTCCCCTCTCCTGGGAAGAAGTTTTAGGGTACAGTTCCAGTACATGGCCCTGGGTGTTTTGTGAGGAAGTATGCAGCCCCAACCAGAGGTCATGGGCCCATCTGTCCAGTGCTCAGGAGACACAGTCTGGGGCTCCCAACCTGGGAGAGGTCCCTGTCTGGAAAGATGGAGCTTGGAAATGTTTTTTCAAGAAAATATGTTTCAAAGAGGACAAGATCGATGCTCTTCTTTCTTTCCCACACTTGGTTTGGGGCCAAAGACATAGTTTGAGAAATTCTCCTATTCTCCCTTAAATGTAACCAAACAGGATCTCCATGTATAAATCACATGAGGACTTGCAGATGGCAACACTCGGGATTCCTCCCACCTCGGGCCGGTGACAGAAGTGCCTCCACCTTCCAGGCAGACAGCTAGGCACATGTTGGGGGTGGGCAGGCACACATTTCTTTAAGTCAGGAGGTGTCTGAAACAAGGCTGGAGGAAGTAGCCTGCATCCAGGAGACCAAGGCTCCAAGGAGCCCAGGGGGAGGATGGCAGTGGGAGACAAGAGCAAGAAGAGGGGGATCAGCCTGCCTCAGGTCCTATGTCTTCCTTACCCTTTTCGGGGAACCCTCAGCATCCCAAAATCTGCACATGCTCCCCAGGACCCAGAAGAGGTACTGGAGACACTCAGAGGCCCTCTACAGCCCCAGGCCAGACTGGGTGCCCCAGCTGTGTCTTGGGCCTAGCCCTGGCCCTAGGGGAGCTGCCAACAGTGTGGTTTGGTTCTGCACATGCAGGCCAGGGCCTCTACCACCCAGATCTTGGCAATATCCCTGACTCTAGCAGCAGAGGGGCCCAAGAGACTGTGCCCAGTTCTCAGATTGCTCTTCCTGGGCTTAGAGGGTGGCAGGTGGGCAGAGATGCCACAGAGAGGGTGCCCACCAAGGACTGGGTCTGCCAGCAGGGCTCTCTGACCCCAGCTGTCATTTTCTCCAGAGGGCCCAGGTACCCAAGACCTATAGGATGCAGGCCGACTGCTCTTCATAGGCAGCTGCCCTTGAGCAGTGGACAGGAATTAATGTACAGGGTCCACTGTCTCCTGAGTCCCTCTCTATTTATGTCTATACACACTCCCCTGAGAGCTACTCGGACCAAAAGAGGTCCTAGAACAGGCAAGGAAAAGCCCCTCACTTGATGCTCCCACCTGGAGAGGTAAACAATGGCCACACAGCCTCCCTGGTCCCACAGAATTAGTGGGAGGGGTACAGCAAGGCCAGACATCAGCTTCCATGTGGACACCTGCTGGAGCAGACACCCAAGGGTCCCCTTTACCTGCTCACCCAGTCCAGGCAGGAGTGATGACATGCACGACTCCAGGCTCCACGTTTTGTTGAAGGGTGTGGTCCCTGAGAGGGCCTTCCCCACAGTGGTATGGATGCAGCATCTATGCAAAGCCCAGGATACTCCCAACTTTAGTGGCTGCTGGAAGGGGAGAAGGCAAGTGAAGAGGGGGCAGTAGGAGGCAATTCCTGCCCATGTTGTAGCCCTGCCATGGATGGCTCCTTGGAGACAAGGGCATGGTACTGGCCCAGAAGCCAGAGCAGGCAGGCCCACCAGCCTCATGGGCTTGGCCAACACTCCATATGTCTCTAGGACCCCTAGAAACCCTCTACTACTGCATGGACTGCCCACCATGTGGCTGATCTGGACACTGGCTGTCCTGTGGCTGTGAAACAGGTACACCTGGTAGGGTGGCAAGATACACCAGGGAAAACACAGGACTCTTGGAAAATTTGAATTTCAGATGAAGAACCCCTAATTAGCACAAGTGTGTGCCCAGGGTTGACCCACAATTGCATTGGCACAGATTTTATTAAACTTCAGTGTTTTCCTTTGACTTAGCAGTAACTGGGCATCTTGTATTTTACCTGGTAACTAGACACTGAGAAAAACCAGCAACTGTTTGGAGCACTTCTTGGCTATGCCCCTGAACTGGCTGCTCTGATCTATTTATATCAACTTCAAATTGAACTAACCATACTTCAGAGACTCTGGAGCTGTGGTCCTGCTGGACACAGAAGATCTGGACCATCCATCCCGTCACTGAAAGAAGCTCTGTTGGGCAATGGTTTGAGCAGAAACTTCCTCCTGGTACCCAGATGGCCCTGGCTGGCCAATGGGTAGTGTTCTCACAAATCCAGCTCTTGACCAGGAGCTCTCTGTGCCAGAGCCTGATGCCTAAGCCCATCTTGTTGTCCACAGTACCTCATAAACCATTTGGCTCTCTCAAGGATATATGCGATAGAAGCTCCTTAGCCCTGTGAAGCCTGGGCACTGGCTAGTTTCCCTTGGCCTTGGCCTTGTCCTGCTTGTTGTACCTGTTTGGGTGGATGGCTGCAGCTAGGCTGATGCTGTCCCGCAATCTCCAGGGCCAGGGTGTTCTTGCCCCCTGCCCTCTTCCAGGGTCTTTCCCATAGAGAGGTTGCTCTCCTGGGCTGGCTGCTGAGCCCCACCAGCTGCAGAATCACAGGCCTCAAAGCTGTATCCAGGCAGACAGGGGTCAAAATAGGGCAGCCTGGTGCAGAGTGGGGTCAGCAGGGACTTCTGAGACAGCTAGCCACCACTTGCGAGTCCCTGCCTGGCACTGTCCCCTTGGGTTCTCCTTCGACATACATGTCAGGGGAAGAAAGCCATCTGTACCTGTGGGAGAGCTTGCACCTCCTACTGGGAACCGGTCCCCTTCAGTTATGACCCTGGAGAACTGTGAGTGAGGGTTTGCAGTGTGGGGCTCTGGGCTGCTGAGCTCTCCTATCTCAAGGACTGTGCTGTCAGAGTGCCTCAGAGTGCAGGGGGTGCCTACTATGTGCAAAGCCCAGAGCCAGGGCAGCTGGAGGCGGGGCTGCTGTAATAGCCCAGGTGTAAGGTGATGAAAGCCGGGTGTAGGGGCAGCAGCAGGAAGTGGGGTAAGGGGCCCAAGCTGAACTGGGATGACTGCCAGTGTGGGTGTCACCCACTCCTCTTCCCAGCACCCTACTCAGAGTCACCTCCCCTGAGGGGTGTCACTGCTCTTCACTGCCTCTGTCCTGGATGCACAAAGTGACCATAGAAGTGTGGCACCATACCAGGTGCTAAGTGGGAGGCAGAAGGCCAGCTGACCCCAGACAACTCTGGACCCCACTTGTGCCCACCTCCTTGATGCCAGACAAGGCAAAGGCAGGCAGGAGCCAGAGTCAGTCTCCTCCAGGCTGAGTGAGCAGACAAGGGTGGACTGGGGTGAGGTGGGCTGCCAGACCGTAGCCCCTTAGTGTCCCCACTGTACCTGTACCCTCCAGAAGGACACAGAAGCCAACTAGTAACTGCTGTGAGGTAGGCTGGGTCAGGGCTCTTGCAGCCACATGACAAACCCTGCCACAGGCCATGTCTAAGGCCCTGGTCCTGCTCTACAGAGCAAGGAAGGTATCTACAGTCTGGGAGCCTGCTCTACAGAGCTAGGAGGGCTCTGTGAAAGTGTGAATTCTAAGGGAGTCCCTTCCTACATTTGAACTCATTCAATTAGGCTGCTTTTCTTTCTCTCCCTCCTTTCTTTCTTTCTTTCTCCTTTCTGTCTTTCTTTTGCGGGGTCTCCCTATGTAACTTAGGCTAGCTTTGAACTCACTATGCCATACAGTCTGGCCTCAAACTCTCAAGCAATCCTCCTGCTTCAGCCTCCCGAACACTGGGAATACAGGTGTGCGCCACTATGTGCAGCAGGGTGCTTTTCTTGTTCTTCCAGGGGAGCCTGACAAGGGGAGAACATCTGGAGGATAGGCAGCCTGGTAGAAAGATGAGGCTCAGGGATAAGGACAGAGCAAGAAGCGTTCAAGAGAACCAGGGCCGATCTTTCCCCTTGAGAGCTTGACCTTTGGGGAGATGGGTGAGCCATGCACTCCCCCAGGGACTTCCCATTTGCTGGGGTTCCCAATACCCTGTTCCCTCCCTGCTCTGTGCATCCATCTGGCAAAGCCAGATGACAGTCAGCCGTGAGAGCAATCTTTACACCACAATAATTGGCAAACATGACAAGGGGGCGTTTTCCTCCTTTGAAAGCCTGTTGTTCTTCATCCCCATGGAATCCTGCTCTGGGGCCACATGCAAAGCAGCAGGTCCCCATTGCTACAGAATAGCTCTGGATCAGAGCTGCTCTGTGAAAGGAGATGTTTCTGAAAGATAGAAACTGCCAATTCCTCCCAAGAATTTTATTAATAGGAAGAGATTCCGTTCTGTTCAAACAAGAACAGGAGATTGGAAATCCTGGGCCTCCCGCCCCTTTTTCAACCCACCAGGATACAAACACTGCATAAAAGTCCACATGGGTGTGCAGCCCCGGGCAGGTCACTTCTACCTGTCACTCTCACCAAGCACAGCTGGCGCCTGTTGGCTTCGCAAGGCGGGATTAGTCAATAGTACATTCCACTGAGCATTCTCCAAACAGAAGAATCTTAATAGGAAATTAACCTTAAAAGGTGACGGATGTCTTCCCAGGCCACCTCTGCGAGATGGAGCATGTCGGGAGAGGGAAAAACAGGAGTTAATCTCCAGAGCCTTCCTGTGGGACTTTGGGGAGCAGAAGGCCATGGCTCACAACCCAGCTGGGGCCTCCCACCTCCCGTGCTGTCCACTAACCTGGGCCTGACAGCTCCTAGCCTGGTTTGGCATTTTGTAGCAGTGGCACTGGGGCCATCCCTGCATGCACCTTCAGGACAGAGTGTGGAAGAGGCAAGAGGTAAAACAACAGCCTTTCTTTCTTCCGAGCCGGATGATGATAGTCAGATAGGGAAACTGAGTCCCTAGGCTTTAGGGTACGCCATGTAGAGGAAAATGAGGAAAAACCACAGTGCCCCCACCCCAAGGCATGCTTACTCTCAGGAAGTTGGCAACAGAAGCCACTTATGTCCTGAACTAGGAGCCACATGCTAGAAGGGTGTCCATGGGGTGAGGGTCTGGGAAAGGGAGGGCAGGGCAAGGTGGCCATAAAGAGAAGACTCCTCTTGTCTCCTCCCCAAGAGAGCTTGGGGAGAGTTTTGCTCATGCTGGGGATAAACTGAGCCCATTCCTCCATCCCTCGGTAGGCCAGATGCTGGCTATGAATGTCTGGGGCTGGGTCACCTTCTCCTGAAGCATCCCTGGCCAAGGGGCACTGCTACAAATGTCATTATTACCAGGAGCCATTTACAGTGTGCACTTTGTACATGCATGGGGTTTACAATCCCTTTTATTAGTCATAAAAAGGGACAGGTGGGGGAGAAATGACAGCCTGTCGGGGCCAGAGCCCAGCTGCTTCCCTGGCTGGAGAGAAAGGTGCTGGGTGATACAATCACTTTTTGAGGCCGCTCCAGCCAGACAAAATCCTGGGACCCAGGGGTGATACAAACCTCATGGCAGGGCAGGACCCTTCAGGCCCCTGTGACTCATGCCTAGATAAAGAGGGTCCAGAGGCCTTAGAAAGCTCATGTGGTTACGCTTACTGAGAAGCAATAAGAGAGGTGCTGCGGTCCAGGCCCATGAGTCTGAGCTGTTTCTCCTCAGAGGTCTCCACTTCTGAGACCCTTCCAAGTCTGTGGGAAGTCCATGCTGCCTGGGCCTATCATCTCTTGGATGTCTGCCCCTATGTTGCTGAAATTACCCCTCTCTGTGCCCCCTGCCCCACGCACACTGAAAAGCCCAGCCCAGCTGCCATGGTGGGCACTCCATGCCACAACCTTCCCCAACTCTATCCCTAACCCTCAGCCTTTGCAGTGGCCTCAGACTCTAAGTTGGGAGACCAGGTTCCTGTGCCCCCTCCTTGACCTACAGTGAGTGCATCTGTCCCTGGCCAACCCCTGGGACCATCAGGCGAGGGGTACAGGGATGTAGTCATGGACTAATGGCAGTTCAAAATGTCCAAGGTGGTCCTAGCCTAGCCTCAGTGCTTCTGGCAGGGATCTCTGTGCTCGTTCATGGCTGTCCAGGCCCAGGTGTCCCCTTCACTGTCACTCTGCCCCTCAGCACCCTGACTTCTATGCACAAGGCAGGCCATGAAGACTCCCTTAGTGGGAGAGGGGACTGTAGTCTAGTAGCTAGCTGAGGCCTTGATGTCCCTGTGATAGCTGTTGGTTCCTAGGGGCACTTGGTGACAGAGGCAGGCCAAGTCAGCCTGGTTCTGGGGTCTGTGATCAAGGAGATTCCAAGTGTTAGCCTGATCCCAAGCAAATGCCTGTCTTTCCAGTGGGCCAGGGAGAAGGAGCCCTGTGGCCCTCAGGAAACCCCTGCCAGAGAGGTCCTTCTCCTTGACTGGATTCTCTTTCTTCCTTGTCACCCTTTTAACCAGCCCAGGGGTGACAATGGGAGAACTCCCAATTGTGGGAGTGTGGACACAGAGGTGGCCACCCTCAGGACCTGTGTTATACCCCAGGAGCCACAGATAAGCTGGCTCTGGAGGCTGAATGGAGGCAGGGGCACCCAGACTCCCTGCCCCAGTACCACCTGAGGATGATGGAGGTCACTGGGTGGGCTCAGAGGAAGAGCTGGCCTGGGGTCACTGGGGTGCTGCAGCCTGAGCCAAGCACCCTCACCCTCAGAAAGCAAGCCTGGACCCCCCCCAACTCTCCAGGCTGCCTCTTAGGTCTTCACAGGCACCCAGCCTGCTGTCCTACAGGAAGGACTGAACTAGCAGTGGTGTTCATCCATCCAAGCCAGAGCCCAGCCAGCTAGCTCACTGAGAGCCTCCTGCCACCAGCAGGCACATGGCTCACTGGAAAGGCCTGGTAGATGTTTGGGTTCTCTTCAGGTTTCCTGGGGTCGGGGGCTGCCCCTTAGTCTGGGGCATCGCCTTCCTCACAGGGGAGCCTTTGGCAGGGGTGGAAGGGGTGGAGTCTCAGAAGCACTCATCGGGCAGCCAGCCCCATGCACTGGAGATTCTCGGAGGCTGAGGCGCTTTCTAGCCCGCCACCATGGAAAGTTGGCCCTAATCAATGAGGCCACACGCTAAATAAATCACTCCCAAGCTCTGTGCTACTTCTGCATGCTGTAATAATATATTGATGATAATGCCCTCAGAAACCTGACAGAGGCTAGACTTGTGGGTGGGGATAGGGAAGAGGCCAGGCTGGTCTGCCAGTCCCTGCCCTCAACCTCTGCACACTCATCAGGTTCCATGGCTGCCCAGGGTCATGGCCAAGCCCTATTTCTCTGCTCAGGGCAGCCTAGGGAGCTCAGACACAGGCCCACCGAGGCCAGGCTAGAAGCCACTGTGACCTGGCCCTACCAAGGCCAGCACACATACTCAGATGGATTACACGTAGCTGGGGGACTCTGAAACATTCTGGCTTGAGTGGGACTGGAGGAGACAGCCAGCCAGGGAAGACTAGGAAGACAAAGAGAGGTGAGAATGAGGGCTATTAGGGATAATGTAGTCCTCACCTCTTATTTCTCAAGGAGCTGTTCTCCTCTAGTCTATTCCTAAACTGGCTCACCCCACAAGAAGCCACTCAACTACCCAGCCACCAGGCCCACCAAGTAGACAGGAGGGAACTGTGTCCATGTGAGGCCTGGGGCCCAGACGCATGCAAAGTCGAAGGATGACTATCTGCCTCATCACACAGGCCAGTTCTCTGCCCCAGCTGGAGCCTGGGGAAGACACAGCAAGACCCTCTGGGGGAGTCTGAAGATGAAAATGGGAATGTATTTGTCAGCAAGGGTGACACCAAGGTGCTGGATAGTCTGTCCTCCCTCACTGTGGTCTCAGGAGGTCTCCCAGGCGTAAGGCTCCTGCCCTGGGATGGGCAGGGCTGAGAAGAAGCCCTGTATTTGAAGAAGGCAGAGAGGGGAGCCATGCACCCAGTCCATGAAACTGCATGCCAAGCAGGGCTGTCACCAGCACTGACCCTTAGAGGTCTCCAGGAACAGGTAGGACTGAAGCTGAAATAAAGGAAGGCAGAGTCCTCTCCTGGCCTGAATCTCTCCCGGGAAAGGGCTCAGCCTTCTCAAGCTACAAAGAGCAGGTGGGTGGAGGATGGCTGAATGGGCAGATATGGGCAAGAGGACTAGGTGAACTGAGCTCCAGGCTAGTGAGGGTGCCTTGGCTTGGCCACAGCTCCCCAAGTGGGCAATTCTAGAGGGTCAAACTCCCACCAAGCCCAGCCCCATTCCCCAGCTTTGGGGAGTGATGCTGAGACATCAAAGACTGAGTTCAAAGATGTCAGAGGGCAAGGGTCACAGGCCTCTGTTGCTCCCTATTTAACCTCAGCCCTAGAAGGGAAGAGGGAAGCAAAGAGGGGGAGCCTGGCCCTCTGGCTCTGAACTTTCCTCCTTGCCTTCTGAGGAATGGGGAGGGGGAAGGCCCCAGCATGGCCTCCTCCTTTTTTTTGCAAAAGCAATAGAAAACAAACACTCCCTGCCCCCTCCAGCCCCCTGCTCCCCACTGCCCACCCCCAAAATAAACCCAAGAACTCAGCCGGCTAGCCCAGCTCAGCAGGAAGACTGGAGTGGATGTTTGTAACTCTTGAGTACAATGTGAAAAATAAATTCCTTGTTTTATGACAGGAGGAGAAGGAGGGGTCAGTTGAAGAAGGGAAAGAAAGGGAGAAAGAGAGAGATTTATTATTTTCTTTTCTCATTTTTTTAAGCTCCTTTGCCCAGTCACCAAATTCCCTGTCCCCAGCTTTAGCCCCACTGCCCAGCCCTGGGCCAAGGGCAGAAAACAGAGGGAGGAGGAAGCGGGGAGGGTAACAGGCAGCGACAAGGGGTGAAATTTAAGCTGGCTGTTGGCCCAGCCACCAATTTAAAACAATAAACCCAGAGGAAAGGAACTGGGGAGGGGATGTCATGGGAGCAGAACTGAGAGGCCCAGGTCACTGTTGAGGACCCAGCTCTCCTTATGGGAAGGGGCCACTCTGTTCCAGGAGGCATGTGGAGAGGAGGGCTTGGGGCTTCAGCAGAGACAGGCAGGGAGCAGAATGAGCAGACTGGGGTCCTCCAGCCAGGCAGAGCCAGTATACCACGTGACCTTCAAGGGTGCAGGAGGACATTCTCTTGGGGTGTTCCAGATGGCCCAGGCATTGACAGGATTGGTCAAGGGGCACCATGGCCTGAGAGCCCTCCTTTAGTATAACAAGTATCACTGAGGCCTGATGGGGGAGACAGAGGGAGAGAAGGAGCCCCTTAAAGAAGCAGTTGCTTCTAGTGGCCCTCATACTATGGGACACTACCCACCACCCAGGCTGCCCTCCACAGGAACAGAGAGGTGAAGACCCCATCCCCATCATAGCCTATTCCCAAGGCTCACCCCGCTAGTTCCTGCTTGAAGAGATGGGGTAGTTGGGGAGGCTCTGGGCCCCGGGCACATACCACTCCCTGCCTGGAGACCCTAGGTTTACTGTGGCCAGGGGACCCTGACCAACAGTGCCCCTAGGAGCCTTACAGCAATCTGCTCAAGCCAGTAAGCACACTTTTGTGTGTCTCCATGGTATTTCCAGACCCCAAGCACCTCTGTTGTTGGCTGGGTCTGTACCCTTGTGTGCCTGCACGGAAACTGATGCCAAAGGGAAGGGATTCTTCCCAGAGCCAAGAGGAGCTGGGCACTAGGGGTGGCCACTGGGCAGATAGTTGCAGAACCCCAAGGTCAGAGCTGATCCCAGCCCTGTGCTGATGTGGCTCAGCAATTGCCCCTTCACTGGAGGTCTGGGGAAGAGCTAAGAGGTACCCATATCCTACCTGCCAATGATTCCCTGCCCTGCACCCCATTGCTGCTAACTTAGTAGGGGCTGAGTCATGGAAGGACAGGATGCCTTTCTCCTATGGAAGGACACAGCCTTCCAAACGGTCTGGAGAGGCCACAGCCTCCCTGTCTGAGCCTCAGAGTCTGCATCTGCACACCCAAGGTCCTGAGCCTCTAAGGACGTCATCCAGCCACATCCAGAAGGGGCCGGGCAGACAGTGCCAAGAACTCGGAGGGCAGGCCTGGGCCTCGTGAAGCACCAGAGCACTGTGGGAGGGCTGTGGGAGGCTAAAGGGCACACTCTGTTACCGCTAAGCGGGGATCCGTGAGAGTCCTTTGGAGGCAGATGTGCTTGCAGAGAAGACAGTCTTGTGAAAAGGGGTATTTTCCATCTGCTGAAAAGGGTGGATGGTGATGTGCTGAGAAAGTTGGGCAGACAAGAGATGGTGCGAAACTAAGGCAGAGCAGGACCAATATTTTAATCAGGTTGCAATGGTGTAACAAAGCACCATGGACTGCTTCAACAATAGAAATTCACTCCCTTACGTCCTGGAGACAGGAAGGCCAAGATCCAGGTATAGTGGGCCTGGTCCCTCCTGAGGCCTCTCTTCTTGGCTCACAGAAGGCTTCTTCCCCCTGCCTCCTCACATGGTCCCCTGTGTGTCTGTGTTCTGATCCCTTCTTATAATGACATCAGTCATGTGGATTAGGGCCTCATTTTAATCTAATGACTTCTACAAAAACTAGCATCTCAAACTGTGGACACATTCTAAAATCCTGGAGTTTAGCGCTCCAATGTGTGAGGGTTTTTTCTTTTTTGGGGAGGGGGGCAGAGCACAAGTCAGCCCATAACGGTCACCATTCCAAGAAGTGTCACTGTAAGGGGGAGGGTGACAGACAGGACACAGGAAGGAAACAGGGACATTCACAGACTATCGGGAGCTTGGGAATACCAAGAGGAGAGAGGCGGGAGATCACAGCCAGAGGGAAAAAGTAAGGGGCTCAGGTGTGCCGGCCCTGGGAAGAGCAGGTCATAGGCTCTCAGGGCCCTGGGGGCAAGGCTCAAATCTAGGGACTGGGGCAGGCAGGGCCACAGTGGGAAGGCAGGCATTCACCTCTTCAGCCAGGAGAAGGAGGCAGATAGATTCTGGGCTGAGCAGTTGGAAGCCACAGTGTGGGAAATGGCCTCGCCTGGGCTGGATGTGAGAGAGGACCCAGGAGAGCGGGTGGGAGGCTGCTGAGCTGGGCTGTACGTGCAGAGAGTGGCCCATCTACCTGGATCCCCCTGGTGCTCAGGGATCCAGACCCCTGATTCAGTCATACCACTGGCCAGGTGGGGACTTGCTTGGGAAAGGCCAGGAATCATGAGCTGCCTGCAAGGTCCACGAACATACCCAGGCGACTCCCAGGCACCAAGATCTCTGCCTCCTTTCACAGTCCCCACATGAGGCGCGGATGAGGGAAGTGAGTTAACACAGAAGTTTCCTCCAAAAGAGCTCATCAGTGGAGCCCAGATGGAAAAATCCGCCTCCATGGAGCCCTTTGGAATTAGAAATGATTTCTTTCTGGAAACATGTAGTATGAGGGGTGAGACAGAGGACAGGCCTGGATGTTCCTCAAGACAGACACTGTTGGCTCTGCACAATATAAGCCCCTCCTCCCAGGACCCCCCTCAGCATCTTTCCTCATCTCTTCTTTGTCCCCTCCTGGTGGCTGCCCCAGCTGGTAGTGGAGGGGTCCCTGCTAGGGTCAAATCCAAGGCCCATGGTAGAGATGGAGCCTCCTGGGAGCTCACCCAATCCCAGACCACAAGACCACTAGGAGCGTCACCTCCCCGTGAGTCTTCCTCCCCAGCCTTGCCAATAGGCTGGACAGGATTCTCTGTGGTTAGTCTTGGCATAGCAGCCCCCTGTCCAGCTGCCACCCAGTGCAGCCCTGTTCCTCTCTGTTCACCCCCAAGATAGCAGGGTACCACCACCAGGGAATCTCTATAAGCCACCACTGTAGAGAGAGTTAGTGTGAGGAAGTGCTTCTCCAGCCCAGGCTCTTTCATCATCTTGTGTCTCTGTGATCTGAAGCCCCTAGAGATCTCATCCTTCCCCACCAAAGAGAGAGAAAGAGAGAGAAGCAACGATCCTTCTGTAGACACATGGCACAATTGGAAGTAGCAGGTCACTTCTTGTCCCAATTCATGGGCCAGGCTCTACATACAGAGAGGCTGGAGAACATGTCCACAAAGACCAGTCCTCACTGGCCACCTCAAACTACCAACCTTCCCCTCCACCCCTTTGGCCCCTTTCTTATCACCCAGGTCTTCACATCTTCAGCTAATCGGCTGACCCCATTAGGGCTGGTAAAGCTCTGGGGCCACAGCTGGGGGGGACCACCTTTGAGATCTAAGGAGAAGAGACATCCAAAGGAGATAGTGTGTCTTTAGGGGGCTTCTGGTCTGTGTGGAGGAGAGGTCTGGTGCACTGGAAAGGTCAGGGGCTAAGTGCAGCCCAAACCCAGCCCTTGGAGGGGAAGGGAGACGGAGGTTCCCAGGGCAAGAGACAATGAGCACAAGCAGGGCTCCAGGACAACCTGCAGCTACAAGTGGCCTACACAGAGGGTAGAGTGGACCTCATGTTTAGGATTGAGGGACCCCTGGGGATAGCTGCAGGATGGGAAACAGGACAGCATCTACTTCTTGTGAGTCCAAGCAAGCTTAGGGACAACGAGGGACAGGAAGGGAGGAGAGGAGCTGCATGGCCCTGGGGTGACAGTGGGCCTTCCTTGGGCTGTTCCAACTCCAGCCCCCAGTATGCAGCTCAGCCTTCAGGAATGTCCTGTCCATGCAGGAGCTGCCAAGGAGAACGGACAGGGCCAGGAGCGGGGGCCCAGGCAGGTGGCTGGCGGCTCTGACACTTTCCTGGCCGCAGTCTGCATCCCCCATGGACACTGCTGAGGAGGTTTGGGGGGCTTAAGCATCTGGGCGTAGGGGAGAGTTTCCAAGCCTCTGGCCCATCTGCTCAAGCTCCCGCTTGGAGGGCCTGTGTTGTTGAGATGTCTGAAATATTTGTTTTCCAAAGGATTAACTTCCAGATGATTCCAGAAGGGCCAGGAACAATCTGTATGGTTGCAGGAAGGAGGCCCTCATTCCGTCCTGAATCCAAACCAGGAGGGTGCCGTACACCTAGCAAGACTAGGCGACCTCCCTTTTCTTGCTCTAAGCTCTCGTCTGTCCACTCTGTCCATAATACATTCATTCAACAAACATGTCTTGAGCCCCTGCTGTGAACCTGAACCTAGCAGGGGCTTCCACTCCACCTCATCAAACACCTTTCCTGGACCTCTTCCCAGGGGCTCACTGTGACAATGTAACCTAGGCTACACTGCTTTTGCTCCTAGAGTCCTGGTGCCAGATGGCTTTCGGCTCTTTGTTCCCAGGGGTCCAGTAGAGAATAGGGAAACCTGCTGCTTTCCTGCCTGGGAAATTCTCCATCCATCGTTGGTCCCATATAACTGGTGTTGACTCCCTCAGGTTTAGGATGGCTGTCACTCTTGTGGGCCAAGTAGCCTGGACCTGCCCAGAGGGGTGGGAAAGCCCTGTAGACAGCTTAGCTTGGTTTTGGGGGAAGGATTCTCATACACGTGGAGAAATGGGCAGGTAGGGCATCTTACAGAAGGTGGGACTGGCTTGTAGTTTGGTATCTTGCAGATGTCAACATGGGCCAGACAGGGCAGGGAGGTGGGAAGTTGTGGATCTGCAGAGCAGGTGAACAGAGAGCCTCTGCCAGGAACCTCTAAGAGAAAAAGAAGAGGTGGGTAGAGGGCTGAAATGAAAGGCCCACAGCCAAGTAACAGGCTGCAAAGCTGAAGCTTGGGAACTCCCATGTCCCATCTTGGAAGCAAGGAGTAGCCCCCAGAAGCCATTCTGACACACTTCCTACAACCAATGAGAATTCATGCTTCTTGGCCAAGTGAGAATTCTGGCTTGTGCAAATGGTGACATCCTCACCCAGAAGTGATGATGGACATGTCTCCTGTGGAAGGGGTGCCAGAGCAGGGTGGTCAGTGATGAGGTTGCAGGAAGGGATGGGAAGGGCAAGGATCAGCAATCAAAAGAGCAGTCAGTGGTCAGCAGAAGCCAGAGAAGGGCCACAGGACAGAAGAGATGTCAGAGGCCAGAGTCCAGAAGCCATGTGTGGATGGCCTAGGTGGTAAGTGGAGACACCATATGCGATGAGAAGGCAAGAACCCACCCATCAGGGTCTCTGAGGATGGACTGAGCCCCAGGCAGAGGTTTGGGCACAGTAAACTGAAGCCATGTGTCAGCGGGTGCAGTATTAGGCAGAGCTGCCCTTAGGAGCCTTATAGGTGCCACTATATGGCTGGTTACTCTGCCCTGCCTCTCCCCAACTCTGAACTCCCAAGCTGTGAGCAGGTGAGAGCTTACAGAGGCCACAAGCCACCAACTCAAGGTGGATGCCCAATCACAGCTGGAGGTGGGCTTCTCTGTGTGACCTGAGCCTGTACTATCAACAGTCAAAGAGCTCCCAGAGGGCTCCTGCTTCTCTCTGGAGCTTCCATGTGGCCTGGAAAACCCTCAAGTGTGAATTTCTCCTTTCTGAGTCCCAGAAGAGCAGAACCCCGGATGGGGCTGGGAATTCTCCAGGAAGCAGAGTTGGCAAGTCATCATCTTAGAAGCCTCCTGTGACTTAACACCAAGCCACAGGGGACTATGCTATGGACCCTCTTTCCAAGTCCACATCTGACTCACTACAGGTGTCCCTGTCCTCTTTGACCTCAGTCAGAATTAGAGAACAAGATGAGCTGATATCTCAGGTCTCCATCAGCCTTATGCCTGACCACTGAGGTGCCACACATCATGCGTCACGTGCCAATTTCCCCCAGAAGAGCTTCTGAGGGGCTGCTTGCCTTCCATTTTCCCTATAGTCAAAGCTTGGTCCTCCATCCATTCCCTTGGACCCCGGGTAAGGAGTTGAGCCAGAAAAGCTTGCCTAGTGTCCCTGCTATCAGGGACACTCAGGAGCAGGAGCTGATTGGACAGGTAGGAGGGGGTGGCCTTAAATATTGATGGTGGCCTGGCCAATCACTCTAAAACCAAGCACCTTAAAATGACTCAGCCTTCTCCCCTGCTCTCAGGTCAGGAACTAGGGCAGGGCTTGATTGGTCCACGTGTGACCAGCCTCAGCTGAGTCAGTTGGCTGCATTTTGTTGTCAGCTGGGCTCTACTGAACAGTCTAAGTAGTCCTGACCCTCCTGGTTAGCTTGGGCTTCCTCACAACATGGTGGTCTCATAGAAGTGAGAAACCTTACACGAGGTCTAAGCCAACTCCTGGGAGCAAAATCCATAAGATTTCTTAAAGTTTAGGCTTTGCAGTCACAGAGTGACTCTCCACTGTGTTTCAGTGACATAAACATCCTCAGATTCCAGGACAGCTGAGGAATGGACCCCACTGAGTATAGGGTCCTTACAGAAGGTGTTGGGGGGAGGGGCGGCAGCGTCCCTATCAGCAGGTCAGTGCCCTGCAGTGTGTGTGGGGGAGGTGCCTCTGTGGGTGCAAGAACAATCTCAGGTCACAATTTGCACTCTGGTCAGAGAAATGAACCTAGGTGTGGCTAAAACCACTGGCCCTGTCTCTCCAGTGCTTCTCCTCTTTGGACTGGCCATCTTGCTTGGTGTCTACTTTGTAATCCATGAGACAAAGTGCATCTATCAGGATTCAATTAGAAAAGCAGGGCCACATGACAGTCACAGAAGCCACAAACAAGAGGCTTGTTGTCCTGGAGTAATAGAGCCATGGAGTTCAGCCATCTATAGAATGTTGCTGCACAGGCTTTGCAACTGTACCTGAGCCCAGCAGGGTAAGTGATCAGGAAGAACATGGACAAGGGATTTGAGAAGGCAAAACCAGCTGGACATCATGAGGACACCTGAGAACCTAAGTGGACACTGAAGCTGATGTCTGTCTCTCCATTCACATCTTATCATAGGAGAATTCCTCCTTATCAGAGAAGAGACTTAGGGCACAGAGACAAGGTACAGAGGAGAGGCAGCCATAGGAATACAAAAGTAGAGACTGGGGCGATATGGCTACAGCCAAGGAATGCCTGGAACACCCAGAGGTTGAAAGAACACCCCTCCCCCTGCCCGGAACCACCTGGGGAAGCATATCCTGGCCTACTCCTTGATTGTAGACTCATGGTCTCCACAGCTGTGTGAGAATAAATTCCTATTGGTTAAGGACCCCTTTTGTGATATCTTGTTGGGACAACACCAGGAAACCAGCACCCATCTGACGGTGGGGTGCAGGGCCACCCAGGCAAATTGGCACCTCTCAGCAGATGGCTGCATATCCCAGGGCCCAGAACTCTGAGAAGCCTGAGTTTAAGGAAGTGCCTCAGGACGCTGGGTCGGCAGAAGCTGAGGCAGTGTATGGGCTGCAGCAGTGCACGGAGGTCTGTGAAGGGCTGCTTCTCACTACCATCAGATACCAGCCCTGTGAGTTAGCCAGATGTTGTAAAAAACATGAAGGACTGGGCAGCCTAAAATGAGGAATCAGTGTTCTCAGAAACCTGAGCTCAAGTGTCCACAAAATTGATTTCTTTTGAATCCTTTCTTCAGCCTACAGATGACATCTTCAACCTATTTCCAGGTTGGAGCACCCATTGTGCCCCAGGTGACAGTACTGTGCCCACATACAGGCTGCATGATATCGCTATGCTGAAGATGACCTGGAGGTTGTACTTGGATGGGAACATTGTGTCCAGGTGGGGTTGGAACCAGCTGGGAGGGTTCCTGTTGAAGATGGACCAGGTGTGGATGATACCCGTAAGGCCGTCTCCACCAACTAGAGGTGAATACCTCAATGGGGTCAGTCCTCGACTGGAGATGTGTACTACAGTAGGTGATCAGTCCTCAAGTAAAGAATCATACCTTAGTTGGTAGTTAGTCCCCAACTACAGGTTACAATCCCAGTGGATGGTCAGTGCCCAGTGAGAAATTAATAGCTCAGTAGGTGGTTTGTCCCCAACTACAGATTACAAATCCAGTGGGTGGACAGTCCCCAACTAGAGATTAATACCTTGGTGGTGGTGGTGGAAGGGTATCAGTCCTCTCTTGGATGCCTATGCCCAGCTATTATAAGTGGGCTTGTTCTGCAGCTGACGGGTGGAGGGAGAGGCAGGGAAGTAACCCAGCCTTCTTGAGGTGAGACTGAGGAATCTTCTCACTGAGTGTCCTTGGAAGTGGAGAAGAATAAGAGTGGGGATGGGGGATGTGGAAGCCTGCAAACCATGTCCTCAGAAGGAGTGCACTGAAGGAAGGGAAGGTAGAGGAAGCGGATCTGAATTGGATGAGAATGTGATGTGTAACCTGAGATGCTAGGTCTGGGTCTTTAGTTTCAATCTCTGAAGCTTACACCCCAGCTGAGAGCCACAAGTGAGTGTGGACTCATGTAGCCAGAAAAGGTGGATTCACATGACCAGAGGAGATGAGCCCTGGTGGCCAGGGAAGATGGGTTCACATGACCAGAGGAGGAGGATCTGTGAGTTCAGAGGTAGAAGACTAGTGTAGCCAGGGGAGGTGAACCCACATGGCCGGAAGAGGTGAATCATGACTGGAGGAGGTGAACTTGAATGACCAGTGGAGGTGCACTTGCATGACTGAGGGAGGTGGACCTTCATGACCAGAAGCTGTGGACCAGTGTGGCCAGAACAAAAGAGCTAGTGTGGCCAGGGGAAGTAGATCCACATGGCCACAGGAGGACCCATATGATCAGAACAGGTGGACTTACATGACCCAAGGAGGAGGCCCTGAGTGCCCAGAAGAAGAGGACCTACATGGTCAACAAGGTAGACCCACAGAGCCTGAGGAGATGAACCTGCGTGATCGGAGGGAAAGTACCTATATGACCAAAGAAAGAGAACTGATATGGCCACAGGAAGTGGACATGCGTGATTAGAGAAGGAGGATCCATGTGACCAAAGAGGACTAGTGTGGCCAGGGTAGATCAGCCCACATGATCCAAAGAGGTAGACTAGCATGACCAAAATAAGTAGACTTGCATGACTGGGGAAAAATGAACTCGAGTGACCAAAGGAGGTATATGCAAATGAAGAGAAGAGGTAGACCAAGGGAGGAGGATCCATGTGACCAGAGTAAGAGGACTACTATGGCCAGGGGAGGTGAACCTGCATAACCACGGAGGTAGACTTGCGTGACCATGGAGGTGAACCTGTATGCTCAGAGGACAAGTACTAGCATGGCCTAAGGAGAGGGACTAGCATGGCCAGAGTATATGAACCCACATGGACTAAGAAGGTGGATCCATTGGGCCAGTGGACGTGGACCCATATGGCCAGAGGAGCCCACCCACCTGGCCAGAGGGGTAGACCCCCTTGGCCAAGGGAGCACAGCAAGAATAGAAGACAGACAGGCTTTCCCACCCACTGCCCACCATCCCACATGGCTTTCACAGCCCATGTCATTGAATACTGCGTGTGTGGGTCACAGCCCTGGCCATCCACTGTCACCGAGGCCAGTGCATGACCCCGAGGATCCCCAAAGCCCACTGCATAGAATATATGCAGTCCCTTCATTGATAAGACCACTCAGCTGCTGCAAAGCACAGACTCTGCCCTGGCCTTTAATTCTGTCCTATAGACATGCAAATGTACCATTAGCAGCATAGCCACAGGCAAAACCGCACTCACTTCCCCAGGAATTCAAAACCCAGAAGAGATGCCTGACTCTACTAGGAGAATCAAGGATGACGATCGTGACCCTACAGCCATTCTGTGCCTGGAACAACTCTTAATGGGGGAGCCCTAGGTCTACCTTAGCTCAAAAGAGAACAATTGTCTATAATCCCCAAATTGCAAGAACAAGGCAAAGGTGACAAGCAAGGGGAGATTCCAGAGACCTGTGGCCAAGCGTGAGGGAGACAACAAGACACTTCAGCCCAGACTGCAGAGGGACACCTCCCACTACGCCTCCATCCAGCACAGGGCTCTTGCGTGGCTGCCGAAACTAGTGCCAAAGCACATCTGGAGTGTTTCTCCCAGCTGTGGCCACCGACCTCAGCAGATTCATCTTCTCCCAGAATGGTGCAGATTGGTTATGGAAGCGTGGACAGCAGTTGCCGCAAGAAGGCAGCGCACTCAGAAGGCAGCGCACTCAGAAGGCAGCCAAGTGCCTCTGGTTGACACAGGTTCGCCACTGGCAGCAACATCCTGGGTCACCTATAGTGTCATAGCAGTTCACAAGGGTCATCAGAGGAAGAGGACACTGTATATTTCTAGAGTCAACCAAAACCAAAGTGCATTCATTTTCAGGATGGTGTGGAATTAGTTATGGGCCAGGAAACAGAAGTTGCCTCTAGTTAGCAGTGCACTCTCACAAATCACAGCCCCAAGGAGGCCAGTGGCCACGGACGTGGTTTGCCGTTGGCGACATTTCAGTACCCACGGTACTATAGCAGTTCATGAGGGTCACCAGGAGAATAGGACACTTGTGTGAGCTTGTAGGTATCTGGTTACTCCATGCTTGCTTTTGACAATGGCATGAAAATCAAATTACCAGATATGGTGACTGCAATATGTGCCACAAATATCAGAAAAACAAGCCCACCAAAGCCCGACTCCCAAGTGCTGAGCTTCTGGTTGAAGCTCTCTCTTCTGGGGGAAAGATTAGAGCTCCTCTGCCCTAAGGCCCCGGCATTAACATCCCCATCGATTTGGGTTTTGAGATGCTAATTGAGTACTTTGGATGCAAAAGACCTGAGAGTGGCTGCCTCTGTCTGTGGCCAAAGATTCTACAGTTCTTCAAAGTGAGTGCCTGAAACACCTCGAAGTCTGGGAAAAGCAGTGAATGGTGAAGATTGACAAGGTTAGTGTGCTTATCTTCGGGATCCAATTCCCTTCCCTGAGCTTAGGGATCATCACACCGGCCTGGCAGCTACACGCGGCATGCATGTGCATAGAGTGTGTGTGCCGTAAATCCGTGGCTAGACCACAGCCACTTGTGCATTTCTGGAGTCATCCCCTTTGGTCTTGTGCCACCAAATGAGATGTATATCTCACTCTTGGGGTGGTGCTGAAGTCACTGTAAAATGGCAGCTAAGGTTCACCCACGGCAACATTCTAGGTAGCTGATGGTGCTGCGGTGTTTCATCCAAGGGGATAGGATGTTTGTGCATTTCTACAGTTGTCCCCTTCAGTCTTGAGCCCCCAAACTAGTGAGGCTTCTCACCCTGCCAATGGCACAGAATTGGTTGTCAGTGAAAGACAGAAGTCACCGTGAGATGGCAGTCCAGTCTTACACATCATAGCCCAAGGTGACGGGTGCCGAAGCCATGGTTTGGCCGCGGTAACGTGCCAAGTCACCATGATTCAGCCTATTTGCCCACGGTAATGTACCGAGTTACCAAAGATCACGGTTTGCCCGTGGTAATGTACCGAGTTGTTGGTGATGTCACAGTTTGCCTGCGGTAATGTACCGAGTTATTGGTGATGTCAGTTTGCCTGCGGTAATGTACCGAGTTATTGGTGATGTCAGTTTGCCTGCGGTAATGTACCAACTTATTGGTGATGTCACAGTTTGCCCACGGTAATGTACCAAGTTATTGATAATGTCACAGTTTGCCCGTGGTAATGTACTGGGTACTGGTTTGCTCTCAGTAACGTACCAAGTTACCAGTGATGCCGCGGTTTGCTTGTGGTAATTACGGGTTGATGATGTCATGTTTTGCCCATGGTAATGTACCAGGTTACTGATGATGCCACAGTTTGCCCACTATAATGTACTGGGTTATCAGGGATGCCGTGGCAATACGTTGGTTCACAACTCATCGAGGGATAGGATATTTGTGCATTCAGTCTTGAGCCCTGAAACTAATTGGTTGTCGGTGAAAGACAGAAGTCACCGCGAGATGGCAGTCCAGTCTAACACATCACAGCCCGAGGTGACGGGTGCCGAAGCCACGGTTTTGCCGCGGTAATGTGCCAAGTCACCAATGATGCAGCCTGTTTGCCTGCGGTAATGTACCAAGTTACCAATGATGCCACAGTTTGCCTGCAGTAGTGTACCAGGTTACTGATGATGTCACGACTTGCCCGTAGTAATGTACCAGGTTACCGATTGTGCCGCGGTTTGGTCATGGTGATCTACTGGGTTACCAATGATGCCATGGCCGCACGTTGGTTCACCAGACTCATCAGGTGATAGGATGTTTGTGCATTTCTAGTGGTGTCTCAGTCTTGAGCCCCAAAACTAGTGAGGCTTCTCCCCCTGCCAATGGCACAGAATTGGTTGTCGGTGAAAGACAGAAGTCACCGCGAGATGGCAGTCCAGTCTAACACATCACAGCCCGAGGTGACGGGTGCCGAAGCCACGGTTTTGCCGCGGTAATGTGCCAAGTCACCAATGATGCAGCCTGTTTGCCTGCGGTAATGTACCAAGTTACCAATGATGCCACAGTTTGCCTGCAGTAGTGTACCAGGTTACTGATGATGTCACGACTTGCCCGTAGTAATGTACCAGGTTACCGATTGTGCCGCGGTTTGGTCATGGTGATCTACTGGGTTACCAATGATGCCATGGCCGCACGTTGGTTCACCAGACTCATCAGGTGATAGGATGTTTGTGCATTTCTAGTGGTGTCTCAGTCTTGAGCCCCAAAACTAGTGAGGCTTCTCCCCCTGCCAATGGCACAGAATTGGCTGTCGGTGAAAGACAGAAGTCACCGCGAGATGGCAGTCCAGTCTAACACATCACAGCCCGAGGTGACGGGTGCCGAAGCCACGGTTTTGCCGCGGTAATGTGCCAAGTCACCAATGATTCAGCCTGTTTGCCCGCGGTAATGTACCGGGTTACCGATGATGTCACAGTTTGCCCGTGGTAATGTACCAGTTAATGATGATGTTATGGTTTGCCCACGGAATGTACTAAGTTACCGATGATGTCACGGTTTGCCCATGGTAATGTACCAAGTTACCAATGATGCCATGGCCGCACGCTGGTTCAACAGATTGGACAGGGGATAGGATGTTTGTGCATTTCTAGACTTGTCCCCTTTCGGTCTTGATCCCCGAAACCAGTGAGGGCTTCTCACCCTGCCAATGGCACAGAATCGGTTGTGGGTAAAAGACAGAAGACACCGCGAGATGGCAGTCCAGTCTCATACAATGTAGCCCGCGGTGATGGGTGCTGAAGCAGGGTGGTCGTGGTTCACCCGCGGCAATGTACCAGGTCACCCATGGTGCCGCCATGCTTTACAAGTGTCATTGGTGAATAGAATGCTTATGCAAACCACCCCAGGCAGACCCCTCCAGCATGCTCCTAGTCAGGCTGTCGAAGTTGAGGGAAATGGGGGTGGATGATGGGAGACTTAGGGAGTTCCCATGCCTTGGATAATAGGGTTCTTGGCTTCAGAGGGAGATCCTTTCCACAAGAGAAGAGGCTGCACTGCCGCGTCTAGCACAGGAGTGTCTGTGGATTGTTTTTTCTTCTGTCTAGGGTGCTGACTCCCTCGAGCCTGCCTATCGGTAATGTAGTCATTTGGAAGTGTGGATTCTAAATAGCCGCAAGGCGGCAGGGCAGACTCGCACATCCCAGTACCGACAGGACAAAGACTGGGGTCCCGTCTTGATTAGGTTATGGCAGATGTGGGGGAGTCTGCCTCCATCATAGCTTGGGGTACACCGATGGCAATGTCTGGGGGTTTTCACATGGTAAAAATAGGGGCCACCCATGATAACATCTGGGTAGTGCTTAGTCAGCAGCCAGCACTTTGTGGTGAGAGATTTGGGACCAAGGATCTTCCTAAGTCACTGTACCCCCTCTACACACTTGAGACCTTGCTACATGAACAGGGCTGGTAGCTCTGGGTTCTTTGGCTATAGGTCTCAGCCATGCCCACCTTAAACTCTCCTTCATAGCTCCAACACTCTTACTGGGCAAGATCTGTGAACCACAGGGCTGCAACACCTCTTCTACAGAGGACAAGAGGGGCAGGAGGGCCAGGATGGTGGTGGTTTTATGCCCATCACTGAGTCTGGGTGCCTGGAATGGACAGGGAGGTGGAGCAGAGCTGTAAGTCTACCGTGTGGCTCATCACCAGAGAGCGCTGGCAACCCGTAGAACAAGCAGCATGCCTATCCAGACTGTTAGGAGGGTGTGGGGAGGGGTGTCCCAAAACACTATCCCACGGAAGCTGCTGTGGCCAGAACAAGCCCCATCAACCAGACACAGCTTGCGCTGTAAGGGAACTATCAGCCACTGCAGCCTAGCTCACTGCCGTGGCACCCGGCGTAACGGCACAGCACTCAGCCAGAATGCAGACCGAGCTGAGTTCATCACGGCTGATCACTGATCCCTCCCCATTCTCAGCAACGGTTGCTCTTAGGACTTCTTCCCACTGTGAACTCCTGAGCAAACTAGAGGGAATGTGAGGTCTTAGCCGGTGATGGCAGAAAGTGGCTCTGCCTTCCTCTAAAACACGAGGGACCCCCAGTCACAGCGGAGTAAGCTCCCAGAGCTTCACAGCTATGACAGTTTGCTGCCGAAGAGCTCCCAGCAATGGGAGCGTGTGTGCCTGGGAACTTCTCCGTTAAGCAAACTGAATGTCCCAGGACAGCAGACCACGGGGAGAGTGTGCTCAGAGAGGTCCAGACCTAGCAGGGCAGCTCCTGGGGACATCCAGCCACAGCAAAGTGTGTACTGGGCACAGCGTGGAAGGATGCAGAGCATGCACCGCTTCAAGAGGGAAGCCAGTGTTCTTAGAAGACAGATGTTCCCAACCCAGAGGGGCACGTTTAGGGACAATGCCAGGAGCTGGCTAAGGGATGCCAAAGGAGGGGTGCGGGGACGCCATCCTTGGAGAATTCCGGGATGGGTGCGGGGTGAGAGGAACGTGCGCCCGATCAGTCCAGGGCGGAGGTGGGCCCTGCGGGGGCCCCGGCATGGCCCAATCTGATTGGCTGGCAGGGCAGGGGAGGAAATTCTGGGCGGGGCCACTCCAGTTAGAAAAAGCCCGGGCTAGGGGCCGTGGAGCAGGGT
>NW_022900939.1:17414093-17419262 GCF_012274545.1 Fukomys damarensis | reverse complement strand
TGGTGAGGGTGGGGGGGACGGGAACGGGGGAAACTGGGGAAGATGGGGGTGCTGGAGGAGAGGGGTAGGGACCGAGGAGCACCTCGGCCGTCTGGAGTCTGGCGAGGGTGGTGAAGGTGGAAGAGCTAGCTCGGGCAGGTCGGTCAGGTCTGGGAGCCAGGAGGAGTGTGGAGAAGGCTCCCAGGCATCGTGGAGGCAGGGTGACATCGGCGTGGGACTGCCAGCCCGAGTTAGGGTTGGAGAGGAAGAAGGAGCCAGACATTCATCCCGGTCAATTTTGGTTACAGGACGTGGTGGCTGGTCGGACAAGGGGGAGCTGCTGGTCAGGGTTCGACCCCCAGGCCTGGGTGGAGGAGTAGCTGGCAGAAATGGGCAGGTGAGGGCTGCGTCTGCTGGGCAGGTGAGTTCACTTCACCTCTCTGGACCTCGCTTCACAGGCTTCTAGAAGAAGGAGGTTTAGGGAGCGAGGGCCAGTGAGGAGAAGTGGCAGGCCTCCTGCAAAGCAGCAGGGCGAGGGCAGGACAGTTAGCAAAGGTGACATCTTCTCGGGGGGAGCCGAGATGGAGCAAAGCTGGGGGCCATAGGCCTTTCCGGGGGGAAAGAGCAAATCTAGAGGGCAGAGTGGAAAGAATGCAGGGATGCCAGCAAGGGCCAAGACTGCTGTCTCTAGGGAGGTGACCTTGGAGACAGTGGAGGCCACAGGGATCCAACACGTGTGGGAGCATTCTAGGCCCAGGTCAGATATCAGAGTGGGGTCACAGAACACAGAGAGGTCCCCAGCCACCACCACATCCCACCCACCGCAATTCACTTAGGAGCAGGTATAGGAGCCGCTCTGGCAGGGCCTTTCAAGACCTGCGCCAGAGCCTCGAGGGCTGGAGAGCGGTAAAGAAGGGCAGTGCAGCAGGATATCATCGGGAGGAACAGTGGCTGCGGGTGGTGGGCTCCAGAGAGATTTCGCAGCAAGGAGGCTGTGGTGGGCCCGGCCTGTGGATACAGTTCCTACGCAGCACTGCGGCCCAGGGCCTGGCGCGGAGAGGGCCCACAGTGATCTTGGTGACGCTGTATGCCTTAACCGCTCAGCCCCTGGGTCTGGCATGACAGACAGAACAGCAACAGGGGAGCCAAGGGCACAAGGCAAGGCCAGACTAGGTGAGGAGGGTGGGGCGGAGTGAGTGAGGTGCTCTCAGGAGGGAGGTTGGGTGCTGCAGGCAGGGTTAGGCTCAACAGCCGGATGGCGAGCCAGCGAGGCACTGGCCTCCAGAGCCTATGGCCATGGTGGGCCTTGTGCGTGATGACGGAGCAGTGATCGGTGCCTCTGCACTCGGACTGGAGATGAGGGTGAGTGTCCAACCTGCCAGCCTTCCCCCTCCTCACCCACCCTTGCCCACCTAACCAGTACCTCTCTGTTGTCCCTACAGCCAGGTCTCCAGAAGGGCGGAGGTGCCCGCCAGCCGGAAGGCCAGGATGCAGGTGTGGCAGATGTGCAGAGAGGGATATGGTCCGGTGTGATGGTGAGGCCAGAGGGACTGCCGTCTGACCTTCCCGGTGAGTGTGTGTTCTGTCCAGTAGCCATCTCAACCACCTAGCCATCCTCCCACTCACCCTGCTCTGTCCTCTGCAGAACATTCTGGGCTGGCAATGCGGAGACACTTCCACGAGGTCTGTTCCTTTGCTTTTCCAAAAGAGCTGCCACTGCTGCTCTCTGGACCCCCAGAACCCTCAAGATGAAAGGTGAGGTGCTTGTTGCCACACATCAGTAGGGAAACAGGGCGGGGGGCCGGAGCCAGGACTCACTCTCTTCCCACCTGCAGAAATGGTGCTACCCAGCTCATGCCTGGGACTTGGAATCAGGGACTTCTTCAAGTCCATCTAGCTCTGGATCAAGAATATGCTGCATCCAGAAACCACTACTCTACATGACTCAGGAATTGGCTCTGGAAGGTGAGGCTGGCCACTTTTGGAGGATTTGTCCCACCTTACCCTGTCTCCCCAGCCCCTGCCCATGTGTCACTGAACTCTCTGCAGGTAGAGCTGAAGGAACAGGCCTCAGGAACACCACGGAAGCGCAGACCCGCGGCACCCCCCACCCCGGCAACTCCCACCTTCATGGCCAGCCCCTGCCGCATTCGGGAGACCACCGCCCCACGTGCCATCCCGGAGCTGAGCCTCCTCCCTGGGATGGCCCCATCACCACCACCATCGCCTCCCTCCTCTCTTCTGTTTCAGCCTTTTCTCTTCTTATCATTTCTCATCTTTCTTCTTTCCATTTCTTGAGAGATTCAAAGCATCCATGACTCTGTTTCCTTACTTATCCCCTTTTGAATTCAATTTGCACTAAGTCAATTGCACTGGCTGGAGTTCTGGAGATAGCCTTGAGTCTCTCCGTGTGTGTGTGTGTGTGTGTGTGTGTGTGTGTGTGTGTGTGCACCTCTTTGGCCACCCCACCTCAGTGCCTGCCTGTCCATCCACCTCTGGGGGCAACTGGGTGTGGGCTGTGTGCGTGAGGTCTCACCTTCCCCTCACCTAGTCTGGAAGCTCCACACCAGCGGAGCAATCTCTTAAGCATTCCGTGACACTCATCTTGCCTTGTGTCCCTCCCCACCAGGGCCTCACCAGAAGCTCTGGATCCACAATAAATACAGTTACAGTACTTTGTCTCAGAACTGAAATTTGTGCTGCCTGACCAGAGGTGTACCACAGGATAGGGGGAAAAGAGGATGCTGGAGGAGAGGGGAGATGTGAAAAGGGCATGTGGGCAGAGAAGGGACATGGGCTGGGGAGGGACATAAAACGGGGTGGGGATAAAGGGTGGACTATGGAAAAGAGGATGCTGGAGGAGAGGGGAGATGTGAAAAGGGCATGTGGGCAGAGAAGGGACATGGGCTGGGGAGGGACATAAAACGGGGTGGGGATAAATGGGGTGGACTACACAGGGGGAAGGGATTATGAGGTTATGGAGCAGAAATGGTCACAAAGTTGGGGGGTGCTTTCGGCATGGGGGGGGCTGTGAGTGATGTAGACATGAAGGGTGGAGGGAAACAAAGGCTGTGTGGGACCAGGGGCCTCCTGCAGGGGGGTGGCTGGCATGAGAAATTACACCCTAGGCTATGAGACAGAGGTCTGTTCCCTACCAAGTGCCTCTGGGCTCCATGCTGGTATCTGATTGCCCCCTTAACCCCAGATGCTGGGCCCAGAACCTGAAGGCCAGTCCAGGTGGGCACAATCATTTTACAGGCAGGGAGTTCACAGGTGGAAACTGTGGGGCTTATGGGGGTGTCGGCTGCTCCTGGAGTAGGGTGGGCCATAGCCACATAGCAGGGTCCATAGTGACTGCGCTCTGCCCTGCCCCCAACCTAGAGATGGCCCTCTTGCCCTAGGCCTTGCTTAACTCTGGGGGGCTGGAGTCTGAGCTGATACATATGCTGCCCCTTCCCCCTCAATCTGCTGTAGGTGGGAGCAGGGGGGAGGGCACCACAAAGGAACAGGGACACATACAGGTCAGAGGGTGGCTGTAGAGAAGACAGGAGTGCAGCAGTGTTCCGAAGGAGGCAAAGGAGCTGAAGAAGTCAAGAAGATGATGAGGGAGGGGGAGGGGTCCAGGGTAGTGGAGCCTCTCACTGGGGTCTTGATCCTGGGGTACAAGCGCAGCACAGTTATCATCCTCACAGGAGACAACGGCTGTCCTGGAATCCTGGGAGCTGGTATCTTAGATGGGGGCTCAAAGGTAGCACCTCTTTTCCTTTACGCCCCCACCTAGGGTTTCAGCTCCTAGGCCCTCAGCTTCACGGACACTGGAAAAGACACGAAGCAAGGTGTGCCTGTGCATGCCTATAATCCCAGCACTCGGGAAACAGGAAGGAGGATCACCATGAGTTCGAGGTCAGTCTGTTCTACATGGTGACTTCAAGGTCAGTCTGAAGTTCATAGCGAGACCCTGTCTCAAAAAAACAAAAAAAAGAAACAGAAAAAAGACATAAGGGGCAGCTCTCGGCACATGCCTTACCCAACACTTACATAGGGCAGCCAGTTCCTGTGCCCCCCAGGTTACTGGCCCATGCCAACTCCACATGCCCTGTGTGTTTGGTCTCCCCTCTGCCCCTTCTCCTACCCCTTCCCCACTCATGGTGGTTTTTGCATTTGCTGGGACAGGGGTTCCAGAACAGGAGATTTGTGGGGCTAAGACAGGAAGTCAGTACCCCACTGGGCACGGGGGATTTCAAAGACTGGCCAGCCATGCAGGGGTGAGGCCTTCTCTACCCTCCATTGGCAGCAACTTGCCCCAGTGAAAGAGTGGCCATGGGTTACATGTCAGGGGGGCACCCACAAAAGCCTTTTATGGTGAACATTAGCCCAGCTGGAGATTTACAAAACCAGGCTTGGCAGATAAAAGCTGCCTCCCTTTGTGATGGCCAGAATGGCCATGGGCCCAGGGGTGTTGAGGACAGTGGGGTAGCATGACTGTTGGGTGAGAAGAGTGAGTGAGATGGGCCCAGGAGCCTTATCTGGAGACACAGATACTGAATCCCAGAGCTGGAAGGGGCTTGGGAAAGGGCTGTGGGCCAGCTCCCTGTGGCTGTCTCCTGGTTACCTGCAGAGCCTGGTATGCTGGTCTTGAGCTGCATCCGGGACTTTAGAGCCCTTAGGGGTGGCTGTGAATTACATAGTACTGGCTAGGTATTCCTCCTGTGGAGCTCTGAGATAAATCTGGGGATGTGAGTGACCAGGGGTGGTGATTGTGGAATTGCTCCTTTCCCTACCCAGCTGGAGGGAGAGACAGAGGCCCCTTAGCAGCCCTCATTATCACCCAGCCTTGTCTGCCGATGTCTACATCTGTCAGCCCTCCTCCCACCCCTGGAGATACCAAGGTGTGAACAGGGACAGGTCTACCCCGGGCCTGCCCATGTCAGCTCTGCTTTTGCTGTGGGCTTCTGAGACTGGTTCTTAGAACTGTTTTCTGGGGGCTCTTGAGTCTTGTGGGGCTTTGGAGGTAGGAGGAAAGAAACACATGGGGGCAACATCTTGGGGTGCAGGCAGACCAAGGCATGAAGCCACAAGCCAAGGCATCACTGCTCTGCAAGCAGGTGTGTGGCAGGTCCTGAGTCCCAGCCTTGCTGGGAGAAAACAAGGGCACCTTCCCAACCCACACACACACACACACACACACAC
>NW_022900939.1:17376444-17414080 GCF_012274545.1 Fukomys damarensis | reverse complement strand
TGGAGGGAGAGACAGAGGCCCCTTAGCAGCCCTCATTATCACCCAGCCTTGTCTGCCGATGTCTACATCTGTCAGCCCTCCTCCCACCCCTGGAGATACCAAGGTGTGAACAGGGACAGGTCTACCCCGGGCCTGCCCATGTCAGCTCTGCTTTTGCTGTGGGCTTCTGAGACTGGTTCTTAGAACTGTTTTCTGGGGGCTCTTGAGTCTTGTGGGGCTTTGGAGGTAGGAGGAAAGAAACACATGGGGGCAACATCTTGGGGTGCAGGCAGACCAAGGCATGAAGCCACAAGCCAAGGCATCACTGCTCTGCAAGCAGGTGTGTGGCAGGTCCTGAGTCCCAGCCTTGCTGGGAGAAAACAAGGGCACCTTCCCAACACACACACACACACACACACACACACACGCACTCACACACGCACGCACACACGCATGTACCTATGTACGCACGCACATGCACAAGCACATAGACACACAAAGCCCTTCCATCTGAGCCCAGGACCGACAGATTGGAATGTGTTTACCTTTGGCCCAACCCGATTTCCTGCTTTTTAGAAAAGGGGCTTAGAGAGGGTTGTTAGACAGACTCCAAGCCCCAACCACCCAAAAGGCACTTTCAAAATACCCCTGCGCTGAGTTAAGTGTTGAGAAGCAAACAGGGGTTTGAATTTCATCCCAGCCCAGGGTGGGATGGGGAGGGGCCAGCTGGCTTAAAATATGGGGAAAGATGTTTCAAATCTCAAGTGGGACCCTGGACAATGGCAGGGACCCCAGCCATATCCCTCACTTTGCTAGGGACCTTCACACCTAGACCCCTTCTAGCCTATGTTTCTGTGTCAGTTTAGTTTGAGCAAAGGCCACATCATCCTATTAGAGAAGAGAGGACTTGCTGCATATGGCCATGCTGGTGGCTCATGTGCCCCTGGGCAGCCTTGAGGACCTGTGTGCCTTGGGCCAGCATGGCCAGCATATGTATGTTCACAGGCCACTAGGCCTTTCTTGTCCTCTTGTCCCTGGGCATGTGTTTCTCACATCCACCTGTGCCTTTGAGGATCTCCACAGTGTCACTGTGTGCTGACCAGCTGGCTGTGACTTCTGGTGCTGAGGCTGAGGCTAGGGTGTGGCCTCTGATCTGTCGGAGATGCTCTGTGGGCATGTATGTTGTCACAGCCCATGTGGGGCAGTGTCTTCTGAGGGTGGATTCCAAGCCTGCCATGTGTGCCTTGTTGTGCCTATGTGTGGTTTTGTGTCTCAGCATGAATTTAATGACCCAAAAGAGGGTTTTCAGGCAGAGATTATGGACAGCTGGAGCGAGGCGAGGTCAGGACACTCACTATACCACAGAGTGAGGACAAAGGATTCCAATGCTTCAAAGGAAATAAAATCTCTTGGACAGTGCTGCAGGGACCTTTGGGGGCAGATGGACTAAGAAATTTCAAAACACACAAGGTAGAGACCAAGGAAGTTAGACTCCTCCCCAACCTAACCTTCAGGAAGACAAACAGTGTCCTCTCCAGAGGTAGAGTGGCAGCAGAGCTCTCAGCACCAAGGGTCAGTAGATCCCATCTGAAGACCTACATGACCCCCTCCAGCAAGGGGAACCTGGGGGCCTCAGCTGCTGGCCAGCACCAGATCTGAACCTAAGTTCAGGGAACTGTCTCCCTGCATGGGCATGCAACCTCACGTGTGTGAGTGCGTGTGTGTGTGTGTGTGTGTGTGTGTGTGTGAGATGCCAGGCAAGCCCCCAAGAGAATGGGCCCTTCTTAAAGATTGTGTAACCCCAGAATGGGGAGCAGACAGCCCCAGAAAGAACTGCGGACAGCTTTGGTCTCCCCTGAGGCTGCAGTCACCACTTAGGCTCAGCCTAGGCCTACCCACCCTCTTCTTCCCCCTCCCTGCTCTCCCCTTCCCTCCACACCCCTCCTCCAGCCCCCTAGCCTGCTCACGGTGACACTGTTGGCCCCTTTCCAGGCTGAGGGGCGCTGGCGGGGGCCCCTTCCTGGAAGCCCACCTGCAGGCCAGCTTGCTGGGAAGGGGCTGCTCCTGAGGCTCCCACCCGCCCTGCAGCCGTTTCCTGGAAGCAGTCACTGTGGGTATTCTGTTCCTTGTCAGCGCCGAGCTGCAAATAAAGCAGACACTGTGCTCCTTGTCCTCAGGGAGCCCCGCTCCATCACCCCACACCTGGCTGGACACGGGCGGGCAGCCGGTCCGAGGGGAGCGGTGCAGGGTGGAGGCTGGACCTGTAAACAAGCGCCGGAGCCAAGTGCAGGAGGCTCCTGCCCCATCTCTTCGAGACACCTCCACGTGAGCACGTGCCAGGTCCCAGGGCACAAGACACAGCAGGCACAGAGTGAGCTCCCCAAGAAAGAGGCACCCTGCAGGCACCAGGGAGAAGGGCTGGCAGGCGCACAGGGAAGGCCAGCCACAGGCCCCATACTTTGAAGGAGTCCTACCTGGAAAGAAGGTTCCTGTGGGAGATCCCAAGGGGCCAGGCCACAGGAGGAGGACGCACTGAGATTGAGGGCAGGAAGCTGGGCAAGAGCACTCATCCTGAACCCCTGAACTAAGGGGAAGAAAGGCCTGCAGGAGTCACAGAGGCAGAGCGGTGGGTCTGATGGGCACCCGAGAAGAAGTCTGTTAAGACCAGGGCTGAACTTGAAGCTTCCAGGGTGAGAGGCTCAGCATGGGGAATGAAAAGTGGTGAGAGGCCTGGGGACAGGCCAGTCCTTAACAGAGGGGAACAGAGGCCTGGCCCTTCCTCCGTGTCAGAGGATGCCCATGGGCATGTTGTCAGCCCTGGGTGGACGGACCATCAGGCTCCATGTCTGCCTGTTAGGGCCCGGAAACAAGGTGAGGGGTAGGCCCTGGTGTAATAGTGAGGAGCATGGTGGCCAGGTGGGACCAGCAAAAAGAAGCAGTGGCCTGCGGGGTTAAAGTGCTGGGGGTCACAACTCTGGGACCCACACATCTGAGGAACGACAGGCCAAGGACGAGGCAGGGGATTGGGTATGCACTGAGTATGGGGTCTGCGGAAGCAGGCCCCATGGGATGCTGGGAAGGACGGGTTTATTCAGGTGGCGCTCAGACCATGCTGTGTGCATGGTGTGGCCTGTGAGACACAAGGAGGCGCACGCAGAGCCCAACAGGCTCCCATTGGCTGTTGGTGACATCACCCCTGTGTCAACATGGCCAAGTCTGCAGCTTCCCGGCTGGGCAGGGTTTATGGAGCGGGACCCGACCCGCCTGGGCCCCCACCCCAGCCGGCCCACACACTGGCCCACTGTTAGGGGTCTGGGGGTGGAGACTGCACCATGGCATCCTGGCGCCTGCTGCCTGCTTTCCACCCTCCTCTGAGTTCCCGGCATGCGCTGCCTCTCTGGGCATCCCCAGCCAGAGGTGTGGGAGCTGTGAGCATTGCTCCCCTTCCCCTGCCTCTGGGAAGGAACCTGAAGCCCTGGGGCTAGAGAGGGCTTGGAACCCTGTGGCCTTTGCCTGTGGTTGGGGGTGTACAGATTCTGAGAGGGGACTCAGGAGGCCAAGAAGTGTGGAAGGGCTCCGGAGGTCCCTCCCACCAAGGCCTGTTTCTCAGACTTCCTTTTCCTGCCCCCAAGGTCTGGCACCAAGGGGCACTGCTCAGAAGGAGGGCAAGGAAGGGCTACTGTGGTGACCCATCCCAGTCTACCTGTCCCCATAATTCCTCTGGAGCTAGGACCATCTTGTCAGGAGACTGGGGGAAACCTGCTTTAACCAGAGCCTCCCTGAGCCTGTGTGCTACAGGAAGTGGACAGGACCCTTGTTTCCTAACACCTTATGTATGATGGTGATCCAGAAGCAGGCTTCTCTTCTGTCAAGAGGCCACCAATCGCAAAGTGTTGTGGTCAGCTCTGGGAAGCGGTGACACCTCCCACATCACGGAGCCTGCACCCCAGCCTCTGGCCTCCTCCACTCACACAACTACCACCTCCAGAGCAGCCTGTTGGGGGTCCAGTTTTAAATATTTGCCACCCCGAGGCTGCTGCCCCTTTCTAGAACATTTCTGGGGCCTACACGGCATGAGTCAACCTGGATTGAAGTCCCTGGTCTGCCTGGGGCTGCAATAAGTAGACAGCCCTCAGTGCTGACATGGAAGAGCAGGGGGCTAAGAAAGGTGGTCTCAACTGCTCTTTGTGCTACCTTTTCAATAGTCCCATGCTCATAAGTCACTGACACCCAGTGAGTCATGTCCAGGGACCCTGAAGTGACAGCCCATTTGAGTGGGTCAAAGGGGAAAGACAACATGGAGGTGAGTTGACAAGGAGGAAGCTCATGGAGGGAACACCAGGCCCCAGAGGGGGCAGAAAGGAAGGACAGATAGCCCCTAGGGCTGATCAAGAGGGTCCCTATCAGCTGTCACCCCTTAATTGTCTGCCCCCAATACCTGTCTGTCCCCATGGCCCTTCCCTTGGACAGGCCTTGAATCCAACCCCTCCTTTGTCTGCCCCACAGAGTAATCTCCATCATTAGAGCTGCAGCCTGGGTCTGCCCTGCTTAGTACCCTCCCCTTGCCTGGAGCCTTGGGTCCCATTGCCCCCGCCCAGGGTGAATGGCCTCACTGGGTCGAGGGGCAGAGGGCACGTATGCCAAGAGGGGCCCCACAGGACACGTGGCTGTTTGCAGTTCAGGGGAAGTGGTGAAGATAAAGAGCTGTTTTCCCATTGGGCACAGGGCCATCAGGGGGCTGAGAGGGTGGCTGGAGGTCAAGGCCAGGCTGTGGGCCTTCTCACAAACTTGGGGCCCCACAGCTTTTTGGGAGCACCAGGGGGACAGCTGTGAAGCAGCCCCCACAGAAGGCTGTCAGTCCCACAGGCTCCCAAGACCCTCCCTGGGGGACAAATAGCTCTGAACGTCCCAGGTGTGATCTTCCATGGGTGAGATCCTGTGATTTGGGCAGGCAGAACCCCTTCCCAAGAGGGCTACAAAAAGGCCTGGCAGAGATGAGAAGGGTTGGGACAATGAGAAGCTGGGCCTGATGGGAAGGATGTGAATGGTGAGGGGATCCTAAGAAATGGAATTTCAGATCTGCCACCTGAACTTACTCCACTGGGCCTCATAATCTCCCAGAGCAGCAGGAGACTTCGGCCTGGATAAAGACCTCTACCCCTGTCCACACAGGCCTCACTTCCTACTTGGTGACAAGGCCACCAAGCTGGAAGACCTGGTGCAGACAACCTTCTCAGTAGGCTCATGGGTCTGACTGCCCAAATGTGCAGGCTGTGGCGGCTCCAGGCTTCCTCTGCCCTGGGGTCTCTGAGGCTGGGTGTCTGTGTCCCACTTCATGCACATTCATAAGTCCACTGACATGTGTGTCATGTCCTCATCCAAGTGACCCTCCTTCCTGCTTCTGTGCCTCCCTGGGATCTCCAGGACTTACATGTAAACAAGATCTGTCAGCCCCAGAGCCCTGGTCTCCTCATGGCCAACTCTACCATGATTTCAATAGGTATCTCAGCAAGGGAAGCCCTGAAGACCCAGTACTCCAGGGGTTGGTGCTACCACCAAGAAAATGCTCCTTGTACTTCACCTCAATGTGCCCACCTCAAGAGAGGGAGACTCATCAGTCTTCACCAACACCTGGCACTTTCAAAATGGCGGCAGTCTGGCGGAGGCCGGGGCTCCCATCAAGGAGGAACAAGCCTGCTTCAGGACACCTGTAAGTTCCCCTCAGTCTCCTCTCCAGCTAGGGGAGGGGGCTGGAAAGCCCAGGAGGCCACAATGGGGACAGCTGACACCATCCCACCCAGGAACAGAACACAGGAAAGGAGATGACGATGAAAGGAGAGGTTCCCAGGAGGTTTCTGGGGGCAGTGCCAGGAAATAGTTACTTGGTTAGAAAGGCCAGATGCTGCTCTGCTGACTCTCAGCCCTCTCAGCTCCAAAGTAGATGGCTTCTATCAGCTGCCAGCATAAGGTGCAAGCCGCATTTCCTGGGCCTGCTCTTCCTCAGCGTTTCAGGACCTCACCCTTCTCATCCCGTGAACACATGCACTTCTTTTCTTTATTTTTCATTTTAATGCTGAGCTCAACAAGTGCAGGAAACAGCAGGCAGCTTGACCTCAGCCACTGTGGCCTGTTCAGCCAGCCCTGGGGGAGGGACACTTGGCCTGCCTGACCGATCTGTCCCTCTTGGCATCAGGGCTGCCTTCTGGACAGGAGGTGCTCAAGGGAGTATAGCCCTGGCTCCTGAACATCCTCCAAGAGGTTCTCTGGCATGCCATGGGCAGAAGGCACTGGCTGGTGGCCCTGGAAAGGATCCAGGGATGAGCTGGACAAGAGGTAAGAAGGTCCCAATCTCAGCTTACTGTGACTTCCAGGAAAGTGTGCTCTGACTTCTAGGTTCCCACCCCAGAAAGCTGTGACAGCAACCTGGGCCCAGGCAGGCAGGTCTCTAGTGAAGTGAAGCAGATCTGTTCACCAGCTCTGTCTACTCATGGCAACTCCATTCCACAGATGAGGAAACTAAAGAAGAGACACAAGGCCTTGAGCTCCTGTAGCCAGTGAGGGTGTGAACCAACTCTAGCCCAGGCTGAAGGCCTCAGGGATCCTGACTGCCCTGGCAATGCATCTATAGGACAAGATGACAGTGGTCTCCTCCCCACATGAAGCAAAGCCACTAGGCAGAAGACAGTCCTGGAGTTCAAAGGTTGGGCCATGGGCAGACTCAGAGAAATGGAGGAGGAACTTTCTAGAAGGTGAAAAGTTTCCACCACTGGGGCTAGTAGAAGAGGCAGCTATCTCTCCTGAAGCCTCACATCTCCCTCTCAATACCAGCAGAGTGGGCAGGACAGAGAGGGTCAAAGTCCCAGGACATTGACCAGGTACTCAAACAGGACAGAGGCTGGGCTCCTGAGGCAGGTGGTGGGGTCAGGTGCACTAAGTGAGGAAGTGGACACTGTCTCCTCCCACTGCCTGTCTTCACCCCAACATGCAGACTTTCTGAAGAGGGGCTGCCAGGTGCCTGCCTCTGATGAGGATGAGGTTCATAGGGTCCTGCCCTGACTGGAGAAACATGTGCTCAGTCTGCAGCCCTGGCTCACAAGTAGCACCTGAGAAAACCAAGTCCCTGCACCCAGAAGCAGGGACCATGCACCCAGCCCCTGTGTGCTGGAGGGGTCTCCACTTTCCCTGCACATGGCTCCACTGGGTCCCATGTACCCTGCCTGGCTGACGGAGGCACTGAGAGGTGTTCTCCCTTGGCTAGCTTACCTCTTCCATCCCTGGGCCAGAGACACAGGCCCAATTCCAGACCTGGCCTGAGGTCTCAGGAAATATAATCCTCTTCTCTCTTGCTGTCCCAGAATGTCTCAGGAACCTGAGGACTACAGGGTCCAGACTTTGTCATATAGCTGGAAAGAAACTAAAACCCTGATGCACCTCAACAGAAATGGGTGCCTTTTGGGCCACTCACTCCTGGGCATTCTGTGGGAGTTGGAGGACAGCAGAGTTCTGTGGATGAGTCCTCTCTGTCCTGCCTGGGTCAGGGCAGGCAGAGGCAGGGTAGAGCACATGACATCCCCATTCCACGTGGTCCCAGGCAGTGAGGGCCAGCCATAGAGTGGCTTCCCTTCTTCCCACCCGGCACTGCAGAAGCCAAGAGAAGAGAAGCAAATGAGCAGAGCATGTGGGGAAGTTTCATTGCTGCTTCTGGATACTTCTGAAGGCTACTGTTAAAACTCCTAGCCCTCAGGCTGCAGGGGATCTAGGTACCCCTCCCCCAAACCCAACCCCAAATGCTTGCCCACGGGATGCCTGGTGGAGCTATCAAGGTACCCTTGGTGCTGCGCAACATATGCTTGGGAGAAAACAACTCTCTCTGTTGGGAGGTGGCCCCTGAACAGAGGGTCTGAGATGTTGTCATGGGCCTGAGCCCAGAGGGGGCAGCAAGGATGGGGCTGGTTTTTGTCCCAAGAGGAGATAGTGCCATGGTGCTCTAGCAGAGAGTTTAAAATATCCACAGTCAATAGAGCCAGGGATTTAGCTCAGCGGTTCAGTGGCCTGCCTTGCAAGCACAAGGACCCGAGTTCAATCCCTGGTTCCAAAAAACAAATATTCACAGTCAAGACAGCCACAAAGCCTCAGACAGCAGGGCTAAGATCTTCTGGAAAGCAGGGCATGGTGTGGTAGGAGAGGGCCTGCACAGATCCCTCAGTGTACAGGGGAGGGAGTGGGCTAAAGCTCCTCAGTCTGCCCCAGACACTCTATCTTCCCTTCTCTAGAAACATGACCCAGTGGGCCTGATCTTGCCCTAGGGCTAAGGCTACTTATGATCCACCAAGGAAGACCACCTTCCAGGGTGCTGGCCAGGCTAAGCTAGACACAAATGGGCCAAGGCAAGAAGTGCCCAGGTGCTAGAGCCATAGGGAAGAGATTGGCCCTGTAGGTGTGGTATGGCCTGCTCAGGAAAGTCAGAGGCCACTCTGGCCCCAAAGAACCCCAGCCACCTGAACCATCACAGCCAGGCACCAAGTTGCTTCCCACCCCTCTCCTGGGGACCCAGGGCAATCAGAGCATTGCTAGCAACAGTGCTTATTTTCAAATGACATTTTTAAGAATGGCCTCCCCCAAAGGCCTTGGTCCTATGTCTGGAATGTGGGCAGACAAACAGCTGTCTCACCTCCCCAGACTCTGTATGGTCCCCTCCTTGGGGCAAGGGCTGAGGGGTATTTCCTAGGGACACACCAGCAATGGTGGTCAGGGCATGGGAACTCTGCTCTGGGCTCTGTTCCCAGCCTTGCTGTGTCCTCAATGGGGTGCCCACACCCATATGGCCCCAGGGTCACACACATGCAGAGACAGCTTGTCTTGGCTTCCTGGACCAGCACCTCCAGTGTATTCTAGTGTCCGCTCCTGTGTGCACACGCTGCTGTGCAGGCTGCCTTGTTTCCTGTCGGCTGCTGGCTGATGAGGGCTGCCAGCTGCCCTGCCTGCCCCAGTCCTCCTCAGAATCCCCACCTCCAGGAATCCCTTCCTGGTACCTCAGGCTACCCAGTGCCTGGCTAAGTGGAAGGTCCTAAGCCCTCTTTCCAGAGGTTTCACAGGCAGAGGCTGGATCTGGGGAGTGGGCAGCTGGCTCCAATGGCCCCTGACCTAGATGATTTCCTGAAGGCTGTCCCTTGCCATAGCTGGTGGCCCTCATTCCTCCTGGCTGTCAGTGGTCTGTTTCCTGACCCCTACCCAAGCCTTGGGCTGACAGGGGACATTGGTTGGGTGATGGGGCATCACAGAGACATCCTGGGGCTGCCTGACCCTGACCCTGCCTAGAATCTTGGTTTCCAAATCTTACCACATGATTTCACAAAACAATCCTGTTCCTCCCTGACCCTGGGGGACCCTGGGGATACCTGGGATAGGTCTCTGCTTGCCCACTGTTAGGGTGATGTGCAGAGAACTCTAGCTGCTTCTTTGCCGGAGCCCTACCCTCAATGCCCCGTAAGTGGGTATGGGAAGCATTGGCACTTCTCCTTTCCTGAGGTGCCTGGCCTAGGTTTTAAGGGACAGACTGGGCAAGGATGAGCTGCAGAAGGCCAGAGGAGCTGTTTCTTTGTCCTAAAACCCCTGCTTCCTGTCTTATAACCCACAAAGCACTAAAGGCCCAGCTCTGGACATCAAAGGCCCTGGATGCTCCTTGTATTGAATTAAGTGTAAATGGGACCAAGCATGTGGCTTACATTTCCCACAATTATGCTATTGCTGCTCTGAGGGGATGAGGTGGGCGGGGGAGCCTCGGGAAGTTAGCTTGGGGGTAGGTAAGCCTTCAGGACACCCCCACACACACCATGTCCTACAGAGAGCAGATGCCGGAGCTGGACTTGGGATCTACCAGCCTGGGTGCTGCTCATGCTGTGGCTCCCTGTAGCCTGCAGGAGAGGCCAGTATGTGAGGGTCCTCCCTGCCCTATGTCTGGACACAGTAGTCAGAGGGCTGTGGGTAGACAGGCAAACGTAGCCTCTATGGAACTGGCATCTCTGGGGAGCTGCATGGTCCCACTCAGGACATGGAAGAGGAAAACCACATTGTGGATTCCCCTGAAAAAAACAAAACCAGCCCTGACCCCTCACCTCTGCCCAATGGGTGCAGAGAGCTCCTATATGGAGGGAAGCAAGGGCATTATTGCACTTCCCAGGTACCTTAGAAGGTTCCAGAAGAGAGAATGATGATGGCCTAGAGAGGACAGGAGGCTAGGACTGGAGTGGGGAGGGGGCTGAGGCTGAGAAGGGCCACAGGAGTCAATGACCCAGTAATCCTTATCGTCCAGGCCTCATTCCACATACGCTGTGCATACAGTGTCTCGACTACAAAGTTAGCTGAGCAAACGCAGGGCCAAGGGTCCTGGCCCCTCCACCCACCTCCACCTAGCTTTGTGGCTTTCCTGGCCCAGAACCACCTCTGGATCTGCCATTTGGTCCCAGTTTAGGTTGGTCCCTTTGACAGAGAGACACCACAGTGTCCTGCTTCCTGAGGTATTTGGAGCCCTGAGCTCTCCTGTCCCTTTGAAGCAGAGCACTTTGGCCTCCTTGATATTGCCAATTGCCCTGGAGCTGAGAGGGGTGGACCGGACAGGTGTAATCTCATCACTTTAATCAGAGCATTTAGTGGGGAAACTGTGCTAACAGGAGATGACTCAAGTTACCCAAGGAACAAAACATCAGCAGAGCTCAGGGGACTTGCTTGGTCATTGTGGAGGGGATAGAAAAGGGTGGGAGGGAGCATGAAGGGCATGAAGCTCTCTGCATGAAGGGCAGGGGAGCAAGTCTAGCCAAGCAGGGTAAAGCCACACACCGCACAGGCAACAGGGCAGAGGAGGCAGTGTACGGGACAAGGGAGGCGCCTGAGCCCCTCGGCCCCTCTGAGCAGCTGCTTGGCTTCTCGGCTCATCTCCTTGGTGTGAATATCCACTGTAATAAACCATGGCGGGCTTAGCCCAGGGGCCAGGGCAGACCTGTCAGCCAGCTCGAGGGCAGGGACAGCTGCTATTCCAGAGGGTTCCCAGGGGTAAGACCCACCAAGCTGCAGCCCTTTCCCCAGAGAGGGGCCCCCAACACCCCCTACCCTTGCTCCCAACCCTCTTCTTAGAAAGAGTCAGGCTCAAGCCAGAGAGACTGGGGGCAGCCAAGTTGGGCCAGCAAGGAGCACAGAGCAGGTTCAAACACTTGGACTTCAGAGGACCCCACTGCCACCCCAGCTCTAGAACCTCATTTTGCAAACAAGGATACGAGAGAGGCCTGGCAAGAGGACATTATCTCAGGTCAGCTGCAAGGTGCGGTGGGCTGTAGGACTAGAATCTAGCTCCCACCTGCAGCTGTGGGGTCCAAGGTCTTTGATTAGAGGCTGGAAGGAGGGAAGGCAGTCTGACTGATGGGGGCAGCTGCCAGCCTGCATGGATGGGCTCTCTTCTTGTGCTGGAGACCTGGCTGGTCCATCAGTCATAGCCCACCCAGGACCATACCATCATCCTCCACTTCCCCTAATCCTCCTGCCGGCTTCTTCCCAAGAGCCCAGGCTGTTGCACACATTTTCCAAATTCTCAGGCCGCTGCTGTTTCCTCCTCAAATTCCTCATCCTCCCCATTACCCCCCAGCCCCATCCAGGCCATGGGAAAAGGCTCCATCACTAGGCAGGGACATGCCCAGTGGGGCAGGTGAAGAGCAGCTGGCTGTGCCCGGGCAGCTGTGGAGTGTGGGGTGCTGGGAGAAGAGCCCCGATTACGGGGGAATCGTGGGAAAGCTGCAAGGGAAAGCTACCCAGAGGCCCCTCCTGCCAGTGGCCCTGTTCCGCTCCATGACTGGATTTTAGTCCTCTGAGTAGCCCTGGAAAGAAGCAGATGGGAGTCCCAGCTGGGGACACTTGTGTCCCGCTGGCTACTGGCTCTGCCAAGAATGTCCATCTGCCCATGCTGAAGTTACCTGGCTCCAAGCATGAGTACCTGTATTTGGCCTGAATTATTGCTCATTAGGTCACTAGGACAGGGCCAGGCTGACCCCAAAGAACCTTCAGGAACCTACCTAGGCACCCCAGCATGTCCCACAGAGCACCACTACCTCCTGGAAGGGCAAAGTGTGGGCTATTTGCCAGGTTATGGCTGGTAGGTAGGGTCAGTGGTCAGCCCCAGACAAGTGGGAAGTGTGGGCCAGATGGGTATAGGGAGGCTCTGGAGGTGGTTTGATTCCCAACCCCCACACCCACCTCTATGTGTCCAGTCCAAGGGGCCTAGGGGAGGATAAGCTCCAGGCTTAGTGAGAAGACAAAAGCAGGAACTGGTGTAGCCACATAGTGACCAGTCCTGCATGGACAGGACAAGTTTGCTGATGGTATCAGGTGAGGGAGCAACAAGACAAGACCCTGGACCCCGGCCTCCCTTGGACTCCAGGGCGACTGGCGTCGGCCCCCTGGTCCCAATCAGCCTGTAATTGTGTAACCAATGCCTTATCACTGGATGTGGAAATACTCAAGGCCCACAGGCTGCGGGGCCAGGGCCACCCTTCTGCAGGCAGTGTGATTATCGGCAGGTCTTCAGGCGCTAGCCCTTTGTTCCTCCCACCACCTGGTGCCCGCCAGCCTAGAGCCCCAGCCTCCCACTGAGGCCTGCTCCCCTGGAGCCAGATCAGCCCCCAACCTGCCTGCACTCCCCAGGCTGAGACATGTCACTCTGTTATTCCTTTTTGTTTCTACCTCATCTTCTATTCATGATACCAGTAGAATTCTTTCCTCTGCTTGGAATGAGACCCCAAGCAATGTAGTCAAGGTTCACTTTAGCCTGGCCACTGGGTTTACTAAAACGTTATTTATCACTACCCTCTCTCCATGATCCCTCTCCTGGCCTTTTTGAATTTGCCATCTCTAGACAAGGCAATGCAGGTCACTGTACCTGGGCAGAGTGGGTGGACAATGAAAGAAAGCAAGGTTTGTTTAGAGAGGCATTGGTGCCTCTGGGAAGTGCTGTAGGCAGAGCCCCTCATTGGGGCTATAGCCCATATGTGCTCAGGGACATGTGGCTTTTGCATAGCATGTGTCTCCTTGTCTTACTGTGGTGGTCACAGCTGGTCTGGGCTGAGGCTGGGCAGCCTCCTTCACCCAAAGGACCAAAGCCTGGGAGGCTGGAGGCCAGGACCAGGATACTACAGGATCAGAAAAAAGAGGAGAGGAGACCTGACTCCTGGAAGGAGGTGAGACAACAGTGATTCCTGGATGCCCTGACCACTACAGGGCTGGACAGAGGGACACTGTCCTGCATAATGAGCAAGACCCACTATCCTGGCCCCATGACAGCATATGCTCTGTGAACTCCTGGAGTTCAGTAGTGCCATGGACCTTTTGTTTTACTGTGGTAAAAGTCCAGGCAGTTCAGGTTTAGCTACTGTGACGTGTCTAAGCACACAGCTTGGTGGCATTAGCAAGTCAGTGCCATCCTCTTCCGGAGTGCTCCCATCTTTCCCCAGCCAATGCTCATTGGCAGCACAAGCCACTTGTTCTCTTTCCCTTGGGTAGATAGAGGGTAGAGACAGCTCAGTGTGCTGGCAAGGTAGGCAGCCAAGGAATAGAAATGTCTGATCTCTTTAAGGTCACACACACACACACACACACACACACACACACACACACAATCCCTGGCAGCAGGGTGCTGAACCCAGGCCCCTGAGGGGTAGGGCAGAGGTCTGGGTCCAACAGAAGTGGACCCCTAGGGTGGGGCAGCAGTGTAGACCTGTCAGCCTAACTGGCCCCTGCCCTGTGACCACCTGTGACCAGGGGTCCTGCACAGTCTGACAGCAGCAAGGAGTTGCACCTTCCAGACTCTGGTTGTCATTAGCTGCTCCAGCAGGAGGTGGGACAGGCAGAAGGCTTGGCCTTGCAGCCAGTGAGGATCGAGGCTCACGTGGGACCACCTGGACCTCATTATTCTTAAGTGGTCCAGTCTGAGAGTTCGGGGAGAGAGGAGAAATAATGGCAGCCTCCAGGCCAGGGGAGCCCCACCCCCTCTCCAAGCTGGTACTGTGGAGGCTTTGGTCAGAGGACCGGGAAGTGCACCCGGAGGGCTGTCGCGGCAGGCTCAGCCCCCACAGAACGAGCCAAGGGACTATGTGTGCTAGGTAAGCCAAATGAAATTTGGTGCTTGGAAGGGGTGGGAGGTCTGACCCTGTTCCTTCCCTGTCACCTGGGGTCTCTCTGTTCTTCCTGAAGGTAATCTGGAATGTTCACGGTTAAGGCCACCATCAGCGCCAGTTTGTGACTGGTGGGAGGAGGTAGAACGTCTTTCCCCAGCCCAACTGGGAAGGACCCTGACTCTACTCCATCCACCTGCCTGGCACAGTCCCAGGAGGCCTCCAGCCCAGGACAGAGCTAGGACAGTGCTGAGGGGTCTCCAGCCCTGCCAATGGGCAGGCCATGGAACTGGGACTCTTCAAGGCATCCTAGCACTCTTCTCAGTGTCCAAGAGAGCAATAGGCCTGTGTATGAAGCTTGCATTCTGCTCTCAGGTCAGTCCCTGTGTGGTCCCAGTGCATAGCTCCCACTTCCCACTGAGCAGAGGTTGGGAGCGACTCTCAGGTCCCAGGGTTGGGAGCAGATGGCCAGGCAGGGCCTTGAGATCCTGACCCAAGCCTGAGGTTCTCTTGAGACCAGCTTTGATGCCTGAGCTGACGGTCCCTGCACCCCTCAGCGTACCCAGGAACCCAGAGGAGGTTCTCTGTTCATTCCTGTGCAGCCACAGGAATGAGCAAGATGGCTGCGAGGGGAGAAGCAGAGGCGTGGGGCGGGAGGGGCCCAGTATGTGAGAGAGGCTGACCAGAGCTAAGGGACACATCCGGACCTCGGCGTCATCAGCGCCGTTTTGACCCACTGAGGGAATATGCATTAAATGAAGCGCAAATTAGCACGGTCAAGGGAGCAGTTGATTGTGCCTTTCTTCTTAATCCCTTTGGCTTAGGGTTTCCCCGGCCTGGACAGCCTGTCTGAGGGGAAAGCTGCCCAAGGGCACACGGGCATCCGTCCGGGGACATTCAGGCAGTGACCAATCCCTGGCCGTCCTGCTCTGTGCCTTGCATCGTGGCCTTTTCCCAGCCGGCCAGTGGAGGAGCAGCCACTGCAGGTCCCTGGGTCTTGGTGAGACGGTCAAGTATGGGCCCATGATGGAGACCGGCATGCAGCCATGTCCATGGCTGAAGAAGCCTACAGGCCAGCTGGGAGGACATCTTTCAAACGCAGCCTCTCCCCTGATCCCTCACCACCAACCCGGAGACCACCGTGGGCTGGAGCCCAGCACGGCCACCATTGCATCTTAGCCGTGGAGTTCAGCACAGGTCAGTTCCAAGACACACAGGCTGGAGCTCTGGGGCTTGAAGACAGCAAGTCCTTGAAGAGCCACCAGGTTGAGCCCAGCACTGGAAGACCAGGTGAGGGCCCATTTGGGAGTCTGAGGACTCCATAGGGGGCTGCCTATGGCTGAGCACCCGGTGGGGGTGAGGCCTGTCCTGTGACAACCACACAGGACATGGCTCCAGGTCCAGCTCTATGGTCTGCAGGTATTGGCAGCCCCACCTGGAAATGGCTGCCTTCCCTGCCAGACCCCAGCCAGATGTGGCAGTGGAAGTCCTTCTGTGGTCTATGGAGCGGCACACCCTACCCATCAGGAAGGGTCCCTAGACCCACCGAACTCCAGCCTGCTTCCTCCCCTCCTGGCTTGCAGGGGATGGGGAGCAAGCAGTCCTCCCTCGGGCTGATCACAGAGGGTGTATCTCTGAACAGATATACTCACCTGGTTCAGGGGACAAGAAAGCTACCACCATGGCTCTGCTTGGAAGGCTAATTGGCCTTTGGGATAAAGAGACCAACCACATCAGGAAAGAGCCCTGTACCTCTCATCCTAATCCTCCGCCCCAAACAATTAGTCCAGGGAACTGAAGGCTCCATGGAAACTCAGCCAGGAATCTGATCCTTGTTCTCAGCCTAGATCAACCTCAACATTTTGCATTTTTCTGGGGCTTTCTCCAGACACTATCCACCCACACCCAGTGGAGATGAGTGCTGTGGCCAGTACCCCATTCATGAGGGAAATGGACCTAGAGAGAGAAATGTGAGCCCAGTCAGTGGAATGGAGAACAGGTCGGATGGGTCTTACTTCCTCACCCTGAAGGTCTGGGAGCCACAGAGTTCCATGGTAAGTCCCAAAACGTGGCAATGGTGAGGGACCTAGCTGGGTTCCCCAACCCTTTCCACATTTCTTAACCAGCCCTATGACCCCAGACCCCTTCATGACCAGGGCTTGCATCAGATCCCCAATTTCTGGCCCTGGACTTTGACCGCCCCAGAGCCCGGCTATGGCTGGCGTTGGAGGGTGCTGCTTGGTCTACTTCCCACAACCCCTTCTCCCTCCTCATTCCCCCAAGTCATCTAGACATGCTACCAGCGTCCAGAGTGAGACTCCTAGTGTAGGAGCTCCTATCTACACTCCCCATATACCAGCATACCACAACCCTCCTATCACCTCCAAGACACAGAACCATGTCTTTTCTCTCAGAAACTGCTTGTTTGTGTCTGATGCTACAGGGAATCTTTGTCTGTCCATGGAACACACAGCCTTATTGGGTGACACCCGCCTGGCTAGCTCTGGTTGGGAAGGACGCTCTTGTTTGGCTGCAGGGTAGCTGAGTCTCCCTTTCTAGCCTCTCAACTTTTGGACTCTCTTCTCTGTGTCCTGCTGATTCACTCTCTTCTTTATTCTCCCGGAAAGAAGGTCATCTCCCCAAAAGCTGTCCCTTTCCTCCACCTGGATGCCTTCCTGGCCTGGAATTTGAGGGTCTTGGGCTGTGGTGACTCCAGAGGTGGTCCTGTTTCCTCTGAGCCTCCCTCTTCCTCTCAGAATTTGGCCCTGCCTTTGCTTTCTCTCCGTCCCCTTCTTTTTCTCTAAATTTCCACTTTGTCCCCACCAAGCCCTCCATCTTCCCCAAGAGTTCTAACCTACTGGGCCCATCTACTGAACAGCCTGCTCTCTACTATTGTCAGATCTTTCTTACCCTCCTTACATAACACTAAGAGGGTCAGAAGGGGAGATTAAGCCCAGGGGAATTGGGGACTTTCTTGAGGGGTAGGCATAGAGGACAGGGGAGCGGGGTATCTTGCTATGGGGAAGGCTGAAGTAAGAGCCATATCTACGAGTAGCCCATCTGCTAGAGCCTGAGAAACAGCTTGCTCTGGAGCTAGGCAGGGCCAGCACATGGCTTCCTTCAGTGCCCAACTCCAACCAGCACTGCACCTCTCCACAGTGTGACTGATGGGTCTCCATTGTGCCCTAAAGACGGACTTTGGGCTTATAGCCAACCTGTGGAAATTTTTTGGTGCCATGGTGTAGGAGAATATGGAACCCAAAACCAACACAACAACCATACCAGGACCACCAACATCTTACTCGAACAAGAGACTCCCATACCAAAGGATCCTGCTGGACAGTCCTCCGGATCCCTCCCCTGGGGCCACCATGGGGCTTCAGGCAGCCAGTGTACCTTGCTCCCCTGGCTGTCTGCCCTGACTAGAAGAAGCCATGGGAGCTGCTCCAGGAAAAGACGGCGTTCCAGCCATCTTACTCCCCACTAGGCCTTCTGGAGTGTGGGGGCAGAGGTAAGATCTGTGTGGGGAAGACAAGGGCAAGAGGCAGGAGGTCTAGCAAGGAGGGTGAGGAAAGGTAAGGGGGACAGACATGGCTGTGCTGGGCACCCCACTGAGTGGCCTTTAACAGCTGTGGGAGGTGGGTTGCAGAAAGTATTGACCTGCTAAGCCCAGGGCAAAGCCAAGCTCAGAAGGGCAGGACAGAGCATGGCACACTGTGCATTGCTCAGCCTTGAACTCTGCCAACCCATCTACCATTTCCAGGGCACCTGGGGACGGGCCAGGCCTGGACACTTGGCCAGGCTGCTGGCCCTCACCCAGGGAGGAGGTTAAACATCCTCGGATGCCCTGCCTGGTTACTTGGTTACCTTCCCACCTCTGCCTTCCAGTCCCTGGATGGCACATATCTTCCTTGCGAGCAGGAGGGGAAGTTCACCCAGCCTAGCCCCTTTCTGGGCCCAGAGAACACCCCCAGTTCTTCCTGATGGAGGAAGGCTTGATTTTGGAGGCAACTAGCTCCTGCTGGCCTCATTCCTCCCAGGAAGACGAGGTCACACAAGACGGTGCCTTTGCCCATCAACCCTGGCAGGGACGGAGGCCCTGAGGAGGCAAAAAGCTGCCAGAATCAGGAGGGGATGCGTGGCAGGTGAGTCATGGTTGTGCCCTTGGCTGTCCTCCCTGGCTTGGCCTGTCTTCCACGGGGGGGTCACAGGAGAATTTATGCTGGGCAATGACCAGGATCCACAAGGTGAGGGACAGCTGAACTGGACATGGAGGTTTCCTGGGAACCCTAAGAGAGAAAAGTGGGTTTGGGAAGGGAAGTAGGGCCAGAGGCAGCTGGGCTGTGGCATGGTCCTACTAGTTTGGGGCTGGGCAGAGTTGGGTCTGGACCTTACTCCTGTAGTCTGTCTGCACCTCATGCGTGTGTACCATCGGAAACCTGGGAGGTCCCATGCTGGGGGCTTAGATCTAAAGCAAATAATCTCCAAGGAGAGTGTGACATGGGGAAGAGGAAGGAAGCCTCCCTGCAGGGCTGGACACCAAAGGAAACAAGGAGCTTAGCAAGGGCTAGGCATCTGAAGTGACACTGATGGCAATGCGGGGCCCGAGGAGCTACAAAGAGGGGCACAGTAGGGCTTCCTGGCTGGAAGGTGTAGAGGAGCTGGGTGGGAGGGGGCATTGGCCTTGGGGACCAGGGCTGAGGCAGTGCCACTGAAACTGAGCTCACCTGCAGCAGTGGGGAGTGAGGGGGCAGGGGGCCTTTGGAAGCTGACTGGACCCTTACGGGCTGGACCTGGGTTGCCTGGGACAGGGACTGGTGCACTTGTGGGTGCCTTGCTCAGGGACAGGAGGAACAATGGAGGCCATTTTGCCCCAGGACTCTCAAAACCTAACCAAGCTGAACTGAGCCCTGCCCCCACATTCCGGCCCCTACCCGCTCCCAGCCTGGGCTTCTGGATCCCATCAGATGCCACCACAATCTGGCTGTGACATAATGAGGCAGGCCAGGGTCAGCAAGGTGACCTCTCATGGCCCCAATGTTTGGAAATCCCCAAGTCACAATGACCCAACAGACAAGCTAGAGACGAGATTTTCCAAGTGGCCCCTTCATTACCCAAGATACAAATAGCAGACCCCCTCCATTACAGCTTCCCTTGGAAGGACACAGGACCCAGACATCAGGACCACCTCAGGCTTAGAGACGTTCCCAGGCCAAAGGGCTCACCTCTCCTGGGTTGGGAGGTGGTAAGACCAGCTGGCCACACCCAGCCCCAGAAAGTATAAGCTGTTTTGCCGGAAGCAAAGAATCTAAAAGCAAAGAACCAGAGAAGAAGCCTGTGAATGAGACCTGTTACAGCCCAGGACCAACCCTGGGTCACAACACCCACCAAAACACGGGCTGGGGTGGAGGGTAGAACTTAGGGTAGCAGTCGAAGGAGGCTCTTGTAGCTGGAATAGGTAACTCACACTGGGGGAGGGTAGGAGACCCTTGCAGCCCTGTGGGGAGGGAGATCTGGAGGTTTTTTGTGTTGAATAGCCTTCCTGTATCCCTCCTCTCCAGGTGTTATTTAGAAAAAATACTTTTCAAACTACATGCTGAAAACTTCAGCATGAAAATTTAATGTCAGAAACTCTGTAATCTCTTTCCCAGAGATAAGACACAGCCCCTGGAGGAGGGCGAACTGTATCCTTCTAACTTAGAAAGCAGGTGCGGAGGCCAGGCTGGGTGTGGGGGAGAGGCTGATCCTGCAGGGCTGGAGGGCCAGTGGAAGACCAGCCTGCCACACGGGATGCTTGTCTGCCCTTCAGTGTGACTGGGCCCTCCTTCTTTGGGATGGACATGGCTACTACTGCCACTGCGGCAGAGACTCAGGTTTCCCAGTGACACCACGATCTCCTAACCTGCTTAGTTTAAGGAGAGCTCAGATTTCGAACAGCTAAGCCAGGAAGTCCAGCTCGGCCATCACCGCACACAACCCTTCCATTCAACTGCTGACTGCCTCCTGGTTAGCAGCGCCACCCTTGGTTGAAACTTGGGGACACTGTGCCCATACCATCCCCTCCCCCAATTTGGCCCAGGGTGCACAGGCATCGTCCTCTGAGACCTCAGTGTGGAAGCTGGAAACTATGAACTGCCTGCCCTGTCCCTGGCACCAACCACCAGGAAGGGAGAAAGAGGGCTTCACTCAATTGCAGCCTTAGTTTCACCACCCTTGAGGGAAACTAAACTTCCCCAGGTGGTTCCCATCAGTCCTCCACTGGAGAAGCCCTGGAGGCCTTAGGAGTGCACACCAAAACTGCACTTCTGGGCCCACGTTCCTACCTTCCAGGGGGCCTGGTGGTGGGAAAGGGCCTCAAGCAGATAACTGGCCTGGTTTGGGGGCAGAAGGCCCCTGTTCCAATATAGCCCGAGGCATGGGGAACTGTGCTCCTCTACTGCCCCCGTCAGGCATCTGGTGGTGCTGGGCCACCTCCTTGGAGACCCACCTGTTGATTCCACCCAGCACTCCTGAATGGCCAAGACCTTCGTGTCCCCAGAGATGTGCTCTCCTGTTTAATGGACGGGTATTGAGATCTCCCAGGAGTCAAGGTCACTTGTCCCATGCACTCATGGCCCTGAAGCCCCAGAACTCAAGTCAGGAAGAGCCCACACAGTTTTCCACAGACTCTAAGGTTCTAGGGCACCCTGACCCTGGCCTGGGAACCTGGTCACACTCACTGAAATCCCAACTTCCCTGTACCCTCTCACAACATCCTGGCTTGGGAAGAAGGGCAGGGCTACAGCCATGAGCCTCTCACAAACTTGGCCATGTCTCTCCTTGCTGTCTTACCCCTTCAAAAGGTTGATCAGGAGGCAGAGGACCACTGTTGCCCCTTGTTTATTTGCCCCACCCTGGCATTGCTGTGGGGATGACACAGGTCATACCTTAGAGGTGGCTAAGTGCACTGGGGGCACCATGCCAACTGTTAAGCTCCTAGCACCCTCTTAGGACTCTCTCGACAATACTGGCCCACCAAGAACATTCCATGAGCCCTGTGGGCAAACATGTGGCCTGGTGTGCCAGGCCATGCCCAGTGGGCGGATGCCTGCAGCTGGCCCCAGTGACCCCATGTAGCCACTTTGTCCCTCCTTGGGGCCTTGCTCCCTAAGCTCTCAGGTCTAGGCTTCTGGGTGAGGGACCCTCCTTGAATTTCCATTTTGCTCCTGCAAGTTCATGGGGGATCTTCCCTCCAGTGCCCACTGCCTGCACTGTCTCACTATACCCTGTGGTCCTCCCAGGCCTTGGTCTCTCTGTTGCCATGCAGCTTGGTCCCTCAGTGCTCGCGGGTGGACCCCAAGGTGGGGAGAAGAGTCTGTGAGATAAATGTGAGTGCCAGTGGAGGGGGTGGGCCTAGTGGAGACAGCCACCCAGTGCCCTCCACTGCATTATGGGTGAGACACCTCAGTCCCAGGAAGCTGGAGGTGGCAGAAATGATTTGAATGACAAATGTGGTTCCCTGAGGGGCCCCCAGGGAGCTTGAAGCTTTCCTGGCTTTGGGGTCTAGGGACCCAGACAGCAGTCCCTGGAAAAGCCCAAGGCTGGGATAGCCAGAAGCTGCCATCCTACAGGATCATCTTGATAAATGTAGGCAACTGCAGCCCATCTCCAAAGCCACTTCCCTGTCAGCAGTGCAGTCCGGGGCTCCAGCTTCCCGGCACTGGCTTCCCAGCATCAGCAAGCCACTCGATATTTTCAGATAAAGGACATTCCTGGTGTCCCTCGTCACTCCTTGGGCAGCTGTCGGCTCCCCTTTCCCCAGCACAAGTGGGCATGTCCTCCCAAAGCCCCAAAGGAGGCTCAGAACACATAGTTTTCCCATTATGTACCAGCCAAGGGGCCAAGGAGGATTTAGCTGGGGTGTGGCCTGGGGCTGGGCAGGAGGGTGTGTTCTGGGAGGCGAGGACAGCCGAGATAGGGACAGCTGGTCCTGACCCTAGTGGCCTCCTTCAGAGCCAGAGCCTGGGGTATATTTTTAGGAGGCACCTTGCAAAGCTGGGGCTATTTCGTCCTGGGGGCACAGGGCCAAGCTCAGGGTGGTCACGTACCAGGTCGTCCTAGGACCTGGCAGAGGCCTCAGCGGATCACTCAAATCTAGGCCTGCAACTCTGGGGCAAATGGTCCAGCTCTTGGGGGACTGAGCATGTCTGTCCCCAGCACACTCGGCCACATGTGCATCCTAGCACTAGCCCAGGCCTGTCCAGAGCCACAGTGTCCCCTTCCCCAGAGTCTAGGCCTTGACTGAGCTCCTGATGGCTGCCCTGTCCCTCAGTGTGAACAAACCACTCACTTGGGGCTGTGAGTCAAGCCATCTGTGAAGGAAAAGTTATGATCCTAGAGTCATGATCCCTGTGTTACCAGAGGCATCTGGAGGTTGAGGATGGGAGTACTCTCTAGGAAGGGGTCAAATAGCAGCAGGGTTCTTTAAGTGAAGAGAAAAACAATAGCAGTGCAAAGCCTGCATGATTAAGTGACTGCAGTGGAGCCAACATCAGCCCCTGCATTACGCATCCTTTCAAGAGACCAGCTGCAGTAGGCAATGGCTGTGCAGCAGGGGACAGGGTGCTGTCAAATGCTCTAGCACCTGCATCACTCCTAGAGAGGGTAGGGAAGTCGCTCCAGTCCGAGTCAGGATATGGGCTTGCCACAGGGCTTCCTCAAAAACATGGCTGTCCCAGGAACTGAGAATCATTCAAATTGGCACACCCTTTGGCTATGTTGGTATTTGGATGGTTTGGCCATACCACCCCATGGCTGGGGTCTGGGCTGGCAACCGAAGGAAATTCCTATCTCTGGCCAGGAACAGCAATGCTCCTAGGTCAGTGCATTCCTCTAGGACTGGGCTTTGGGTGCCCATGCCTTGCCACACTGTCACATATGGTCATGAAAGGGATAGACAGTGATAAGCTTCCTGCCTAGGCATGGAAGACCAGGCCTCACTCAATGTCACGGCCCTTGGGGGCCAAGAAGAAGAGTCAAGTATCAGGGGTTGGCGATGGGTGGTCACGTACCAGGTCGTCCTAGGACCTGGCAGAGGCCTCAGCGGATCACTCAAATCTAGGCCTGCAACTCTGGGGCAAATGGTCCAGCTCTTGGGGGACTGAGCATGTCTGTCCCCAGCACACTCGGCCACATGTGCATCCTAGCACTAGCCCAGGCCTGTCCAGAGCCACAGTGTCCCCTTCCCCAGAGTCTAGGCCTTGACTGAGCTCCTGATGGCTGCCCTGTCCCTCAGTGTGAACAAACCACTCACTTGGGGCTGTGAGTCAAGCCATCTGTGAAGGAAAAGTTATGATCCTAGAGTCATGATCCCTGTGTTACCAGAGGCATCTGGAGGTTGAGGATGGGAGTACTCTCTAGGAAGGGGTCAAATAGCAGCAGGGTTCTTTAAGTGAAGAGAAAAACAATAGCAGTGCAAAGCCTGCATGATTAAGTGACTGCAGTGGAGCCAACATCAGCCCCTGCATTACGCATCCTTTCAAGAGACCAGCTGCAGTAGGCAATGGCTGTGCAGCAGGGGACAGGGTGCTGTCAAATGCTCTAGCACCTGCATCACTCCTAGAGAGGGTAGGGAAGTCGCTCCAGTCCGAGTCAGGATATGGGCTTGCCACAGGGCTTCCTCAAAAACATGGCTGTCCCAGGAACTGAGAATCATTCAAATTGGCACACCCTTTGGCTATGTTGGTATTTGGATGGTTTGGCCATACCACCCCATGGCTGGGGTCTGGGCTGGCAACCGAAGGAAATTCCTATCTCTGGCCAGGAACAGCAATGCTCCTAGGTCAGTGCATTCCTCTAGGACTGGGCTTTGGGTGCCCATGCCTTGCCACACTGTCACATATGGTCATGAAAGGGATAGACAGTGATAAGCTTCCTGCCTAGGCATGGAAGACCAGGCCTCACTCAATGTCACGGCCCTTGGGGGCCAAGAAGAAGAGTCAAGTATCAGGGGTTGGCGATTCTGGGAGCAAATCCCCCTGTTAACACCCATAGGAAGGTCCTGGGGCCCCCCCCCCCCCGCCATCAGCCTTATGTGCCCCACAGCCGGCATTACCACCACATTTCAGGCAACCACCAAGGGCCTCACAGTTGCAGGTCCAGCATCTCAGAGTGAAAACAAAGACATTTGCCCTTTCAGCCAGGCTGTACCTACAACCATGCCCCACCCCCTTGAAAGTATCAACTAAACCTTGAGCCCCACAGCTCAAATGTGCACCCAAGGCAGCTGGAGTTTCCCTGTCTGGGTTGTGGCCAGTTGTTGTCTGCTGGCCTCTGAAGCTTGTGAGAAAGTGCCATCTCCCAGCCCACAGGCAGCCCCCATGTCTCCCCACATCCTTAGACAGGTGCCTTGAGCCCAAGATCCTGCTGTCCATCCTCTCAAGCACTGCAGGATGACCAATGAAAGCCAGGATGGTGGGACCCTGGGGCTGCCCGCTACCATGCCCAGGCCCCACAGGTATTTTGTGGCCCTGTGTGTGTCCACTAGAGTTTGGGATTTCTCTCCCCATTAAGGTGCGTGGGCAGCAGATCCCTTTATGTGCCATAGCCTGGGCTGCTCTGACCAGCCTTCCTAATGAGCATGTGTTTCCAGGGCCCTTTGAGCTGGGCTTTAATGGCCATCCCTGCCAAGCAGGCCCTCCTGGTGCCCACAGCCAAAGCAGGGGTTTATGATCCAAACCCTCTGACCAGATGTACTGAGGTAGGTTCTTGCTCTCTCAGGGATTATGAGGACATTCCTGGTGGTCCATGTGGGGCAGCCTGGGCACCCTTAGGCCTGACATTGGGTCCCCTGAGTAGCTTCCCTCCCCCTCACACCTTGTCACTTGGGGCAGGCTGGAGATGTCCAGAGAATCACAAATTGTGGCCTCAGCTCCTGGGGTTCCAGAGGCCGTGGCACAGAGTTACGGTTCCCTTATACAAACAGCCCACCATTCTGCCTGGGTACCTCCTTGGAACTTTGGAGCTGGGGCACACCTTACAAGCACCCTGGTCAGGCCAGTCCTTTGTCATCTGGACTTCAGGCTGGTTCAGTGGGCTGGGACTCCCAGGCAGTCACTCACTCTTGCAGTCCCTCTAACTGTAGAGGTCATCTAGGCCCCCTCTGGCCAAGACTGTCATTCGTGAATCAGTTCAGACACCATAGGCCTGGTGTTTGTGAACAGATGAGACTCCTGTGGAGGGGCTTTGGTCAGCTGTCCCTACTGGGAGTGGGGTAGAGCCATGGAGAGAGACAGGAGCTGCAGAGACCCAGTTCTTTGGGTTGATCTTTCCCCCAGGTACCTCTCAGTCACTCGTGTGCACGAGCACACAAGTGGGGGGGGGACTTCTGTGAGTCTTCCCTGTCCTTCCCCCTCTCTGGCAGCAAGCATGGGGTTTTATGAGTGCTACAAATCAGATATCACACAGTTTGAGGCTGACATGGTTTTTATAAGAATTATTCAAGGCCCTGGCCGCCAGCAGAGTCCCAGTGAGAACCAGGGCAAGGCGCATCCAGCTGTTTGGGCTGTAGGAATTCCAAACACTTCGTAAAGTGAAGGTAAAAAGGGGAGCATATTGTTCTATTTAGTGGGATGTGTCACCTCTGCCCTGGGTGAAAGGGCTGCTGGGAAGACCAGGCCGGTGGGAGGGGGGGCTATAGCTCTAAGTGCCTGTATGGGAGGCCAGGCTCTGGGCTTTTGTAGCAAAGGCAAGCAGGATTGAGTTTTGGGATTTGCTCCACTCTGAGTGTCCAATCCCATTCCAAAGCACACTTGAGGGGATGCTCTGCAGCTGGGGACATGGGGGCTGAGCCCCCCTGTGGTCTTTGTAGCTCATCCTGAATCTTCTCAAGTTTCTCCTGTCTGGCTGGTTCCATCATTGGGCAAACTCTTGCAAGCCTGAACCATGCCTGGTGCCCTGTGCTATCCTCAGTACTTGTGGGATTGACCAGACACTGTTCAACTGGCAAGAGTAGCCCTGTCAGAACCAGGTTGTAGGTTTGGGAGTCAGAAGAGGGATGGGGAGATAGACAGCCCAGGGTCACCAGACCATGCATACCCCAAGAGCTGCTCTCGCATGCAGGTGAGGTGGGGCGTGCAGTGGGAGAAGCACATCAGCCAATCAATCACTCACCCCACAGTCACTGTCTGTGTTCGGCTCTGGGGTTCCTGAGCACCTCTGTTACTTTTCATGGGCAGCATTTCCTGGTGATGTCAGGCTTGGGCTCCCCTTACACTCAAGTCAACCTTAACACACACAAAGGCTGAGCACTGACCCTCTGCTCATAAGGGACCTGGGGAAACACTGACCCAGCACTTTCCCCCTGCACCAGGGTGGGGAGGAGGTGCAACCCTGTAGCCAAAGCTAGCAGAGTTCACAGGGCACCTGGAGAGCAGGGCTGTGCTGCCCCCCTGCTTGAAGAGGGAGGTTTTCCATTGCCTGGACTCTAGTCAGAGAAAGGAGGGCCAAGTTCCGCCCACCAAGGGCTCCAAACCAGGCCTTGCCTTGGGGTTGTTATCTGGGAGCCCGGCAGGCTGAGTGAGGTGAGCTGAGTCCCTGATCCTTCAGGGTGCAAATGTCTTGGAGAGAAGGAACCTGGTGGAGCCAGCTCTGAGCTTCCTAGGGATGAGAAGAGAAGAGGTGATGTGGGTTCTGCCCTGCAGACCCTGGTCCTTGCAGAAATGTTAGCTGTAGATGTCAGGGACATCCACTGTTCTGGACAGGCACATGGAGACCTTTGCCTGACTCCGTAAATTGTGTGTAGAAGGTCTGGGGCAATTTCTTAAATCTTTTCTGGTATGTCTATCAGTGAGGAGAGTGGTAAGGTGACTCAATCAGACCTGAGGGCAGAAGTACCTCTAAAGGTCAATGCCCCTGCAGGGGTGCAACTAATGGAGGTCAGTCCAGCCTTGGGTGAGTCCCCTAAGACGCCAGCTCTGAGAAGCCAGAGTTAGGCCTGCCCTTCAAATTGGCCCAGCCCTGCTGAGTGTGTGTGTGGGGGAAGACTGGCCCCCCTATTGGTCATCACATCAGGGCTCCAGCAACCACGGAGGCCAGGACCAATGAAAGCCAGATGTGGCAGCAATAGAAAAAGCTGCTTATTTTGACTAGGGAAAAAAAACTACTTACAAAGAAATAATGAAGTGATTTGGGGAGATTGGGGAAGGGGATGATCTCAGATAGGGAAGGGGGGTTAGATGCAGATGCTAAGCAGGATGCTGGCCTGAGTATGGGAAGCCTACTCCTTTGCTGGCTGCCTCCAAGGCCTGGTGACCTGCATGGGCGTCCTGTGAATCAAGGCCTTGTTGGGGGCAGCTTCTACCCAGAACCAGGAGCAAGGCTCCTGAGGACACCTTTTCCTTTTCTCCTAGGGAGCCATAGTGAGCCTGAAATCAAGAGGAAGCCTGGAGGGTTGTAACCCAGCCTGCCCCCAGTCTGTGCCCAAGGATAAAGGGTAGCACATCTTGTGGAGAGCCTGACAGACTGGCAGAGGATAACACACTGAAAGACCATCATTCTTTGTTCTTTGGTTGCAAAGAGGGGGCCAGAGCCCATGTGTGTCATGAAAGAAACAGGCCCAAACCTGCTGTTGTGTGGGTAGGGGGCTACCCTGGGGTCCCAAGTTGGGACTACAGAAGAAATGGGAGTGCTGTAGATAGCATCTAGGGAAGCTGCATCAGCAGCCCTGGGCTGGGCACACTCATCTATCGGGGCCATGAGGAAATCATCCCCCATGAAGTAGGAAAACACACATCCACACAAAAGTGCCCAGTCACAAGGGTGAAAGGTCAGAAGTTACTCATGAATCCACTGATCAATGAATGGATGGATACAATAGGTCCATCACTATAGGGGAATATTACTCAGCCATAAACAGGAAGGCTCTCCTGAACACACCATCTCATGGATGCAGCTGGAGGACACTGTGGACAGTGAAATAGGCTAGGCATGGAAGAACAAATCTTGTAGGACTCTATTATGCAAGGTCCCCAGAACTGTCACATTCAGAGACTGAGATAGGTTGGGGATTTCAGGGGTGGGTGGGGAGGGGAGAGAGAGCCACAAATAAAGGGTACAGAATTGTTTAGGGTGCAATATATGTTCTCAGATCACTCATAGTGGCAGGTACACAACTCTAGCAACACACCAAGGCCATAGAATTATATCCCCTGAGTGGGTGGATTATATGGCATGTGAACTACATCTAAATAAAGCTGCTGATAAACAGATATGAACGTCCCAAGACCAGAACTCCTCTGTCCCCAAGGTTATGTGAGGAAGGGGACCATCATATCCCCAGACATCCTATGCAGGCAGAAACTACCACGGGTGGACAGTGATGACCCACTTGACTGGCCCAGACACCCGAGGTCGAGGCCGAGGCACAGCTAGATGACAGCGGTTTTCCTGTTGCCGATCCAACTTCCTGACTTCCGTGGTACCACGAGATTCTTTCTTTCTTACCCATGTACTCTGGTGGTACCACGAGATTCTTTCTTACTTACCCATGTACTCCGCTGATACAGTTAAGAACTGCAGGAAAGTCGAGGGTCGGTCACTCCTGAGCTCCCTTTCAGGGGCCTGATTTCTTTGGCTTCCCCTCTGCACTAAGAACTGGGGAAGGGCGGGAGGAAATGCTGTCCTTGGGCTTGGGAGGGAATGGCGGCCAGAAGTGTCCAGGAATCCCCAGCCCAGGCAGATGACCTCGATGTGATTTGGGTTCCAGATGGGCTGGGCTGGGTGGGCAGCACAAAAGAAGAGCCTCTCCCTGGGCAGCCCCTGTCTGGCTACCTACGGCCACTTGGAGGTGGGACCACACAGCCAGCGACAGGAAGCCACTGGCTAGAGTGGCTTCTGCTGTATCTGGCAGCTTGATTCTTACCTGGAGCTGCTGGGGATCTGGGAGGTGTCCCTGAGGGCCACCGAGGCAGGCCTGCTACAGCCATAACTCACAAACAAGCCAGGAATGGGGGCTGAGCCAAGCCAGCACAGCCTCGAGGCCCCCAGCCCCACAGCCCGGCTCTTCCTGTGTAGCATGGAGCTGCCTGACCCCACGTTGCCTCTTACAGAATGAACAGAGGCCACCGCAGCAACAAATCAACCACACGTCCAAGGGGGCTTCAGCTTGCTGGTTTGCTTTGCCCCCATGACCCTCTCTCCCTTCTCCCAGCAGACGCCTGCAAGGGGTGGGGGTGCTGGGGAGCTGCAGGAGGTGGGGCCCCCGCCCATCTGGGCCTTGTCTGGGGTCAGGCCCTCTCCAATCCCTACTGTATCTGTGGATGCCCAGGTAAGGGTGGCCATGGTGCTCATCAGCCGGGGGATGTCTCTGCAGGGACAGGTGGACTGCTGGGGTTTGACAGGGTCCTGCCAGGTGTGCAGGGAATGAGGCTGATGCCCTGGGTCCCCCGAAACCCCCAATCTGCAGCAGACGCTCCTTGTTCAGCAGACCCCACACATGGGAGAGGACCTGTGCTAGGGATTTGAGTTACTGCAGTGTTGTGAGGCTGCTGGGACCAAAGCCTGGACTGTCATAGCCTAGCTGTACCGTGGAGGGAAAACTGAGTCACAGGGAAGCAGGCCCTTGTAGCCCCTTGGATGGGGGAAGAGATGGATCTGTAAAGGCTATAGCTTTACCTCTGAGGCCTCAGAGAGGGAGCAGATTCCCTGCAAGGGCCCCCTGCCAGAATCCTGGAACAAACCCCAGCCAGCAAGCCCTGCCCCCAGCCCCGCCTCTCCCCTTTATCCGCCTGCCTGCGCTAGACCCAGAGGGTCTGAAGAAGCAGGAGCCCCCACTGGCCTTGCCCAGGGAGCTGCCTGAGCTTGGAGACCCCTCGGGTTACTAGGGCAAGCTGTTCCCTGCACGGCTTGGACAGATGCTGGGCCAGCCTGACGGCAATCAGGAATTATGTGTCTGCTAACCTGGTGACCCAGAAGTGGATTGTGTGCGACTCCCTCGCTCAGAGGACTGAACACTGTTCCTAAAGCTGCAGTCAGCCCCCCCCCACCCCCCTGCCCGTCATTTCCTCAAGAATGTACCCAGCTCATCCTCCACTATGGGTGTCTTGTTGGGGGCTGGGCTTTGCCCTCAGCTGGTACCTTTTTGGGGTCAGCAGCCTGGGCACAGGGGAGAACTGGGGGCCTTGCTGATCCTGATTCAATGCCCTCTCTCTTGCCCATGGTCATATCCTCCAATCTGGGCCCACACACAGCACCCTACCTGGCTGTCTCACTGCAGGAGACTTCACTCTAAGTTGCAGGATGCCCCCAAACCCACAAGTGGGGTCCTGCTTCCACATGGGCATGGGGCCAGGTCTCAGCCCACTGCCCAGCCGCCTCCTCCCCTGCCTAAAAATCCGGAGGCCCCCTAGGCATGAGGGAGATGCTGAGGGCTGGGGTGAGGCTGGAAGAAGAGCGGGGCATGAACGTCAGGCCATGATGAAGAGTGACCTTGGCCACGCTGCCTGGTGCCCTTGTGGGGGCTGTTCCAGCCCATGGTGTGGCAGCCATGAACGATGGATTCTTCCTCCCCTGCCTGAGTGAGGGTCCTCAGGATGCCAGGCCTCATGAATTATTTCTCTAAGGAAAATATAGTTGACTCCATTCCTCCTGCCCCACTTCCTGACCTTCCCAGTCCCCTAAATCAACACTGAAGGGTGCAGCCTGCCCGGGCCTTCACCCCCCACTCCCCACCCCACCCCCAACCCGTGGCTCTCAGGGTGGGGGCAGGGGCCCAGCGCCTTGTCTCTGTCTCCAGGCCAACCAGCAAGGGAAGAGCCGGGTCCTATTCAGAACGCAGTGGGACAGTGCTGCCGAAAGGGGTTCCAGAACCCAATGGGACAGGCTGGAGGCTGAGAGGTTGGGGGACCAGAGGTCACATGCCCGTATGGTATGTGAGCAGGTTCCCCCAGAATACTCCAGCTGCTTTTTCGCTGCTCCCCAAATCTCTAGGTCAACCTCCCTCCTTAGCATTCAACTCACATACCCAGACCCATTCAGACTCAGACATACACTCACACTCAGACACACCCACACACTCAGGCACACCCACACCTATACACACTCTCTCCAAGACACATCCAAACACACCAAGTACACCCAGGCCCACTCACTCCAACACACTCAGACCTATACACTCACACTCAGACACACTCAGATGCCCCCACACACCTAAACACACACACTCTCAGGCCCACACAAACACATTAAGGCACACCCACACACTAAGATACACCCAGACCTTCGTTTTTTTTTTTGTACTGGGGATCAAACTCGGGTCCTTGTGCTTGCAAGGTAGGCTGTGGAACCACTGAGCTAAATCCCCAGCCCCCAGACCTACTTATTCAAATGCAGACATGCAGACCCACTCAGACCCACACACTCAGACACACCCATTCACACAGCCAGCCAAGCACACTCACACTCAAGACACAGCCAGACACATCATGTAGGCCCACTCACACCAACACACTCAAACACACCCATACTCACACCCAGATACACCTAAGACCCACTCAAACACACACACCTACACTGAGACACACCTAGACATATCCAAATATGCACACGTACACTCACACTAAGGTACACTCCAACCCACCCAGATCTGCCCAGACACACACTGAAACACCCGACCTACTCAGACACAGCCAGGCATATTCATACATACAACCAGAACCTGCATAGACACACCTAACACACATATTCAGGCACGCACATACTCAGACATAGTGATCCAGACACACTTACAGATACCCAGGCTCTGACACATATAAACACACAAACGCACCCACTCAGATACCTAGACACATAGGCACCCACTCAGACATATACACTTAGGCACATACAGACAAATTCAGACACACGCCCAGACCCATGCAGGCAACCTAGACCCAGTTACACTGACACACCCAGAAACACACTCAGACATGCCTACGTTCCTAGACATATCCAGGCGTACCCAAATGCACACTTAGACACACCCCACTCACCCAGCCCAGATACATCCACATACTCAACACACCCAGATACACCTAAACAGAGACACACTCAGACACACTCACTCAGAGACCCAGGCACACTCAGATAGGCCCAGGCGCAGAGATACACATAGCATACCCACACACACACAGAGACACACTCAGAGCCACTTCGTTATACCCACAAACTGAGACACCCGGACCCACTCAGATACACCCATACTCAGACACACTTAAACACATCCAGATACACTCACACTCAGACAGACACACCCAGATATATACTCACACTCAGACATGCACATTCAGCCACAGACAAGTCCAGATCCACTCAGGCACTTAACACACATTTATACCCAGACACGCTCAGATACACCCACTAAAATACCCAGATGCACTTACACACTCAGGCACCCCCAGACACACTCAAGACTCACACGTTTTTATACACAAAGGCACACATATGTGCACACACACATGCAGTTGGACAGAAACAGACACCTATTCGTGACACATACAGACACACTGACACAAACAGGTACATACAGCCGTGTGTCACATGTTTCCGGGGAGCTCCCTCCCTGTGGTCCTAGCTGGTGTGCTCAGATCACAGGTGGCTTCCTCACTCTATATCGGGGCAGCCTGTGGGTTCACCTCAGAGCATCCCCACCCCCATCTCCGGGCCTGCCCTTGCCTGCTGCTGTTGCCCTCCTGCCTCCTGCTGCTCTCAGGTAATGGATATCCTCTCTATTCCACACCATGTCTTTTTGCACCTTTCTCTAGGAGCCAACCCACAGCCCAGCCTTCCCAGGCTTGGCTTATACCTGAAGGCATGAATCACCCTTCATGTTGGACAAATGGCAAACCATTAACACCTATGGGGCTTGCTTTGGTGTGCTAGCCCCAAATGATATGGAGGGCTGCTGCTGCTCCTTGGCAACTTGAGCAGACCTATTCTACCATCAAATACGTCATCTTTTTTTTCAAGACAATGTCTCACTGTGTAGTCCAGGCCAATCATGAACTATGTAGCACAGGCTAGGCTAAAACTCACAGTAATCTTCCTGCCTCAGCCTCCTGAGTGCTAAAATTATAGGTGTTTTTTTGTTTGTTTTTGTTTTGAGGTGTTTTTTTTGGGGGGGGGTTGGTACCAGGGATTTAACTCAGGACCTTGCACTGGCGAGGTAGGAGCAGTGCCACCGAACTAAAGCCCTGGCTCAAATATATTATCTTATAGCCATGTAACCATGCCCTTGAGATGGCCCTTGCTCACGGAGGCAGGGCTGGGCCCTTATCCTCATGCCCAGCAGAAATGGACAAGATGCCCACAGAGAAGCAGAAAGCCCACTCCTAGGCTCCTGAGCTGGGAACGTGCCAAGTTGGTGTGGCCAGGCTTGGCAAGGTCACACGTGTGCTGCCCTGTGCCGTTTCCCCTTCCCGACTGGGGATAGCCAGGTAGCTTCTCCCTCTGAATCTGAGACAATCTGAGAGCCTGAGGTCAAAGCTGCAGACAAGGCACAGCAGCAGGGAGTGGGGCCATGTGTGCAGGGGCTGTCCACCCATCCTAAAGTTCCTGCTCTACCATGGCCAAGGCAGGGACTACAAGGGTTCACTGGATACACAGACCACTCCTCTCCCCAAAGTATACCCTGGTCCCTGGTCTAATCTCAAACTAAAGTACACAGATGGGAAGGGGTTCTCTCTGAGCTTCCTGAGCCAAGGGGCCTCCGGGATCTATGCTGAGGATGCTATGACTTTACTATGGAGAGACCTGGACCCCAGCCCTTCTAGAAGCAAAGCTCCTAGGCTGTCAGGCCAGGGCCTGGGAGCGGCTAGCAGCTCTGGGCTCTGTGAGGTGTGATGAATCAACACTCAAGTGCATGACCAGATCAGGGTCTCAGGTGCTGCCCAGCAGAAATGAGGTGACAAGCTAGACTTTAGAGAGTAAGCCCAGGAAAGGGTCAGGAACCCTGTACTCTCTACCTGCTCCCAGAGGATGGGGGCAGGGGTGGTGGCAGGACGGAGGAAGGTGCCCACAATAAGCAGCAGGGCTTTAGTGCAGACAGCCCTACGAGACCCCCTTGAATCCTGTCCTGCCGACATGACTGGCACAAAGCAAGAGGCACTAGGATCCACTGGGCATCCCCACATGGACTCTCACACCCACTCTCCTCTTCCCACCCGTGCGTGCCCAGAGACCTGTGAAACTCATTAAACTGCAGCTCGGGGTGCTGGCTGCCCATCCCCACTCCCGTCAGGGAGCTGGCAGACCTGTTGTCCTGTCTCCTTGCCTAACTGCCACAAAGCTTCTCTCTGGATAGGCCACTGACTCTCCTCCTTCTGTTCCTCTCTCTGCCGAACACCCCCTCAGGTACTTCCTGCCAATCGTGCCAAATTAGACTCCACTGGCCTGACCAGGGTACCCTCCCTGGTCTTCAAGGGCTGCTGACCTAGGGCTCTTCCCTGTGTCTTTATGCTCACTTTTACCCTGCCTCCCCTCCCAACACCCTGAGCTCAAGCTCTATGTGGGCACACTCATGTAGAAAAGAGCCCTGGGCTGCATGAGGTTGTCCTCACCTCTGCCTATCTCCCCAGTGTGTGTACTGATGTCATTTTCAAGTCACAAGGCCTCATGCCCACTGTGACCACACGCAGCAACCCAGCTAGCTGCACCTCATCCCTGCAGGGCCCGGATGCATGCTTTGGGCCCATGTGGCTGAGACTCAGGGACCCCCAGAACAGAAGGGTATAAGACACCCATTCCTTCTCCCAGGACAGGAGTTTTATTTGGATCATCAGAACTGCTCTACCCACTGAGGCCTGTGTCCATCTGTCCCTGCCTGTGGCTGTCACAGGCCGAACCAGTCCGAGACACCGCCACGTCGGGGGTCGCGGCTCTGCCTCTGCTTCACATCTTCCAGGAACTCGCTCTGTTCCTTATCGCTTGGGCTGGGCTCCGTCTCGGGAAACAGGTCTGGGAAGGTGAAGGTCTGACCATGGGCCTGGGGAGGAAACAACTCAGATCAGTGCTCTAGTCTTCAGGCCCTATTCAATTGCTCAGGGACCATGACCCTCGACCCTCACGGTGGGAGGGATGAGCTGCCATTGTCTACAGTGCAGGGTCCCTGCCGGGAAAATAAACATCTCTGTGCTGTGGGGCCTCTCACTCTTATCTAGCAGCGGGAAGCCATTACCCTGAGACAATGCTTCTTTTCATGGACATTATCTCTTTCCAGTGGTGTCTCACCAGCCCCCAGCTCATTAAAAGTAGCCCAGCAAAGGCCCATTCACCAGGGCGGCAGCCTGGTTGAACTGGGGGGCAGGAACTAGGCACAGAAAAACAGGACATAAGTGACGTCTGGTGCCACGCTAAAGCTTTTTCCATCCAAAATACCTAAAGGCCTTCACCCACATTAAAGGCCAGCCTTCCTCCAGGCTCAGAGCTTGGCAAATAAAACACATGTAACGCACACAGAAACCTACATATGCAGCAGTCTATAAATCAAGTCCGGCTTTGCAAATTAACTGGTTTTACGTCTTTCACTAGAAGTTCGGAATGTTTCAGCATGGCCAAGTCCCAGCCCAGGCCCCCAAGCATGTGGGTCAGGCACCAGTGCAAGCCCTTGGTGAGGAGGGGGAGCATACTGTGGGGCCTAAGCAGATACGAGGGGCTGTACCGCCTTGCTGACTACACTAAGCAGCTCCAAGATAAGGGGTAACAGACAGGAAAGCCGGAAGGGAGGCTAGCACCTGGCCATCCAGCTACCAGTTAAAGGAGTGTTAAAGACTGCACTGAATCTGCGGCGCTTTAATGAGCAAAGTCAGTGGGGTCCATTTGGGCTCTAGCAGACCCTTGCTTCTTCCTAAGGAAATCTGGACTTAGGCAGGGAGCCAAGGTTGATTTGAAACAGGACATAAGTCCCAGATCCCACCCTGAGAATGCAGAGTTTGTTAAGTTCTGGTCACAAAGAGCAGGGTGCAGGGGCCAGATAAAAGGCCAACAGCCAGCCTGCAGAGATTATCTTACATATCTCAAGACTCCTTTTTTCCTTTTGAAAAGTACTGACAGACAGACAATAGTTTACAAGCAGGGCTGCCTGGCTACAAGGGGGATTTGTGTTTGATATCTTGAGGTGATTCTGCTGGTTTTTGAAGCAGGGGAAACCCAAAGTGACATTTAAAAACACAGACACAAAGGTGACCATGTATAGCAGCAGCTTGTGAAAAAACAGGCAGCTATTAGGGAAATGCCCCGCTTCCCCAGGAGACCAGAGATATCTGTGGGTGCCGGATGTCTCCCTGGGGGATTTCCTTATTTAGAGAAATCTGCACTTTAAAGAACAAAATCCTTTCACCTTCCAAAGAGGAAAAGGAGTTATCAGTGGCAGAGAGCAGGAGAGAAAAAGGTCACAAGAAGAACTGAAAAAGCCAGCCCCCTCCAGTAATTCTGGAGCTCTTGGCCATTGTTGGGGCCTGGACTTGCCTGCCCCTTGCTGCCCAGCATTTGTTCTGGAGCAGTGAGCTCATGGCCTGTGTGCACCACTTACTCAAACACAGCTCTGTGCACAGACGGTCAATGCTTTTTTTGTTCTGTGGGTAACTGAGGACTTGCTCCCACTCCCTCTCGGACCTGGGGCCAGAGATGTTTATCAGGTTGTCAGAGGAAAAACTTGGGACCCCCACCAGTGGGCTGTGCCTTTCCACTGCCGCCAACTCACAATAAATCCCATCATTTAATTTGTGTCTCTGGCTGACCCTGCGTGTGCCACACAATGGGTTGTTATTAGAAGCACCCACCCCCACCCCATGGGGCCAAAAGGAGGGTCCTGGCAGCAGATGCAGACAGAAGGGGCCTCTGAGGGTCCTTGGGTCCTCTGGGGGGATGGAGACCCACTACCCAGTTTCTAGGCTGTGCAAAGACTGGTGGCTGGCGTTACAAATTTTAATTCAGAGACAGGAGGAGCCATGCTGACTGGGACATGCTGGCCACAGCTGCCCTGCCTGTCTCCGGCAGCGTGGATTTCAGAGAAAGACGGCAGGCGGCAGCTGCAGACATGGATCTAAGCACTGCCGAGAGTTCAGCTTTCAGAGTGAGGTGGGGCTGGGGGAGAAACGGGGCTCGGATGACTCAAAAGCCACTTGTAACCATAGCTGTCTCCAAGTGACTCGTGGCGAATGCCAGCATATGGGACATCGCCCCGCAGCCATGACAGAGACAGATGGGCCGATTCAACACCCAGCACACACAGGCCTTTATAAGGCTGGGGCTGCTCTCTCCACCTGGACTGCCTGGTTTTATACACAGCAAATATTAGGCTAAGTGATTACGGGACCCTGTTTTGAACAAATGTGACTGTTCTTCAGGAAAGCCTGCCTTACTCTTTGAGGGAAACTGCCTTCCAACTCAGGGCTGGGTCCTGCTAAGTCCCAGGGGAAGCAGGGTTTCTAATAGCATTACCGCCATCTAGTGGTCAGGGTCCCCCCCCCCCCCCCCCCCCCGCCGGCGCTACA
>NW_022900939.1:17370560-17375853 GCF_012274545.1 Fukomys damarensis | reverse complement strand
ACCCCCCAGGGAGCTGTTTACACTAAAACTGAAGGAACTGGAGGAAGCCCCCCTCCTCCTGCCGGTTTGAAGCAGTGGGGGGCTGGTTAATAGGCCCTGCAGGATTCCCACAGAGGCCCTGCAGTCCAAGGCCAGCCGCTGAGGTCAGAGGAGATTCTGCCTGGAGACTGAGAGCCGCCAGGAGTGGCTACTGCTTGTCTTGGTCCTGAGCACGCAGGGAGGAGAGAAAGCCCATCTGAACACCTGGGCTCCTTCCTCCTAGGTCTGTGCCTCAGGGAACACATGGTGGGGGTGCCTTCTTGGAGGCCCCTGGCCAGGACACTTGATAAAGTAGCTTAGGCGCTGATACCACATGTTCATGGAATCCAGATTTAGAGCTGGACAGGACCCAAGAAGGGGGAGGGGGAATGCAAGGCTGTGCCACCAGGGCCCCAGACCCCAGGCCATCCCACACCAGCTCTGGCACCCATGCTCGTAGGAGGGCAGTGTATCTTCAGGGGTGTTTACCTGTCTCCTGGCCTACAATCTGTCCCAGGGCAGGCCCTCAAGCGACAGGTGGCCTTTGATACCCATCATACTTGCAGTAGGTCTGCCTTTCATACTGAATGGCCAGAACTGCTCAGAACGGCACTGCTCCCTATGAACTGTCCATATGTGCTAATCAACTATGTTCTGCAGGGGCCCAGGAGACCCTATGTGGAGCCTGGTCTGCTCCGTGATGGGCTCTGGGCTCTACCCTCCTTCATAAGGCCGTGGGGCTGGCGTGATGGCTACCAACAGCCACAAGGCACAAATGACAGTGGGAGGCCAGGCTGCACTGTGGCTCACTCACCAGCTGGACATAGGCCACTTTGTAGTCTGGCTTCTTGATCCTCACATTCCTATGGTCCCTCTGCCTGTTGGAGCCTGTGGGGAGGAAGCAGACTTTTACTCCCAGGTCCCAGCACAGATTCAGCCCCACTAGCCCAAGAACTTTTCCAGACAGAAGGAGGCATGCCGGCTGCCCCGAGTCACAGCAGGCCAAACAAGAGAAGCAGCTCAGACCTACCAGCCAGTGCCACTAAAATGATCTGTTTAAATAAAAACAGCCTTTGAAAACAAAAGTAAAACATTTTAAAACAATAAAATGAATTTAACACTTTGTTCTCTGTTGAAAACATAAATGCATTTGATAGGCACTTTCTTTGGAGGGCACTAAAAAGTAAGCACCTCTGCCTGGAGGTCAGGGAGGTCAGCAGGCTCACAGCACAGGAGGGAATATGAGCACCTGACAACACCAGCCAAGGGGTGCGATGGGGTTTCCAGGAAACACAGTGTGCAGCTGAGGACTGCAGCAGGACCTCTTGAGGAGCTGCGCTGTGTTGGGCTGGGGGCAGCACTAAGGGCAAACCATGGTGTCAGATCTGCCACCAGCGTACCAAGTGACCTAGCAAGTCACCGCAAGTCCCTTGTGCCTCAGTTTCCTCCTGTAACAAGTCAGGAGATTACAATGACTGACCCTGAGGTTGTGATCCGGTACTGCATGAGCACTATCGTGTAGACAGGAGGGGCAGCCACTCACCGTGCTGTACCCGTGTACGTACAGCAGCCACGGGCACATTGTAAATGCGTTCAAGATAATTCCTGAGGTCCACCCTGGTCATCCTGGGTGAATAAGAAAAGGAAGTTTGAACAGGGTCCCAGGAAAAGGGCTCAACTACATCAGGCTGAGGCCAGGCTGGGCCACAAAGACACCAGCACTATTGGCCACTGGACCCCCAGTGCTGTCCTCTCCACTCAGGATTAGGGTGACAGGGACCAAGCCCCAAGCACTTGGAACACAGCTCTATCAGCTTGGTCCATGTCATCCCCTCTCCACTGGTCCTCAACCTCTAGGGCCCAGCTGCCCTTGCACAAGGGATGTGACTGCCTTAAAGAGCTACCAGGCTTCTAGCATGCCTTGAGCTCGCAGGTCCTGTCTGTAGCTGGGTACTTGCTACATCCTTTCAGCTAAACCTTACCAGTCACTGTTAGCTCAGCTTTAAGAGGACCCTTCTGTCCTTGTCTGGAAGCTGGACACAACTGACCCTCAGCACCCTTAGAAACATGCACTGCTGCCCCGCCAGTCTGATCCTATCCTGAGCAACACTTCTAGTTGGGGGAGTGGGGGGAGTTATCCATTTCCCTAAAGGTGAAGCAGCCATCAGGCCCAGCCAGCTGAGTGAAGCAAAGCACTATGGAAGCCAAGATGAGCAGTTCTGCGAATCACAGCATGCTCCCAACCCAGCCTCTTGGGATGCCTTTCCTGGGAAGAGGACTAAGGCAAGAATTCAACAAAGACCAGAACAAGGAAGTGAGCCCACATCTCAGGCTCTCAGTTAAGCCTCCCAGGTGGAGGCCAGCAGGAAGCCTGCCAGAGCATGCTTGCTCCCCTTGCTCTCCTCAGCTCTGCAAACACAGGCCTTCACTGCTGCCTGCTAAGCAGAGCCGCCCCAGGTCTTCCCGGGTCAGGAAGAGCCCCACCCTGGGTGCCAGGGATCCACAGCCCCCCCAGGGTGCTCTCAGCCCAGATTCCTTTGGGGCTTACTCCATGGGGATCCGGAACTGCACTGTGTCTTCAGGCTGGGCCACTCCAGGACGTACCAGCTTGATGAAGAAGTTGGTTCGAAATACTCGGAGCTGGGGGCCGCCCAGCTGGTACAAGGGATACCTGCTCAGGAGAGACTTGGTTCATGTTATATATCAAGACAGCAGGCTCTGAGGTAACTGGCAGGTCCCACTGTGCACCCACATCAGCAAGGCCAGGGCAGGCAGGACACAGCTATGCACAGGTCACTACCCAAGGCGTGGAGATCCCACAGCCCATCCCCACTTTGGTCTGCCCAGTGTGGCAGCCAGCTCTCTCATCCCCTAGCTTTGACTTGGGAGAATGGGGCTGGTGGCTTCCATGGCCTACAGAAGGGCCAAAGAATAAACAGAAAGGACCTAGAGAAACTGAAGCTGGTATTTAGGGCTTGGGAGTATAGCTCAGTGGTATAGTGTTTAGGGACATGAAACCTTGAATGTGATCCCTAGCAATGCAAAACAAAAAAGCAGCCAAGAGTGTCCCCCACAAACAGGGTGACGTAAGGATTCAACCTGGAAATGCCAATTCCCTACAGGACAGCATATCTGAGGATGGCTGCCCCTGCTGCTCAGGAAAGAAGAAGCCACCATAGTGGGGTCCTTCTGGCCTTGCCCTTAAAGGAGGCAGGCTAAAGGCTTGGGGTTGTAGAGGGCACTTTCAACAAACTTACACATCACAACAAGCTTACACATCACAAGTTGGCTGCAACACCTCCCCAACACCCAAACCCCCAAAGCAGACAAACAACTAAGGGGTTTGAGGGCCAACCGCCTCCCAATCATTAGGCTTGTACGCCAGGTTGTGACAAACCAAGCAAAATCTCCATTTAAGTGGTCTTATGTGTCTCCCTAGCCCATCTGATTGTTAAGTCTTGGGGCTGTGGGACAGTACCCCCATTCTGCATCCAGAAGCTCAAGGTGTGTGGAATCTGAGAAGGTGCAAGGTCCTTGGGGTCCATGAAGGAGGAGTACAGTGGGGGTGTCCAGGATCTCACCTGTAGCCTTATGACCTGTCTGGGGCAGTGCATGGGGCTTGATTTGGGGGTTACCCAGCACCATGCAGGAGGAACTCACAGGCTGACACTGGCCTCCCTTCAGGGGAGTGCATGCTGGCCTAGGCCACCTGAGTCTAGGGAGTACCAAGGATCAGAAAGGAGTTGGCCAAAGCTAGGACACTAGGGTTGAGACCCAGGGCTGAGAAGCCAGTGCCCCAGGGGTTAGATGGACAGCCTTTGTGGGACCAAGCTGCTGGGAACTTTCATACACAACCACTTGCAGGAAAAGGTGTGCCTAACTCAATGGAGAATTGAATCCACTTGGTGACCAAGTCAACACTTTGTGGCCATGCCATTTGGCCAAGTATCCACTGTGGAGAAGAAAGCTGCAGGGACCTAGTCATGCCCCTACAAGAGGGGCACTGGGAGAGGTGCTAAAGAGCAAGCTCTTGAGAGGGACAAGGCTGTGGGAGCCTCAACTTACTCACAGGTCCAAGCCAACTGTGGCCGCCCAAGGAGCCCACATACTCCCACTGCATCCAACTGCGACACTGTATGTGGCAGACGAAGTTGGGGGCCTATTCTTTAATGGTGAAAAATTAGCTGCAATGGCTTACAGAACCTCCTAGAATCCAACCAAGCCTTGAGGTGGTGCTGCACTGGAGGTCTGGAGGGGTAGAGGCCATCTGGTGAAGAGGGCCCAACATAGGCCTGAGGTGAGAGTCCCCAAGGCCACATGGGTTCAGTCTCACAATTCATGTTCTCTCAGACCTGTCCGGCCTGATGCCACCCACCACATCCCATCCCAAGGCTTGTCCTGGGCTCTCCAGCTCTGGAAAGATCACACTGCCCCTGCTTTCCTCCTTGGTCCTGAGACACCCTTTCAGTGGGCCCTACCTTCAACCTCAATGTCCTCAGAGCTTCCCTGATGCTCCCCATATTTCACAAGCACCTCAAACTTAATGCATCTCAAATGGAGCTCTTCACTGCTCTTAATCACGCAGGACCTGGCTCAGGGCCACTGGCTTCACCCTCCATCCACAGCATCCAGCCAATGAGTCATCTCCCTGAAGAGCCTCTGGGTGAATATGTGAACTCATCAGGTCTTGCCCGCTCCCCTACCCACCACGCACAGCCTCAGTTTCCCCAGGGCAAGGACCTTTGTGTCCTGGTCCCAGAGTCTGCAAAAGAAACTCACCCAGGGGTCCTCAAGGCACCCCACCCCTGCAGGCCATCTCCTTAGCCATGTGTGCAGGGGCCCCAAAACGCTGTCTACTGGGTACCCCCAAATATTCATTGCTTCACAAAGCCCACAGGGGTACAGTCCGTCACTCATGAGCGGTCTGTGTTCACCGAGGGCGTGTGCTTCCTGCTTAGACTCTGGGAAGACGCGGACACGTGGGCCATGTGGGAGCCGACGCGCGTTGGGCGTTCAAACTCTTGGGGTCGCTGTCAGAGATTCCCCAGCTCAGATCCGGGTCAGGCTATCACCTGCCCCCCACCACGCCGCGACCAGAGCCCCACGGCGGCAAGGACCTCAGTTTACATGACCTGTACCTCGGCCGCCGGGAGCCCCCCTCCACCTCTCCCCGTCCCTTGCACTCAGCCCCTTTGTCTCTGCCCCGGGCCAACAAGGGGCCCCGCAGCGACGCTACTCACAGCACGTTCCGCGCCATGGCGGTCGCGCGCCGAGC
>NW_022900939.1:17329782-17369871 GCF_012274545.1 Fukomys damarensis | reverse complement strand
CCCCCACCCCCATCCGCACTCTGCCTCGAATACTCCGCCCACGCACTGAGGCCTCCGGGAGCCCTGCAATCCCCTAGACCCCTTACGCCCGCGCCTGCACTTTCCCACTCTCGTTGTGTGTCCTGCTCTCTGCCATCCCCCACCCCGACCCCCAGCGCAGCGGCGCAGGCCCCCAGTCTCTCCCCTTCTCCTCAACAATTCAAGGTCACAGCCTGGTCAGTGCTGCCACCTTCCAGCTGCCTGGCAGTGGGGGTGGGGAAATAATGAATGGGCTGAGCCGGAATCAGGGGTCTTAGACTCCTTTCCTCCACCTGGCCGGGCAGGTTCCCCCTCCCGGACTCCTAGGCCCCCTTCCCCTAGAAGCTCCGGCAGGCCAGCTCAACACCGCCCGGCTCACTTTCAACCCCCTCCTCCCCCGGCCACACCTCCTTCTAGAGGCCCCTGGCTTCTCCCGGCCTCTCTGTCGGCCCACCCTCTCCACGCCAGGACAGCCCTAGCTCAGGGGATCTCTTTGCTCCCACTCCAAGTCCCTGATTTTCTGTTATTGACCAGTCCCTCCCTTGCAGGAGGGGGTGTCATGCTCCCTCCTGCCTGTCCCCAAGACCCCCAGCTCCTTGGGTTTCCTAATTTCTCAGTCCCTTTAGCTGCCCATCTCCCTGCCAGGCTGGCTGATTTTGCTCTGTACCCCACTGTACCTCCGATGTACTTTGGAGCTAGGGTGGCATGGGTGGGGATGTCAAGCAGTGGTGGTGAGGGAACCCCTGGAAAGATGAAATGTCTCTAGCTGCCCTTGGGGTGGGGAAACCAAGCCTTCAAGTAGGGACAGTGTTGGGCACTGGGGGAGTCTGGAACTGGCTAAGACCAGAGGCATCAGTGAAGAGAGCAGTGCTCTGTCCTAGGGGTTCCTGAGGAGAGTCTAGAGCCCCCCCGCCGCCCTATTCAACGATGAAAATGACGAGTTGGGAGTGGCGGCACACCCTTGTAATCCCAGCACTTGGGAGACTGAGGCAGAAGGATCATTGTGAATTTGAGGCCAGGCTAGGCTTCATAATGAGTTCAAGGCCAGCCTGGACTACACGGTGAGACCCTGTGTCAAAAAAACAGAAAGAGAGAGAGAGAGAGGGAGGGAGAGAGAGAGAGAGAGAGAGAAAGAAAGAAAATGACTGAATTGGGTTGGTCTAGGTTGAAGGTCTTCTTGAAGGTGAGGAACTAGCTGTGACAGTTTTGGGGTGGGGTGGGGAGCACAGATTGTATGCCTGGATGGAGGAGGGAAGGTGATGACAGCAAAGGAGGGCCTGTCTCTGGAGAAGCAGGTGACCAGCACTGTGTGGGATGAAGGGGGTCCAGCTCTCTTTAGCAGGGTCTAGGCAGGGTGAGGGGCCTTGAGGGTGCTGGCTAAACAGGCATTTTCCCAGTAGCAAGTGGCCTGGGACCTCAGCTCCTGAGAATCAGAGGTTCCAGGATCAGGAATCCAGAGCTCACATTTTCTTCTCCTAAAGCACTGATTTTGTGGGTGACCATGTTGTAACCCACAGGTACGATACATTCAGAGATGTGGCCAGAAATTGAATGGGCAAGGAGGGTGCTGGTGGCGTCCTTGGCCAGACCCTCTTGGATACTCAGTCTTGCTTCTCCACTTACCAACTGCCAACCAGATCCTCCATGCAATGCCTGGAATTTCTGAGCACAGAGCTCAGGCCTCACCCCCAGGGTATGTGGCAGCTCTGAGATGCTCTTTCCCTCCTTCCCATCTGTCCCAACACACAAATCCCATTATTCTTTGCTTGCCCCTTTCCTGAGGCCAGCGGCTGAGGTTGCCAGATAAAATATAGTATGCCCAATTAAATGTGAGGTTCGGCTCAACAACTGATTTTTTTTTCTCTTTAAAGAATAGACTAATTTTAAGGAGCAATTTTAGGTTGGCAGAAAAATTGCACAGAAAATAGAATTCCCACAGACCACCCCCTACTTCCAGTTTCCCATAGTATTGATATCTTAGTGTGTTCCAATGTTACAACTTGCAAAATAGTATTGATATATTACTACTAATGGCTCACCCTTGCATAATGTCCTTGCGTACCATTCAGTTTGTCATACAGAACAGTGTCACTGCCTGAAGACCCCCCCCACCTTGAGCCACCCTTTCGTCCATCCCTTCCCCCAGTCCCTGGCAGCCAGGGATCTTTCACTTTCTCTACTGTTTGCCTTTTTGCCTTTTATAGAATGTCATTCCTTGGATTCTTACAGCCTGGCTTCTTTCAGCTAGTATATGCATTTCCGCTTCCTCCATGTCTTCATGGCTCTTCACTGCGCTTTCTTTTAGGGCTGAATAATATTGCTTTGTCTGTGTATACCTCAGTTTACCCATTCATCTATTGAAAGACCTCTTTGTTGCTCCCAAATTTTGGCATGTAGGGGCAGAAAAATGTGACCCCTTTCCTCCCACTGCAACAAAAGACAGGCTAACAAGAGAAAAGCATGACAGTTAGGTCATCAGTGTTTTACTTGTCCAGGGATCCTTCAGAAACAGAGATCCAAAGACTCAGGGAGAAGTGTCCACACTTATGCTTAGGTTTGGTGAAGCATAGAAAGCCATGTAGATGTGTGACTGGACAGAGGGTGGAACCTGATGGTAATGGACTGACAAGGACCCCACAAGGCCTGTCTGTTCAGATTCTTCTTGGTCCCTGTGTGTCCAGCCTTCCTCTCAGGTATAGGGCCGCACCTTTTCTAGAATGCAAGCCTTGTGACCTACATTCTTTTGACCAGCTCCTACACAGAAAGGTCAAGAGAGGTTAGAGTAACATTTCATGGTTTTAATGGTTGGCTTTGGAGGAGAGAGGCTATAATTTCTGTGACTCACCTTTGGAAGAGAGACTCTGGTCTCCATGGCCTATTGCGGGAGAGGAAGAGTGAGAGATAAAAGAAGGAGTGGGTCAGAGGGAGTCTTTGCTTCTGCAGCTCTTCCTGGACCTCAGGCCACATCCCTGGGTGGGGCAAAGCACCAGGCAGGTGGTGGTGAACAGAGCTGCCATGTATACCTCTGTGTGTGCTGATGTGACCCCACATTTTCAGCTCATCTGAGGATCACCTAGGAACTGGCTGCTTCATAAGGATCCTTAAAGGGGTTGAGACCAGCAGTGCACAGTTCTCTTTATCCACAGAGTGTGTTCCCAGAGGGAGACAGTCCCAAACCAACAAGTGGATACATCAGATGCTTAGGGACATATGCTTGAAGGAGATGAAAAAATATTGTGGGAAAGGGTAACAGAGCTGGAAATTTAAAATGAGGTGGTCAGAGATGTCCCTCCCTATATATTGCACGTACAAAGGCTCTGTGGTGCAGAAGGTCTATGGTGAACAGGTGCCTTCTCCTCTTCTGTCCCTTCTCTGTGGCATCTAAGGGACAAAATGTTCCCCAAAGGGCAGAAGGTGGGGCAGGAGCTTAGAAAATGATCCTGGAGAGGGGGCAGCATCTTCAGGAGCAGGAAGCTGGTCAAGGAGGTGCCCACAGACCAGCCCATGTACCTTGGGTCTCTGCTGCCCAAGCAGGGAGTACTATTGGCTGAGATGGAGAGAAACAAGGAGGGAAGGAGCTAAGGGGTTGTGGGATTGATGGGTAGCTGATTCTGAGGTGCTTCTTAAAGGTAGCAACTGCTACCACATTGCCATTTACCCACTCTGCCCTAGTACAGGCCTCCCACCAGTAGGGCTGCCCATCCATTTGGAAGGCACTGGGTAAGTATCAGAAAGCTCTAGGTTCGCTCAGGTAAGGGCTGCAGGCTGGGGTCCACTTGCCTTTCCCCAGCACCTGCAGGGGTCTTGCCCTGACTCAGGTGCATAGTGGCTTAAGGGCTCTGAGCACACCACATTCCCAGAACCCAGGTCATCCATGTCTGGTCTATACATAGGATCTGAAGCAGCCAGATGCAGAAACACGCTTGCCAGGGGGCTTCTAGGCCTGAAGGATAGAAAAATCTAGAGCTCACTTTCCTTTCTAGAAGCTCTGTCTGCTCCTGCCCCTGGGGCTGGTGCCTCCTGGGCCCTGTGTCTGACTTTCACTCAGCTGTTACCCTGGAAGACAGGAGTGGGTTATCTCTAGCTAGGCTATGGGACTGAGAGCTCAGTCACAAGTGGTTGTTGCCACTCTTTTCCGCCCTGGCAAAGCTAGTGTAAAGCATGGTGTCTCCTCGGTTTGCTCTTACAAGTGTTTGCATTTGGGGGGGGTATATTTATTTGTTGCTTGTATTTCTGATTCTGTAACTTGTCTTTTGCTCATTTTTCTATGGGCTGAATTATGTCTCCCCTTTAAATTCACATGTTGAAATTATAGGAGGACATAATTTAGTGGGTGCCCCGTCACTGCAGAATATGATTGTCTTTGGCTATAGAGTCATTGTGAAGCAATTAGGTTAAAGTGGGTCACTAGGATGAGCCCTAATCCAGTTGACTGGTGTCCTCATAGGAAGAGGAAACTGGGACACAGACGGGAAGGACCAGAAGAGAAGAGACTACCTACAAGCCCAGGGAAGAGGCCTCAGGAGGATCCAGGCCTGCAACACCTGCATCTCAGACTTCCAGAATTTGAGCCAATAAATGTCTGCTGCTGAAGCCACCCAACTGTGGGGCTTTGTTATAGTGGCCCTAGCAGACTAATTAGGGTGGGTAGTGTTTTCCTTATGCATTTCCAAGTTCATTTAACATTTTGGTTATATTACCCCTCATCCATCATATTTGATTCAAAGCTACTTCCCATTTGTCATTTGCCTTTTAATTTTTAAAACAGCTTTTGTGAAGCATCATTAGCAGTCTCCTCTTTCAAGCAGAGTCTCATCAGTCTTGACATATGTAGCCACCATGAAACTACAGTTAAGAGGGCTGGGGATTTAGCTCAGAGGTTCCGCCGCCTGCCTCACAAGCCCAAGGACCGAGGTCAATCCCCGGTACCAAAAAACCAAAACAAAACAAAAAAAAAAAGAAAATCACCATCAAGAGAGAGAGCTTCCTTTGCTCACAGCAGCTACCCGAGCTTTGTCCCTGCTGCGGCTACAGGCAGTGGTCCCTACTGCCACCTCTGGACACTCCAGCTCCTCTGCTAGGGCACATGAGGGCTCTTTCTGATATCTGACGATTAAAGCCATGCTGCTAGTTGCAGTCACACAGAAGCCTTGTAAGACTGTGTACGTCCTTTCTTCCTGGGAGAGACCTAGAAGTAAAATGAGGGCTTGCGTTGGGAGGTGTGTGTTTAACCATTTCATCTCTCCTTCAGGGCTGCCGCCCCCATCCTTGTCCACATTCGATTGTTAGTCTTTTAGCTTTAGCCTTTCTTGTAGATGTACAGTGCTATCTAGTGATTTTATTTTATGTCTCTCCAATGACAAATGGTATGAGCATTTCTCCACATGCGTTTTTTCTCCATCTTGCTTAGTAAGGTGTCTGTTCAAAGCTTTGTCCTTCATCTTTAAATTGAATTGTCTGTTTTCTTGAATTTGGGGAGTTCCTTGTATATTCTGGATCAGGCCCTGATTTTCTTTCATAGCAAAGATTCTCTTTCTGTCTGTAGTTTGTCTTCTTAGTCTCTCTACTGTTGTCATCTGAAGAACAAATTTAAAAATATTTTGAATTCCAGTTTGTCAATTTGTTCTAAGAAGTGTGCTTTTGGTATTGTGTCTGAGAAATCTTTGCATAATTCAAGATCACAAAGATTTTTTTCTCACGATTTTAGGTTTCTGGTCTTACATTTAGAACCATTTTTGAGTAAATTTCTATATACCGTGTAAAACAACGTTTTTTGTTTTTTGTTTTTTTCATTTTGTTTTGCATGTGGATACCCAATTGTTCCAGCATGATTTCTGGAAAAACCATTTGTGTACTGAATTACTTTTTTGCCATTGTCAAAAGTCGATTGTCTGCATGGACATGGGTTTATTTCTTGACTATGTTGTTCCTTTGATCTTTTTTACTATTTACGCCAATACTGCCCTGTTTGGATTACTTTAGCTGTACACTAATTCTTAGGATGTTAGCTCTTTGGTTTTATTGTTCTTGTTCAAGAATGTTTGCTTTAACCTGTCAACATAAATAACAATCAGAGAGATTCTCCAAAGAAGAATGATATTTATTGAGGATGTCATGGTATGGGTGTATTCAAAGAAGTTGAGGCAAAGGGAAACTTTTAAAATGAAAAAAAGGAGAAATTTACGTAAGCTGCTTGGGTACAGAGTTTGTTTGTAGGTCTCAGAGGCCCCAAAGCGGGCACTGGCGTCAGCCCCCCGATAGAGGTACTGGTGCCAAGCATGTGTTCCATCCGGAGAATCTTGTCTGAATTGCTCCAGGCTTAGAGAATGTTAAAGATAAACTTTGTTACAGAAATCTGTGCGTACGTGCATATGTGCGAAGAGAGCAAAACACTGGGTGTGTGTGTGGAATGAGAAAGAATCTTTGGTGGGACTTGAGAAAATCCCTGAGAAACTACTTATCTCAGCCCAGCAGGCAGGAGCCCTTTATGACTTCCCGGCTCTTGCTCTGTCTGGATCTGACAAAAACAGTTTTATCTTGGCATCTGCTAGTTTCACAATCCACACAAATTTTACAACCCATCTGTTAATTTCTAGAAATTTAGAGAAAATGAACATCTTATCAGTACTGAGCCCTTGAATGCACAGATTCTCTCTATCTCTCTATTCAGGTCTTCTTTAATTTCTCTCAGTGATATTTTGTGCTTTTTAATGCGGGTATTTCACAACTCTTGTCGAATTCATCCCTAAACAGCGCATACTTTTAATACTAATAGAAAGCGGTGTTTTTAAAGTGTCAATATCTGATGTTTCAATGTCACTTTACAGAAACCCAGTTGAGTTTGTATATCGATCCCACAACCTAGTTGAGCGCACTATTGCAGCATTTTTTAATAGATTCTTTTGGATTACAAAGTCATGTTATCTGTAAACAAAATAGTTTTCACCTTCCTTTCTAATCTCTATGGCTTTTATTTCTTCATACCAAGTTAGAATAACAAGAACCCCCAGGACAGCACTGTTTGGGAATGATGAGAGCAAATATTTCATCTTTTTCTATTTCTTAGCAAGAAAAATGTTTAATCTTTTCACTGTTAGTTGTGAGGTTTTCATATGTATCCTTTATTAGGCTAAAGAAGCCCGTCTAGTCCTAGTTTGTTGAGAGCTTTTTTTGCTTTGCTTCAGTTGGGAATGGATGTTGGAGTTTTTCAAATGCTTTCCTGTACCCTCTGAGATGATCCTGTGCTTTTTCTTTTTCAGCTGTTAATAGAGTGAATCACTCTGCTTGACTTTCCAATGTTACACTCTCCCTACATTCCCGAGAACACCCACATCTGATCATAGTGTATTATTCTCTTTATAGACAGTTAGATTCTACCAGGTAAAGTTTTACTTTGAATTTTTGCATTTACTGATGAGGGCTCTTGGTCCATACTCTTCTTTTGTTGTACTCTTTGGTTTTTGCATCAGAGTGATTCTGACCTCATAGAATGTAGTTGGAAAGTATTCTCTTCATTTTAATTTTCTCAGAGAAATTGTATTTAATTGGTATTTTGGAGAAGTTGTGGTAGAATCCACTGGTAAGGCAGTGTAGGTCTGTATTTTCCTTGATGGGAAAGTTTCTAACTAAATTCTGTAGGCACAAGAAGATACAGGCCATTCTGGTTCATTGTTTTTCTTGAATAAGCTTTGGTATTTTGAATTAAAAAAAAAATCTGTCCATCTCATCTAACTTGTCAAATTTATTGGCAAAAATTGTTTAAAATATTCCCTTAGAATCTGTAATAATATTACCTTCCTCTTTCCTGGCATTGGTAATTTTTATCATCAGATTAGTTCGAAATTTATTCATTTTATTATATTATCAAAGATCCAGATTTTTACTTTCTTGATCTTTTTCTGTTGCTTTTCTATTTTTTATTTCATCCACTTCCACTTGATCCTTGCTATTTCCTTATTTCTTTTTTTCTGCTTACATTGGGTTCAACTTGCCTTTCTTTTTCTATTTTCCTTACGATGAAAGCTGAGTTTACTGATTTGAGACCTTTCTACTTTCCAACACAGGCACCTGGTGACACTCCTTTCTGCAGGTGCTGCTTTTGTGCCACTCCCTGAGTCTCCTTGTGCTGTACTTTTGGTTTACATTCTGTTGAGAATGTGTCCTAATGTTCTTTATGATTCTTTGACTCATGGATTATTTAAAAGTATGCTATTTAGTTTGCAAATACTTGGGGCTTTTCCAAGGATCTTTCTGTTACTGATTTATAATTTAATTCCATTTTGGTCAAAACATATAATTCACATGACTTGAATCTTTCTCAACCTATGGAGGTGGGTGCGGAGGCCCAGAGCCTGGTGTGTATTGATGCCTAGTCTGAGGGAACTCAGAACCTGTGTTGGAGTAGAACATTCTACTGATGTCAGTCAAGCCCAGTGGCTGATGGTGCTGCCCAGGTCCCCTCAGTCTTTGCTGGATTTTGTCCTACTAGTTACAGGGAGAGAGGTATTGGATTTTCTCACCATTGCTGTGGATTTGTCCCTTTCAGTTCCATTAGTTTTTACTTCATTATATTTTCAAGCTGTATTATTTCTTTTAACCTATATGTGGCTATATTTTTTTGTAGGCAACACAGTCTGACCACTTGCTTCTTAACTGGAATATTTAGACTTTTTGTTTTATTTGTTTTGGCCTCTGAAGACAGAACCCAGGATCTCCTGCATGCTAAACACATAATCTACTGCTGACCCACACCCTTCCCTGTAGACTTCGAACATTTAATGCACTCATTGCTAGGGATGGACTTGGGCCATGGCCTTGTTAACTGCTGACCCCTGGAGGAGGCTCAGCAGGACTACAAGATCTCTCACTGTAGCCCTAGTTGCTTTGGGCTTCTCAGATCCCAGGCTCATCTTGTCCTCTCAAGAATGCAGGGGCCTCCGCCTCAGCTCCCCCTTTCCTGCATGGAGCCTGGAAACTCTCGTAAGGAAGTGAGCTGGGCTGTAAACTCGAGGCCCACTGGACGGTTTCCCCTTTCTCAGGATCATTGTCCAGCATTGACTGATATCCAGTGCCTTGAACACCATTGTTCACATATTTGTGTCTGTTCTGTTTTGTTTTGTTGGTGTTGCAGGCAGGCGGTTAAATCCGGTCTCTGCTAATCCATCTTCGACAGAAGTGGAAACTTGCCTTTTCATTTTGATGGACAATTTTTCAATATACAGAAACTTGAAATTTTTAAGTAGTGGAATTTCCTAAATGTTTTCTTTCCCTCCACTATGCTTCCATTACTTTTAAGCTGAGACAATGCTTACTAGCATGAATGCAAATAAAAACCTAAATATCTCTCTAGCTTTATTTTTAACATTTTTTCACATTGAACTAATTCTCCAGGAATGTACCTTGGCCTTTAGTGTACAGTGAAAATCTCATTCCCTCTTTTTTTTCTCCCAAACATGAATTTGATTTTCTCCACCTCTTTGTAAAAATGTTTTTAAAGCAAGGTCTTACTGTGTAGCCAGGCCAGCCTTGAATTTGCCTTCCTCTTGTCTCAGCTTCACAAGTGCTATTATTATGCGTGTGCTATTTCACTCGGCTCTCTTCCTTCTTTCTTAAATACCCTCCTGCTTTGACCTCTCTTCCTTCTTTCTTAAATACCCTCCTGCTTTGACCGAGAGGTGCCCAGATTCTTATGTACACCTGTGCCATGCTGATAAATTCTGTAGAAACAGAATAAACTTTACCACCTGCAGAAGCTGAGGGTGTGGGAACTATGAGTCCTGAAGTCATGGTGGAGCTGCTGTTGAGTAGCTGTGCGATTTGGGACTTTGCTTGACCCCCTCTGAGATTGTTTGCTCTTCTGAAAATCTCTAGTTGTGTGAGTCCACCTCCTCTACCCCTGTGAGGTAAGGGCTGTAGGGCAAAGGCCAGAAATGTCTGTTCAGCACTTACCAGGAGCACTCCATCTGATCTAGATGTACATTTTCTTAGGGATCCCTGCCGATTTCTTCTTCTATATGAATTTTTGATTCATCTTGCCAAGTACTCCCCCGCAGCCACCCTTCACCCCCCAACAACAAATCCTGTTAGAATAGGGCTGCACATCTGGTAAACCTGGACATGAATTTTGGAAAAACTGAGTTTTGTAAAACTCAAGAGTATGATGTGCTGTTGCCTTTGTTTTGTTGGAGTTTTATTTTCACGTTTCAGCAAAGGTTATTTTCTTCCTACAGACCCCAAGTGTTTCTTAAGAGGGCTGTTGCTAGGTACTTTTGTGTGCTTGATTACTGCTCTTTTGAGGTGTGTTGTGTGTGTGTGTGTGTGTGTGTGTGTGTGTGTGTGCGTGTGTGCGTGATTTCTTTTTTCAAGATTGAAGTTTAAATTCTACTTTATCTTCTGACTAGTTGTTGGTGGAGAATAATAAAAAGATATTGATTTAAAGTATATATTTTGCATCTGGCAGCTTTCCTGAATTCTCTCATTCATTCCGAGAGCTCTTCCGCTGCTCTCTGGGGGCTGCAGGAATGTGGTGTTGGTCTCCTCCTTTCCAGAAGTTATACATCTTGTTTCCCTTTAGCATCTTTTGCATTGTCTTCGATTCCCAAGCCAGGCGGAGCAGTAATGGTAAAAGCAGGTATCCTTTCGTGTTCCTGCCCGGCTGGAATGTGCAGGCCCCACCCGAGAGGAGAGATAAAGGAAGGGCTTATTTATAGTTCTCTATAGATTCTTGAGCTTTTGCTTTGTTTTGTTCTCACAAATAAAAGTTGACTTTTAACAGTGTCCTTCCCCACACAGTTAACAGTTACGAACTGTTCGAGACATATCAGAGGCATCAATAAAAACAGGAAACACCAGCACTGCCCTCCCACACAGGCGTAAGTGGTGAAACGTGAGGAGTCCGCCCATGTTCTTTGTGGCCCTGTGCCAGGGCACCACCACCGCTTGGGAGAGGACCCTTTATCGGAATCACGTGTTCCACAAATCCAGGCACATATGATTTATTTTTTAAATTGTATATGAATAGTCTCATAACAGCTCTTTTCCTTTTTCACCCTGCTTCCCACTCCCAGCCCCTGTGAATCCTCCAGCCTCTGCAGCAGTGGCCTCCCGGGCTTGTAGAGGTTTTCTGTGCCATCTGAATGCACCACAGGTGACCTACCTACCCATACGCCCCTTGATGAGTGTTCAGAATCTTCCCACCTTTGTGCAAAATTACCAGCACGCATCTACACCCAGCAAAAAAATTGCTAGACCTGGCAGTTCCCCTCCCCAAGCCAGCCAGGTGGAGCCAAGTGGCTTCCCACACCTTCTTATTCACACACCTTCTCCCCAACAGCCCAGGAGGCCCACAGCTTCTTCACTGGCTGCTGTCAGACTTGGTGCCTCCTCTCTGCCACCTTCCTGAGCCATCAGAGACTCAGCTGAGGCCATGTGTCCTGAGAATAAAACCCTCCTGCGAGTGTGCAGTCAAGCCTCTGCATGATATTTAATATCAAGTCCTTACAGTCTCTCCATCTATAACAATCCACTGCTTTTTTTTTTTTTTCAGTTTTAGTGATAGTTTGGAAGAGTATGAGACAGTAGTCACAAGAGTGTCCTATGCTCTGGATGTGTCTGGTAGATTCTCCACAGTTTGGTTCAGGCTGGAGGTTTCAGTTGAGAATATTGCTTGGAAAAGGTCCTGTTACTCCCAGAGCAATTCCTGAGAGCTATGTGATGTGCATTTGTATCAGCACTGGTGACACCGAAGATCAACCAGTTATTCAAGATGGACACTGCTAGCTATCTCTGTTTTAACTTCAAGTGATCAGCTAGGTGGTACATTGAGATTGAATACTCAACTCCCATGAACTTCTTCCTGTGGACCTGAGCATCTGCCAACAATCCTTGCATTAATGGCTGCAATGGGTGCTTTTCGAATTCTGTCTTTTGACCTGCACATATTAGCTGTGTACTGCAAAGATAAGCCTTTCCTGGCCTGACTCACACTTCTTCCTCCAGTGGGAAATGGCACCTTTAGGTGCTTTTAATTTAATTTTCACCAGAAATCTTTTTTGCAGTTTTTAGCTCCTCGTCTTCATAAACCACTTGTTTAGCCTGTGCCCATTCTGTTCAACTGCTTACCTTTTTTTCATAATGGTATCCTAGCTCTTGCTAGATATTGAATACAGTTGTTTTGAAAAACATTCTCTGCCTAGGTGAACTTTAGTCAGACTCCTGAACCTCCTCCTGGGCTCACCTTTGTACTTTCTTGTTAAACCCAGTTGCAGTCAAAGAACCCTATTAAGTCTGATTATCAAGAATCCCACATCTTCCATATCTGATCACCTTCCCTATCTGGTCAGATTTTTCATTCTCCACCACCTGCGGGTGATGTTTAATCTTCTGCCCTTCTGTTCAGCAAGAATTTTGTTAAGTCACTTTAGGCAGATACTCTTTACCCTGATGTCCTTTTAGCTATTTTCCATTCACTCCTTGGGCTCTAAATCCTAACTGCCCATTGTGTGTTCCAGATTGAGCCCAATTTCCCCCACTTACACAAGACCCCTTGGTAGATCACCCTGGATCTATCATAATGGGCCTGTAAAAGTCTTCCTAACTGGGCTTTGAACAGTGTCATTGGATTTTTTTTCTCCTGAAACATACTAATAATCCCTAGTTGCAGTTGTCTTTTAATGTCTTTCAATAGTTTTTGGTTGATTTTTCTTTTTAAAATTTCTCTGTAATTGTTTTGTAGGTCTTTTGTTAGATTTATTCTTATCATGGTTTTAAAGTTTCTATTGTAAATGGTATCTTAAAACATTATGCTTCCTACCTCTAGCTAGTGCACGGGAAGGTATTTAGTTTTTGTATCTAATGCTCACAGCGCCCCCACCAGACTCTGATCCATTCTAACAATTAATTCAGGATTGTACATTCCCTTGGGTTCCTTTGTGGACAACTATTTGATTAAGAGTGATTTTTTTTTTCTCTCTCTTGTTGACCAGATCATGTTTTTAAAATTCATTTTTCTTGTTTAGGACAGGCTCTGTCTATCTGATGTAGATGTAGAGAAGCCAACATTCTGCCTCATTCTTTTTTTCTCTCTCTCATTCTTGGTTACAAAGAACCTCTTCCAGCACTCTACCACAGAGGGTAACATTTGCCATAGATCTTATTTTTCAGGGGTAGGGGATGCTGAGAATTGAATCCAGAGCCTCTTCGAACTAGGAGAGTACTCTAGCACTGAGCTACAACCCCAGTTGCGGTTTTTTTTGTTTTGGTTTTTTTGTTTTTGTTTTTGTTTGTTTGTTTGTTTTGTAGCCTTTAAACTCATGTACTATGAATATGAATTAACATCATTCAGGGTTTTTTAGTTGTTTTGGGGGGCTTTTTTTGGTACCGGAGATTGAACTCAGGACTTGCGCTTGTGAGATAGGTGCGGTGCCACTGAGCTAAACACCCAGCCGCTCAGTTTTTTTTAAATATAACACTCTTTTTACATTAGAGAGCACTCCTTGGTCATGATGGAACTTTAACAAATTCTGTGTTTTTTTGCTTTAACCTGTAGTTCATTGTCTTTACAATGAATCAAACTATTCAAGGGCTACTTTTCACTCTGATTTAATCCTTTAATCCTTTCTCCTGGGAATTGGTCATTTTACCCAATTTTCAAATATATTGTCATACTGTTGTTTATGGTGCTTTTTTGCTATAAATTGTGTTCCTGAACTCTGTAACTGTGCTCCTCCTGTCATCTGAATATTGTCCCCATCTTCTCATCTTTCTGATTAGTTATCATGTTAGACGATGGACTGTTTTACTAGTCCTTTTCCAGAACCGACTTTTTGACTGTTAATTTTCTGCATTAATTTGGGGCTTTTATTTTATTAACACCTTTTCTGTTTCTTATCATCTCTGTTTCTTAGTCTAGTTTTTTATTAATTTGCTAATTTCTTGAGTTGCCCCTGAGACTCATGAACATTGAAGGCTTTTGTTCCCTTCCCCAGTATAAGCACCAGGGGCCCGTTTCCCGCTTCAGTCCTGTTCCAGTGGGGCCAGGATCCATTATCGTTGGGTCCTAAGTGCTTCCTGCCTTCCTCTATGACTTCCTCTCCCATCCAGAGCATTCAGCTGTGTTTTTACAGTTCTAAACATATGCCAGAAGAGACTACTTCTGTTGGCTTCGGGCTTGGCTGGGACATTCCTGTTGTTGGGACTTTGTCGGAATTTGCTTTGCGTCCTATCTAAGGTCAGCTTTGCCAGCGTTCACACGCATTCCTGGCCTGGGGGAACAGCATTCCAACCATGTCCATTCCATCAGTTGTTTTTCGAATTGCGCACGTACTACTGCCTTGCTTTTGTACCCTTGATCTGTCGCTTGCTTTGAGATGTGCACCCAGAACTGAGATCTGCACATTTTTCCTGTGATACCACCGTTTGCCTTCTGAATCGACACCGGTACCTGAGGCATGGAACCTCCTGCCTGTCCCCAGCAGAGAAGCTTGCCTCCTGTCATTTCTTCGCTGGCCATTGCCTTTCAGAACAAGGCAAGGAGGCAGACTGGTGACATGAACAGATGGATTCTATCACTTACTGTATTAGAGTCATGTATATAATGCATACACAATATATCTTTGCATTACTGAAAGTGTACTTGGTCCCATTTCCCACATTCAAACCCGTGCCGTATGGGTCTGTTGAAGGATACAAGGGTGTGTGTGAGTTGTGTATGTAGCAGCAAGGGGCCTGGGGTGTGTTTATGGATGTGTGCTAGGGTGTGCCCATATGTGTAAGAAGCTGTTCTTGTGAGGGGCCACGGATGTGTTCATAAGTGTGTGTTGGGGTTTCAAAGAGTCTCTGCTGGGCGTACTTCAGTGAGGCTCCTGTGCCTTCTCCCGGGCCCTCTGTGCTGTGCACAGAGCAAAAGCTCTGATACCTGATCAATCCCATATCTGGCAGGATTTTTCCTCCTCTGCCACCCCCAGTGGGCTCTGATTTGCCCTTCAATGGGAATCCTGTTCACTTGCTTAAGGATCTTTTTTCTACTCTGATGTCTCTTTTTAGTTATTTTTCTACCTACTTGTCTCGGGCTCTTAATCCAACTTGCCCACACTATATTTAGGGTTGAGCCTAATCTCCCTCCACTATAAGACACAGGCACAAGGTCCCTAGACCTATGGTGATGGTCCTACGGATAATCTTCCTTACTGGGCTTTGACAAGTGTCACTGAATAATTTTTTTCTTTAATAATATACACATATGGCTTGGTGCCTACGTGCTAGGGTGTTCATACAAAGATGGGGGCCACCCTCCTCTTTGGATGTGTGGCAGGGTGACTACACGTACACACGCGCTATCTGGATCTTCTATCTTGACATTGAGGTCCTGGTACCAGCACTGCTGCAGCCTGGAGGGGCCTCCCTCCCTGTCTCTGCAGGCAGACACAGACCACCACCGCCCCAGGGCTTCCTGGAGAAGCAGTTCTGGACAAACACCTTCCTGTATGAATGCTTTGCTGTAGGGCCTTGCGTCTTGATCCAATTTCTGTGATTTATATTTTCCATAATTCTATTTGGTCAGGACTTTCAAATTTATTACACAGTTGTGCACTGTGTTCCCTTATAATATAGAAAAACACTCTGTGTTTGCCATATTTGCTTTCTCGCTGGAAACGTGCTCTTTTACTTTCCTCCTGCCCTTGATGTGCTGAGCCAGGAAGAGGAGCCCAGTGTGCCCTTGTGAGTGGGCTCCCAGTCTGCCCCACCCTCCTGGGGTCAAAGTCTGCAAAGTCTCCCGGAAGGCTGGGCTTCTCCTCCCTGATCCTCCCAAGGAAAAACTCCTCTGCCCCAAATGAGTTTCAGAGCAGGCCCTCTCAGGGTGGATGAAGCCCCCATCTGGCTTGGAGAGCCCTAGGGCAAGAGACAGGAGTGTCTAGGGGTGAAAAGCCCCTGACAGGGAGAGTGGTGGCAGCATCCTGGAGCTGTGTCTGGGCCCCTGGCTTGTGTCACATCCATGGATAATGGACAGAATGCACCCTGTGCTCTCTGGAGCTGGTCCCTGAGGAGGGCACCCACCAGAAGCTCCTGCCTGCAGGTAGCCCCAGCCCATGCACCACCCTTCCATCCCCTATGCACAACAGTCCACTTGGTGGAGGGAGGCCTGCTGCTTTATTCACAGACCCCAGGGGGTAGATGCAATGAGGGCAGAGACATGAGGGGTGTTCTGGGGTGGCCCCTCCACCCCCAGGATCATCCTGGAGCTCCAGAAGTAGCCTGAGTGCAGGAGCTAGAAGATGCCATGTTGTAGTAAAATGCCCCAGGGCCCAGAGTGAGCCAAGGCAGGGAGTCTCTGCCACAGGGGGCCTCTGGGCTCTTTTACTTCCAGCGCCCACCGACTTTGCCTTTGGCTGGGGTGCCGGCCTTCTTGCTGCTGCAAATGGGAAACAAGTTTTTTTTTTTAAGGTCAGAGAGACTAGCTAAGCCCAGGAAGGAGAAGCTAGCAAGGCAGGCCTTTCCCCAGCCCCCAGCCCCTAGCCCCAGGGTAGAACTTCAACCCTGGTCTCCACAGGTGGCTCTCAAGATAAGAGCCCAGCCAGGCAGCGGGCAGTGTGCTTCCCTAGCACACCGGCTTCACTGCAGTCCAAGCATCACTGACTCACCTGTACCTGATTGGGCCGGACCTGGGACTTAGTGTGGTTAGGTAGGAGTTAGTGTGCAAACCAGGGTCCTGCACTCTATCCTCCTTGCCTTGCCTGGGGGGCTACTGCAGACAGACTCCGGCCTGGAGACTCTCTCAGCACAGGACAACTATTTTCCCTGAAAAGTCTGTGCTCTCTAGATGGCAACCAAGGTGGCTGTCCTCAGGCTGTCCTATCTAAGGCCCTCTGTATGCCAGTGTGCTTGGAGGAGCTGGGAACAGGGTGAGGGCGAGACAGGTAGGAGGACAAGAGTGCTGAACCTCTGAGAGTTGGAGCAGTGGGACCTCTGGTGGTGACAGCCACGCCCTCACATTCTTACACTCGTGCACATGCGCATTATGCATACACACTTGCACGCACATGTCCCTGACCCGCACGACAGGCTGGGAGGCTATGGGGTCTCCTTCACCAGCCCCTTCCCTGGAAAAGGAACCCATATCTGGGAGCAACAGGGACGTCAAGGGAGGAAAAGAAGGAGCCTGGGAAACTGGGACTCCAAGAGTACCTAGGACATTGCAGGGCTTGGATGTGACAGTACCCAGGCTAGGTTTAGTGGCAGGACCTCAGTGTGGTACATCATCATTGCACCTGAGTACAGGCCCAGAGGTAGGGTGCAGCTGCTGCAACGAGTCCCAGTGCCCGAAGGGGCATGATTCCGTGGATGGAAAGTGCAAAGCCTGGCCCCTGAATTCCCTACTGCAAGTCACCTCTGAGGGTGGAATGCTGTGGGGTGTCCAGGCGGTCTATGCCAGGCTACTCAAAGGGCACTTAGAGTCACCACACTCTGGGAACCTCCTGGCTGCCCTGTCCCTGCTGGCTGCCCCAGATGTGGGAGGAGCCCCACGTGATCCTTCTTGTATTCAGGTGAGAAAGGAACACCCAGGTCCGAGGCACAGGGCTTGGACATGCTGGATAAGGGGCCTGGCCATGTTAGTTTTGTTACAGCTCTGCTGAAGGCTGGCTGCCACTGACCCTTACACAGGGCCAAAATGACCAGGCCCTAGGTAAGGCACACAGTGGCTGGCCCTGTGGGACCCTGTGCCCAATGCAGAGGGAGATGGGCCAGGCTACTCACTGCTTCTGGGCTTGGTCGATGCGGCTTCTGAGCGTGGTGATCTGTGAACAACACAGGCAACTTACTGTGACAGGGACCCAGGAGGCCCAGGCTGGGCATGGTGAGCAAATGCCTGTCTTTACCATAGTGCAGGACAGGCTGTGGAATCCCCACTGAGGTGTTGCAGCCTCCTGTGGCAGCACCAGGGCCACTGGCTTCCTTGGCCACTGTCCCTTGACCTGCTTGTGTCTAGGCTCACTCTTGCTGGCCTGAACAGCCTAGGCTATCACACACAGCAGCTCTGGAGCTGGCCACTTACCTTCTCACTGCAGCAGGATGTGGGGCCCTCATGGGGTAGGGTGGAGGTGAGGCCTGAAGACCCCTCCTACCCAGCCCTGACCCCTGACCTTCCTATTCCTGTGCCTCCACTCCCCACTCCTGACTTATGGCTGAGGTGTCCTGTGCCAGGAGAATCTCCTGAGAAAGTGAGGCCCTGTCTTGCCAGCCAGTAAGGGCAGTGGGCCAGCCTCAAAGCCACTGAGGGAGGCAGGAGGGAGGAGCCAAGGCAGCAAGGAAGAGAGAAGACCATGAGGGCTCCAGCCCTGGCCGCCAGCATCCTTGCAAGCTACCCAGATCTGTGCCATGCGAGAGGCACACCGTGCATTGCACACCCATGAGCCTGGCCCATGGTAAACTCTGGCTACTCACAACTTGGCCAGCATCTCCACTCTGGCCCGGACAGTCATGATCTAGAAAAACCAAGATGGTTATGGGGCTGGGTAGGCAGCTGAGGTTTTGAGGCTTGCCATGGGCCTGTTGAGCCTAGCAATGGCCCTTGAGGTTCTCTGAACCCCTGGGAACCTGACATGGGTAGAATATGTCAGAGTTCCCAACTCAGCTGTGAACAGCAAGGAAGCTTGGGCCAGCCTAAGGGTAGCCTTGAGCGAGAGGGATCTGTCTCCTCATAGGGACGGCTCAGGGAGTGGCACATTGTCCCGTTTCTCTGTCAGAAGGGACACTGAGGGATAGGTTGACAGCCCGCCCAGGGCTCCAAGGAGGAACCGGGATTTGCAGGTGTCTGTCTTGGTGGCCTTGGAAGGTGCCCCTGTACATGCCCTGTGGGCAAAAACTGCCTTCCTCAGGGATGCTGGAGGGTAAGGGAGGGCAGCATGGCCCTGATGGTGAAGCTCAGGGTCATACATCTGCACAGGACATTTATGCACCTAGGACTGGTGTCTCTACCTGGGTCTTCAGGCCTCCCTAGATGGGAAAGCTGTAGGCACCAATCCTAGCCCCTGGTGCCCCTGGGCTGACTCTGCAGCCCACCCTAGGCAGGATCCCTCTGACACTCAGCTTGACTCTCAGTGCTGGCATCCACGTGGGTGGGTTCCCTGTATGTGAGCCCCTTCAGCACCTCTAGCTGCCAGCAGGGCCTAAGCTCAGCCTCCTTCCCAGCTGCAGTGGGAGTTGTGTGCCACCCCCATTCTGGTTGCTGTGAGGAAGCAGATGCCTTGGGGGTTGCTATGGTGGCCATAGGGTCCATGTTGATGGCTAAAGGTGTAGGATGGTGCTGGGGGGCTGTCTCAGAAGACAGCCTTGAGCAGTGGTCCCCAGCCAGGCTCCACGAGGACAGCTTGCCTGGGTTCCTTGGGCCCAGGCCCTGGGGCAGGGAGCAGACAGAGAGGATAATGGGATTCAGGAAGGTAGCTGCTCACGCTGGCAGATGAGACCTGGGGGAGCCCACGGGTTGAATGTCTGGACTCACGTCATACTTCTGGCGTTTTAGCTTCTCTCCAAATTCGAACTTATCAGTCTCTAGTTGATACAGGGTGTCCCAGAGCTCCTTGGCCTTGTCCCTGGAGGGCAGAACGAGGCTGGGAGGGCTAAGCCTGAAAGGCAGGCTCAAACCCCTGCACTTCTTCAGTTAGCACAGAGAGAGCTGGGCTTTATTGGCCTTGCCCCTGGCACCAGCCCCTCACCTCAGCTTGTCATCACTGAGATGGTCAATGTTGAGTGGCTTGCGCCTCTCTGCAAGGATCTTCTTCTTCATCTCCCGTGCTGTCTGCTTCTTGCCTCTCTTCTGATCAGCCTGAAGGGAACAGGCAAGAAGGAGGGGCCTGGTCTCAGGAGTGGCATGTGTGTTAATGCAGACCAGTGGCCCCCTGGGCTCTGGGTACTCGCCTCACCTTGGCCAGATAGCTGCTATAGTTGGCTCCCATGGAGGACAGGGCCTTCTTCTTCTTCATATCGTCCTCGGCTCTCCTCTTGGCATCCTCCTCCTCTCTCCGAGCCTTCTCCTCCTGTGGAGACACCGTTCCCCAGACTCTTAGGGATGGGGCCAGAGATAGCTTCTCTTGACATGCTTCAAGGACATGCCCCAGCTTAGAACTTTCTGGAAGGAAGCTCTAGTGGTCAAAGTCTGCCTTTTTGTAGCATTTCTGCAGGGAAGGGGGTTTCAGCCAATGGCTGTGATCCCTAACTCATGCAATAGAAGCCCTAGGAGAATGAAGCCCAAGCCCCCTGAACTCTTGGTTCATGGGCAAGGTGGGTAGACTGGCACTGCCCTTACCGCCAATCTGTTCTGGCGCTCACGCTCCTTCTCAGCACGGATCCTCTGCTGCTCAGCCCTCTCAGCACGGCGCTTTTCCTGTGCCAAGAAGTGGGTCAGCCCAGCCTCACCTTTCCCAGACCTTCAGAGTTCCCAGTGACCTTCCCCCAGGTGGCTACACTCACAATTCTCTCCTTGAGTGCTACCAGTTCTTCCTCCTCCTTCTTGCGGGCTTCAAAGTGGTTATCAATGAGAGCCTGGAGCTCCATGAGGTCCTTGTTCTGGCGCTTCTTCTGGATGTCCTGGGGTAGGAAAGGCCATCTGTCCCCACCCATCCTCTCTAGCCTGGGTTCTGCCTGGTGCCTAGTGGCTCACCTTCCCCTGCCCCCAAGAAGACCCCTGCCTTATCTGGCCACCATAACAGTTATTTTGCCTGCCATGTCCCTGAGCTGCTGCCCTCCTGGGATCTGGGTAGCCTGACCCCCAAACCCCATGATAAGGATTGTGCCCTTCTTGTGGGTGAGCTAGACCCTGCCAAGCTGTGAGGCCAGAAGCTCTGACTTGGGATGGACTGGCTCTGACTTAGTTTGGTCTTCATCCTCAGAGATGCTTTACACAGGCTTGACTGAGACAAGACTGGTGAGTGGAATAAATTTATTGCATAAACAGATAGGTGGGTAGCTTAATTACAGAAGGACGGATAAAGAGATGGATGGGTGAGTGGATGCATGATGGATAGTGGATGGACAGGTGAATGATGAGATGGATGAGAGTGTGGAAGGAAATATGGGCAGATGAATGAGTTGTGGAGATGACTGGGGGATGGATGGATGGAAGGTTGGGAATATGGATGATTGATGGATGGAAGGATGGATGGACAGAGGAAAAGGGAAGAAGATGTCTATTCTTGGAGGAATTTCCCCTGCTCCAGGAATAAGTTAGAGAAGAATAATTTCTCTCATGGTGCTGGAAAGGAGAGGACATCCGGAGGCCTGATGTAGGGCTTGAAGTAGGGGTGGGTGGGGGTGGTATTGAAGGGTGTTGACCTGTTTCCCATAAACTTACATCGAAATCTACTTTCTCCCCTTCTGGGATCTTAGGAGCAGTGAGTCTGAAAGAGAGAGATTGCTTCATGAACATGGACAATCAAGACCCCACCTGGACCCCACCTGGACTTCCCTGGGCTGACCTGGCCCCAGGCTGGTTCTCACACCTTCAAACCCTCACACCTGGCTGAGGGAACCTTGCCTAGTGGCACATCTTATTCTTATCAAATTCATAATTCGCTTCCCAAGAGTGATCTGACCCTTTAGAGAAGTTTCTAACCTCATCATGTCCCCTTCATTTTGCAGGATCTTTCACCAGCAAACAGGTAATTCTACCTAACCTGGGAACTAAATTATCTTTCACCCCATCTTTCTAGGAGAGGGGCCCAGTTCATTTCTCAAACAAGTAAACAAATGTAGCCAAGTCCCATCAAAAGGCAGGTGACTGCCACATGCCCTTGGGGACAGCGGGGGAGCAACAGTCCATGTGCTCAGGACTGGCCATTGTGATCCTTTTTCTCTGGCCAATCTAATCTTTCTGCAGGCCCAACGGCAGCAGAAAAAGGCATTTTGAAGAGAGAAAGAGCCCCCAGCCCACTAGCCCCATGAGCCCCTTCTCCCACCAACATGTTCCAGATGGAGCAGACGGTTAAGACAGCAAGAGCTTTTTAAAACAACCCATGGCAGAGAGTAGAGCCGAGTATCGATCAAAAACCAGAGTGGGAAGAGTTCTCTAAGCTCAGAAGCACCGGAAGTTCCCTCCAAGGGAAAGATGTGCTGATGACTCTGTGCAAATGAAAAACTTATGTATGTGAAAAGAGGCAAACATTGAAAGGCAGGGGGGAAAAACCCAGACTACAAATGTATGTATTTTCAGCAAATACACAGAAGACTTATATCCTTATGCAAGCTAATGATTAAGAAAACACAGAGATGTGTCCACTGCTAGATAAATGGGCAAAAGACATAAGCGACCAATTCTCAAGGAAGAAAGACAACCAGTTCACAAACGTTTGGGGACCAGTTGGCCCTCGTGCAATCAGAGGAATGCAAAGGAAAACAGCCGAGAGATGCTGTTTGCCATCTGTCAGGGGCTGAGGTGCAGAAGCACGTTTCTGACTTTGGGTGAGGCAGGCGTGGGACACAGACTGCTCACAGCCCACGTCGGAGGCCGCCTTGGCCAGGCCCTTGTGGAAAGCAATTTGGCAAGGAGTCTCAAAGTCTTCAGAACGTTCGTACTCTTTGACCCAGTAATTCCAGTTCTGGGAATGTGGCCTAAGGAAATAGCCCTGAAGATGGAAAATGCTTTCCACTCAGTGTTATTTATGATAGTAAAATATTGGGGGAAGCCTGCAATAGAGGAATGGTTAGGAAAATTATGGTTTGTCCAATTGATGGAATATTATGTGGCCATTCAAAATATTTGAGAAGACGATGTAAAAACATGGAAAAATACTTATGAATAGTGCTAAATTATAAAAAAGCAGAACTCAAGGCTGTATAGACAGTTCGATGTTTGAAAAACAGCAGAGTTGAGATCTTTTTTTCCAAGCCCTTTGCATGGAAAAAGAGTAGGAAGAAATAAGGATTTTTATTTCTTTTGCTCCTTTCCATAGTCTGGCTGGCTGGATGGGTAGGTGGGAGAATTATAGATGATTTTTTTTTCTTCCTTTGACTTTTACGTATTTTCCAAATTTTCTTTAATGAGGTGTTTTATTTAGCGAAAACACAAACAATTTTTCTGAAATGGGAAAATGTCTCGTGATCCAGCATTTCTTTATTTAAACTTGCTGAAAAATAAAGTGCGAGGGGTGGGAGTGTGCTGGCTATGTCCTGTGCCTATCTTCAGCCTTCTTGGGAGACTCCGCTGTGCCTGCTGAAGCCAGAGCAGACACGGAGCTCATGCTACTATTCCCTGAATTGCCACCTCATGCAAAGTGAAGAAGGACAAAATACACACACAGAAGGATAAGGAGTGAGTCACAGAGAGAGCCGTGGGCTCGTGAGTACTGTCAAAGCCAGGGAAGTCAGAGAAATTGGACTTTAGGAAGTCTCTGAAGCACCCACAAATGGTGAAATAAGGGCAAGACTGAGCATTATTCCTACAGGGCTCAGTTTCTCCTGCAGAGAACTGATTTGGATGGTCCACCCTAAGTGGGATTCTGGGCAAGCTCCCCCTTCTCTCTGCTCAACTCCACCCCCAAGCAGCCATGCACAGTGAATCCTGGAGAGGCATCTGGGATGCCGATGCTCTGAGCCTCGAACCTTGCACCTTGCACCTCTCACCTCGCACGTCTCTCCTTACCTTCTTTCCCTGACTTTCCCAATGCCTTTCTTTCCTTCATGTGGACTCCTACATACAGGCCTCCTTGCTTGCCCTTGATGAGTAGGTCAGAGTCACACCGTACAGGCCTGCATCTTCCCTGCACATTGGACTTTTTCTTTAAGCATAGGCCCCAGGCTCCGACACCTGCCTTTTCCTGGCATGCCCACCCTAGCCCTGCCCAGACCCTATACTCACTTGGGTCTTGGCTTCTCTTCTGGTCACCACAACACAAACATGGGGAGAAGGGAGAGAGACCATGTAAGACAGGCAGCCCCCTCCTGCTGATAAGAACCGCCAAGCTGGGAGCTTGCTGAGCTCTGACTTGTAGGGCTGCCTGCTTCTCCAGCTGAACCTCCCACTGCCCACCCACCCCATTAGAAGCAGAAAGCTTTATCTCCATTCAGGCTGTGAAAGCCCCCTGGGCCTCTAAGAAGGGATCTGAGTGTGGGGTAAGGAGAAGAAAGCAGATATGGCAGGAAGTACTGGTCCTTGGAGGTCTGGGGATGGAGGAGGGCTGGAGGAAGAAGTCCAGGGCCATCTGGGGCTGCTGGTCTGCTGGCTTGTCCCCACTAGCTGACCACCTTGGCACTCAACCTCATAGCAGCTGCCGTGCCAAGCAATAAGGACCTGCATGGAGGCTATGAGCCAGGGAAAGGAGGACAGAGGGACAGATGGACAGATGGAAAAGAGAGAGTGGGATGAAGAGCTGCAACAGACACTGGCCAGAACTGGGATCCCATGTGGATAGAGCAAGCTGCCCTTACCTTCCTCGTCCTCTTCCCTCTCCTCATCAGCAGCATCTTCATGGCACAGGCACAAGCACACATGCAAGAGAAAAGCCGCACACGTAGGGAGCAGCAGCCACGGGAGCGGGAGCAGAAGGCACAGGCCCGGGGACAGCGCCCATCCTCTCCCATGGGCCTGGACTTCCACGTGAACCCCTGGCTAAATCCCAAACCTGCTGTCTGAGGACCTGCTGTCTGGGACCCCTGACATGGCTCTTGGAGCTGGCCTGAATTCATCCTCTGCCTGGGAGAGTTGCTATGGCCCTACCCCGCACGGCCTTCAAGACCAGCCTTGTTGGGTCACAAGATGCTATGTCCTAGTCTCTTGGCACCATGTGCCTATGCAGGCCTCAACTAATGCCAGTCTGAGTCCAAGGAGCCCTGCTGAGTCCAACTGTCCACTTTGGCCCATCAGTGGCCATGAGTCTTGGTTTGCTCCCCCTGAGCCCAGAAGGCTGCCCTCTCACCTGAAGAGGCATCTCCTCTGGAGCCTGTGATAAGCCTTTCTGGGACAGCCCCTGTTACCTCTTCCTCAGACCCCTCTGGGGCCAGCCAGACTTTGGCAGGTGGACTGGCTTTCAGGCCAGAGCCTCCAGCCCTAGGCTAGGCCAGCCATCCTCTCACAGAGGCTGTATTTTAGAGGATGACCCCAAGACTCACTGTGGGGACATCCTGGCTGAGCCTGGCTGGAGGTAGTGTCTGAGGGGGCCAGCATACCCTGACCTACACTGTCCTGCAGTCCTGTTCTGGGTCTTGGGTGATGATGACAAGGCTATCTACATGCCATGTCCCTGGTCCTGCCACTGATAGGTCAGTGAGGCCCGGCTGAGAAAGAGCCTTTGACACCAGCTCCTTTCTCCACACATGGTTAGCAGCTAGCAAGTCCAGCCCACGGACAGAATCAGGGTGGGGTCTGGGTAGTACACATGCTCCTCAGGTCCCAGCAACATGGTTGCTTAGGATCCCAGCACATGGCAGAGCAGCCATACAATTCTGCATGTGGGCCTGATGCCTGCCTCTCTCAACACCTGGAAGAGTAGGGCCTGGGGAGCAAAAGGGGTGCTTCAGAGCAGAGAACTGTATGAAGCCCAGCGGGTGGCCTGGCCCTTTCCTGGTGAGGCTGAACTGCAACCCTAAAATCCAGGGGCTGGGTGGGGGAATGGGAAGGGAGCCAGGAGCTGCAGGAAACAAGGCCACAGCCCAAACCCAAGCAGCAAAGCTTCCCCACACTCTTTCCACATCCCATTCCTCCTGTGTGTCCATCTGTCCATCCATCCATTGGCCATACTACAGGTCTCAGGGTGGCCTGGTGACTTTGTAGCACGTACAAGCTGGCTCCTGGGCACTATTGTCCTGTGCACAGGCTTTTGACTTGACTACTACCCCTCTCCTAGATTGTTCTTCTTGTCCCCATAGCCTCTCTGAGGTCAGGGAAGAGTTAAATGGGTGCTCAGGCCCAGCTGGTAGGACCGGGCAGCGCCACAGAGCCAGAGTGTGAATGGAGGGCCCCTGATTCCTATCTGCAGCTCCCTCCAGGCACCCATGTGGCCAGCCAACCCTGAACTCGTGCGGGTGTGTCTGGCTCAGGCCCAGGCAATGGGTGGGATGCTGAGACCTGACTGATTGCTCATTTGCACGCATGGCCCTCGGCTGTTCCGGTCCCCAACATCCCCACCTTGGGTGTCAGCCTGACTTTTGCTTCACCCTACTTGTCTCTCCAGCCTCACTTAGCTTCACCTCTCCTTACTTCCTCTCCTCTGGCTACCCACCCTGCCACTCCTCCACTCTTCTCTGCCTAACTCGGTCCTCTCAAGGCCTGCTCTGCCTTTAGGCTAGGGGCTGGCCATCGCACGCTCTCCACCTTCCTACTGGCGGCCAGGAAGGGCCCCAACGTCCCTGACCAATCTGCCAGAGCCACCAGAGCCTTCACCTATCAATGAAGTCCACCTGAGGCAGCCACCATGCTGACCTCACTTCACTCTGTTCCCAGCCCAGAGGCCAGATGGACTTTGTCCATGGTGGGGAATGTCCGGAGGGGTGGTGAGAGGGAAAGAGGGGAGGGAGGGGAGATTTTGAAGCCTACCTTCCTGGACTTCCTCTGTGAGCAGCACCGTCGGGGAGGGGGAGAGAGAAGTACCCGTGAGTGAGGGGAGGGCATAGGGGGTGGTGGTGGGGAGGAGAGAGGAGGGAGGAAGAGCAGGCCAGATATGAGCAGGTTACACGGCCCCTCTTGTTCCTTCTCGGCTCAGCTCCTACACGCACCCACACACGGCCACACGTGCCACAGTAGCGTGGAAGTCGTGTCACCTACCTGGCTCATGAACTTCAGGAGCTAAGGAGGGCCACGGAACAAGAGGCAAAACCGCGGGTCAGAGGTCAAAGGAGAGGGATCCAAGGTTAAACGGAAACAGCCCGAAACAGACCGTCGCCACTCAGGCCGAGGGGGGGATGCATGCGGGAAGCGAGCAAGATAAGGTCAGAGTTAGCCTGGCACTGATCCCCAGCCCAGGTCCCCAAGCCCTGTAACCCACTTTCAGAATCTGGGAGCCTCAGGGTCTGAGGGGGCCTGAGCCCACCCCATTACCCATCCTGACAAATAGGGAAACTAAAGCAGGGGCAGATTGTGGTGCTGGCTCTTGATTTGGGCCCTGCCACTTCCTTCTGTGCAGGTCGTGGTAACAGGTATGGATAGTCTCTCACCTCCCTTTTTACCCTCAGGACCCCAAGGCTTTGGTGTCTGACAGGGACAGCAAGGCCCCTCTAGTGGTGCAGGGCAGGGTTGGAGCCCAGGAATCAGGGCCACAGAGGGTGTGGGAAGCCTTCCAGGATGACCCTATTTTTCATCACCCCAGTAGCTAGGCACAAAGCCCTCTCCTTACCTCCTGCCTGGTCCAGACTCAAACTGGGATATCAGGCCTCTGCCTTCCCCTGCCTGTCTCCCATGTCCTGAACTTGCACTGGGATCTGGCCAGGTGTGGGCCTGGCTGGGAGTCTCTTGCCACCCCGCCAGAGGTTCTTAGTTGCCCCCCAGGAAGGAGGGCCTGGCATTCACAAGCCCCACAATCTTTCCCATGGCCTCCGAGCCAGGCTTCCCTCTCCGTCCATGGGATAACCCCCTCCATTGGGGGGAGTATGTGGCCCTAAACTATAAGGACTGGGGCCCCTGGCCGTGCTGCCCGTGGGGTCCCTCAGGGTCCAGCACCTTCAAGCACAGGTGATGGTTAGTGTGTTATGTGGGGCCACATGTGGGGCCCCTTGGCTGGCTGGTGCCTCACTGCCTCCGCTCCCTCTCCCTACCCCAGGAGGGCTCCAGCCAGGCCCCGGGCCCCACATGGGGACCAGAAGTCCTGGGTCTTCATACCTTCCTCCTGGACTTCTGCGGTGAGGATGCCAGGGAATGCAGAGTGCCAGGGAGGAGAGAGGACAGGATTAGATGGGTGCAGGCACACATCCTTAGAGGGGGAGCCGGGTTACAACCCAGGCACATCAGAGTGGCTGTGAGGTGAGGGCTGGGTGGGGTCAGGAAGACTGGGAAATAGATATGGGGCTGGGGGTGTAGACCCTACTTACCTTCCTCCTGGGCCTCTTCTGAGGGAAGGGGAAGCCAGAAGCAGGAAGGGGTGGGGGAGAAAGAGAAAGACAGAATAACAGTCATTAGAGGGGCATGTTGGGGATGAGGACAGGAGGCAAGCTCATAGGAGAAGAGGACAGAGGACTCTCCTGACAGATCATGGAGAGAAAATGGTCAGTCCTGCATTTCTGGCCATAGCAATTGGCCATGGTAAGTAGGCTTCCCTGAGGGTCAGCTACCCCAAGGTCCCATGGCTGCCTGGGCCTGGATCTCCTTTGCCTTCGGCGGCCTTGCATGTTTAGTGCTTGTGTACTAGTCAAACTGCATCTTGCTCTGTGGGGGATGGAAATGGAGACCAGGAACAAAACCCATGTGTGATGTGGAAATCCTATGTGGATGGTCCATTTCTGACCCCAGGAAAGTCCCTGGGAGCAAGACAGATACATGGATCTCGGAGGAAATATTCTCAAGAGACCCTCCCATGACCATCCCCAGGAAAAAGGCAGCTCCCAGAGCCACATTTCCTGCTGAAAAACAAGCCTTTCCACCTTTCTTCAGAAAAAATAAGTGTTCCGCTCACGTTGTTAGGGTACCAAGTGTTTGCAAAATATTTTCAAAACACAGCACCCAGCAGCCCTTGCAGGACAGCCTGCCTGTCAAGCCTGCATGCCTGCCAGGGGCCTGAGCAGCACCCTTTGGGCCTGGGAACTGCCGCTCCCACCGTTCCCAGGTGTGCCCGCGCCCAGCACTCCACCACCCACGCCTGCCTGGGCAAGACAGCCAGGGAGGGTCTTGCCATTCACCTGAGGGTACAGTGGTGGTGGTGATGGGGGGTGGTGTGGAGAGACACTGGGAGAGACAGAGACAGAGAAACCGATAGAGATAGATAGAGAGACTGAGAAGTACAGAGACAGGGTCAGAGGGAGACTAGGAGAGATATTAAGAAATACCAGAGACAGAAGAAAGAGATGCGGAGTGGCACTAACAAGAAACAGAAAGACACTGAGACTCGAAGAGAGACACCAAGAGAGACAAAGAACAGTGGCAGTGTATGCTGAGGCCCTTGATGTTAATGAATTTTAATGATCAGATCCCAGTTCACTCCACACACCAAGGATGTGATCACCACACAAGGCATTCATGAATGATTAATGAGTATCCATTAATCAGTTGAAGAGATCAATCATCATTGAAGGTTAATGATGATTTAATTAATGATCAAGCCATTGACTATCAATTAAATGATTGCATTTTTAAACACTAAGAAATGATTAATGATGATAGTTAATGGTGAATTAATGATGAAGAAGATGGACAGTTAATTGATGAGCTGGAAAAGGACAGGGAAGGTGGGGTGGGTGGGGCCTTCACCAAGCAGGAGGGGACTCCATAAAGAGGGGATCTAGGGGAATGAAGAGCCTCCAAGGCTACCACAGTTACCTTCCTCTTCATATTCCTCTGCATTGGAATAAAACAAAAGAGAGGGGCCATGTTAGCAGGGGCTGCTGGAGAGGATGGAAGGCTGGACAGTCCAGCCTTTTCTTCTGGCCAGGGTTGGGGCTTGAGATTCCTTGAGCCCAAAGAGGGCTATCTGTACTGGAGGAGGAGATGGCTAAGCCATAAGGGTCACAATCCACACCCTGGATGCCATGTCCTACCATGACCATGAGCATGGGCAAGAAGGACAAGGACCAGGAGGCCAACAGACCCAAGCTCCTCAGGACTACATAGTCCCAGGAGGTCTGCAGGGCTGAGCGGGTTGAGGAGAGGCCAGACCATTTTCAAAAGGGGTTGTTCCAACACAAGGGTAGCCAATCTGGGATCCCAGACCCCCAGGTATATGCCATCCCCAGTCAATCCCCCTCCCCAAGAGCAGTTTTTCTGACTAGAGATGGATGTAGAGAGAGGAAAAAAAAATAGCTACGACACTCACCCTCAACCTGTTCACTGTAGGGATAAGTGGAGGAAGAGAGAGAAAAAGAGAAAGAGGAGTGAGGCAGCTTCCGCTGGCTGGGTTGCAGCAGCCCTCAGCAGTCCCCAGTCTCTGCACACAGGACAAGAGTCTGAGGCAGCTCCCAGACAGTGGTACTCACACTTCCTCGTCAGACATGGTGAGGGTGAGCTGTTTCTGGGGAGAGAAAGGGAAAGAATTAGGAGGTGACTTGGATTTTGGAAGGGGAAGGTGGCTCAGAGCAGGAGTTGAGAGGGGACATCACAGCGAGGACTTGGCCAACCCTTGGTTCTTGTCTCTGTGCACATGGGGCCCTTCATCAGCTCTCTCCAAACCTTCTTCCCCAAGACTCTGATCCTTTTCCTTCCTGCAGGGACTTCAGGCTGGAGCTTGGAATCTCCCCTATGCAGAAATTCTCCTTACAGTGTAAGCAAGGAGGGTCCTTGAGGTGCAGAGTGTTGCTCAGGCCAGACTCTATGGACTTCTCTGCGTGGTAGGGAGACTTGTAGGTCTGCAGTGCAGCCTGTATCTTGATGACCTCTAGTTAGGTTGGGGGGCGGCTCACTGGGTGCCCAAGATGACCAAGGCCAGCACCCCAAAATAGACTGTACAGACCTGTTCTGCCCACCAACTGTCCTCCTTCTTTGTGTGAGTCCAAAGCGCCCTTCATTACCCTATGGTTTCCACCACCAGGCTTCCTTGAGGATGCTCAGAGCTTCTTTTGTGCTCCTTACAACCTTCTGAGATGCCTCCTCCAAAAGAAAGTGGTCTGTCAACCTGCCTCCCTCTTCCCCATCTCACATGGAGGCTGAGCCTCTGAGCTGCATGAGGGCTGTGGCCAGAGTATTTCTTGGTGGTTGCCCAGCCTGGCACTCTTGGTGCTACAGGACGCTGTTTTTCCAGGCCGGTGGTGCTCTTGATCTTGTCAGTGTGTGTGGGAAAGTGCCATGCCTGGGACTGGTCTCACCTGTCCAGGTGTGGCTGTTGGGGGGGCCAGGGAGTTTGGGACTTTCCTCCATGAGTTGACCCCCCACACACCCATGACAGTGGGGGCCTGGGAGCTCTCTGAGTAGCCATATAGAATGTTACATACTTGAAGACAATGGTTATGGCCCCACTCCCCAGGAGCTTATGTAAGAAAACACCTGTTCATCAGCTCAAAACATGTTTGCTGCTCAAAGCTAAGGTGGGAACTATTTCTGAGCTCTCTGTCCCTAATGTTCCTTTTTTCAGAGCAAGTTAATCTTCATGCAAAATTAACCACCAGACATCTATGAAGCTCATGTCCAGGCACAAGGTGAGGCTTGCTTCATCCCAGAACCTGACCAGGACTCCATTGCCCATCAATGGACACCGTCTAGCATATCTGTAGCAGGACCTGGGCTCATCATTCCTCTGCCCAGTGGTCAAAGTTGCCTCTGGCTCCTCAGGCCCCCTCTGCTCCCTACCAGCTAGCTCCCAGCTCCCTTTCTTCCTTGGACTCTGTCCTCTCAGTGGGTCCAGAACCCAAACCCTCTGTCTACTCCCTGGCCACTCTATAGGGCAGAAAGGTCAGTGAGGGCTGTGGAGCCAGGGGCCCTGTCTGCTGCCTCCACCCCTGACCCTAGCAGGGTCAACACCTGTCAGTCACTAAGGGGGAGAGATGGCCCATGACTGGGGAGGGGCTATTTTTAAGAATCCTGTGGCAGCTGAGGTATCCAGAAATAGGCACCCAAATCAGCAAGACGCCTTTGCCCAGAAACCCAAGACGATGTATGGGGGTTGGGGGTGAATAGCCCAGACCTTTCTCTCTGCTCCCATCTCCTGAGGGCACCCAGTGAGGGAACCTGCACCCTTTCAAGGTGAGGCAGCAAGGCCTCCTTCCCAGGTGGGGAAACTGAAGCTCCCGCTCTTCTGAAGAGTGCTTGGAGACCCCCTCTGGGCTGCTTTGCACCCCTCCCCCTCTGTGTGGTCTCTGCCACTGCCCTGTCTGGGGCGGGCTGTGCTGGGGCAGCGGATGGCATTTCGACAGCTGAGAAGGAAAACAGTTGTCCCCTTAATGCTCTGCCATCCGAGGTAATGCATGTTAATAGCCCATGAGGCTGGGTTCCTTGGGGACATGTGCCATCCTTCCCTCCTTCGAAGGGACAAGGAGGGAGGGTATAGGAAGCCCTGTCACTCACCTGCTGGGGGACTCTGACCACACCTTGCCTCAGCTTACTCCCCTCTGCCCAGCCTCTCCTGGCCCTGTCCCCTCCCAGGATGCCCAAGAACCTCTGGACAGCAAGCAGGACCTGATGGATGATGGACCCTGGCCAGCAACTTCAGGGGGACTCTCAAAGCTAATGCTCCTTCTAGCCCTGGCAAGGTGGGACATGGCCCTTCTGGACAGGAACAACTCCCTCCTTCCTGTCCTACCCTAACCCAACCCTGTCCACTCCCTCGGGGCTTGCTTGGGGTCTAGACATCTCTCCCTATGGATTCCTTTCTGGGATGACCTACGACACTTACCCCTTACTATAAAAGGGCCCTCAATGAGCCCGAGGCAGCTGTGTTGTAGCAGACAGTCCCTGGGCAGCCCTTGAAGCTCTGGGCAGCATCCCCTTTGTGGGGTAGGGTTTCGTACCCTTACATCTCCAACATAGAGTTCTGACCCCTTACCCCAGGCCTCCCACAGGCTGCCACCCCCACTCCACACCCTTGTGTTCTAGTTTAGACTCAGGTCTTCTGCCGTATCCTGAGGCCAGGGGTACATGGAAACATGATATCAGAATCAGAATCTCTCACCAGTCCCCAGGGGCCACCTGGCTTCTCCAACCACCTTGTTTCCCATCCAAGTGTCAGGCAACCTTTCAGCTGGAGACCTTGGCCCCCAGGCCCAACAGTCCCCACTAGGTGTAGAGAACCCAGCTCCAATGCAAGAGGCCTTGGGGGTGGCTCACTCCCATACCCACCTGCTGCTGAGTCTGAGAAGGGCTGGAGCTCCCTGTGGACAGGACCAGCTGCAGGCACTGCCTGGTGGGCCTCACACCCTCATGTTATAGCGACATTCGATCTTTCCCAGCAGCCCATTGGCTAGTGGTTGGGTGGCTGGGGGTGGAGGGCAGGGTGTGCCCAGTCAGGCCCCTGACCAAGTATAGGAACAGCCAAAGGAAGCAACCGAAGGAGGCAAGGATGGAGGAGACGTGCCTAGAGGAGTCAAGGTCCCCGCCTCCCTCAGGAAGGTGTCAGCTGCTATTTTTACTGCCCAGTAGTAGGCCTGCTCTTGAAGGACTCAGGAGGGGAGGAGGAAGGTGGCAGGTGGCCTTGGGATGGGGCTCAGGGCTGTTTTTGGGCCAGGCTGGTGTAGGGGTCCTCAGAGCTGAGGTCACAGATTCTTCAGCCCCTGCCCCTCTGCCCAAGAGGTGTTTTGGGAGTGGACACTTCACCCAGAGCAAGATCTCCACATAGAACCTTGCCCAGGCCCACCCCATATCTCTCCATTAGAGGAGCAGCTCAAGACCCCCAGGGAGTAGAAGACTCTGAGTTCTCAGCCCCATCACTCTGGGGGTTTTGGAGGCCAGGCCTATGTCTCCAAGAGAGACCTTTGGGATGCCCAGATAAAAGGGTAGGAGAAATAGTGACCTATATCCAGTGGCTCCTGCTATGGTATTTCCCCCAGTAGCTCGTGCCTCCCAAGGCCTGGGGCCACACCTCTGCCCTTAGCTCCTGACTGGGCCTTCAGAAGCTGCAGGCCCCTCTCCTTCTAGGGGCCAGGGCAACATTTGGGCTCTGAGTGGCCAGTTGTGTGACTGTGAAGCTGGCCCTTCTTCCCTCAGGACTCCAGGGGGCACTATCCAACCAACAGATGCCTCTTGTGGGCCTCTGATAGCCCCATGCTTGCCAGGGAGATACCTGGATAGCCCTGCCTCTTGGATTAGTGAAACTGAGGTATGTGTGTGGGGGGGGTGCAACTCAGTACCTCGACTCCATTGCCCACTCCTTCTAGACCCCACGAGCTGTGGGGTCCATAGAGCTGCCCAATTCAGAGCTGAGCAGTGTCCAGAACAAGGGAAGTCCCAGGAGATGCAGACAAGTCCCTGTCCTCCAGAGTCCTAGAATTGGGTCATCAAGATGACCTGGTGCAAGGCCCACGATGACCCAGATGCAGCGCCACCTGGCTCTGTTCCCCAGATCTGGATCTCAAGCCTTCTGGAAGGCTGTGGTTGATACCTCACCCAGTTCCTACAAGCTGAAGATGAGACCTTGAAGGCTAGAGACAGGAAGGGATGTGCCTGTAGGCACAAGGCAAGTAGAGTTAGTGCCCCAGGCTGCTAACTTGAAAGACAGGGGCCCTCCCCTGCCCAACACCCCAAGCATCCAGCTGCTGGGGTCATTCCTGTTTTCCTGTACCTCCTGTTCCACCTATCTACTACTGACCAGCTATCTGGCTGGAACTCCTGCAGAGATACTGAGCTTGTGCTTCAGGAGTCCCCTTCCTCTCCCAAGGTGAGGCTGCGCACCCCCAGTCTGGTTCCCCAAATTCTGCTAAGGAAGAACTGAGCACACCCTACCCTTTTCCCCATTGCAGATGCCCATGTGGTGAGCAGGACTTGGGGAGGACTTGGTTCCATCTGCAGGCCTCACTGGAGCTTGGCTTGGGAAGCCCCTGTCCACTAACCTTGCCTAGGTTAGTGATCTTTAGAGACCACATGGGCAGGTGGGCATGCCACATGCTCTGCAGTAGCCCTGCTTGGCCAGCAGGGGAGGGTGGCTGCCCACTTAGCAAGCCCGGCCTTTGGCAGGTGCTCTCCTGTGAGGACAGAGGGACAAAGCAGGTCTTATTTTGGGTAACAGCTACCTCCTCCTCAGGGCATCAGGCCCAAGGTACAGCAGGACAGCAAAGAAGACACTGCTGCACAGGCTGCTGCCGGCTACTGAGGTCCTGTGACAGGTAATCCACACCGGGTCCCACCTAGCCTGGTTGGGGCTATGTAAGGGGAGAGGAAAGAGGGCAGAAGCCTCCTCTGAGGAGCAGGACAAAGGGACTGGAGACCCTGGTGAGGCCAGGGACAAGGAGCAGCTCAGTCCAGTTGGATAGGGGACCTATTAGTACCAGTCCCGGGGTGGAGGTGGGAGGCTTCAAAGTTGGTGAATACTGAGCTAAGCCCAAGGTGAGGATGAGCCCGTGGGAGGGGCCCAGCTTTCCCAGTGCCTCATTTCCAGTGGTGTGTGTGGGTGACAGGCCCCCCACACTATGGCTGGGAGTGGAGGAGCTCACCAAACCTGAGCCTTGCCTGGTGCCCTGGACTGACCCTTTGCAGGCTGGCGCTGCCAGGCCCAGGATAGGAGCAGCTGACACAGCAACTGGGACTAAGCCACTTCAAACACGATGGCTGCTGCCCCCATGCCTGTGTGCACCCCGTGGTTTTGTAGACTCATTGATTGGCTCTGCAGATACCGGGGGCGTCTGCTGCATGCAGAACTGCAGTAGTGCCTGGAGTAGGAGCAGTAGGCCATCAGGGGCCCCTTAGGCAGGCAGAATGAGGGAGGGGCAGTGCTCCGGCATCCCTGGCCGGTGCCTTCTGGATGGTGACTACTTTGAGCCCCTTGACTTTGACAATGGCAGGCCTGCCCTCCTGGTTTGGGACAGCAGGTGTGGGTGTGGCTCAGTACTCTAGAGAACTCTGTACCTGCAATCCAAGACCCTTGATCCTCATTCCTTAGCCTGTGCCAATGGGGATCCAGCCCTCTAATTCTTAGTGCTGTTCACTCTGGTCCCATGCTGGTGTCCAGATCCTTGACTGTTGACTTTGGAGCACCCTTTTATCTGCTGTCCTTGTTCACTGTCCCCTACAGACTGAGTGTGAAAGGAAAGGGACTGTCACCTGGGAAATGCTCTTGCCTTGGCAGAGGTTAGCCCTTGATACTTCCTCAGTTGTAGGGCTGTGGGCAGGAGGGACAGCGTGGTGGCATGACACTCTCCTTGCTTTGGCTGGTATGTTCTGTTGAGCTCTTGCCTTCCTGAGCTGCCCATTTTTGTGAGGCAGATGAAGCTTGACTAAGAAGGTTTCAGAAAGTGGAGGCTCTGAATGGCTAAGTGAATGGCAATGTCATGCTTAGACCATCATTTGAGGGGGCCCCCTAGACACTGAAGGCTTTTTGTCAAGCCCAAGGGTAGTCCCAGGGAGAGGAAGGGGTGCTTGGGAGGACAGGCCCTACCCTGTCTCCCATTTATACTTTTGTTCACCCTCTCTTTCACTCATTCTTAAGTATGCACTCTTATACTCACCACTTTCCTTCCTTACTTCCATTGCTCCTTCCTCCTTTCTTTTCCTCCATCCTCTACCTACCCATCTGCCACTTATCCATTCATATGACTGTCCATCTGATCACACATATGTAATCCAGCCATTCACCCACGTATCCCTCCATCCATCACCCATTCCTCCATCATCACCTATTCGTCCACCCATCCATCAACTCACTCATTCATCTCTCTCCATCCACCCACCCACCCATTCGGAATTCTGTCCATTCACCTGTGTCCAGCATGTGTTCAGGCATCCTTCCGGTCTGGTGGGGTGACCAGCTCCCTATACAGGTCGGAACTCGGTCTCTCCTTCCTAAGGGGCTCTTTTCTACTCTAGGAAGTGGTTCCTTTAGCCAAGGTCAGGATTCTTCCTCCTTCTCCAACTGCGAGTAGCAGAGCTGGGGGATCATGAGGGCTACCCTGTGGTGGATTTTCCCCCTCAGTGAGCACACAGACAGTGCACACTCAAGTCCACTGTTCCAGTGTTGCGAGATTTACATGGGCTGGGCAAGGTAGAGGTGTTATAGATATCCTGGAAGAAGACCGTGGAATTGTAGCCATTATGGGTACCCCAATTTAGGCCATCTTACATCTCAGGTCCTGGAGTCTAATACTCCTTAAGGCCAAGACACAGGCCCTGAATTCAAGGTCAGCACGCACTATGCAGTGTGTGGGCTATCCCACTGATATGGCTCTTCTGTCCTGGCCAGTCCCACTCCTTCATCCCTCCTCTGTTAGAGAGCACAGGAGGCCAACACACAAACAACTCTTGAAAATTTTTATTGCACAGAATGGGGAGAGGTCTGTAGGTAGGGAGCAAGAAAGATGCAGAATCGTGAGCATCCAGCACCGCTTCAGGTGTCCCTCAGGCCTGGTGGGGTGACCAGCCCTCTACACAGGCTGGGTCTCCATCTCTAGCCTTCCTTAGGGGCTCTGGCTGCTCTAAGAAATGGTCCTTTTAACCAAGGTCAGGAGTCTTCTTCCTTCCCCAACTGTGAGAGGCAGAGCTGGACGATCAGAGTGGTACAGTATAGAGGCTGGAGGGTCCAGGAGCAAAAGGAGGAGGTGGAAATAGCAGGGGTACTGAGGAAGGGTGGCAAGGGTAGGCCATGCTGGCAACAGAAGCAACTTCTTAGCCAAGGCTGAAGGTGGCATGGTGTCTGGCTGGTGTCTCCCCTGGAGGAGTGGAGGGTGCCGCTAGCCTGCACCTGTCAAATACAGGTATGGGGCATGAGGAACATTAGCCTGGGGCTTGAGCAAGAGCTGTAGCCATGCCTCCTGAAAGACTCAGTTCTCTGCTCCCTCCACACCGGTGGTCCACTAGTGGTGACCTGGCCTTGAGCACACCCTCTTCCCACAACCAGAAGTGTACTGTCTCAATCTTCAAGTGGGAGACCAGCTCCCCGGGTAAACTCTGGTGCTGCAAGTCTGAGCCCTGGCCGGGACCATCTCAAGGTAGAGGGAATGCTACCCACCCACCCTAGCAAACCCCCGGAACTAGACCTGGGTTCCCTCAGTTCTCCAGTCCTGCAGCTAGCAGTTGGGAGTGAGGGAACAGACCCTTCCTGGCCCCTCCCCAGCAGATGGCTCTTGCCTTGTCAGAGCCAGCCCCCATGGCGGCAGCCCCAGGCCTCCCTCCTCCCCAAACCAGACAACCTCTGGCTCGTCCCAGATGCCATTTGTCAACGTCCTTGCAAACACGTGGCGCCCAGAAGCCAAGGCGGGTGGCTTGGCCAGGACCACCCTGGGCAGGAGGTCTGCGGGAATATCCCATTTAGCATAGCTCAGCGAAAATTGCTCCCACCTTCCGGCCAATCTACCTCTGATGATGCAGCCTCAGCTTTCCCAAGCCTTTTGGCCGCCACTCCTCACCACTGGCTTGCAGCAGACCGACGCACTTGTGGTCGGGCCGGCGACAGCATGGCGCCCCTCACGTGTCTGCGGGCAGCCTGCTCTTCCTGCCCTTGGCCAGAGTCAGTAACTGGCCAGGCTCAAGCCTCCCACTTGGAGCTAGCCTGTGGGTCTCCCATCCCCCTTCCTTCATGGTACCATGGCCTGCCCCTGCTTGTGTGCATGAGAGGTTGGCACTGTGCTGGGCATTGAGGGCAGAGGCCGGTTCTAGCCCTTATCACCTGCAGCATGGCGGTGGCTCCCAGGGCTCATTTCCATACCAGGACATGGTGGCCCTGTCCACAGCCACTGATACCCAAGTTTAGAAAGCACTGGTAGATGCTAGATCTCAGGCAGAGGGTGTCTGGTGGTTGAGATGCCACACCTCTGGCCTCCTGAAGAATGGCAGACTATATGTCCCCACCACCAGGAGGGAGGAGGCTGGCCTGACTGTGTGACTTCCACTCCAGGGTGCAGTGATGCTCATCTCCACTGCCTCGGTGCCTCTGGGGGCCGGGGGCCGCCAGGGAACCCCTGGCCCTCCTCCACCCCTGCTGCCCAAACCGGGAAAAGACAACCTGCGTTTGCAGAAGCTTCTGAAGAAGGCAGCTCGGAAGAAGATGGCAGGGGCTGCCCCTGCCCCACCCGGGGTCTTCCGCACCTCCCTGTCCCCTGTCAGCGAAGCCAGCCATGATCTGGAGACCATGGCCCCTCGTCCTGCTGAGACCTCGCATCCTGCTGAGGCCCCACACACCGTGGCACCCCTGCCCCGCTCCCCCCACACCCCAGTCATCCACCATGTGGCCTCGCCCCAGCAGAGATCCTCGCTCTCCTTCAGCCTCACTCAGCACCAGGCTCTGGCTGCACACTTCAAGGCCCCTTCAAGGCTCGAAGCCTCAGCTCCAGAGCCTGCCCAGCTCCCCAGTGGCTTTGCCTCTGTCTTGGCCCCCACAACAGGAAGCACCCATGTCACTCAAGTGCACATCCAGCTGGCACCATCCCCAAGTGCAGGAACCCCTGATCCCCCCAGGACAGCCCTGAATGGAGGCCCTAGCAGCCAGGATGGAGACCCAGCCCCAGGTGTCCCCAGTACCCAGCCCCTGATCCCAGTGGCCCACATCCGCCCATTGCCTGTTGGAGCCCAGGTTGTCAGTCCTAGGCCCGAGGGTCCCCCTGTAGTGAGGCCACCATCCAGCTTCCAGGCCTCAGTGTCTAGAGAGGCTGGGACCAGGGTGGTAGTGCCCATTGCCCCCACCTACCGCTCATCTGGACCCTTACCATACAGCCCAGTTCCTGCAGCACCTGAGACTGAGCACTTGGAGCAGTTGCCTATAGCCAGCCCTGCACTGGAGGTCAAGCAGGACCCATCGTCTCTGGTCCTGGCATCAGACCCCTACCCAAGCCCTGCTCCCAAAGTTGCACCCAAGCCCCGGCTCAGTGGCTGGACACGCCTCAAAAAGCAGCTGATGGAAGGAGCAGAGGAGTCCCATTTCCCAGGTCCGGAGACCAGCCCGGAGTCCACACAGCTGGAGACACCCACTGCAGCCAGCTCTGGGCCCCCTGCCTCCCGGGCCTCCAGGATGTGGGATGCTGTGCTGTACCGAATGTCAGTGACCAAGTCTCACAGCCACCCAGCAGAGCCCAAAGACAGGGAGCATCCCCAGGCTGGCCTCACTCGTCTACCCTTCTTGTACCGGCCTCGCTTCAATGCCCGAAAGCTGCAGGAAGTCACACATGCCCCTCCCGCACTGCAACCCAATGTAGTGCTGAGCCCCCAGCCCAAGAACTTCAACCGGACAGCAGCAGGCTGGAGGCTCTGGTGAAGCGTCAAGACCACAGGGTGGGCAGAAGATGGCTGAGCTCTAGAGTGGAGGCCAGAGCCATTGCAGGAGGAAGCACAATGGGGTGCGGGGTGGGGGGAGGCAGGGGGGGGAAGGGGGGGGCAGCATGGGA
>NW_022900939.1:17321226-17329730 GCF_012274545.1 Fukomys damarensis | reverse complement strand
GGGTGAAGGGGGGGGCAGCATGGGAAGGGTGCATCCTGGTGCCCAGAAGAACCCAGTGGAAGGTGACAGGTCAGGAAGGACAAGTCAGAGAGGTGGACAGAGCAGGAGGCATGGGGAGGGAATGCTGGGGTCTCAGTGGTGTCAGGAAATGGGTCTGATCAGGGCGGTGTGGGAGATTGAAGGGTAATCCTTTTGGGAGGGAAAATATGCAAGAGTGTAATGAGGAAGGAATCTAGATTCGCTGACCTTGCCAGGCAGGGCCAACCTGAGCCTCCCCAAGGGCAGGCCCAGAAGCATGCCCCCATACTGTAAAAGCCTGGGGGACAGATTTCCTTCTGTGTGGGGTCAGAACTGTCACCAGCACCAGTAGCTGGTTGGCATTTGGGTCCCTGTGGAAAGCTCAAAGGGTGGTGGGAGCCAGACCCCAGGCCAGGATGCAGGTAGGGGCCAGCCCGAATGAGGGGTGCTCAGAGGCAGGCAGGAAGGATGACTGGGTAGTGGAGGGGCCTGGCAATGGCCCTGTTCACTGCCCACCTCTGCTTCCCTGTCTGGACTGGCAGCTTCTGGGGTAGCTTGCCGGTTGGAGAGGGGGCAGGGCACCATGCTATCACACCCAGGCTTTGATGGCTGGGTGAGGAAGGCGTCCTCAGCATCAAGGCTGACAGATTCACCTGGCAAAAGTGGGTGGAGGGGAAGCTAGGGACTGCACACGGGCACTGGAAGAGTCTTAGGATGCAAACAGCAACCTTGTTGGGCCACCAGTCACGAAGAAAGGGACCCACAGGTGCTGGGAGAGACCTCTAGCCACAGCCAGCACACAGGACTTGGCAGAGGAGGAAGGAAGTGGGGGTGGGTGGGCTGGCTGCTCCACTGGATGCAGTGGGTGCTGCGAATTGAGCCTGGGACCTGGGCCACCAATAAACATTTATCTCAGCATGCAGGTGTCAGCTCTCTGTCTTTACCAGGGTTGGGAGCAGGGAGCTCTTCGATGGACCTTAGAAGGGATAAGAGGGCAAAACCTAGGTCCTGTCCCCTTTACAGAACCAGTGCACCAACATGTGGGGAACCCTACACCTGGGAGCTCTGTCCTGTTTGCTTCCTGTAGAAGTGGTCAGGCTGCCATTCCTGCCCTACAAGTCCCAGTGCACCTGATGGGAACCCTGAGGGGAGCTCTGAGCTTCCCGTGAGCAGTGGCTAGGCTGGCCTGAACCTGGGGCGATGGAGAGTTTCAGGCTGGTGTGAGATAAGGGACGAGTCTGACCAGGGTCTGGAAGACCAACCTGGGTCTGGGATATAGCCACCTCTGAAACCAGACCTTCAGGCCTCAGCCTTGAAGCCAGAGAAGTAGACAAGCAGACCCTGTCCGCGCTGCCACATTGCCAGAGTGGTACATTTCACGTACAGTGTGCTGCGGACTCACCAAACTGTGCGGCCTAGGGTGCTGACCCTTCATCCAAAAACACCTTCTCATACTTCCCATGGCCAGTGGCCACAAACTTGTACCTCTTCCCAGATGGGGTGCTCTGTCGGGGAGGAGACCAAGAGTCAAGGAGAGAGCCTTGAAAAGGTGAAGCAGCTGCCTCTGGGAAAGCCCTCTCAGCTGAAAGGGCCCCTTCCTCTTTATCACCTCCAGCCTGCACCAATTACACCAAGACCCACCTTGACTGTAGATGATGTCTTAGAGTCTCCTTTCTTTTCCCAGAGGCTCTTCTTGCTCAGGTCTCCAGAGACAATATCCTGGGGGCAAAAGAGGGAGCTGTCACTGGGCTGGAAGCCCTCGACTCTTCTCTTTAGCCTGGCCTTCCCTGACCAAGGGTCTGGGGATCTTTCCACCCTGCCTCTGAGAGTGAGACCTTGGAAGCAGAGGCAGAAAAGGAGAAAAGGCACCATGTACTGTCACCGGCCATCGTAGACTTCACACAGCCCTTCGGAGTGACCTCTCTACACATCCCAGCGTGGGTGTCCATCCATGCTTCGTCCTGGATGGTCTAGCGCTTGCTTTCTCAAGGGATCCTCCCAGGCTTTGACTACCCAGCCCAGCCCTTCCCAAAGAAGGACCCTACCTTGCAGGAGGGGGTTTTGGTAACAGACTGAGTCTGCACCTCACCAGTCTCCCACCGACTCTTGGTATTGGCTACAGCCATGCTGGGCAGCTCTATGGAGGCCTGCCGGGATAGCTTGGGGGTCCGGCCAGCAGACTGCAGAGGAGAAAGAGCCCCAGGATAGCATTAGTCAACAGCCCTCATGAAGCATATCAGAGGACCCTAGGGAGCCTCTCTTTATCTTTATTTTCCCCGGGAGGGCTTTCCCATTGCAGGGCTAGAGCCAGGTACTCTGGAAAAAATGTGTTTTCCTTCATTCGGTGCACTTATGAAATACACCCTTATTGTGAAAAGCACATGTGACACGATGGCACACAGAACATGTGGGGTCTGTCTTAATGCTGCCCATGGCATGAGCCTGGGGCCCGGAGGTTAGATGGAGGGCATTAACTGGAATTCTGGTGGATGGAGGAGCATGGGGGAGGGTATTGGTTGAATAGAGGGATTTTTTTTGGTTGGAGGCTTGTGGGTTTGATGAATAGAAGGACATTGATGGGATAGGAGAACACTGGATGGGTAGAAGAGTGCTGGTTGAATGGAGAGGTGTGGGTTAGAGGAAGGAAGAATGTGGGAATGGGCAGAAGCTAATGAGATGATAGTGCTAGTTTGGTGAAGGAGCAGTGTACCAATGGAGAGGGGTTGGCTGGCTGGAGGGACACTGGTAGGATGGCAGGGTGCATGCTGGCTGAGGGATACTGGCTGGCTGGGTGGTGATGATTAGATGCAGGGAGTGTTGGTTGGTGGAGAAATGGTGCATGAATGGAGGAGGGATCTGGCAGAGGGCTTGAGCATATACCTCAATGGCCTGGGTGTACTGTTCCAGCCTCTCGTCAATCTTGGAGATAGGCAGTGCTGGCTGGGACTTCTTCACACTGTTACTGGAGAGTGGCAGTGTTGAGCCTCATCCCCCTGCCCCCCCAACTCCTAGGGCCCTCCAAGATCCCCGCTCCACCCTCCAGGTCACTTTCTTCAACCCCCTCAGGGAGGGTCTCGGAGAGCAGACAGACATACCTCCTCTCTATGGAGCGGTTCAGGGACTCTGTCCTATCCGCAAGCTGTGGGGTTGGGCAGAAATGTGGGCCTTGGGCAGCCAAAGTGAGGGGCACACACCATCCCCTAGCAACCCCAGCCGTTAATCCCACCACCCACTTCCATGTCAGCAGGTTTTACTGAGTGCTGGCCACGAGCAAGGGGCAGGGGAAAGCAGATAGTGTGTGGAGCAAGAGCCTGGGGAGGCAGAACAGGAACCGTTGGGCTTGACCTACTTTGGCGGTGGGGCTCAGGGGAGGTGAGCGCAGTTCAGTTGTCCCCTCCAAGATCAAGGGACTGGGGGTCCTGGGTGGCAGACATTGCTGCTGCTGGGGACACAAAACCTAGGTGACCCATTGACCCCTCCTGGCAACCCCCCTGCCCCTCCTAGGGCGCCTTGCAGCACACCCTTTCCCCTCCCTGGGCCACAGGCCCTGTCTGGCCCTGACACGCTCCAGCCCCGGAATTTTCCCGCCAGAGAAATGTCTCCTGACCAGGGAGGAACTTGCCCCGAGGGTCACCAAGCTCACTCCCTCCACCCTCCGAGAATGTAGGCCTGAGAGGGAAGGTCTAGGGCAGAGGCACTGGGCCAGTCCACAAGCCCTGCACCATGGTGCAGAAAGCAAAGACAGTCCCAAGTCAGGGAGAGAGCAGAGTGCTCACCTCTTCTTTTGCCTCTCCAGTCTCTGCAGCTCCCAACTGATCCTGGACAGGTTCCTCCTCTGGGCCCGGTCCCTCCTGGCCCAGACACAGTCCCTCCAGGTGGGCTTCTGTGTGACAAAATCCACCACCGCCGATGTCATTTTCACAGGGCCTACTGGGTAGAAAGGGAGGCAAAGCCAATTGCGAGCCATTTGATTGCTTGGTTCCAGTCTGTTCCTAGTTCCAAGCCTCAGTCTCCCCATCTGTAAAATAGGGGCAGTCAGACAGTTGAATGCTGAGGACTTCTGAGACCCCAGCTTCTTTGGGGAAGGAGGCCCAGCACCCTTACAAGCAGCTGGGTTTCCTAAAGCCTCTGTGTTGAGGCCCAGGGGTTCATTTAAGAACAGCAGCCCTGCATGATTCCTGCTGTGCAGAGCTACCCTGGAGCTGAGGCAGGGCCCCTCCCAGAAGCCCCCTGTCCAGGCAGGGCCAGCTTCAAAGGGGTTGTACATGACCTTCCCACTGGCTTGGGCTGCCCTATTTCAGCTGTAGGTAGTCAAGCAGATCAGTGGAGCAGGATGTTGAGAGAGGGAAGGTGGGGTGCAGGAGTGTTTTTGGGGGGCTGGGTCAGCTAGGGCAGGGACACATCACTGAGGAGAGGGGCCACAGGGGAGGAGAGGCAGCCAGCTGGCAGCTGGGCGTGGCTCTGCACTTGAGCGGGACTAAACCTGGAGAAGAAGATGGTAAATTCTTGCATTTTCCATGATTTCAGGCCCCTTGGCGGACCTGCCAGCCAAGACCCAGACCCACCGACCAAGGTGGGCCAGGTCCCAGCCAGCGGCAGGCAGCCGCACAGAGGGGCCATTCAGGAGTTGGCGGTCTGTGAGCCGACAGTCAGGTGCGGGGGTGGGGTGGGGCTCAGAGCCCTCCACAGTAGAGCAAAAGTGCCCCCTGCTGTTGGGCGAGAGAAGGCAGCGAGCCAGCAGGGAAGACTACAGCTGCCCCATCTCAGAGACAGCTTGTGCAGGGGCACAGGGAGGGGGAATGGGAAACTGAGGCCAGCAGTGGGCAGGCCAGAACCAAGGCCAGGATAGGCAGATGGCTCTCGGGGTGTGGGAGCCTGGTTGTAGGCTGAAAATGAGGTGGTCGTGACATGGGAGAGGGCTGAACCAGAGTCCCGGCTGATCTAAGGGCCTCAGAGGGGCCAGGTTGGGGAGCATAGGCAGCCCCCTCAAGCTTGGAGCTCTCAACCAGGACTGGGGACCCATACCCCAGGCCTAAAGGGGCTGGATGGGGTTGTCTTCACATGTGGCCCATGAGTTACTAAGAGCAGCTCAGACTCTGAACTGGGGAAGGGCAAGGTGAGGCTCAGGAGCAGCCCCCATCCAGACCCGGGGTTTCTCTGGCCCCCACCCATCCTGATTCAGACAGGCAAACACATCCACACATCTGGAACGTGTGCCCCCCCAGGCAGCCTCGAAGGCACACATCTGGAAATACCTGCTCCCCTTCGTGGGAATGGAGATCAGCCAGCCCCCAGGGAGGGGGGTGAGGGCTGCATAGCCTGCATTACATCAGTGGGCTGCAGCTGTGTGCTGATGTGGCAAACCCCCCCACCAATCCCCGCCGGCCGCAGCTGGTCTGGATGGGGCCCAGGGACCCTAGGGAGCCCAGGAATGAAATTTCCTCACCGCCCCCTCCCTGCAGCCCCTCGTAGGCCTCTCTACGTCTCGCTCCCTTCCTCCCTTCTCCCCCTTTTGCAGCCATGAGGCTTTGCGGGGGCTGGTTGGGAAGGGAGAGCAGAGGCTGCTACTTGGATACAGGTAGGGTCTCAAGGATCCTGGGAGCCCTGCCCAGCAGCCCAACCTCCAGGTCTTGACCCTACTTGCCTGTCTTCCTCTTGCTCCCCCTCTGGACACTTGCCCCAAGGGGGTTTGCAGCTGTCCACAGACCCTTCAGTCCCCCAAGACTGCTGCTGCTGCTGCTGCTGCTGCTGCTGCTGCTCTGGCTTCTGTGACCAGTCACCAAAGCCCTCATCTTCATCCAGTTCAGGGGTCTCTGAAGGTTTCAGGCTGAGGGTGAAAGAGCAGTGGAGCGGCCTTAGGGCTGATTCTTGGCGTGCTTCAACCCTAGCTGCTTACCCCTCCCTCGTCTTCCCCCTCAGACCCTGGGCTCCGTGTGTAGGAGACCCTAACTGCCTCACAAACGGCCCCCATAGCTAAGCTGTGTGTAGTCGGAGAATCTCTGAGAGCAGGGCTGTACCCACCCACCAGTCTGGGGCTCCCAGAGGACAGGGCTTTGCCTCTCCCTTTAGTCCAGGGCTTCCAGAGGCTGCCCCAAGCCCAGGCTTATTCCGAGTGGCTTTTCACAGGCCCTCCTGAGCAGCAGGGAAAGCTACTCGGTAGCAGCGGCAAGGAAGGGCTCCCGGGCTCAGGAGTGACAAAAGACCCGGCCAAGGGGCCGTGACCGCTGTAGCACCTCACCCCACCCAAATATGCTGACTCAGAGAAAATGGAACCAAGCAGGGCCAGGAGGAAGGGGCGCATTATTGGAGAAACAGCCCAGCCCAGCCGTGGGGGCCTCCTGGGCCCAGGAAGGAAACGAGCCGGCCAGTGGCTGCCAACTTGGACGTGGCCTCTGTGAGTCACCGGCAGCAGGGAGCTTGGGCGGGGGTCAGGGGCCAGGGCTGCATGGCTGGGGTCAGCATCAGTCCAAGAAAGGGCTGGGACCATGCAGGGTGTCCAGAGCCTGAGTCAGAGCCCCCAGAAGGCTGATGGGAGGGGGACGGCTTCACGTGGCGCTGTGGACCCTCTGGCCAGTCAGGGTCTAGGAGATAGGGTGGCCCAAGGCTGCCAGCTACCCTTGCCCCAAGAGCACTGCCCTTTCTGAGATTCTTCTTGTACCGGGACCCCAAAGTCCAGGGTCTGACCACCAGCACATTCCTCTGCATAGGCTGTGGGATTCCAGGATCCAGGGCCCTGAGTGGCTTACAGTGCCTCCTGCTCTGGCCGACCCAGGGAATGGCCACCTTCATCCTGGTCTTGAGCCTGTAGCAGCTGCCTGTCTCGTTCCCGCCGGCGCTGCTCTCGGGCCACTTCTTTTTCATCCTCCACACTCCACTGAGTGGTGAGCCTGGAGAACAGAAAGATAGTCACAGCATAGCCAAGACGGGGTGCCTCATGGTGAAGGTGGTGGATAAACCCAGGATCTGGACCAGCACTTTAAGCTTCAGTTTACCAATCTTTAAAATAGAGGTCATGCAAAGCAGTTATAAAGGTGGAGGACCCAGGACTTTCCTGGAGATGGAGGGGCACTGGAGACCATCTGTCTACTTCCACCAGCCTGTCCTTGGACCTCACCAGAGGCACGATCTAGAACAGTGTGACTTGGGCTCTGGGGGGGGGGCGGAAATCTAGGAAGGTAGGTGGAGTCCAGCTAGTGCTGGCTATAGCCACTTGAGACCACAAGCCTTGGCCAGCAGCACTGACAAGTGACCATCTAGGGCCAGCCCTACCCTACTGGACTGTAGTACTCCATCCATATTGTGAGAAAGTGACCCTTGTCTGGGGGTCTAGGGTAAGGAGGGCCTGAGCCTAGCCAGCCAGGCAGGGCACCCCCTGTCCCGCCTCCAGTCCTCATACTCTCCCCACCTTGTATATGTCCAGCCCATTGCTGGGGGCTTTGCATGGCATCCCAACTTCATCTCAGGGCCCTCTGTGGAGTTTCTCTGAACTATAACCCAAGGTAAGGAAACTAAGGTGGGGAGGGCTGCTGCCCTCAGAGCACCAGGCTTCTAGGGGTATCTAGGGAAAGACAGAATAGCCTGGGCCCAGAATCAGGGGTCCCTGAAGAGCAGATCTCCGGTCACCGGTGTCCAGCAGGAACTATAGGCTTTGGCCATCCTGAGTCCCCTCCTAGTTTGCCTGGAGCTGAAAAGGGGAGTCCAATGTCTCTGCTTCTCTAGGGCTCACTGCCCCAGGCCGAGGGAGCCAGGCTAGAGCTGGTTTGGGGCTGGGTCTCCTTCCTGGGGTCTCCGTCCCTCCTGCCAGTGTCCGCCACATGACCCCACAGCCCACTCCCCTCTGGGCCTCAGTCCCCTGGCCAGGCAGCCTTGCCAGCGCATGATCTAATCTCACCAGGTCTCCCCTAAGCCTCTCAGACGAAAGCCAGGCCTCTCCACAGGCTCCAGTGCGGGGCCTGCTCCCCCCGCTGCAGCCACATGGGACTCCAGCGCAACCTGCCCACCCGCTCATGCTCTGCACCCCAAGCCGCCTGCTTCTTCCTCAGAAGGGCCTTCAACTTCCAGCCCCAGGAAGCCCTTAATTCCCCACACCTGGCTCCCATCACCCAGCAGATGCAGCCAGCCTCCCAGCCTCACAGCCAACAGGCGCTGCTGGACATATTCATCTGGGGGCTGTTGGCTGAGGCTGTGACCCAGGTTATTCTCCCGTGCCCTTGCACACCGGCAGCCCCCAAGATGGATGACAGCACAGCAGGATGGGCAGGAGGTTCTCCTACCACTTCTGGGGCAACCTCTGGGGAGAGACCAGTGGGGCATGGGTTTTATTCCCACTTCCAGGTTTCTGGGCAGTGCAGGCAGGCTTGGGTGCGCTGTGCATGTGGCAGCTCTTGACAACGACAATGATGATGATGATGATGATGACGATGATGATGATGATGACGATGATGATGATGATGGTGGTGGGGCGTGTGTGTGTGTGTGTGTGTGTG
>NW_022900939.1:17224047-17320927 GCF_012274545.1 Fukomys damarensis | reverse complement strand
GTGTGTGTGTGTGTGTGTGTGTGTGTGTGTGTGTTTGCCCAGGTGGTTATGTAAATCTGGACCTGAGGCATAGAATTGTGCCTCAACTCCCCCTTTGGGCTGGCCCAAGGCACCTCTCTCTACCTGGGGCCAGGGCTCTCCTCCTCTCAGACCTCTCCACCAGGCCCAGGGGGCCCCCAAAAGCAAATGTGTGCAAGTCTCCGGGGACCCCCTCAGAAGCAGTGACACACAAATCATAGGGCACAGAGCTGCGCCCAGCTCCCACCCGGGCAGGACAGACAAGCATACACGTGTTCTCCAGGTGCCCACGTGGGCATACACAACCACACACAGGCTTGCACATGTGCACACACAGAGACGACACTGAGCAAGTGTAGACAGGGGTCCAGGGATAGGAGATCACAAAGTGGCAGGTCCTGGCCCCCTCCTAGATTCCTCTGGGTGCCCCTGCCTCACTTATTTACTGTTTTCTTCCACATCACCCAGACAACAGTGGAGCTGGGTTTGGCAGGAGGCCAAGTTGTGTTTTCTGGGAACATCTCACAGAGCTGGGCCCCCTGAAGGTCATCCCCACTTAGCCTTCTCTGGACAGAGTGGGGTTCAGGGTTGGCATCTCCCAGTGTCTCCCTCAAGCCCCAGGCTGAGGAGAAGCCCCTCTGCCCACCAGCTCCTGACCCTGTAAGTGAGGACAAGAGGCTCCAGGGCCCCTTCCCCTGCCTCCTCCCTTCCCGCCTGCCCCAGGATATGAGTAATGCAGGGGCCCCCTCCCCATGACCTCACCCCCTCACTATTCCACAGCTGGGCTCCGTTCTGGGAACTGAAAGGGGGCGGCTCTCCTGGGGTGGGGTGGGGGCCTCTGGCCTGGGAAAGGCGCCCCCCGGCCAGCAGCCCAGACCCCTTGGCAAGCTCCGCAGTGCTGTCAGGGCTCTGGCGATGGCCACCCCGCCCGTGGCCCTGGCCCAGCTGAGTGCAGCTGCGAGGGATTTGGTGTTCCGGTGCAAATGCAATCAGGCCATTTCCTGTCTGTTCTGGCTCTGTGGCCTGGGGCTCAGCCTGAGGGGCCAGGATGTGGGGCCCTGTCCCCCAGCACCCACAACATCCCAGGGTCTGAGTGGAGGGGGTGTTTGGTCCTCACCCAGGTGCAGCGGTATGTGCAGACCCCAGGCTGCTCCTTCTTCTGAGAGGGGCTCCCAGAGCTCAAGGTGGTCTCTGTGACCATGTCTACTGCCTGCCACCTCCCACTAGGGACATTAGTCCTTCTTCTCTCTCCTCTGCTGCTCCCCCCAACGCAGCTCCCTAGTCCCTACCAGGGTCCAAGGGTGCCCATTTTAGGTCCATCCTTTCAGCTGCCCACCCATTTTGTGTTCCAGCAGAGAGTTCCAGAAGGGGCTCAGGCCTTTGTCTCGTCCCTGTCTCAATTCTGCCCCCTACAGGCAGCTGTTGTGGCTGACCAGTCCAGCCATCTCCAAAAGGTCAGCTGCAGGTTTGCTCCCAGGCCTGGGGAGAGATCAGGATTTGGCTGAGGGCAGGAACCAAAGCAAGAAGGTACATGTGTATGTCGAAGTGCCTTCTTCAGGCTGCCTGTAGGGAGACCTCCCTCCTCTAAGTCTGCTGGATGCCACAGGGCTAGAGGTGATCAGAAAGCCTTGGGTTTCCTGAGACCACCAAAGTTTCTGTTGCTCTCATGAGCCCAGCCTACTGAGATCTATATGCTGGGATTGTATGCTTATGGTCCCGCAAGAGGCCACAGAACCCTTAGGAGAGGAGACAGCAGAGAGAGGAGATGAGCCCATGTGGAGGCTGGCTCAAGGACATTTGCAAGCAGTGGGCAAAGACCAGAGTCTGTTTGGGAGACCAGGGAGAAGGTGGCCGCAGCAGGCCAGTACCTGCGTCCCACAGCATAGGATGCCACTCATGAAGTCTTTGACAAGCTCTGTGATGGTTCAAAGCTGGGGTCCCATCCCTGGGGCAGGCCAAGACAGGTCACAGGTATGGCTTGCCCAGCTGTCGCCCTCCCCGGGGAGGCAGCAGTGCCAGTAAATCAGAAACAGTTCCAGGCCAGCTGGTGAGCACTGGAAGAGTTGGGTAGGAGGGCTTGGGTAAGGGCACAAGAGCCTGGCCCTAGGATGGGCCCTGCCTGTAGCACCTTGCCTGTGTGTCTCTTTTCTCTTAGGTGTGGAGGGGATGGGGCCAATCCCTTCCCTGTCATCAGGGGCTGGTGAGTGAGGGGGACATCTCACAGGGCAAGAGCCTGGCCTCACTGTCCAGGGAAGCCCCATGATGAGCTGTTTGTAGAGGGAGGTGACCTTGAATTTGAGCAAGGATCCTCAGGCCAGAGAGGAAGGAGTGGTAGGGCACAGTCAGGGAGGACACGAAACATGCAGAGCCCAGAAGTACTGTCCCCATGGTCTATGTGGGCAGCTTGGGAAGGAGAAGCTGCAACCAGAATTGCAACCTATTAGGAAGCCCTGGGTGTGCTGGGGCCAGCGAGGCTGGACAGGCAGGGAGGATTTAGACAAGAGGAACTGGGAGGGAGAAGTGAGGGGTGGGCTGAGCTGGGCTGGGAAGAGGGACAGGGCAACAGCCTCCAGAACTGCCATGGTGTCTGTTCTGTGGGAGGTGGAACTCAGTTTTCTCAGTGTGGAGAGACACTGAGTAAAGCCCCAGCATGTAGCATGGGCCAGGGGGTCTTTCTGGTGGCTGTGGTCTGTGGTCTGGTGGTCTGGTGGCTGTGGTCTTTCTGGTGGCTGCTGCAGGTCCCACCAGGTCTTGGGTGGGTAGCCTTGGAAGAACCCAGGTAGCAGCAACCTGAGCTGGTCCGAGTGGACCAAGAGGAGCCCACTTCTCCCCTGAGAGAGCTCGGGGATACCACACCCTCCTGGACCAAGCACAGCCCCTCAGGTCTCCCGCAGGCCCCACCAAGGATGGGCAGCTCATTCATCCAGGTGGGAAGGAGAGCTCAGGAGTCAAATGGTTCAGGTTCCTGACTACTTCCTCCCAGCCCCTGAAAGCCTAGACCACCAGCAGCCTCCTGGGCCTCCGTGTCCCCATCTATCAGGGCCACAGGAGCTAATGTACACCAAATGGTCAGCCCGGCTACTGCGTAATGAACACACATGATAAAGTCTTTCTATGACCTCCTTAGCGTTATTCCTGGAAGGGATGGCTCCGAAGGGCCAGGCCTTGGGAGAGTTGCCAAGTACAGAGCCCCTAAACTGGAGGCTATGGGAGCCACAGAAGATTCTGAGCATGGAGGAGAGAAGCCCAGAGGATATAGAGCCAGGAGCCTCTGGCTGGCTTGTGGAAGGCAGACAGGAAGGGAGAAGGGAATGGGGAGCCTATTGCCATTCTTGGGGTGACCTGGGATGAGGCTCTATGGCGATGGGCTGTTGAGTGGAGAAAACTGCAGTCCAACTGGACACCCAGTGGCCCCTGCTCAGGGGAAGGGAGGGACAGGCCAGCAGGTAGAAGAGCCAGGGGAGGTCAGAATGGGAGGAAGGGGAGCACATTCACCCTGGGGAAACAGAAGGGAGCCCTGCCTAGAGAGGGCTAGGGATGGGCAGTGCTGAGGCTCCTATCTCCACTTCTCTTGTATATCTCTGGGGCGACTGAGCCACACCAGGGCAGGGCTCAGCCAAGGTTGCCTCCTACCCTACCCTCGGTCTTTTTTGGCCTTGGTGGACAGTCCCATCTGGGAGCCTGCCTGGACACCTGCCCACAGAGCATGGAGAGCCAGCTGACACTCCAAAGGGTGCCGAAGGGATAGAGTACAGAGAGTCAGCAAGGGAGGCTGTCCCTGCCCTGCAGTGTGCTCCTCATACCTTGGCCTTAGGGTCCCTGCGAGTCTGTGACCCAGGATTCCTGGAGACAGCCCCAGAGAAGAAGCTGTAAGGAATTCTGCAGAAATCTGGGACTCTGGCTCCTTCCCCCAGGCCAGGAGGAGGCGCTGTGCACCCTGGGCAAGCAACAGCCCTTCTCTGAGCCCTCTGGATGGGAAAAGCTCTCCGGTAAAAAGGCCAGACATCCCATAGGTCTTTGTCTCAGGCAAGGCTGTACTGGTGGAGAGAAGCCCCTCCCCCCAGCATTTTGTGGCCTTTACAGCTTGTGTGGTCCCCACAGGCATCTTCTCCCTGTTGGGGGGCCTCTCGCTGCCTCCACCCAGAACTCCCCAGGCCAAGGAAGCTCATCCAGTTCTGCAGTCTTCCCTGCTGGCTACTGCCTAGAGCTCAGGGACGACTAGCCTTGCCAAGGTCTGCTACCCCTCTCCCCCATGGGATCAGGTGCAGCTCTGTCACCAGCAGCCCTCCTCCCCGTGGCCTCTTCCCAGACTTTGCCCTACCTGACATTCCTCAGAACATTGGCCCCAGTATCCTCTGCACTGACCCCAGAACCAGTCCATCCCTGGGGCCCTCGGCTGCCACACTCAGCTCTTGTCCTGCTGGGCAGCTCCCCCCACCCATTTTATAGCTGTAGAGTCAAGGCCAGGCCTGGGGTCTTACCACCAGCAAGAGGATTCACCAACAAGAGCCTCTGTAACAGCTCCTGCCTGGGCCCCCCCAGTCCCCTCAGGACACTGCCTGCCCCACATGTCCCACATGCCCCACTCCAGGCACTGCCAGGACTGCATCCGGCTCCCCTTCCCAACCTGCAGTGAACTGCCGCGCCATCCCTCCCTCCTCACAACCTGCTCCAGTGTCTCCCTCCCTCCTTCTTCCTTCTCCAGTACTTCCTTTCTTATGATGCTAGGGACCTTCAAAACACCCTGAATTTCCCCAGCCCTCAGGAATCTTAGAGGCCAAGTGCAGCACTGACCCAAGACGCACCTAGGGGCATAGAGGATGCTCCTTGTCCAAGCCTCTGAGAAGGGCGGTTGGCCCGACGAGTCCTTGGGGACAGAGTGCCTGAGATGTGCTGCTTGGGGTTGTGGTGCTGGGGAGAAGCTGCTGGGGGTGGGGAAGTGGATGCACAGGAACCTGGGAGACATCTACAGGGGCCATGGCTTTAGGGAGCTGGACAGAGCAGGCACCCAGAGCCTTTCCAGTCCTCCTGGAGGCCAGAGGCACAGCCCCCACTCCTTGTGACCCCACATTCCAGGCCTGGGAACCTGGACAGTCAGAAGGTCTCAGTCTCCAGCTTCCCCAGCCTTCCTACCTCTGGGGTGTAGGGGGAAGGGTCCCCAATCTCCTGCATCCCACACTTACCCAGTCCCAGACCCGTCTCTGCCCCCACCAAAACTGAGGCTGACCACTGCCCACCCATTCCCTTGCTGCCTGCCACCTGCCCCCTGACCTTCTGGACTTGACACTCACTCAGGAGAGGCAGGCAGGGGAGGGTCCTTCCCTTGATGGCCACTGCTCCCAGCCCCTGTGATGGTTGTACCCCAGGAGTTGTCATAGCAACTATAGTGGTCATAGCAACCTCCTTGGGAGCCCAGCTGAGTGCCAGGTAGATGACCATAGCCCAGGCTGCCCACCATACCATCCAGGCCAGTGGGCAAACCCTCACTCTGCCCAAAGGCCCTTCCTTGGGAAAGGTCCTGACACAGGAACAGATGCTCTAAATTTAGGACAGAAAGACCCCAAATACCTTCCTCATAGGAGCTTACAGATGGGCTGTACAGGACCCTGAGGACTCAGTGAGACTGGAAGTGAGGATGCCCTCATACCTCATGTACCAGCCTCTCTATCCCACACTTCTTTCAGAGGGTGAACCAGGGTCTGTTCACTCTGTACGCAAAGTGAGGTCCAGAGCTAAGCTGCATTTCCCACCTGCCAGCCCATCACCTCCCTTGGTCAGAGTGCCCTACCTCTCACGATGTGCTCCGTGGTTAGTCTGGTGCCGGCAGCCTCCTTGCCTTGGTACTGCGGCTCTTCTACATCTTGGCCCCTTCTGCTCAGCCAGACTTGCCCCTCGGGGCCTAGGCTTGGAAGTCAGAGCCTTACCCTCCTCCCAGTTCATCCTGCCGGTTGAATCCCATGTGACTGCAGCTCCTGCTGGCCCTGGGCTAGCTCTCTCTCCACAGCTCCTTCTGCATGCTATGTCCACGAGCCTTTCTGCTCTCCATGTCATTGACCACAACGCCGCAGGGGCTGGGCCAAGTGCACAGCAGCCCTGGAGACCTTCTCGGCTCCCTTGCCCTGCCATCAGAAAACTCCAGTTCTGCTCACGCCTGCCGACCTCCCAGGGGAGGAGGTGAAGGGTCGCAGTGCCGTCTCCTTTCTACACTGGATGGTGCCCAGCAGAGCCCGTGGCTTTGGTGGCAGGCTGCCCTGGCAGAGCGCTCACGGTGCTCAAGAGGCAAGGCTTGGCACACTCCCTGGCACGCGACTGTGGCTGGCACCAGCCTGGGCTCTGCCATCCCTCCTCTTCCCTCTCTGGCCGGCGTGCCCAGATCCACCTCTTCCCAAAGGCCCACTCAGCTCCGGCTGTGCCCGCAGATGCTTCCCAGATGCCGCCCATCCCCCATGCGGTCTAGCCCGGCTGTTCCTGGGGTGGGACCCAGGCTGCGAATCAGTCCAGCGCAGCCAGTGCCTGCTCCTGGCCCTGCCCCTAGGGCATCTGAACATTCCTGCTCCAACCTCGAGTCTGCCTGTTGGAGCCCTGGGGTCCCTGCCTGACCCTTGGCCTCCTATGAGCTCTTGGGGTGCCCTACCCCCCTGTGTCTGATGACTCATGGGGCACTGAGAGGCCCAGACCCAAGGCAGTCCCTCATCAGCCTCCGGAGTGCGGCTACTCAGCCCTATGCCCCGAGGCTGCAGATCCCTCCTGCCCTGGGGCAATGGGTGAGCCTTTCCTCCTCCCCAGCCTTGGTTTCTGCTCTGTACAAATGGAGGACCAAGGACCAGTCTCAGAGGGCCATGGGAGATCAAATCCCCCTGGGTGTTACAACAATTGAAGGTTGCTCTGACAACCTGCTCTGGTCCCTCAACCTGAGTCTTGGCCAAGACCAAGGGCTGCTGGATCAGAAGAGTCACGTTTAATGGGACAAAGTAGGCACTGAACAGCAGCTTGGGTCCTCCCTGTATCCCCATGATGGACAAGCTGTAGATCAGAGGGGCAGTGTCCTGGAGGACCAGGGGGGTCAGTGGCATGATGAGGTTGACCCCTCAGCCTCTGAGAAACCAGGCTGTGGCAGAGCAGAAGAGCTTCCCCCAACCCGGGAGTCAAGGTAGGGTCCCACTCAGGAGTCCTAGTCCAGGTGCACCAATCTCACTCTGATCCAGTGAGAACCAGCCTCTGCTTCCCTCCTGCCTCCTCCTTCCCTGGGGCCTTCTTCCCTTCCTCCTCACCACCATCATCCTCTTGTAGGCTCCATGCCACTCTCCACCAAACCTGTTCTCCCTCCCTCTCCATTTTTCTTCCAAGGACTAGGAGCAGGGCCAACCAATGCCAATACCCACCCTGTTCCATTTCTTGGGGCCTTGGTTTTAATCTGCCAAGGGAGGACAACAGAAGACCTTCCTGCTCACTGACCTCTCTCCCGACTCACCCACCTCCTCTGACACCGAGGCCTGCCCCTTCTACCATTCCTCCAGATTCTTCCTGCTGTCTCTATCCTGCTAGCCCTCTGCCCCTTACCCTACCATCCTTGGTCATCTCGCCTTCTTATTTCTTTCTACTTTTCCCTCTTTTTTCCTTCCCCACCCAGTAGGGCACATCCTTAGGAGGATCCATCCCCTCATACCCCTGGAGCCCCTGGCACCCTGGCTCCTGGGCACCAGCATCTCCAGCCTAGGAACCTTCTTTCCTGTCTTGGGGCATCAGCCGACCTCATAACTACACTGTCACCCCCAGGGCAGAGTCCCATACATCAGTCCCACCAGGAGGGGAATAGGGTCTGACCCCACTCAGCACCCAGCTGGGGACTGAGCACCATCCCTTCTTCCCTCCCTCCAACCCAGGGCCACAGAAGATTTCCAATTTCCAATCCCTCCCCTAACCCCTGGCAGCCCCTGCGCCCACCTGCCCTCTGGAGACCTCCGTAGTCAGCCCCCAGCTGCAGTCCTCTGCTGAGCCACTCTGAGACTGATGAAATGTCCCTGGGGGCAGCAGCCATGCCAGTCCTCAGGGTGCCCCCTCTGGGCTCTGGAAGCAGCTCTGGGTAGGCAAGTCCCTGGGTGCCCAGTGCTCCTTGGTCGCTGCTTGCTGCCCGACTGCCCAACTCTGATCTGCCGGTTGGGACTGGAGCCGGAACCTCCGTCCTCTGGGCTCTGGCCCTGACACCCTGCCCAAGGGGCTGGGCCACTCGGTCCCTGTGCCCCCTGCTGCTGGCTCAGCTAGGCTCCGGGCAGGACAGGCTCCGGCCAACAGACTCCTGAGCCTGCAGCATGCTGCCCACCAGATGCCAGGGTGGGGGCCACCCCACCTCCAGGATCTCAGGCCTGGACGGGCCTGGTGGCCACACCCCCTTGGACACTGAGGCCTGGAGGCCTAGTTTCCCCACCCCTAGGGGCCAGCCCAACAGGCCATCGTCCTCATCCCCTGCCCTGCTGGCTGCACTGGGGTTCCCAGAGTCTCCTGAGCTAGGCTCAGAGGGTGGATGCCTGCCTGAGGGCCTTAGAGCCATGGATACAGGCTGTGTGTCTGAGATGTTGTGTGCCTGGTACCAAAGGGGCAGAGGGCTCCTGCCATCCAGCGAGCCTCTGCTAGGGGGTGGCTACAGGGCTGGGGGCCAAGTTCAAAGCAGGAATGGCAGCCAGGGTGACCGCAGCTCAGCCTCTTGGCTCAATGCCATCTACAAGGTGTTCCAGCCAACTTACTTCCTTCACTAAGCCAGCCCTCTGGGGCCACAGGACAGGAGGTTGGAGGAGAGTTCAGGTGATCTCTGGGAGGGGGAGGTCATCTTGGGGGTCTCTGGATCACCCTTAACCCTGGCTGGCCTAAGGGGTACCTGAAAGGGCCTGACTCAGCTGGGGGCAAGCAGGAGGCTTATGGGGTGAGACAGATACCACACCTGGAAGGGGAGGAGCTTGGCATCTGGCAGGAGTGCCAGTCCCTGGGTCCACCCTGCCAGCGTAAAGCCCGTGCCTGCAGAGGCTGGGAACAGACGGTTTGGAAGAAGTCCTCTCTAGTGGCTCCTTGCAGAGCTCCTGCTCACACCAGATTTAGACAAGGAGAGTGGGTAGGCAGAAGACACATTTTTCCACTGGGCCATAGCATCCTTTAATGAGCTGCAACTGGATTTGATTTACACCTGGTTATGGGTGGTGCCCAGCAGGCCCTTTGGAGCATGTCTCAGAAAGGATGGACAGAGCCCAGCACCCTGGCATGGGAGCAAGTCAGGGTCCCCAGGGGAGAGGTTTGGAGAGAAGAGGTGGATGTGGGAAGCAGCTCACCACTGCCTGCTGGGTGACGTGGGGCAAGTTGCTATTGCTAAACCTCTCTGAGCCTGGTTTTTTCATCTGCGTGCTGGGGCTGGGGGAAGTAGAAACCATTGGATACTATAGAGATGCAAACTAGGGTCATGGAGCTTGGGTGGGGGTGTCACTGTCCCAGGTGGTGGCATGCATGTGTGGGTGGGTGAATGTGGGAGTGTGTGCCTTTGGCCCAGCGTCAGGGTCCTCGAGGCTATGAGGGTCAACACGTGCCTGTGAGCATCCCCTTGGACTGCTCAGCCCCCAGCTCACCACCCCACACGAATATGCTTCCCTTGGCCTGTACAAGGCCTGGCCTGCTCCCCGATGCTTCCCTGGAGTCAAAGGGTCAGTTCCTCCTGCCTCTGCCCACTGCTGGCCAGTGACCTGTCTGCCTCCAGTCTGGTCCAATTGCTCCCAAAGCTGTGCTGGGGCTGCAGGCCCTTGGGTAGCCAGGCAGTGGCCTGACAAGGAGCACGGGGCACAGCTGACTGATGCTCATGGCCCAGGGATGGGGGTGCAGACGCATGGCCAGGCCCATGTGCCTCCTGCCAACACCCATGGTGCTTTGCTCATTGCTCGCAGGCCTCAGCTTCCCCATTTGTTAAATTTCAGTCAGTGGTGAATCAAGGGTCTGATACCAGCAACTCAATATCCAGGCCACAGAGCTTCCCAGAGGACTGGGGTGAGGGGCTGGGGACACATCCCACAGGGCAGGGAGTTGGGAGGGAGGGCCTTGGGCATCCTGGAACTGAGCCCTTGAAGAACAGCAGGAAGGGCTCATGGGGCCCAGGGCAAGCGCAACTGTAGGGAGCCTACCATGAGGGCCACCTGGTCCTGGGCCAGGACCGTGCCTGGAAGAGGACGTGGAGAAAGCCATCTCTACATCTGCACGCACCCAGCAAGCAGGAGCTGGTGTACCCTAGGCCACTTGAACTCTGTTCAGCAGACACCTATGACCCTATCTGTACCTCTAGGCTCACCACAGAGGACTAGGGCTGCAGTTCATGGAGGTACTGAGAGATGCTGGGCCTGGAAGGAGCCAGGAAGAAAGTACACCAGGCTGGCAGAGAAGAATCACTCTCCCAGCCAGGGAGAACCATGCAGGCTTCCTGGAGGAGGTGACATTGCAGTCTGGAAGTTTGAGAAGGAGGAAAGGCAGTGCAAGTGGCTCAGAGCCACTGACGGGAGTGGTGGCTCTGAGCTCACCTTGTCTGAACTCTGAGGGGCCTTGGGGCCTTTAGTACCTGTGCTATCATCATAACCCTGCCAAGTGGGTGCCACCACACTGTGCTTTACAGAGGAAGAAACAGACTGAGAGAGAACTCTGCACTGGCTAGGAGCCAGCAGCCAGCAAACCAGGATTCCAAGGCCCAAGTGTTCCTCAGGCAACAGTGCCTCCCGCGTGGGGCTGGACACCAAGGGTGGCTGGCATATGTGGCTCCGAGGCCAGTGCCATCTGTAAAGCAGGGTGACTGACGGTGCCCCGAGGCCAGCGGCAGGCCTCCCTGAGGCCCTGTTCTCCGTCCTGGGTATTGCGAAGGCCTGTGAGTGGAGGCAGCCGCGCAGGTGGGAGAAGGAGGAAAGTGAGGGGAGGACGCGCTGCCAGGGCCCAGGGAGGTGATGGCCTCGTGCTCCATTGCACGTGCACGTGGCCAGCTTGGCACCCCTGTGGCCTGACTCCGGCAGGAGCAAGGCCGGGACAGCCCCACATCCACAAGCCTAGCTCAGCAGGCCCAGCCCAGACAGTGGGTGCCCTCGTGCATGGCAGCACTGTGGGCACCCACCCCGGGCCGGGTAGGGGACCTACCTCAGAAGCTGCTCCAGACCCCGTCTGCTAGAATTCCTCCTCAGGAGCGCCGAGCCACTCATGCTGCTGGCCGCTAATCGGGAGGCTGGCGACCTGGCCTGACCCCAGCCCTGGGGATGCTGCCTCCTTCAAAGGCTCCTGTCTCACTGTAGCAGCTGCTGTTGCTGCTGCTGCTGCCGCCTTCAGCCCTCCTCCTCTGCTTTCCTTTCTTTTCTTTCTTCTCCTTTCTTTCTCTTCCCCTCTTCCCTCCTCTCCTCTCTCCTCTCCTCTCCCCTCCCCTTCCCTTCCCTGCCCTTGCTCTCTCTGCTTCTGTCCCCTTCTGTGTCTGGCTGTCTGGTCTCTCTGGCTCTGATGCCCCCTCCCTGTCTCCTCTCTGTCTGGCTGTCTGATGGGTGTCTTGTCTGTCTCTGTGACCTTCCGTCTGTCTGTCTTGACCCCCTGACCCTTGAGGTAGGGGTCTTGGGCTAGCTCCCAGCTGGCGGCCCCAGAGCTTGTCCACTGTCCCTGGGCCCTGCCTCTGTTGGTCTCGCTCCCCTCTCCTTCCTCAGGACGCTTCACAGCTGCTTCCCTTTTGTTCCCCCAACCCCCTTCTCCGCCCCCCTTGGTCTCCTCCACCTCCACCTCCTCCTCCTTCCGAGACTAGTAAAAATGTCAGAGAGAAAACCCTCCCAGCCCAGCAGCGTGGGGGCTCACTGGACCTCTGTGGCCGCTGGTGGGCAGCATGGCTGCCTCTTCCCAGCCTCCTTCCCTCCCTCTTTCCCTTTCCCTCCCTCCCTCAGCCACCTTGGCAGTTTGCACCTCCCCTGCCCACCACATGGCTGCCTCCCATCTCTCCAGTGTCCTGTCCTCGGCCAGGCCTGGCCTTCCTGCTGGCCCTCTCTGTCCAGCCCAGCACTCCTGCCTGCCCTCCCTCTTCTTCCCAGGTCTCCCTTTCTCCCTGCAGACCCTCTCTCCTCTCTCCTTCCCCACTGGTTACTCTGCCCCTGTCTCCCTCAGTCCCCCTCCCCCATCCCTTCCTCTTCTTCTCCTCCTCTCCCTCCCTCTTCTCCCCTCCCTCCAGGTCTCCATTTTGCACTTGTTTATTTCCAGCCCTCTGCTCTTGCTGTCACCCCAAGGGGAGGCTGGGCACATCAGGAATCCTCCCTGGCCCCCAAGTAGGAAGGCTGCACCCCCACTCCCAGCGCCCCACAACTGCACACAGAGCAAGGAGACCGGAAACAAGATGGATGCACACAACACCTCCCCTTTGATCTCTATGGTCCACAGAAGTGGCCATGGGCACCGGGCTGGTTGGTACCCTCGCCAACTGAGCCCCCCTTGCCCTGTGCTCTGGCCAAGGCCCAGGGAGAAGCAGCCCAGCCCATTGTTGTTCTGGTTGGGCTTAGTCACTGTGACTCACTTGAGAACACAGGGGCTAGTGGATGGACAAAGGGAGGGACTGGACTCACATTTGAGGGGAGTCAAGTGGGCCAGCTCTGGGCCAGGAGACTTATATCCAGTAGTTCATCCAACTCAATAACACAACCACTGAGAGACTGGCACCACTGCATCTACGTACCAGTCAATACTCAGTTAGCAGCATTGGTATCCGAGGCCACAGAGCCAGGGCCTGGGTCTGCTGACCACTGGCCACCCAGCACTGCCCTAGTACATCTCTGTGTATGCAGCCTGCCAGCCCCCAGCCCCTGTCTCCATGTCACAGAGAACTGGGCCCTCTCTCATGCCCAGCTAGTGTAGCCTGTGGCTTGGCCAGGTGTCAGGGCCATGGAACACTGAAGAACACTGAGTGGACCAAGAACGAGGTCATGATAAGGCAGATGAGTGGCTGAACACATAAAATGAGTCATCACAGGAAGGCAGTGTGTAGCAGCAGTAGGAGCAAGGACTGGAAAATTCCACAAGGGTCCATTACTCAGGTCTGTGGTGACTCAGGTGGTGGGCGGTGGGTAGAGACTGCCAGGCTCAGGAAATCTGCCCCACCCCAACATAACAGGCCAACCTTGAGAAGGATGCTCACAGCATCTCCCCTCCCTTTGCACAACCAAGGAGCCAAAGAATAACAGGTATACAGCAGGGACATTTGTGCCCACAGAGCTGTAGGGACCTCCAGATCTGATGGCACACAGGCAGGGAAGAAGCCAGGATGGCCTTTAGATTGTGCCCACATTTAGTAGATCACCCAGAGGAACCTAGGCCTCTAGCCATAGACTGCCAGGAATAAAATGTGACCAAGGCAATTTTCCTTCAAAAGAAGGAAGAAGGGAGAATATTGCCGCAGAAGAGAAGGCTGCTGTGGGATGATTCAAGTTCCTTGTCACCAGAGAATAGTTGACTGTCGGAACTGTCGATGAGTAGGAAGTAGCAAGAGTAGACCTTTAAATGTAGTGGCCAAGATTCATGGTTTTACAATTAGGACATGCCCTAATATGGCAAATGGAGTTGAGTTTTCATGACTGTTACTATTGTTTTCCCATCCATCCATTCATCCATTTCTGCATGTACCTATCCATCCATTCATCTCTCCTTCTAACCATCCTCTTTTGATGATGCCTGTCTTTATATGTATGTGTCATTTCTCAATCTATCAACTCCTCAAGTGTCTCTTTCCCCATGCCAAAGATCCATCCACTTATCTAAATAAGCTTTAATACAGCCTTCTAGTCAACCAATTCAAACATCCATCCACACATTGTACCCATGTCCATCCATCTCTCTTTACAGCGGTTGCAAGAATCTATTTATCTATCTATCCATCCATCCATCTATCCATTCACTTATGCACCCATCCACCTATTCATTTATCTAAATGTCAATATGTACAAAACACTTGGAGCAGTCAGCAAGCCATTCATCCATTTGGACCACAATAACTACTTACTATGTGTTAATTTCTATTACTATTTATATTTTCACCCATTAATTTTTATGTCTAGCTATGATGATTGCTCTAATACATAGTGCAATCTCCAAATACTCTTCTGTCTTTATTTTCATTCATCTATCCAAATATTTTATTTTCCATGTCATTTGTATATCCATTCATACATTTGTCTGTCTATCCATCCACTTGTCTACTAATCTTTGCTCCTAGCAAGACACCTGTCCAATCATGCACACACATCTGTCTATACTTCTGTGCACAGAAGTATCCAAGTGAGTTAATACTTGAAATGGTTACTAAAATACAGTCAGCCCCATCCAGTGTCCCTTGTCTTTTCTCCTCCAACCATTTGCTTATCCCACCATTCATTCTTTCATTTACTTATTCACGTATTTGTCCATTGATCCATACATTTATTCCACAAATTTGTACTGAATTCCAGGTACTTTTATGTTGCTGGAGATTCTACATTAACAAAGTGTGTACTTTCATGATGCTGGTATTTTAGAGGTGACAAGCAAAGGAGTATGTACTATAAAACTCAGATGATAGTAAATGCTACGGAAAAGAAAAATCAGGGTAAAAGGGATATGGAGGTCTGGAGAGGATTAACATTTTGTATACGATGGTCAAGGACAGTCTCATGGGGAAAAAATAAGAATTTTCTTGAAAAGAGAGTTTAGAGGAGGAAGGGAGGGAGAGAAGAAGGAGAAGAGGAGGGGAAAAGGAGGAGGAGAGGAAAGGGACAGAGAGACAGAGCATTCCATGAAGAGAGTGCAGGATTCCTCACCGAGAGGAGTCTATTCACCTGTCTGTCTGTTCAACAGTTTATGTGACACCAATTCAGCCATTTTCGTTGTGTATTCATTTATTTCCTCCATCTCTTGTTACATTTTCCCATTTGTAAACCTGCATATCTATTATTCATATTTATCCGTGTCTCTCTCCAGATGCTCTTTTGTTATTCTGTTCATGTATCTGTCTCTGTTCTGCCCATCTACTCATTTGTTCATCTGTACTTTCATCCCATATAGCCATCCTCCAATGCATCCATTTACCCATCCATCTGTCCAGCTTTTCTCTATACCTCCTACCCTTCTTCATCCACCTTCCCATTTATACGTTTTCTGTCATTGAGTCTTCTTTCCTTTTCTTATTTGTTTTTTCTTTTGTAACTAAGACATAGTTCATAATCTCATGGCCCAAGAATAAAGCAGAACTTCCTGGCCCAGGAGGCAAGTACCATGGTAGAAACTAAACAGGGCCTAAAAAAATAAGAACATGCCTTGCTCATGAATTTTACATTCTGACAAACATATATTCACTGAGCAGGATCTGAGAAGTGCAAAGTACAGTGAGAGATCCTGGATGTAGCAAAGGTCAGGGCCGGTGGGCTTGATGACTCTTGGGTGGCTTCTGATAGAAAGACATCTCTGACTCACAGAAGAGGCAACCTCCAAGTGCTTCAAGCATTCCTTGGTTCAATGTGTCCCTCTGTCCAAGCAAGCACCTCTAACAGTGGGCAAGTAGACCACAGCCAAGGTGGTGGTAGTGGTAATGAAGCTTGGATTTCGGATTTCGGATTGGGTCTGGGAGAAAAGTTAAAAGCTCCTTTCTGGATTCCTCTGGAATGAACTAGCTAGATCAGCCTGTCCCAACTCCCTTTTGAGGATGAAGGGACACCCTTGCTTTATCTTAGAAGCTAAGAGTAGGTTACATCCAAGAAGGAGCACAGACACCTTTGGGTCTGGTGGTGGGAAGGAGAACTGTCTGAGGCTCAGCTTGTCTGAGATTGATGCCAACATGATCTCCTCCATGTGGCACCAGAAGGTCTGAATCTCTGCAAGATGAAAGGGTGTGGATTCTCCGACTCCTGGCAGACAGAGTCTCCTGGACCCTGAACACCCTCCCCATGTAGGGAGGAGGTGACTCCCACTCCAGCCTGGCTCCCAGCAAGCCCAGGCCAGCAGAGGTCATGCTGAGGTGTGGGAGGCTAGCCTGAGGCAGCCCTTTCCTGTTGCAACTCTGAGGAGCACAGAGGCTCAGGTTCTTCCCTAGTCCTGCTAGGGGAAGTAGGCTGGAAGGGAGAAAGGGGCAGCTCCAGGGTCCTCAGACTGCCCTTTCCCAGAAGCCAGTGGGATCAGACACTCCCTCTTCCTTGTCAAGTTGGGAAGCAGTTAGCAGATGGAGCTTGGACAGGACTGGCCTGGCTCCAAGAACCTGGTTCCAAGAAAGGGCCAGGGCTTTGCTGCCTCCGCCTCCGACCCCCCTGGGCTGGACTGCACTGGGAGGTCTGATTGCCCCCATCCCTTAGTTGCCAATAAACTCCACATCCTACAGCCCCTCACTGCTTTCTCCGCATGCTCAGGTGTTGGGGTAGTTGTGGGGCTGAGAGAGGGGTCAGGTGTTCCCTGGCATTCCTGGGCAGGCACCTCACCAATCCTGATTTGCTCCCCCAGAGCAACTTGTAGCCCTGGGCTCCCATCTCCGAGGTCCTTATAAGCTATGGCAAAGAAGGCTTCCTACAGAGGGCTGGTTTGGAAGAGAAGCTGAGAGCCTCTTCCTGGGAGACAACCAGCTGTTCCTGCCTCATCACCGTGTGTGAAAGCCTTGGGGTGCTGCCTCACAGAGCACCCTGGCCACTTAGCAACCTCCACGTGAAGAGTGGTATATGCACCAAAGGTGGTTTTGGGCCACCCACAGGGGCAGCCCAGTGCAGTGCACTCCTGGGTTCCCAGCACCTCAATTTAGGGGCGTGCACTCCGAAGTGTCAACCACACACTAAAGCCTCCAGGGTATCTGTCAAGCTCCTGGCTACCTGTTGGGCTCTGGGGGGTGAAGTAAGAGCTTGGCAAGGACCCTCACAGGTGAGTGGTGGTTCTGAGTAGACATGGTCTGAGCTTGCAAGCAGGAAAGCTAAGGCTCCAGGGGTGGGGCTTACTTGCCCCGGAAGCACTAGTCTACACTAGTCTGGGAGGACACGTCCAGAGCTCTGCCCTCCCCTCCCCCTTGGCAGTCACACCTCATACTGCACCCTCCCTGCCAGGCCACAGAGCACCTGCCCATGGCCCCCTCCCCTGCAGAGACCTCATCTCCCAGTCTTGAAGGCATTCTGCCCTCTCCTGCTCTGAGGGAAACTAAGACAAAAACAGGCTGGCAGGTGGGCAGTGGAGGGAAATGTGTTCACTGTGAAGGCTCAGGATGCCACTCTGACCAGGTGTCTTGCGCTTGGCCATCTGTCCCTGAGACCCTCCTGGCACTACCCGCGTGGGATCCAGGACTGTTCTGTTAGGAGACAGATGGGGCCACAAAGAGGGCAGGTGGATGGGAAGGTTTCTGGCTTCCAGAATCATCTTGGATGGGGCCTGTGATGTTCCCATATGTGCCAAGCATCTGGTCCCTCCCCACCCAAGGAGGAGACACGAAGGGGCCAGACGGAAGGCTGGGAAAAGCTGGTGACCTGCCAGCCTCAGCAAAGGAGGAAGGCTCAGCCTCCCCTCTCTTCTGGGGGTCCCTGACCCAGTGAAGGTAAGAAGGCCCGTAGGGATTGGCCTGGCCTAGCTCTGACTGGGGAGGCACCTGAAGCCCACAGACTGAACATCAGAGGGATAGATGGCCCAGGAAGGGATTCTGCCCAGGTGGCAGAGTTGTCCCTTCTCTTAGCTGAGCACAGGGAGGAGGGGAAATGATAGTAAGTGAGGGAGCCATGGGCTCTTCCACAGTAAACCAAAAGGGCAGCCAGTGTGTCTGCTGGGGCAAGCAGTCAGATTAAGACTTCTGTCAGAGACACGGAGGGTGCTTGGGACAGTTGGGCCTCAGTTAGGGTGGGGGCATGGGGCCTTCATGGAGTTTGGGGTTCCAGGACTTGGTCATGTTGGATCTGAGGTCCTGAAGGCATCCTGCCCTCTCCCACTACTGTTAGCCAGATGAATGCCAGTCCCTCTCCCAGTCCCCCGAGGCCAGTGGCTCCTCAAGCATCCGGACAGTGAGGGGGTGAGCTTGCTTTTGGGGTTAGACTAGAGACAAGGAGAGGAAAGCCCATGCAGTGTCACCCAGAGTTCCCTGCAGAGCCACTTTCAGTCCTGTTGAAATGCCACACCCTGCCTCAGGGTGGGGAGGACAAGGACAGGCCAATGACCCAGCAGCTGAGCAGTTAGGGCAGGGAGAGAGCACCTCCCAGCGACGAGCACAGTCCTGCAGGCCAGAGGGTGGGACCTGCCCTGCGCAGTATGAAGGGGGCACCACTTGGCCTTTGGGACAGGTGCTCATCTGTGTTGGGCCAGCTGGGCAGGTGTCTCCTAAGACCCTCGTGGTCTTCTTCCCTGGCCCTCTGTGAACAGGACAGGGTCATTCCCTCTACTTTATTATAGCCCAGCTGATCCTACCCAGCCTTGGTGGCCCTGGGGACTCCCATGTGGGGGCTTCCCAGGTCACACACCCCCTCCTGGGTGTCAGGGACTTCTCCTTTACTCTGGATAGGAAAATCCCTGCTTCCTTTAGTCAGCTTGAGAAAGGAGAGCCCAACCCCACCCCAGGTGTCAGTTTCATTCTGAAAGGTCAGTGTCATGCTCTCCTGTAACATTTGGCAGGGAGTGGGGTGGGGGAGTTCTTGGGGAGGTGCTCGGGCTCCTTGGGGCCCATGGACTCTCCAGAGCTCCTGACAGACCCTCACAGGTGGGCCCAGCCCCAGATCTGCACCAAGACAGCCAGGGTCCACTGGGCCTCCAGGGCTATGGGCAGTCTTGGCCATCTCCAAACTGCCTAGGATTTGAGGCATTTGAGACAGCTGAAGGGGAGGTGCCAAGGAAGGGCCTAGGAGGAAGGCAGGGGCCAGCCAAGATGCTCACACTCTGCCCTTCTATGGACATGAGGTGGCAGGGCCCAATCTAGCACTGGGACAGCACTGACTTGAGGACACTTAAGAGCGAGATGCAGCTGTCACCCAGTTGCCCAGTACCGTGCACCCAGAAGCTTGTGACCTCATGGAACTCAGCTGGAGCAAAGTGTCCTCTGACCCTCCTCAGCCCTGCATGCTGTGCATCCTCCTCCGCTGAAGTACCTGCTCCCAGAGACCCTCAGAGTGTGAGGGGAGCCCTGACAGCCCGGGCCAGAGACACACACCTGATCCAGAGCCTCTGCTTACCCTGACTCCCTTCTGGTACTGAGGTCACCTTAGCTGCCCCCAAAGAAAGTCCCAGGTGGGATTCAAAGGTCAAAGTACAGCTGACCTGCCACCTCCCCATCCCTCACACACTCCATTCATGGTGATGCCTCTCCTTTCTCATATTACTGCCAAGGCCTGCAGCCCACATAGCTCCTGGGGCCAGGATCTACTTTGCAAGACATTCTGAGGCCAAGGGACCCTGCTATGGCTGATCAATGGGGGAAGCATAACCTAAGGCTACCCTTCCTGGTACCCAGGCAGGGGCTGTGGACTCTGGGTGTCTAAGGCTGACCCAGCTCCTCCTTTCAGCATACCTGGCAGCAGCCTCACGGTCCTACTCAAGAACTGACCTCCAGCCTCACCACAGGTCCCATCCCCAACTGTCAGAATGCCCCCAGCCCCACCCCAAGCCCTACCTGTCCCAAGCACTGCCTGCTTCTGGCTTTTCCGAGGCAGACACCCAGGTCTAGGTGGCCCCCATGGCCTCTTAAAAGGTCTCCTCACAAGCCAGGGCCCAAGCACAAGTCCCCACACCCACTCTGTGTCGATCTTATCACAGGATGGCTGCTCAGTGGCCCCTCCGAGCCCAGTTGCTCCTGAGCAGGCTGGCGCTTGAGTTTCTCTGCCTGGCTCTAGGCATGGCACACAGCTGACTCTTCCTAGAAACCCACACACAGAGCTTCTACCCATGGCCTCTCCCATTTCTACCCCAACTGCAGCACAGTGCTGGCACCCAGGACAGGCTTCTGCCCCATCTTGGCCTCCTCCATCACTTAGAGGCAGGGGAAGTTGGGGGGGACAGACATTCTCCTGAGGCCAGGCCCAGGTCCCCCCAGCGTACGCACTGTTCTCCCCATCCTCCAACCCACACTGTCCACTTCTCCTGGTCCTAGGCATTGGATCCTATAAGCTCCCATAGTGAAGCCAAGCTGCAGAGGCAGAAAGAAGGGACATTTACTTCAAGATGAGAAGGGGCCTCAAGAGGACACCCAAGTTCCCCACAGGACAGCCGACCTCTAGGGTAAGTGTTCACAGAACAGTGTACCCCTAACCAGACGCACAGCCTGGGTGCAGCTATAGGACCTTACCCAGTGCTTTCCTCCACCAGCAGCTCTTCCTGCTCCTCGGAGCCTGGGGCACTCGGAGCCTCCGCCATGGGCCTTGAGTCTGGGGCTGATTCCGGTGCCGTTGCCGTGTGTGCACTGTCTCGCAGTGCTTCCTCGGCAGGCAGGCTGCACCCGGGGCCCCCACCCAGCCGGGTTTCACTTCCCCCTTCTGCTGTAGCCAAGCTGCAGAGGCAGAAAGAAGGGACATTTACTTCAAGATGAGAAGGGGCCTCAAGAGGACACCCAAGTTCCCCACAGGACAGCCGACCTCTAGGGTAAGTGTTCACAGAACAGTGTACCCCTAACCAGACGCACAGCCTGGGTGCAGCTATAGGACCTTACCCAGTGCTTTCCTCCACCAGCAGCTCTTCCTGCTCCTCGGAGCCTGGGGCACTCGGAGCCTCCGCCATGGGCCTTGAGTCTGGGGCTGATTCCGGTGCCGTTGCCGTGTGTGCACTGTCTCGCAGTGCTTCCTCGGCAGGCAGGCTGCACCCGGGGCCCCCACCCAGCCGGGTTTCACTTCCCCCTTCTGCTGCAGGTTGAGGTTTGGAACCACTGGGGCTTGGGTTGGGGGGGTTTTTGTTTTTTTTTTTTTTTTTTTTTTTTTTTTTTTTTTTTTTGAATTTGTTGCTGCAAGAGGAAAGGAGAAAAAATACCCAAAACCCAAACCACCTCTCAGGAAGTGTGAAGCAAGCTACAGGCGTCTTGGCGGAGAGGAGAGGGGACAAGGGCAGAGGTGTGATCACGAGGCTCCTCACAGGCCCGGTAGGGATGAGACCAGGCTGGGACAGCCCATGCACCTCTTGGGTCCCTGGAGCAGCCCCAAGAGTGCTGTGGGCAGCAGGTTCTCCCTCAAGATGGGGAGCCAACTCACACTCCTAGAGCATCCAGTCAGCATTTCAGCCTCTGGAGCCTTCACAGTGGCCCACTTCTGCATGCACCCACAGACACTGGTAGAGTCTGTCCTTAGTGCCTGGGGTCATGGCCCTGAGTGCCTCTGACCAGTTTGTTCCACAGAGACATCAGGGTCCCTATATACAGTGCTCCACTTCTGTATCCCCATTGTCTTGTGCTGTTTTGTGCCGTCCTGCTTATTCTGAACTGTTGGGTAGCTGCCTTGATCTCTGCTGTCCCTTCCCCTCCCCTGTTGACTCCACTGTCCCTCGTCCTCATGCAATAGGCTCTCAGAACTAACCACACAGCCAGTTAATATCCCCAGACTCCACAGGGTGACCCAGTGGCTCTCCTAGGATCACTGGCCAGATGGAGGGATGGACTGAGGATGATTCCATCCTTTCCTGTCCTCAGAGTGCTGGGTAGATGGGGTTCAGATTCTAACGTTGGGAGGACTAGACCAAAGTGTCCTTGGGCCAGCTAAGGCAGTGCAGGGCAGCAGAGGCTGAAGGTAAGAACCTTCAGCCAAGGAGATGGAAGGGAACAGTGCCATTTTGCCAAGCCATGGTCTGAAGAATCACAGTGCAAAGTCCCAAAGGGCCCCGGACAGAGTGGCCAGAGCGAGGCCTGGGATAGGGAGGCACCAAGGTAGGTCCAATAAACCCACTCAGGAGGCAATGAGCCCACATCCCCTCCCACATACCACAGAGAGGCAGCAAGCCTGGTTCACCCCACTCCAGTCAGGAGAGGAGGCACTTCGATCCCACTCCCATCCCAACCATTGATCACTGGGCAGTGCCTGATCAGGTCACCCAGGGCTGCAGGATGAGCTGATAGGCCTGGGAGTGCTGGCTGCCTCCTCCCTCAGAGCTTCCTGCATCTTATTTCCTGGGGCTCTCAACTTCCCCTTAGTGCATTCCTAGGAGTACATGAGGCAAGTGGCAGAGCCCATGGCTCCTGCTCGGCTGCCTCCATCCCAAGACTGTCCCAAGAGGGCCCTCAGGCTCCTGGACTCCTGGAGGACAGTGGCTGGGCAACTCCTCACCCTGACACACTTTGTCGGTGGGTCACTTCCGGGTCCGGTATCTTCAGGACCCACCTCCAGCCTATGGCGGTGAGGTTGTTCTAACTTCACGGCTTGAAGAGGAGAGGCAGATGGAGACCCACATCTTCCCTGTCCCACAAGTCACTGACCGAAAGCTGGGTGGAGTAGCCTGAAACTAAGAAGGGGCCCTTCCAGGCCCATGGAGGTGGCTCTGCCTGAGTGTAAATCCATGGCCACGTGCTGTGATCTGAATGGGTCCCCTCAAAGTCTGTGTGTTGGAAACTCGGTCCCCAGTGCAACAGTGTCAAGGCATGGGACCTTTAAGAGGGGATTGGGTCCCACTCTTGGATTCATAGGGTAGCTGGAGAATAAGATTGTTAAGAACCACGTGATATTTTCTGCATGTCATAGAGCAGCAAGAAGGCCCCATTCAGAAGACAGACCCTGCTTCCAAACCTCCCAGCCTCTAGAACCATGAGCCAAGTAAACCTCTTTACCCAATCAGGTTTATTTTTATAGCAATTTAAAACAGACTAAGACATCTTTGACCTGAAGGCCCACTATGACCTGTCTGGCAACACACTTCTGTGTGGCTGTCTTGCAGTAGTACTAGGGATTCAACCCAGAGGTGCTCTACCCCTGGGTTTATTGCTTTGTGTTGAGATTCGATCTTGCTAACTTACTAGCTTCCTAGGCTGGTCTTGAATTTGTGATCCTCCTGCCCATCCTCTGTAATCCCAAGTAGCTGGGATTATAGGTGCGAATCACCACAGCCCACCTCATTGATCCCATCTCAGATGGTAGTTTTTATTTTTTCCAAGCTTCAGCCAGCCCCCAGCCTCCTACGTAGCCCCTTCCTCTCTCTGCTATCCCTACCCTCCCGAGAAGGGGTAGAGCCTGATCCTTCCTGTTATGGCTGAATAGTGTCCTCCAAAATTCGTATGTTGAAGTCCTGACCCCAGGACCTACAATGTGACCTTATTTGGAAATAGGGTCCTTGCAGATGGAACTAATAGAAATGAGGTCATTGGGGAAGGCCCTGCTCCAGTATGACTCGTGTCTTGACTAAAAGGGGAAATCTGCCAGCAACACACTCAGAGTGAAGGCCTCATGATCATTCAGGCAAAGGTCAGTGATGTTGCTACAACATGAGGACCTTCAAGGATCCCCAGCAAACATGGAAGCCCAGGCAGGTATCAGCTGCTACACCTAGAGCACAGGTTCCAGGGTATGAGAGAGAAATGTCTATGGCATGAGCTAGGCATGGTGGCACACACCTCTAATTCCTATATTCTGGGATTGCAAGAAAAACCTCGTCTCAAAATAAAAACTAAAAGGTTGGGAATGCAGCTTAGTATAAAGACCTTAGGTTCAATTCCTGGTGCTATCAGAAAAGAAGAAGCGGGGGGGAGGAGGAGGAGGAGGAGGAGGAAAGGGGGAAGAATAAGTGTGTGGTTTAAGCCCAAATCTGCAAATCTGCAATTTATTTTTATGGTGGCTACAGGATGTTCCCGTCTGTCCAACAAACAAGCCCCATTGCCTCCCAGGGTGCAGGGTGGGGTACCTCTTCCTGCCCTCCAAGACTAGCAGGTGTCTTGCCACAGGCCCCACTTGAGGATGTTCTGGGGCCTAGACATCCCTACAGGGTGCTGCAGGGGCCAAAAGCAGCCTCCCTCGCCCTGGCTCCAGCCCTCTCCTTTTCAGCAGATGATGCTCCCTCCTCCCACTTCTCAGGGGACCTGGAAACCAGGGTGCTGAGTGTCCTCAGGTGATCATTTAGCCCCTTCCACCTTTCTCCTCCTTCCTTACCATTCTGAGGAGCATGTGTGCTAAGGGTTCATACCTCAAAAGCCCAAACCTCCAAGAGGCTGCAGCCCCTTCCCTCCGTTCCTCTCTGGCCAGCCTGGGCTTCACCCTATCTGCACTTCATCTGCACTAGCAGGCAGCGCAGGGGAAGTGTCTCTGGCCATCAGTCATTTCCCACATCCCAGTACATGCTGTCTGCGAGCCGCAAGTGCTCGGCTGACGACAGGCTCACCAGAGCAGGCTCAGCCTCTGGAAGCTGAGCATCACCCCGAGAATCACATCCAGTCACTTGTTCAGTTGGAATCATTCATTCACTCTGCAAGGATGGCCTGGGGCAAGTGGGTTCTTGTCTCATCCATCACCCTGTCCCCAGGCTCGACTCGGCCCAGCAAGCAGCACAGGGACAAGGGAATGAGCAAGTGAGGATGGAGCAGAGGCACTGGGCGGAAGGACACGGGCCGAGGCCAGAATGGCTGGCACAGCCTGGAGTCCAGGTGAGGATCTCTGGGGACATCTCTGGAGAACTTTTGCAAGGATAAGATGTGGGCAAAGTCCATGCCTATTGTTGTCCCCTGTGGCTAAGCACAGGCAGGCAGGAGTGCTGGATGGAGGGGATGCAGAGATGAGCAGAGCTCCAAGAGGTGCTGAGAGATGGGACAGCTTTACTTGGTGGATGAGGGGACAAGGGAACAACAGACACGGCTGGTCCTCTGCAAGTATAAAAGGGGCTATGGGAAGTGACAGCAAGAGGACTCCATCCTCTGAAATGGATTGAGTCAGAATAAAAAGGCTCCAGGGAACTAGTAGGATCCCTGTGCCTTCTGCGTACTACCACATGAGGACACAGCACCAGGATACCCTCTTTGAAGCAGAGAGCACTCCCCTCACACTGAATCTGCAAGCACCCCAACTTGGGCTTCCTGACACCCACAGCTGAGAGGAAATCAATTTCTGTTTTTCATAAAAGACTCAGCCTCGGGTATTTTGTTATCACAGAAATAAGGGGCTGAGATGGGCCCTCTCCGGAGGCCTCAACCCTGTGCAGCCTGGGGCACGTGGAGGTGAGCTGTTCACAGAGCAGGAACTTCCTCAGGGAGGGTGGCATTAGAGAGAGCTACGTGCTTAGGGACAGGTGGGTGATGAGACCGGAGAAAGTGGGTGAGGTAAGCAATCCAGGGAGTCCACGACATGAGGACAGAGTCAAGGGCATGGATGAGCCTCACAAGGGAGGGGCAACAGCACATGTGGCTTTAGCCATGGTGCTCGGTGACTCTGGCCAGAACAGGGGGCCTGAGGTCCCAGTAGGACCCCAGCCAGCAAATGTTGGGGGGTGGGTCACGGCATTTCCAGCCAATAGGAGTCAGTGTGACAGACAGGGGGGATGGGCAGGCCCAGCCTAGGGTGAGAAACCTAGGGCAGTGCCACGAGCACAGGTAGTGGAGCCCTGAGAAGGGCAGCCTGAACTTCAGGGGCGCTAAGAGGGGCATCTGTGCGGATGGAGAGTGGGAAGGGGCAGCAGAAGGAGGGGGCGAGGGCCCAGGACAGGACTGCTGAGAGTCCCAGTGAGGCTAGGTGACAGCCCAAATGCCCCAGGGACTCCTGTGGGCGGAGCTGAGCCCCCTCAATTCACATGTTGAAGCCTTCACCTTCAGCGCCTCTGAATGTGGCTGAATTTAAAGCCAAGACCTTTAAAGAGGTTACAGCAAGATCACTTGGATAGGCCCTCAACATGATTGGGGTCCTTGCAAAACAGGGAGGTCAGGACACAGACAGGCAGAGGGACAGCCATGTGAAGACTCAGGGAGGAGACCCTGTTGGGAGGACTCAGGAGGAATCAGCCCTGTGACCTCCAGCCTCCGGGACATGAGAGAATGACTACCTGATGTCGAAGCCATCCTGTTGTAGCCTTTTGTAGTGGTGGCTTCAGGAATCTCACACAGGGATCAATTGGTCAGGGAGGCAAGACCAGCTGTGGGAACCAGCAGCTCACTGCATCCCTTTCCTCAGGCCAGGGTGGGGGGACTTTGCTCTTCTGAGGACCTGAGTCCTGACAGTGAGTTAGGGGAAAGACTCTAAGGTGAGAGTCCTGGGACCAGGCCCAGACACATGCTGTCTTGGTCACTTTCTTTATTGCTGAGACACAATACCCAATGCACGCAAATTGAAGGAGAAGAGGTTTCTTTTGGCTCACATCTTAAAAGTCTCAGTCTTTGCACAGTCAGCAGGACCCAAGCAGAAGCAGCCTATGGGAAAGGTCTGGAGGAGCAAGCTGCTTACATCTGCTAGGAAGCAGAGAGGGTCACAGGAGGAAGGGAGATATAATCTTCCAAGTCATGCCCACAGTAACTCACCTCTTCCAATCAGACCCCTCCTAACAGCAAGTCAGCGAAAATGCCCCCATCATCCAATCACCTCCCAAAGGTCCCAACTAGGATCCCATGAGGCTTTAGGGAGGTATCTGGATATAGACCATAACACATGTCATGGGGACACACATCTCTCTGCAAGATGTGTACTTACCCACAAGAAAGGGTATTCTGCCCCATTTGCCTGAGATGTGGGGTCTAGGGAGAAAAGGCAAGAGCATCTGCGCACATAGGCATAAGACACAGGTGGGGACAAGAAGAGGATTTGGGATGTAGATGCAGTGGACGGGAACCAGTCACACAAGGGAATGATTAGACCACCATAGCAGGTGAATCGGGAGCCCTTCCCAGGGGCACTGGGTGTTGGACAGTGGAGTTACACAGAGTCCATGAGCTGGAGCTGGTGTTGTCCCAGCCCCTCATCTCGCACTGGCCAATGAAAAGATGGGAAACAGACAAATGAGGACAGAACCACGGGTGGAAGAGATGGGGACAGGACAGGGAAGCCTGCAAGCAGGGCTGGGTGAGCAGGTGGCTGACAAGTGGGAGAGAACCAGGAGGTAGAATGGGGCGGGAGAGGCCTCAAGGTGGGTACAGGGAGCAAGGCCTCCCAGGCTAACTCAGGGGGCCCAGAGGTGGAAGATCGTGAGGTGCTACAGTTTCCCATGGGCTGGGTTCCTCGCCGGACTAGAGATTGCATCCATGCCAGGAAGGCTTTGAGCCAGAGCAGGAGTGATTAGGAGGTGACTAGACAGTGGCTGTCCGGGGGACTGAGGGGCTGGAGGCAGAAGCAGCCAGGGGAGAGGGGCTGTTTGGTGCAGCTGTGTCCAGCCCTGCAAACTTGGACAAGAAAGGACAAGCCTCCCGTCCCTACCCTGAGGGGCTCGTACCTTTACCCCTCAATGGATGGCTATCGAGGTCTGAGTATTTGGGTAAGTGCTCAGCCCTCCCTAGCGATAGGGACAGGCCTCACTGTATAACACCGAGTCCCAACTCTGCCCACTGACAGGGGAAGATGAGGAGTAAACAAAAAGCAAGTCAACAGTGATTTCAGAAAGCAAAGGTAGAAGTAACAGAGACTGCCTGCACAGGCCAACCTGTCTGGTCTCCCCTTCTGCGGCCCCTAGAGGTGACGATGTCCTGTCATGGATTTTGGTCCTCTCTGAAGAATGGCCTCCTCTGAATCCTCCAGGGCTACCCAAGAGCAAGCAGGGTGTCCCCTGGCACCTTCCTGCTCACACCTTGGCCTCTGAAGTCTTGACCACTGACTTTCATTAGCTTTTGACTCCATCCTTGTTGTTGTCCCTTAAGAATTTTATTGTTTAAACATTTGAAGAAAAGTTTGACTTTTTGGAAAATGACCTCAAGCTTACCTCTGTGAAGAATAAGAAGAGTAGAGAAATTTTGCTTCTGCACACCCGCATCCATTGTTTTCTGTTTCTCTGCCTCTCATTCCATCCCTCTCTCCATCTTTTAAGTCTAAAGACTTTATGATCTATTTCCTAACAATGAAGCCGTTCTCTTACCGGATCATAGTACAGCCATCGACATCCACATAGCTAACACTGAAACTTGACTTTTATCTAGTCTACCAGGCTTTTTTTGTGACCTGCTCCCTGCCATTGTATTTTTGTTTTGATCCATATTTCTTGCTTAACAACACATCTGATCTTCTGTGAAGCCCCTGCCCAGCCCTCTAGTCTCCATGTCCAGTTCCTTTGGCAGAAGATGGTCTTGGCAGAGCCCTTGGTGCCCCTGCCTCCTGGGGTGATGGGCAGGAATCAGCTGTGCAGCCAAACCCACACACCTGTGTCTGTGCTCCTGCGGCCTTGCCCACTGAGCTCCTCCTTCCCTTGGTCCTCGGTAGCCACAATTTTGAAAGTGTGGCCTTGCATGCTTCCTCTGCTTCCTCTCTTCCCAGCAGCTGCTGAGTACAGGTCATTTGGGAAACCAACAGCTGCGTTCTCCTCCATGACCCCTGACTGCCACCCCCAGGCACTGAAGCTTCTCATCCTCTTAACCTTACTGCCTCCTCTTCCCTCTGATTGCTCACCCAGCCTGTCTGCCCATCTCACCTCCAAGGACACCCTCATGTGCACCTCCAGCCCAAGACCTGCTCTCAGCCACCTCTCCCCATGTGGTTCCCACAGACCCATAAACCCCATAGCCAGCTCCTTGTCTTCTTCAACCCTAGAGAATGGCACATGCTTGGCCCCCACCTCCCTCAGCCACTGTGGCCTGGGGACCACACTGCTCAATGTCTCCATCTGTTCACTTCTCCTCGCAGGACCCGATGGTGGCTCCCGTTCCATCCTCCCTCTTCCCTGGCCTCCTTACTGACTATCCCCACTTGCTGAGGTCTTTCTCAAATGCCCAGCTGGCACAGGCAGTGCTGGGCTGCCTGCTTCGCAGGAATCACCCACTTCAGCCCTCCCTGTTGTATAAACATACATCCCTCCCACTGGGACCAAGAACACCCCAGTGGGGTGGAAACACAGCATAAGCAGAACGGCAGGAGCAGGGCTCAGGGTAGAGCCAGCTTTGACGTCTGTTGTCTGGTTAGGTTCGATTTACGTAAGCCTCTTTTGCTTCATTCATCCACTGGAAAAAGGCAGTAAGCACCCATAAATCCACTATCCAGCCCAAGAATTATAGCACCCCCCAAATCTATAATAATTTAGAAGCTCCCACCCTACCTTGCTTCCTGCTCTTCCCCACCCCATCTGCCTCAGATGACCCCTATCTGGAATCACGTGCTTGGCATTTCCTTTCTTAAAAGGTGGGGGGATAATTTCCCCCTTTGGGTGTCCACCTAAACTGGACAGCATTGAATCCTGCCTGTTGGGAGAAGGGTCCGCTGCACCCTACCTCCCCCTGCTCTACAGACCTCGGTCCCTTGCCCTCAGATGGAGTCCAGCCCTGTTCCTGGTAGGCACAGTCCCTGTACACTGAGCTGCCTGGCTCTCTTGGTCTCCATGGGTCGAGTCTGCTCTGTGAAGTCATGGTCCCTGGATCTGCTTGGCTCTGCAGGGTCATACTGGGTCCCACTTGCTCAGTCTCCCTTGGCACTTGTTCTCCTTGGAGCCTCCTCTGAGACTTGGCCTTTCATGGTGCTCAGTCCCAGGCTACTTGTACCTGCCTGTGCCTGCTCTGCTCCAGGTTGCCCTGCTGCCTGGCCCCACAGGAGCAGAGCTGGCAGCCCAGGGGCCAGGTAGAAGACCCAGGGTTTGCGGGTGGGATGGGCGATAAGGCTGGAGGCTCTGGCTGTAGCATCTCTTCTACTAAGCCAAGCACTGAAGCAGCCCAGATGATGGTGTCCCTTGGTGTACTGGTGTACCAAGTCCCTTGGGCTTGACATTATTGGCTTCAGGAAGTGATAGAGAAGACTAGGGCAAACCACGCAGTCTCACCTTCATCCTTCCCAACTCAAGCCTGGCTGCCCAGAGCCGGAGCAGGCATGGAACACAGGCGTGGAACACAGGCATGGAACATAGGCATGGATACCTGCCCTGGAGCACAGTGAGAGGGGATGGGGTGGAGTTTGCAACCAAGGCAACCAAAGTAGGTCCCAACTTTCATTCTCAGACGGATTCCTGAGAACAATGGGGCCTAGGAGAAACAGGGGCTGCTTAAGCACTGGGAGTGTCTGTACAGCCAGCCTGGGCCTGTGCTACTGGGAGAGGGTCTCCACCTATGGGTGCAAAGGGACAAATGATTCCCCAGGGATTCCTCCTCAGCTGTGACTGGGGCCCCCATGGCCATCCTTCTCCAATCCTTGAGTTGTTGGAAGAGTCCAGGGGACACCCGGGAGCTGATGCTGGCCACACCCACCAGCCACCGGAGGCAGCCCAGGGTGAGTTCCCCTCTCTGAACCTCAAAGGCTGCCTGGCAGTGCAGACACACTGCAGGCTCCAGAACCAGATCAGATCAGTCCTGGAAGTCGAATCCTTTATTGATCACTGAGATGAAGCCAGGTCCTTCCAGGCCGAGCTGGCCGATGCTTCCTTGGGGTTAGTGGGGCCCTGAGGCCTAGGACTCAGACTCGAACATCTTCTTGCGGCCCTCCATGCCAGACTTCTCCTCGATGTTCTTCCTCCAGTCACCCACGTCGCGCAGGTCCCGTTCCTGGTGGAGTGAGAGGCCATAGCACAACAGATGCCCTAGCCTCAGTTTCCTTTCTATACAGGGACTAGTGGAGCCTCCTCAACGTGGTCCCTAAGGAAAGAGGGGAGCTACCCATGGGAGTGGGGTTCTACCTTCATAGGGGGTGGGGCTTATCTCCATAGGGGCATGGCCCACCTTCTCTGTGTCCTCCTTCTTGACCTGCTTCAGGTTGGCCCGCAGGTCCATGCACACCTTGTGCTTGGAACCCAGCAGCGCCTTCAGCATGGCGTCGGCGGACATGCGCACCCGCCGTAGTGGGGGCCTCTTGAATTTGCCCCTGAGATCAAACAGCTTCTGGTTCATGTCCTCCAGCTGCAGAGGAGGGAGGCCATGGCAAAGCCATGGGAGAGTCAGACGCCAAACCGACCCTCCACCTCCCCACAGTGGCTCCACCAAGCCACCAAGCCCCACCCCCTGGCAGTGGCCCTGCCCCTTCTCACCTCCTTGGTGCTCTTCTGCACCCTCATTTCCATGTCATACTTCTCCTCCTCAGCCACGTCGATCTTGGCATGGAGTTGTTTGCAGAGCTCCTGGGGTGGGGAGGGTGCAGGTAGGCAGCTGTCCTAACACTTGCGGTTGCAGTGGCCCACCCCTGCCCTGCCCTGACCACCCCGCTGGCTCTCTTGAGTGGGGAAACTGAGGCCAAGGGAGTACTGGCTGCAGGCAGCTGGTACCTGCACTTCGGACATGGAACCAGGGATGTGCAGGGGTGGGCAGTGCTCTGACAGGTAGTTCTGCTTCTCCGACTCACGGCGGCCCTCTTCTTTCTCCAGCTCAGTGGCAGCGATCTGGAGCATCACGCTCTGAGGGGCAAGGGGAATGGTGAGAGGCCGCACTGACCTCACACTCCCGCCCTCACCCACCCCTGCACCCCTGCGGCTGCACCGACCTTCAGGTGCTGTCTCCGGGCCGTGATGGCCCTGTTGCGTTTCTGCAGGGGACAGAAGGGACAGAGTCAGGCTGGCTCCCAACCCCCTCTCTCCAGAGCCCCCCAGGCCAGGGGTGCCTGCCTGGGACAGCTGAACCAAGGGCTCCAAGGAGGCCTTGGTCCAAGCCCAGGCTTTACTTCCTCAGCCCAGAGCTTCCCCAGAGATGCAGTGCTCTGGCCTAACGCTTGGCCCAGGTGGCTCTGAGCTGGGAGTGGGGGATGGGACAAGGGAGAGGGGGAGGCTGGAGGTACATGGGGGTGCAGAAATCAGGAAGAAGAAGTGACACTCCTGTGACCAGGCCCCAGCCCCACTTCCTCTGCCCCATAAGGCACTGGGCAGCCACTTCCTCTGTCACCAGTCTCTGTGGGTGGGGCACTTTTGAAGGAGGAGTATCTTCCCTGGGCCTCAGGACCTTGAAGCTCTTCCCTCTGACTTATCCTAAATTGGGAGTCCTGTCCCCTCACCCAGGTTTCAGGTCCCCAAACAGGTACTCACCTCCTCACTGTCCCAGGAGGAAGGATGAGAGGGGGTGGGGAGAGAAGAGAGAGGTTACGGTCATGGCTAGTGGGTAGGGGTAGCCAAGGGTGTGATGGGGCAGAGGGAAGGAAGGGAGGTGGTCAGGGTGGACAAGGGGTGCTGGTGAGGAGATGCTGGGACCCCCCACCCCAGTGAGAGGAGGGAGTGGCCAGCAGGGACCCCACGGGGGGTGCCACTTACTCCCCCATCTTGAGGTCTGGAACTTAGCCTGTGGGGAGAAAGCAGAGGTGTCAGGGCCCGCCCACAGGAGGCCAGCACCCAGCAGGCAGATAGGCTCCCTTGTGCCTTGCCCTGACTCCAGTCTTTTTAGAGGACAGTGTCTTGGAAGAATTCCCCAGAGTAAGAAGTAAGAGGAGAAAGTGTTCCCAAAATGCCCAAGGCAGGGTGAGGAGCTGCAGCTGTCCCTGAGGGAGGGGTGGGCCGGGCCAGCACAGGTGGCTGCCAGAGCAATGCTGATATTTTTAACTCTGTTCCTTTGGCCTCAGACTTAAGTGCATGCAAGAAAATTCTGCATGATGTGGCCGGGGGGCTTGGGTCTTGGCTAGCATGACCACAGACTCCTCTAGCCAGTATCCTAGAATCGAGGTCTGGTCATCAGAGACCTGTCCAAGACCCTTGCCCCATCCTAGACACCTCCCCAAGCTTCTACTTCTCACTCCCAACTCTGCAGAAGCCCCCAGAGAGGGCTGCTGGCAGCGGCCCCCTTGCCCCCAAACCCCTGCCCCAGAAAGTCTTCTGCAAGCTAGCTTGAGAGCACCCTGTCTTCTGGCCTCAATGGGCCAGGCCGGGCCTCACCTAGTCTGGGCAGCAAGGCTGGGAGCGAGGTCAGGCCGGCAGCTGCGAGTTGGGCTGGTGGGCCCAGGGGGAGGGGTATAAATGGCTTTCCCTAGGCTGGGCCCCTGCTCAGAAAGGACATGGAGTCCTCCTCAGACCAATGGGGGCACAAAGAGCCAGAGAGACCTCCCCACCTTCCCAGGCTGCCTGGCCCGGCCCAGCCCAGGCGATTGCAGCCTGCCACTTGCTGCCATCCTGTCCAAGAAGTCTTGATGGGGAGGGTGTCGTGGTTGGGCTGCTCTATTTAGGGCTCAGTGACGAGGTTGAGATAGTCTCCCTTTTCTTGCAAGGAGCCTGAGGACAGTATGTGTGGTTTGCATGTGGGCTTTAGTGGACACAGCTCATTGCCTGAGGAAGGCCCTTCCACTGGAGCCTGGCTCTTCATTGGCCCCCTTTCAGTGTCAGGTCTACCCTTCTGGGCTCGGCCCACCCCATCTTTTTGCTTCTTGCTGGTCCTATGTTTGACTGCTCAAACATTGTCCTTCAGGCAAAGCCAGCACATGCGCCCCCAAACCAACCCTAGGGATGAAACAAACCCCCAAACCTGTTCCCCTGGTCCTGGCACAGTGACCAGGACCCTGGCAGCTGCTCTCCACTCTGCATGACCCTGCCTTCCCACCCTGAGCCACAGCAGGATGGGGCCCCCTAGATGAGCAGCTGGGCTCCTCCCTGGCTGCCACAACACCTGGCCCTCGGGCACCTTCATACAGGCAACTCAGAACATGTCCATCAACCCCGAGGATGGTGACGCTACCACCCTGGGAACCTCTCTGTGAACCGTGAGAGCTTGGGGCCCCTTGTTGCCCTGGCAGGCCCTACATCACCCTTCTCACCCGGTCCTGGGCCCTCACCCCCACCCACCCTTGCAGGCTCCACCCTACAGAGACACTGGCTCGTGACTTGGCACCCTCTCTGAGTGGTGGGGACCTTGGCCCCAGCCCTGCCTGCTCCCCAGCCCGTGGGGATCAGAGGAGACATGAGATGCAGGAAGATTGGAGCCGCTAAAGCCGTCCAGATGTGCGGGGATTAGGAGGTGCATCCCCAGCCAAGGCTGCCCCCCAAAGGCCCTAAACAGCTTCTGAAGGTGACTACTGCCCCCTGCTGCTCATGTTGGGGAGACCTTGTGTTGCTGGTCCCTAAAAGTTCTGGGTCTCCTCCATACACTGTCCCTACCTACAATGCCCCCAGTACCATATATTGTCCCCAAAGCTCCATCTCCTCCTTCCATGCCGTCCCCCACATGTCATATGGGAAGGGATCCACCTCCTGCCTCCTCCTGCTTGGACCCAGAGGGGTCTGGTGGCTCTTAAAGGACAGCAGTCCCATCCAGGGATCAGATCAAGGTTTCACTCCTGGTCAGAGGCTGAGGTCTGATAGGTCTGAAAAGCAAAGACCCTCCCCCAGCCTTTGTGGGCCATGGGGTTGAGGTTGGAACCCTGCCTGCCTATGCGTCCCCACAGGACCAGCAGGATACACATGGCAGGACAATGCTTTTATTACACAGTTCCACAGGTGGCCTCAATGAGTGTCCGTGGCTCTGTCTAGAGAAACTGAGAGCCAGGATGCTTTCAAGGGCGAGGCACTGGCAGGCGCAGGCGGGGCTGCAGGGCCAGAATGCGGTCCACTTCCTTGGAAGGCTGCAGGCAGTGCCACTGGGTGATGGGTCGCCGAGCATGGGCCAGCATATCTGCCCAGTGCTGCAGGGGCTGGCCAGAGGCCCGGGGGCCGAGCAGCACCTTGCCCAAGGGCTCAGCCCGGAGCTGCAGGCCCCGGACCCAGACAGCCAGTACCAGGTCCACATTCTGCACAAGAACAGGCCAGTGTGGGGGAGGAAGGTGAGGTCGGTTGGGTCCAACGCAAGGTCCCGCCCCTCCCTGTCCTTCCTCCCAGCAGCCCACCTGGACCTGGCTGAAGGGCACCAGAAAGGTGAAGGCCTCGTTGAAGTAGGGGGCAGTAGTGCCCTTCTTGGTGGATGTTTTCTTCTTCTTCCACTTCTTCTGGTTCAGCATGAGCTGGACCTTCACATAGGGCTCTGGGCAGACAAGAGTGGATGAAGGACATCCAGGGTCTGAGGGCTGACAGAGCCCCAGCCCTCCATCTACCTGAGTGGGCAAGAGTGGCTCTCACCTGCCAGCTCTGAGCTCAGGCCTCGGGCTTCTAGCACAACCACAGTCAGGCAGCCGGAGCTGGGCACGTACCTCAGTGAGAGGCACAGCTCCCCCATCTGCTCGGCCTGTGGGAGCAAGAAGGCTCTCTGGGAGACTCCTCCTTGTCTGGAGTGTTACAGTCGCCAAGCTGCCACGCTGAGCCTCAGTCTCCCCTGAGGTACTGGAGAAAGGGTCCTACTAGCTCTGCCCCTGGACTGCAGCCTCACCTCATTGGTGCCCGGTGGGCCCAGCTGGTACCAGTGCTCCATGACATGCTGGGGATCCAGGGTGCCCAGTGGCAGGCACAACTCCCCCAGTGGCTCATGCTCTGAGAAGCGCTTGAAGTCCAGCACCTGCACCTTCAGGGTGGCACTGGGCAGCTCTGCCGGCAGGACCTATGGGCATGGTGCTGAGCCAACCATCTTGGCTCCAAAGGCCACCCCCTCACTGACTCTGCCCGGGACTCACGTGGAAGGAGCAGGTCTCCTCAAACACGGGGCAGAGTGTCCCATGGTGCACCTTCGTCTCGTGCCTGCGCCCAGCCTGCGTGGACACGCTGACACGGGCATAGGGGTCTGCCATGCCCTTGGCCCTCAAGTCAGCCGCCTGCTTCAGACCCACCCTGATCTGGGAGCCAGCAGTGAGCTCAGCCAGCAGGCCTTTCCGGTCACCTCCAACACCCTCACACCGCCCATCACCCTCCATTAGCCTCAGTACTCCAAGCCTGCTCTGGGGGTCCCCACCTCCTGGCTTCCAAAGCCATACTCCAGAGACAGCTGTATGCGCCCCCACTGCCGAGGGCCCCCCAAGCTGGAATCCACGTTCTCCACATCTGGCTGCACCTGGGTTGGGCAGGGACAGGGAAGACCATGTGTTCTTATCAGACCTCTGGGATCCCAGGCAGCAAGTTCCAAGATGTAGGCCAAGCCACCCTCCTTCAGGTCAGGCCACTAGAAGGGCTCACATCCCTTGATCAGCTCTGTGAGACTGGCCAAATCCCTCCACATGTGTCATCTGTTGCACTGCTGTCTTCCTTAAGAACCTGCTGTGACATCGCTTCTCGGCCTTTTGGCTAAGATCAAGTGAAGAACCTGCTGTGACTCCCAGTGACCCACTAACCAACAACTGTCCTTTTTCTCCCCCCAAGACAGGGTCTCACTATGTAGTTCAGGCTGGACTTGAACTCACCATGTAGCCAGGCTGACCTTGAACTCATGGTGATCCTCTTGCCTCAGGCACCCCAGGGGCTGGGATTGTAGGTGTGCACCACCATGCTCAGCCATATGCCCTCTTTTGCAATGCATCCTCCTCACCTCTGCTCTTCCTTTTCTCTTGCCAGGAAGGTCCTCCTACCCCTGCTTATGGATAGATCGGACTGTCCCTGGGCAGTGAGTTTGTCCCTGATTTCCTGGGCTGCCCTGAGCTCCAGAGACTAGAATTTGCATTGTCCTCTCAGGACTGAGCCAATGTGGAGCTGCTCCTCACCAGGTGGGTGGTGGTGCTGCTGCAGACACTGCCCAGGCCCATAGCCACCTTGTCCTGGGGCTTCTTCCTGTGACGGCAGCGTTGGCAGCAGCAGCAGATGGCACAGAGCAAACAGGAAACAGCGAGGACACCAGCAGCAAGAGCAGCAACAATGAGTGCCCAGTGGGGCCCTGGGGTGGGGGCATGGGAGGCTGAGATGCCTCTGTGGAAATCCCAATCCCCCGCCCAGCCAGGCCATCCCCACATCCCTCTGACACTCAGGGTCCTGCCACTCACAGAGGATCCCGGAAACGAGGTCTGGAATGAGCCCAGGCATGGCTGTGGTGCCAGCTGGAGTTGGGGTGCTTTGAGGATCTGATAGGTGACCCATCTTCCTGCTGGCTTGGAGGAGAAGCTCATGGAGGGAGGCCAGGTCATGAAGGTGGTGGCTCCCCAAGCTCTGCCCACTGTTTTAACATCCTGGCAGCAGCCAGCACAGTGTATGCTTGGGCCAGGAGGCAGCCCAGGATGGCAGGCTGAGGGTTCTGAGCCCAGGAAGCCAAGGAAGGGAGGTGCTGGCTTGGCGAAAGCTCCAGCTTAGTTGTCATGGGCCTAGCTCCTGACAACCTCCCCCAGCTCCCAGCTCCATCCCCAGCCACGTGGGCCAGGCTTGGGCAGCCTGGACTCTGCCTCACTGTCCCTCCTCCCTCACAGGAAATCCTTCTTCCAGGAAGTCCCTCGCTCCCCGCCTCTCCCTCTTGGGCCCTGGCCCTTCCTCGGGCCCACTTCACCCATGGGGAAGCTCCTCTCTCCATGGCTCATCACGTGCCGCTTTGTCCAAGGCTAAACACGGTTCGCAAGCATGCTCAGGGTGGACCTGTCCACTGTCGTCCCAGGCCCAGGAGGACCTGGGAGGGACCCAGGGGTCCGGGGACAGACTGGCTGTGGGTGGGTGCTCTTCTGAGCAAGCCTGGGCTGAAGATGTGTTTCTGGCATGGGTGGGCACTGGGCCAGCTACACCTGGGGACCAGGGCAAGGTGGGGGCAGGCAGGGGCAGGGTGCAGCCGGGAGCGGCCAGAACATTCCTCCTCACTGACTCAGCCACCTGCCCAGACTCGCCTGCCTGCCTGCCCTACCGGCCACCCTTCACATGTGGGTGGGAAGTAGGGTGGGCAGGAGGGCAAAGCTGCCCTGGCTCCTGCACCCTATCTGCCTGGGGCCTGGGAGGGAGCATATCTGACTGGGCTGGCTCCTCCCACCCATGAGCAGAGAGGGCAGGTTCCCAGCTGGGCACTGCCGTGCATTGTGACCCCAGGCCCAGGGAAGGCTCTCAGGTTCAGCCCTTCTCTTCCCCTTTTCCTGGAGCAGCCTGGAGTCTGGGTTCCTAATCTTCCACTTCTGCTACAAGACCTACAACCCTCTGCAGAACCATCCCCCAGATCCCCAAGCCCTCACGATTAGTAGAAGAGCTAGATCCACGCATGCTGCTTCCCCCAACCTGGCACAGAGCACAGAAGAAAAGAGAGGGACCCCATAACTTCACAACTGATCCCCACTGCTGCCTGATGGATGATCAGAGAAAGGGGCAGTGGCTCAGGAGAGGGCCATCTCTCCTGCCTCCCTCCAGGGGCCTGTGCGGTTTCCAGTAGACTGAGGCTAGAACCCAGGTGCCTAACTGTGAGGCTAGCAGAGGGGCCAGGCCTGGAAGTATTACAGAGGGGCCAATGTGGGATTTAATGCCTGCTGTTGCCTCTAGAAATTCCTCATTTTCGAACAAAAAGAGGCTTTTTGTCATTCTGTACTGGGCCCCAAATATCATATAGTTCATCCATAATTTTTCAGGGGGCTCTTTGAGAAGACCCTGACATGGAGATGGAAGGTGAGCTTTCAGGCTTTGGCAGTCCCTCTGTCCATGGCCTTCCTTCCTTGGGTCCAAGGGTCCTGCAGGGCCCCTGGATGCAGGTCTGCCTCCCCTCCCCCACCCACACACACAACCTGGCCCAGCTGGGGGGAGAAATGGCTCCCTCAGTGAAATGTCAGATCCTAAGTGCATTTTGGAGTAAAGTAGCTTCATTCAAGATTTTATGGTTGGAAATTGGGATATGTTGCCAGTATGGTCTCTTTCTGTGTGAAGACATATGTGCATATGGCCCTCCCTGCACCCTGCCTGGCCTCATCCCACCTCAGGCACCTAAGAGTAGGTGGGCTGGCCCTAGAATCTGGATTTGGTGTTACAGGTTGGCAGGATTCCCAGGCTGCCTGGAGAACTTGTCCACAAGGACCTCAGGTGCTGTCTGGAAGCTAGCCTTGAAGTATTCTGGGGCCCTGGGGACACCACAGCTTGTCCTGGGGAGCTCAGGGTCCCTTGAGACCTCTAGGTCCTAAAGGTTTGGCAGGCAAGCAGCCACCAGGTGGCACTGTCTGCCTCATTGGTCTTCACCTGCCAGCAGCCTTCACCTCCACGGGCTTCTGGGGAAAGTGCCCAGAAGCCGGGGCAATACAGGTACAAGTGACAGTGGGCTCTCTGGTTCCCGCCTCACCCCTGGGACACTCTCAGCTGTCTTCTGGCAGCACCTCTCTTGCTTTCTGACTCTGGCGGTCAATTTTCCCTGGCCTACTAAAGAAAACCCTCTCTGGTAATGAGCACTGCTCTTCCCAGGAAAGGGAAAGAGGTATCCTGTCCAAGTCGCCCTTCGTGCCACCCCCCATTGCTCTGTGAATCCATCTCTGCTCTGAGCTTCTAGGCAGGGCAGCTGGCTCATTCCTGCAGCTTCCAGGCACCTCCTAATCCCATTCCCTCCACCGGGTCCCACTCACCCTCAAGGCCCGTATGAGCCTTGGTTCCTCTAGCAGCCCAGTGCTGTATTGCACTCTGGTTCCTCCCAGTAGGGAACCCAGGCAAGGACAGGTGCTCAACTTGCCACAGGCCTCTGCGGTTCGGGTGCCTGTTCCGCCCAGTCACCTTTGAGTAGTGGCTGGGTCTGTCTTCCCAAGCCAGGCACTTTCTACTTTCTAGTTAGTTCTGCTAAGTAGTTCCTTCCACTGCCAGTCTAACTGAGCTTGGGCTCCAGTGGAGCTTGGGCTTCAGTGGGAACAATTTTCTGTGGGCCCTTCCTCTTGAAGAGCAGGCCCCTAGGTGTGGGGTGGTGGGTCCCAAGAGTGTAGCACCTCACCTGATGCCCACGGCTCCTATGGCCAGCCCGCCTCAGGCCTTCCTCTCAGGCTCTGACCACCAGGAGGCTGGTCCCGCTTGGAAATGGCAGCCGGAACCTGGCGTTTGCTCCGTCTCTACTGATTAGGAGCATCTCAGTAGGAGGGGGAGAGTGGGAGGCTGGGCTTCAGGGAGCCCCACCTCATGGCCGGAACTGCTGGTCCTCAGGAGCCAGGAAACTCCCCTGTGAGGAAAGTTGCCCTGAAAGCAGAGGGGTGGCTGGGCTCTGGCCTGTCTGCAGGTGTGCTTGAGAGGTGAGGGTGTCATGAGCCCACCAAGCTTTATGAGAGTGGGTGATAGGCCCATCTGGGAGACCTTTGCAAAGGGTGGACTTGGCTTGCACCAGCTCAGCACACCACACGGGCTGAGTCATGGCTGCCTGGCCAGAAGGCAGCCTCCTGGCACTGCAGGGTCCACCAAAATCAGGGGGAGGGGGTAGTAGCCAGGCAGTGGAGCTATAGGCATTCTGGCCGGGACAACCCTGGGCAGTATTGTATACTGTTCTGTTCTGGAGGTCCCATGGCCTCTGGCTGGGTTGATCAATTCCTTCAGCCTTTGGTTTTCCAGGGAGCAACCCCTTATTGGGTGGCCCTTGAGTTGGTGAGCATAAGTCCTTTTTACAGCCTAACTTCAATGCCTCTCACTTAAGCTGAGTCCTGTCCAGGAACATGGGCCAGGAGCCCAGCTCCCCCACTATGTGCCAGCCAGCTAATCTGGTCTGGTCACTCTGGGACCTAGGCTGGGGCGTCACAGAAAACTTCCTATCTGCTGCTGGAGGTCAGATCTAGGACTGGTTAATGCTTAACAGCAGAACCTGTTACTCCAGAACCAGGCCTATGTGAGCTGAGAGGCCCCCAGTTCAAAGGAGTTTGGTGGGGGGCAAGCAGGTGGGATATATAAGCTCACTTGTGCATGAATGGCCTGTGAGCTGTTCTGGGCACAGTATGGCACAGTATGCATTTACCCTACTATACCACACAAGGATGGGTCTGTCTCTCAGTCTGATCCAACCAAGGTGAGAGGGATTTAGAAGTAACTAAAACCAGGGGGGCCAGGAGCCACCTCCGCACAGCCGGGGCCACCTCAGCAAATAGGCATCTGTTCCTTGGGATACACACAGACCGAAGAGTATGCTGAGCTACGTGCTCTGTGAGTAGTAACCCCAGCCAAGCTGTGCAGGAACTTTTTGCTTCCACACCATAAAGGCGCCTCCATGGTGAGCTGGCGTCTGAGGTTCCCAGGGAAGGATCGAGAAAACCAAACAGAGCTGGCAGCCTGCAGCCAAGCCCCGTGGCCAGCTCTGTGGCCCCAAGACAGTGGCTTGGCAGCCAACAGCCCTATGGAGACCCTGACAGGGATCTTGGATGAGGATTCTTCCTTTGAGGGTGTCTGGGGAATGTTTGAGGTCAGAACACACAGCAGATGTTGGCTGGGGAGCCAAGAGCTCCTGGCCCCAATTTGTGAGACATGCTGGGTCAGACGTGTGCTCTCTGCCTGTGCTGACCCACTGTGCATTCCGTCTAGCCAGGGCACTCCTTCCTCTGTGCCAGGGAAGGCAAGGACAGGTGCTCAGCTTGCCACAGGCCTCTGTGGTTTGGGTGTCTGTTCTGCCCAGTCACCTTTGACTTAGCTGTCTATCTGTTCTTCACCTGGGGCCCAATCCCCAATATTCAAGGATCTGAGGAAACCTGTACCCCATCATTCAAGCGTCTAAGGAACCTGAACTCCATCACCTGATATCCAGGGAGGCTATAACCCATCATTAGGGCATCCAGAGAAGACGTACCCCTTCAGCTGAGACCCAGGGAGGCTGTATCCAAATACCTGGGCCTCCAGAAAGGATGTATCCCATCACTTGATACCCAGGGAAGCTGTATCCCATCACTTGGGCATCTGGTGAGGCTGTACCCCATCATCCAAGCATCTAGGGAATTTAATTTGTTGTTGCCTAAGAATCTTGGAAGCTTATTCCAAGAGTCTATGCCCCATCATTGGGTCATCAGGTGCCTGCACTCCTCTCTGAATATAACAATGTGTTATGGGTTTCTTAGGTAAAAGGCCCATATTTGGAAAATGCCCATCTGGGTTTCAGGGATGTTAACACCATTCCTTGGAGCTTCTGAGTGAATCTTTCTCTTTTTAGGAAGTCCTGGGGCACATACCCATTGTCTACTACATGGAAGGCACTTGCCAATTCACAGCATCTCCCAAAGGCCTTGAAGACCTGGGGTTCAGAGCCTCATTTCCTTCATCTTGTGTAAGCACCACTCACTTTGTCTGGGTGTCCCTGTTCATCTGGGGGACCCCTAGAGTCAGCATCTTTATCCTACAATTGCAAATACCTGGAGTACCAGCCCTGATCACCTGAGTACCTGTGCAGTCTTGTTAGTCTGGAAACAGCAACTCTCTCTTCTGTGGTCCCCTGGGTCTTGGAGAGCCCATACCCAACTTGCTGGGTCGGCTGAATTCCCCCATTGACATGTCCACATGGGCCTGTGTGCTGGGCCCAGGGCCCAGGGGGCAGCGCCCCTTTCCTGTGGTTTTGGACACACTGTCTCATCCATCACACTGCTGTGTGGGCCCCTTTCACCCTTGTCTGAGTTCTCTAATGTGCCATTCATTCAGGCACTGGGCTGCTTGCCCACCCCAAGCTGCTCGGGTATCTGGGTCTATACCTGTGCCCAGATGAGCTGACCCCCCCACCCCAGGAGTGACAGCAAAAGATCCAGAGTCTGGCTCCTGCGCTCCACTTTTCTAAGTGTCAGAGTCTCTGTACCCCATCAGTCTAAGTGTCTGGGCCCCACATCCCGCTTTGCTGCTGATCTGAGTTGTCCATTCATTGTTTCCTTGTCTTCATCCTGTCGTCCAGCAAGCCTTGCAGTGTTTGCAGTCTGTTGTTGAAGCTCTGTGGCCAGTATCCCATTCCTTGGAGAATCTAGTGGGTTCCCTATCAACCTTCCTAGACATCTGTGACCCTCAAGCTCTCCTCACCTGAACACCAGGTGACTACACACCGGAGACCTGGTAGCCCACTTGTCTGAGTGGCTAAGCACCTTGTACGCTCAGCATCAGGCTATCTTGGTTCTGAGAGCCTCACCCTGGGAGACTCAGCTATCACATTCTCCATCTGAGGGTCTGGCTGCTCAATCTCCAGCTGGAACCCCACTAGCCTGTGTCTGTATGACTCGGGATCCTGAGATATCTTGTCACTTGAGGCTGGGCATAGTGGCATAATTCTTCCCCCTTCCCCAGGTATCTGGATACCTGACCTCCTTCTGAATGAATGACCATGTGTCCTCATCTCCCTGGCCTAACTGCAGCCTGGACCCCTTTCCTTGGACCCTGTGGCTCAGACCCAAGTTTTGGTCCTTGCTGTTCTGTGTGTCTTTGACCCATTCTTATATCTTTGTGAAGTCCTGGGTAATGAGGATTTCAAGATGTCCTCCGCACCCAGTTCTTGGGGGTCTCTGGCTGGCCCGGATTGCCAGTATCCCCACCCTCAGAGTCCTGGCTAACATGCGCCAAGCCTCAGTCTCTTTCCTCAGAGGATTTGAGCAGCAAGTGCCCATTCATCAGGATTTTGGCAGCCACCTCACACTGCCTGCCTCTCACATAGCCCCACATCCTGGGGTGAGGGCCCTGGGGCCAGTTCAAAGGACCACTGAGTCCTTGGAAGCCCACTGTCCATTCATCACAGTGGCATTATGGTTGTGTGAATCCAGTCATGCTTGTCTGGATCTCTGTGCCCTATTCACACCTGGCACCAGGCTGGCAGCATCACCTTCTAGGCATGGGGGCGGGTTGTGCCCCTTCTCAAGGGATCTAAAGTTCCCACAGTCTCAGGAACAGCTGAGGGATGTGAATGCCACTGACCCACAGGTAGGGTTGTCCTGTACCCTATTCATAATTATGAATATCCTTGTGCCTTCTGCCCACCAGATCCAAGTGCCCGAAGGACATATTCTTTGTGACTACCCAGATGCTCAACTGGGGAATTGGGGTATAGTAGCTTGCACCCCACTGTAAGTGCATGAGTCAGGTATACCTATGATTTTGAGTATTAGATATACTCTTCCCCATGCATGCAGTGTCTGCCTCAGCTGCTTCATCCCAGGCCTCACGTGGGTCCCTGTCCCAAGTCAGTGCTCCCCGAGCCAGTTCCAAGCTCCACTGCATCTGTGGATGCTCGGAGCACCCATCCCCCACCCCCCACATTCAAGGCTGTCTCAGCCACAGTGAGCCCATCCATCCTGGCTGGGCCTCTGTGCCTTATTCATGCACAGGTCTGGGTAGACTGCACCCATCCACCGCCTTCTCAGAGACAGTCTGTGCATTGTCCACCCCCGTTCCAGGAACAGTTGCTGTGCAGCCAGCAGGCACATTCCAGGGTTTGGGTGAGAGCCAATGCAAACCCTAGCCTTGCTGGTGCTAGCACCAGGCTGGGACAAGAGTGGGACTGACAGAGGGAAGGGTGGTCGTGGAAGGAGAATGGAGAGCCTCAGTTTTGAGGCATGCAATCAAAGCCTTCCCTATGTGGACAGTGCCTACCAGTCAAGGGGACGTTGGATGTTGGGGTTTGCCTCTGTGACAGAGCATGTCCCCGAGTGGCTGCCAGCAAGAGTGGCCCTATGTATAGCATAGGAGGCACATGCCAGGTCCTCTGCCACAGCTGCCACCACACTGGTCAGCACAGGCTGGGGTAGGATCCCAGGCAGAAGGAGGTAGAAGAGAGTGGTAAGAATCTTGCCTCTGGTACCACTGGTCACTGCCCTTCTCTGATCCTGAGGGGCACCTGCCCCAGGTCCACTCTGGTTCCTAGAGGGTGGCCACTGGCTCCACCTCCCTTGTCTCCAGACTGCCTGTTCCCTGGCTGTCAGAAGGTAGACAGGAATAAGTTTGTGACCTTCTTCTGCCTTAGGGATTCCCAGATGTCACATGGGACACCAGAAGCACCTGTGCAGATGAGGGGCTGGGCCCCCAGCCTCGGGCATGAGAGACAGAAGAACGGGGTGACAGGCTCTCCAAGTGTGTGTGGCCAATCACATGGACTGGGTGCTGGAGGTGAGAGACGACTGTGTCTGGTGGGAGCTGGTTGGCTTGGTCTGAGGGTATCCCTGGGTGGGATGCCATGTGGGAACCCCCATCCTAGGACCCAGAGCTCAGCTCTCCCAGTTTGTAGCATCCCACCCTTCTGTACCCTCCTGGCCCAGCTCACTCTCCGCATCCCTAGGTTGTTTGTGTTCTGATCTTTGTGTGGGACACCCCTGGCCCCAACTTCCCCATTCTACCCCAGATCAGGAATGGCTACCTGGGTTTCTGCCAGTCCTTCCAAACAGCTTGAGGGAAATTTGGGGTTGGCTAAGGATTTCCCAAAATTTGGCTGGCAGGCTACGGTGAATTGAAGCCAGGTGGGCACTGCCTCAGCTGTGTGGGACCCTGCTCTGTAGGAACCTCAGGGTGTAGAGACCCTGCTGTGCAGAGGTCTGGGGTCACAGGACCAGAGAGTCACAGCACCCAGGCCCCGTCCCCCATTCTGGACATGGGGGGTTTTCCTGCAGCTTCAGGGGAGACCCTGCTTCCCCAGGACTTATCTCCTGGCCTGGCCCCTGCTCAGGTGTGGCTTGTGAGGTAGGCAGGGGTCCCTGGCTAGGGCCCTCCTCTCTATGTGGCTGGTGGTTTGTGGACGAGTCCTAACCCTGACCTGGATGTGCATGGCTCAGGACCCTCCCCCGCATCATCTCCAGGGTACCTACTGGTCCTCAGAGGACTAGCTGGTCCCAGCTGGCAGTTGGGCCGGGGGTCAGGAGCACCCGCTCTCACCTTGTGGAACAGGATCAGCCAGGCTCCCTGCTCCCCCTGCTGTCTGCCAGCTGCTTCTGGAAGTGGCTAACCTCCCCTTGCCCGACCCCTACCCCGTGCTGCCTGCCCAGCCTCGCTCCACCCTGCCTGCCACTGAGCTCCTGGCAGGAATTTGGGCGCCCCCTTCTGTACACAGGCCTCTGGCTGCGTCCCCTCTAGCACAGCTAGCAGCCTGACTTTCTTTACCTAGGGCCTGTCCTAGGACCCTGGTGGTTTTGAGCTCTCCTCCGGTGACCCCTCCTCATAGGGACTGGCTTTCTGGATGAGAGTCTCCATCCCGGGTGGCCTGGGCTGTGAAGAATCTGCTGGGCCTGGCCCCTCTGAGCAGCCTTTCCCCAGGACCCTCTCCTTCTCCACATGAGCTCATCTGAACAGGGCTCCCTGGGACCCCAGGACACTGGATTGCTTTTGGAAGGAGCTGTAGCTTACTGACCTCAGGCCTTCCCCAGCCTCCACCCCAGACAGTCAGGCCAAAGCCTTAACCTGTTGGCTGAAGTCATGAGTGGCTGGGAGAAGGGGCTGGAGAGCAAGAGGCCATCACACAGTGCTGGCCCAGGAAGAGAAAGGTACAGCAGATCAGGAGAGCGGATGGCCTTGTGAGTCAAAGGAAGCATGAGACCCTGTTTAGAGGACAGCCCCAACCCTCACAAGGGCCCTTGGGCAGGAAGAATGATAGGACACAGGTGTGACTCCAGGTGGTGGGAGAGGGCAATGTGGCCAGGCAGGCTGGTGTCACATCTGGGTCAAGGACAGCAAGAGAAGTTAGGGAAAGTGAGGAGTACAGGCATGAGGCCCCAAGGGAGCAGAGCAGGCACTCTCCCTGCACATGGGGAGAAGCACCCACCATCCTCCTGGTGATCCCACCCCCCTTTGTGTGCTGAATCTTGCTCAGACACGGTCACACACACAGTTAGGCATGCATGTGCAGATGCCACACACAGACACACGGATACACAGGCATGCACGGTTCACATACATGTGTGCTCTCTCAAAACTGAAGCGTGAAGCTATCTCAGCCCCCAGGTGAGCAGAAGAGAATGAGTTATTCTGTTTGCTGGCTGCTTGAAGGAAGCCCTGGGAATTTTGTCGAGGCACAGATCCACCATAGAAAGAATGGGTCTTGATTCCACCATGGGTCCCCAGGTGCCCACCACCTCCCAGTGGGTCAGTAGCAGCCAAAGATGCCTTGGCTCCCACCCAGCCCTGTGAGAAGACACTGGTGGGTGAAGGGCAGCAGGCACTCGTGAGGCTGCTCTGAGTTTTGGGGCAGCACCCAGATGGAGACCAGGGACTTTCTACCTCTACCCTCTCTCTTAACCTCAGCCATGGCCTTGGTTTGTGCAGGGCACATGGGTTTGATGGGGTCCAGAATCACATCCGGCCAGGTCCAGCAGGCTCTGGAAGAAACCCCACTATACTGCTCTGGACACCCTCTGCCCAGCCCCGTCCAGCCAGGCTAGACCCTGCCTTCCTCTCCTCCACCTGCCACAGGATGGCCAAGCTACACGTGGAGGCTGAGGGCTTGCTGCCCATCTCTCCTCATTCTGAGGTGCCCTTGGCCTCTGCCTCTGCTGCCCTACAGGGCCAGATTCTGCAGGGCCTGGAGTGTTAGGTGGGGTGTGTAGGGAACAGGGAAAGGAGACATCACTAGAACCTCTGCAGTAAGTCCTAGTATCCTGTGAGCCACAACAGCACAAGACCAATTGAGTTATTACCCAAAAAGGTAGAAAAAAACAGACTTTGAGAAGAAGCTAAGCTTGGGTCTGATCAGTGCTGCTCTGGGCAGTAAAGATGAAAGTCCCCAGAACCTGACACCTTTTATTCAGTACACGGAGAAACAAAAGTAACAAATGACTCAGGACAGAGTTCAGTACACTGGGAAGAGCAAATGCAACAGATGACTGGGTGTGTTGGGGGGAATCCTAGAACAGGGAACTATGCAGATGAAGATTTTCTTCCTCCCAGGATATCTTCAGTGAGTGCAGTCTTGTTCTGGAGCAGCACAGCATCACCGGGACCATTGAAGTCATAGCTGAGACCAGAGGCCAAAATGGAGTCACGTCTCAAAATGCCAGAGACGGCCTGTAGGCAGAAGAACTAGGCCTAATCAAATGATTTTTCCCCAAAATTATGTGCATTGCTCCCAACAGGGGTGGAGGGAACCTCTGAGGGCCTGGAGCCAATCTGACCCAAGGTATGCTGCCCCTTTAGCTTAGCCTGGCTGCCCAGTCCCAGCCTCTATCGGCCCCTAGGTCTCTTTCTCCTCGCCTGCCTCATTGGAACTGGATCCAGTCAAGGGCTTCTGATCAGGGTATCCCTGCCATGACCCTGACCTTTGGAAAGAGCCTGAGGGTCAGGGTAGGCCCCCTAAAGGCAGCCCAGCATCCTGAAAGATAGAGCAGCATACTGAAGGGAGGGTGGGGCCGGCCCTGTTCCATCCCTTGACAGGCAGGGTCTTTGGGTCCATGGCTCTCAGGCTGGGAAGGGCAGCAGTGAGAGCTTGCTGGCCTCAGTGGCTTAAGTCATGCCTTGGAGTTACCCACAGTCACACCTGTCACCTGGTGCTTCCTGGCTTAGGTAGGTCTTGGTGACCAGAAAGCAGCCCTGGTCATTCACCGCTACTCTCAGTGGCCTAGGTGTCAGAGCTGGATGCATGGGGTATAAGGCTCTGGAAAGGCCCTGCCTAGTGTCTCCCTAGCCACAGCACTGGTGTCCTGCTCACAGAACCACTGGGGCCTGTGTGTCTGTCCCTGGGCTCCATGTCACGGGCCTCTGTGTGGTTCTGAGAACCTTGCCCTGCTTGCTGTCCTGTGGGCTCATGGGCACCTGCTCTAACTCAGTACACTTGGTGATGTGTCTGGGCTTCTGGGTCATCTGGGTACCCAAACTTAACTTCATCTGTGGGACCTGTGCGACTATGCATTGCTGTGAGTCCGAGCACAGTCCCTGTGGGCACTTGATATGGGTCCCTTTATCTAAGAGCCATGTGATTCTGAGAAAGACTGGTGACCATTCTGCACGTCATTTTGCTTCGCTGTAACTGGGAACAATACCAGTGCCACCTGCAAGGGCAGCAGTGAGGACAGAATGAGCTATCACATGGGCAGTGCTGAAAAGGGCAGTGGGGGCAGCAGCAGCTCTGTCAGTGCTGTCCTTCCGCACATCCACATGGCCATATGTCTGTGCTGTCTGCCATTCTTCCGTCTTCCGTCGGCCCCATCACACTTACAGTTTTTCTGGGTGAAGATGCTTATGCCTCCTTACAAGCTAAAGTGTCCCTGGGTGCTAGGGACACACCTAAGTCATCCATTCACCCAGCAGCCAGCTCACCCAGAACCTCTCAGCTGTGAGACAGAGCAGGCAGAACCCCTGGTGGTCCCTCCACATTGGCACAATGGGATAGGGGTGTAGGACACTGGCCAAGGACCCTCCTGAGTCACACAACCAGGCAGGAGGGAGTCATGGCGACATTGAGAATCAGGAGACTGCTGACCTGCCTGGACCCTGTGAGAGACAAGCAGAGAGGTGTTGAACCGATGCACCTATGTGCCATGGCAGCGTTGCCCACAGGCAAAGCTTAGGACCCCACTGGGCCACAGCACTGCAGACGGGGACCCAGGTGGGAGGTGAGGTGACGAGATCCTGTGGTATCCAGCCCAGCTTCCGGGGCTGCAGAGGTGGCTGGAGCCACCTGTGACCACCCAGGAAGAAGCTGGTGGCTGACCTTGCCTATATGTGACCTAGGCACTGAATGCCACTTAAGGGGCCTATGTGGATTAGGGGGACAGAATAGCTCTGGTTTTACAGAGTTCACAGCATGCTAGGGGTTGGGCACTCACCACAGAGACCCTTTGTATTACAACATGTAATGAGGTTCAACCCCACTGTGTCCTAGGATGTTTACTGCAGCTGCTAGTTATGCCGGCTTAAACAGGGCAGAATGGAAATCCAAACCAAGGAGTCTCCACTGGCCAGGAACTGAGTGTTCAGTTGCCTCAGTCACAGGCAGGGCATACTAAGCTGTCCCAGGGACCTGAAGAGAATCCTTCAGGGCCACACAGAAGGGAGGGATCCCAAGGCTATTGGCAGCTAGGCCCACGTTATACACTGGGCTAAATCTGCCAGGGAGTCAGGGTATCCACGTTGAGTCCAGAGACAGCCAAGCCACCCCCATCTCCAAGGGGTTCCCCAGCCCCGCCCTTGCCACCTGCTGCCTGCACTGCAGTCTGAAGATAACTATTGTCACAATTCCTGCTGGAGAATTTCAAACCCATACAGAGGGAGAGAGCTCATCAGGATGCTTGCTCTGATTCGGCAGTGTCCCCAGCAGCCAGCCCAGTGTCACTGTACCCACACCACACAGCCTTTATCTGGCCATAAACACTCCATCCGTCGTTGTAAGATATCTTCTCTTATCTCCAAAAGATAACACTTCAGAAAGCCGTTATGACACCTAAAAAATATCTGCAATTCTTAATATCATTCAGTCTAGGCTCAGGGCTCACACTTTCCCAAGGGCTTCATAAATAGATTTTACTGTTGCTGAGGCCCCCTTTTTCCATGAGTACCCTCCTCTCTTTTAATTTTTGCCCTTTATTTATTGGAAAAGCAAGCTCCTTTGTCTTCAGAGATTTCTAACATTTTGAATTTCATGGCCTGAATAGGTAGAGCATTTATAGCATTTTCCATGGTCTGCTTATTGTTAGATCTGGCATCCTGGTGGGCTTGGGGTGACTTTTGAGGGTGTACACTTCCTGTTGCATGTGAAAGAGGTATGTGCCGGTGCCTTGTTCTGTGATGCACCTGCCCTGTGAGTGGGTTTGGATGTGGCTACCTAGAACAGTCTGCTGCCAAGTTCCCAGATGTGGCTCTTTTCATGGGGTCAGCAGTACTTGGTAACATTTCCTAGATCAGGGGTCTGCCAACTGCTGTCGCCACAGGTCAGGTCGGCCAACACGTGTTTCTATAAATAAAGTCTTATTGGAGGGCTGGGGATTTAGCTCAGGGGCACTGCACCTGCCTCGCAAGTGCAAGGTCCTGAGTTCAATCCCCAGCACCACAAAATAAATAAAGTCTTACTGGAACACTGCCTCCACTTCTTTATCTGTGGCTGCTTTTGTGATGCAATGGCTGTTGTAGGCTGTATTCTGAGGTCGCCCCCAAAATCTCATGCACTTATTCCAAGACCTGTGGATAAGATATTGCTCTTATGATTGCATTAGGGCAAAAGACATTTTGGGGTCATAATTATAGATACCAGCTGGCTGCCCTTAAAAAGGGGAGATTTCCTGGGTGGGTCTCATCTACCTGCATAAGGCGAGGTCAGAGTGAGCTGGGCTGGTGTTAGAGGGATTCAACATAAGCTTAGTTCTTCAGGGTCCATGAGGAAGGACCTGGGGTTCCTACAGGAACTGCAGGGGTGCCTACCAACAGCCAGCAAGGATCCTGGTCCTATAACCACAAAGAGCTGGAAGGTCTTACTATTATGCTCAATGAGCTGGAAGTAGATTTTCCTAGGGAGCCTCCAGAGGAACCCTGTCTGCTGACACCCTGATTTCAGGCTGTGAGACCCCTTGTGAGAACCCTGCCTCCCACCCTGCCAGATCTATCACTGGCAACTGGGCTGTTTCAGTGGCAAAGCCAGTAGTGATCTTTCATACAATAACAAACAACTACGACAGTGACAGTCAGGTGTTGTAACAGGCCAAACAGGCCTGCAAAGTCAAAAGTCCTTTACAGAAGCAATAAATTGCTACATCTGAACTGCCCAATATTGGTGCAGTTGACATTTAGAGCCATTTTATTGGCCTTCATTTTCACATTCTTATTGGCTTGAAACCATATATACTATTATCTCACAGTTTCTGTTGGCCGGATGTTATGGCTCATGTGTAGATGTCCCCCCCAAAGCCTCATGCTTTTCCAGAGGTGGTTGAATCTAGAGTGTGTAATTGATTCATAGTATGGCTAGGCCGGAAGGCACTAGGATTAAGAATATGAGTGCTACCCACCCTAAGTAGTCTGAATAAAATAGTCAGGAAATGGTTCTCTCCTTACTTTTTCTAGCTTGTGTGCTCCCTGTTATTTCTCTTCTGTGATGCCTGTTTGCCAACCCTGCCTTGGAGACAGCCGATTCTGGACTGAAACCTCTATGAACTGTAAGCCAAATAAAACGCTCCCCCTCTAACATTGGGTGTCAGTATTTTGTCTCAGCAATGACAGTAAAGTAGCTAACACAGCCAGATGTCCTGGCACAGCTGAGCAGGTTTCTCTGCTGCAAGTCTGAGGTGTCACTGGGGTGGCATTCTTTTCTGAAGACTGAACTGAGGTGCACTCAGTTTATTGTAGACCTCAGTTCCTGTGGTCATGGGACTCAGTTCCTCCTGTCTTGTGGGTATGTGCCTCTGGCCCGTATCCCCAGCCCCCACAGGAAGTTCACAGGCTGGCAGGAGGAAGAATGACCCTAGCACCTCATGTAGGTGACAGGTTCCCAGGTACAATGTCCACCACTTTGCAGTAATCTGTTGGCTAGCCACAAATCACAGGTCTGCCACTTTCAAGGTCAGGGGTCATATAAAAGCATGAACTTTGGGATAGAAAAATCATGGGGTCACCCAGGGTCTGTGTCTCAGCTAAAAAAAAACCAAAAACGGAGTAGGGGCTATCCTGCACATTATAGCATCTCAGCTGTGACAATCACACTTGTTTCTAAACTACTAGCTGCCCTCCCGAGAGGCAAATTTCTCCCTCATAGCCCCAGCTCTATCACTGTGTTAGAGATTGCAAAATTGCAACTCTCTAAATCTAGCATTTCTTCAGCATTTATTTTCAAGAATTCTATAAAGTTGTACTTTTCCACATCAAATATTTACTACAAGGAAGACAAAAATATTGATTAGTTCAAGAATATATGTATCACACCTGCCTCACAAGCACAAGGTCCTGAGTTTGATCCCCAGCACCACAAATACATATATATAATATATACATATATATATATATAATATATACATATATATATATAATATATACATATATTATATATATTTTTTTTCATCCAGAACTCTGAGAGCCTAAGGCAGGAGGACTGAAACTTTAAAGTCAGCCTGGAAAACCTGGTGACTTAGCAAGACCCTATCTCAAAGTTTAAAATTGTTTTTAAAAAAGCTGGGGATGTAGCTCAGTGCAAAGATCCTTATTTCATTCAAAACTAAAATATCTATACATCAGAATCTATCAAAGCATTCCAGATTTCTCTTCATTATTAGTAGTAACCCTCTTGAGTTCCTCTTCCTTTCTCATGAAGATCTCCAATTAGTTAGCTGCTTCACCATAGGATTTATTACATATATATGTATATATGTGTGTGTATTATATGTATACACACATACATGGGCTGATCAAAATTATGGTATTTAAATAAAAATAATTTATTACAGAAAAAAAACACATTTCTATTAGTCCCCTTCAAAATATTTCCCCTCACTTTGAATACATTTATTCCATCACTCTTGCACCTTTTTTTTTTTTTTTACCAGTTATTGACTCGGAACATTGTGCTTAGGAGGCAGGCACACTGCCACTGAGCTAAATCCCTGGCCTCTTGCCACTTTCTTAATGCAGTTCTGGAAGTACTGAGGATCAAATTTGGGACCTTGTGCTTGCAAGGCAGGCAGCGGAACCACTGAGCTAAATCCCCAGCCCTACAAGGTATTTTAAAAAAATACAGTGGGGAGATTTAGTTCAGTGGTTTCACTGCCTTCCTCACAAGCACAAGGTCCAGAGTCCCTGGTGCCAGGAAGGAAGGAAGAGAGGGAGGGAGGGAGAGAAGGAGGGAGGGATGGAGGAAGGAAGGAAAGAAAGAAAGAAAGAAAGAAAGAAAGAAAGAAAGAAAGAAAGAAAGAAAGAAAGAAAGAAAGAAAGAAAGAAAGGAAAAAGAGAAAGGACTAAGAAGTAAGAATGATTCTAAACTACTTCATTTGGGCCAGGGATTTAGCTCAGTGGTGCCACCACCTGCCTTAAAAACGCAAAGTCCCAAGTTCAATCCCCAGTACCAAACAAATAAAATAAAACACAGAGAATACTGCTATCAAGTGCCATTCAATGGAAAAACAGGCTGGTAAAAACATAATGATGTGTCACCAGATCTGGCTGTTTCCCAAAGTCAAAATGACTATGAAAGTTAAATATTTTGAATCACTTTAGGACATCAAGGTGGCCACAACAGTGTAACTAAGATATTCATGAAAGAAGACTTCCAGAACTGCTTCAGAAAGTGGTAAGAATGATGGCAGAGGTGTGTTTGAAGTGAGGGTAGGTAAATTGGGGAGGTCAGTGGCAATGTATCTTTTACAGTAATATTTTTTTTTAAATAGGGCCAGGGATTTAGCTCAGTGGGGCCACCACCTGCCTTGAAAGAGCAAGATCCCATGTTCTATCCCCCATACCAAAATAAATGAATAAATAAATATTCACCATATTTTATTGCACTTCATATATTCCATTATGAAATCACAAATGTAACATATGACTTAAGTATATGCAGAAGTTCTTTATTGCTATGTAGCAAATTACTGCCAATTAAGGGGTTGAAACATAACTGCTTATCATAGTGCAATTCTGAGAGCCAGAAGTCCTGGCAGAACTCAGCACATTCTCTGCCCAGGTCTGTCAAGCTGAGAGCAGAGCCTCCCAGAGAAGCAGGGAGGCCATGGGCAGAATTTAGCTCATGCAGCTGTGGAATCTGCAGCAGCTTGGTCCTTCCATACTAGCCACAGAGAGAGGGCCTACACCTTGTCAGACTCCAGCTTCTGAGGCCCAAGGATCCTACACAGGGCTCCCTGTCATGTCAGTTCCACCAGGAAATCTCCCTTCCATAGCTCTAAGTCAACCATCGGGGACTTTAATCACATCAGCAGAATCCCTTTGCTTTTGCCCTAGTCTCTCAGCTCAAAGCAAGCACAGGGTCTGACCTGCATCAGGAGGGTCACATCATGGTGCTTCTGTCATGATGTACTATGAGTCATTGTACTTACTTTCTCTGCTGGTGACCAAGTGGCCCCATCTTGGACTAAAACATGGGGACACTTATAAGTTAACCAGTGTGTGATTTCCAAGTGACTCCAGTGGTGTTGGATGACATCTCTGTTCTCAGAGGGAAGGGAGGTTCCACACCAGCCATGTTGTCCTGCAAGGCCTGCACCCTCCTATTCCAAGGGACCCCACTTTTCCTGAGGGGTTCAATGGGTGTGCAGAGGTCCCCATATGGGTGCTAGGGTGTTCATTGCTTCTGGTCTAGCTATTGCTTCCAGGCCTTTCCTGTAGGTAAAATTTGGAAATACTTTCTTCCAGTTTTTAAAATTGTGGTAAAATGTGCATAACATAAAAATTCCCATTTCAACCATTACTGGATACAAAGAACTACGTGTATAATGTTGTGCACTCATGACCATCATCTACCTCCAGAACTTTCTCCTGTTCCTGAAGTGAAGCTCTATCCCCATTAAACAAAGACTCGCTGTTATGGTTTAGATCTAAAACGTCCTCCAAATGTTTTGTGCATTTGGAAGGTGATTGCATTCTGGGGATACTAAACTCATCAGTGGATTCATCCATTAATGAGATCAGTAGCTGACCTGGAAGTAAGTATGTATTCTTGTCCCCAGCTCCTCCCTTCTCTCTGTCTGCTTCCTGGCTAACATGGGATAAGCAGCTTTTCTTCACCATGCCCTTCCACTGTGCTCTTTCTGCCTTGCCAGCTAACCATGGACTGAACCCACTGGAAACTGTGAACCAAATATACCTCTCTTCCTTTAAATTATGGTTGTCAGACAATGTGTCCCAGAAATGGGAAACTGACCGATACTCGCTATTCCCTGCAACCCAGCCCTAGGCACCTAACATTATGCATTCTGTTGCTGTGGGTATCACTGTTCTAGGGAACTCTTAATGAGTGTAATCATTCAGTATTTGTCCTTTATAACTATGTTAAGAAATAAATATTTTTGTGGCAAATAAATATATGAAAAAGTGTTCAACATCACTGGTCATTCAAGATATAAAAATTAAAACAACACTGAGGGGGCCAGGGATTTAGCTCAGTGGTTCTGCCACCTGCCTCACAAGTACAAGGTCCCGAGTTCAATCTCCAGTACCAAAAATAAATAAGTAAATAAACAATGCTGAGATTCCACCTCACGCCCGAAAGAATGGCTGCCATCAAGAAGTCAACCAATAACAAATGGTGGAGGGGCTGTGGGGGAAAAGGAACCCTTCTCCACTGTTGGTGGGGGTGTAGACTGGTGCAACCACTATGGAAATCAGTGTGGAGATTTCTTAAAGAACTAAAAGTAGAAGTTCAATTTGACCCAGTTATACCTCTTCTTGGTGTCTTCCCAAAAGAAATAAAAACATCATAACACCATGATATATGCACATCCATGTTTATTGCAGTACAGTTTGTAATAGCTAAATCTTGGAAACAGCCCATGCCCATCAACCACTGAGTGGATAAAGAAGATGTGGGTTTTTTATAAAATGGAGTACTACTCTGCCACAAAGAAGGATGAACTTTAGACATTTATAGCTAAATGAATGCACCTTGAGACCATACTCTTAAGTGAAATATATCGGTCCCACATGTTTAAATACTGCATTGTTTTTCTGGTATGAGAAACCAAAAGTGGAAATAAGGACTGAAATGTATAATCAATGTTGGGAAATAGGAAGAAAGTGTTCAAATGGGAAGGAGACCAAGGGAGAGGGAGGGAGAAAGGAAGGAAGGAACAAGAAAAAAAGTGAAGGCCTTGGCAGAAGGATGGTGAACAGCACAGCCTCATGGAGCTTGCTGGTACCACAGCCCCACCCCTCTGGGCCTTGGCAGAGAAGCGGTGAGAGGTCCAGCCACGAGGGTGCCTGCAGATCCCCCACCCCACCCCCCGCATGTGCCTCTGGCCTTCTGCATGGGCTGGTACCTGGATTCATACCATAGAGGCACAGGGAGTCACAAAGGCCATTGTTCTGAGCTCTAGCCTCAATTTTGATTTAATTCACACAGTTGAAGGTGATAGATTAATAATTACCACAAATTCTCATTTTTTAAGCTGTGCTTCATGCTATTGTGTTGCTGATTGTATAACTTGGGCTAAGGTGTTGTGACTGATGTAATCAGTTGTACTTCCTGGTATAATGAAAATGAGATTGCCTCAGAGTGATTAGAGACTCAAAACCTAAAGACAAGCTGTAACAGGAAGATTAAAGTATTAACCCAGGTGCTAAATCAAGGACAGCACCAATAACAAAAATAGAAATGAGAAGACATTCAAGCAAGGCGCAAGCACAAAGGCTGCCTGTTCATCAAAGGCAAATTCTGAAGGAAATTAGGTGGGAAAGTCTGATAAACAACCACCTGGACATCCTGAACTGATAGCACAGGAAGTAACAAAACAGACGAATGAGGCTCTAGAAAAAAATCAAAACAGAAATAATTTCCAAAATAATTACAGATATGGTGAACAGAATTAAAGACATGATTAGAGACTCTAGAACAGAAACAGATAAAAAATAAAAAATGAGCTCAGGATCATCATAGAAGCTATGAATGCCCAACATAGGAAAGAAATGGAATCCATGAAATAGATTCAAACAGATATTCAGGAGATTAAAACCTCTATAGAAAGGATATATAGTGGGGACTGGGGATTTAGCTCAGTGGTGCCGCCACCTGCCTTGCAAGCACAAGGACCTGAGTTTGATCCCCCGTGCCAAAACAAAGCAAAGAAAGAAAGTATACATAGCAGACTAAGCCAATCTGAAGACAGGATATCAGCTATAGAAGACAGGATGATAGTCAGTGACCATGAGAAGAGGGCTCTCTTAAAAAAATGAAGGGAACGTGAAAAATAAATCCAACAGCTCCTAGACGACACAAAGAAGAAGAATATAGACTGATAGGAGCCCATGAAAAAGCAGGAGAAAGTACAAGTGATATTTAAAAAAAAAAATTTACACAATTAATGACAGAAAACTTCCGAAACAGAGCAAAAGAATTTGACTTACATATAAGTGAAGCTTATAGGACATGATCACAAAATATATAGCCATGATCACAAAAAATCTATATCTAGTCATGTACTAATCAAGATCCCACAAACTCAACAGAAGAACAAAATATTATAAAAAATTAGAGAAAAGAAACAAATCACATGCAAAGGAAAGACCATCAGAATCACAGCAGACTTTTCAACCCAAACCCTCAAGTCAAGGAGAGCCTGGAGTGAAGTATTTCAAGACCTAAAAGAAAACAACCACCAACCTAGAATGATGTATTCTGCAAAACTCTCTTTCAAAATTGATGGCAAATAAGATACTTCCATAACAAAGAACACCTGAGAAACTTGATGAATACCAAACCAGCACTCCAAACAATTCTAAATAACATCCTAGAAAAAGACAATGAAGATCACAACTCCATGAGGCCCAACAGAGCAAATCCAGCAGACAAGGCAAGAAATTAAAGGGGGGAGGTATTAAAAAAGAGCCAACAACAGGAAAATAGCATGATGATGATAAGTCAATATACATCAGTTATTACCATCAATATTAATGGCCTCAATTCACCAATCAAAAGAAATAGGCTGGCAGAATGGATTAAGAAGCAAAATCCAACAATATGCTATATACAAAAAATGCACCAGGGCCAGAGATTTAGCTCAGTGGTTCCAGCACCTGTCTTGCAAGCACAAGGTCCCGAGTTCGATCCCTGGTACCAAAAAAAGAAAAAAAAGTTTAGGCCGGGTGTGGAGGCGCATGCCTGTAATCCCAGCACTTGGGAGGCTGAGGCAGGAAGATTGCTGTGAGTTAGAGACCAGCCTGGGCTACATAGTGAGTTCCAGGTCAATCTTAACTACATAGTGAGACCCTGTCTTAAAAAACAAACAAACAAACAAACAACAAAAAAGAAATGCACCTAGTTCAAAAAGAAACTCATAAACTGAAAGTAAAAGGATGGAAAACAGTTCTCCATGCCATAGTAACCAGGAGAAAAGCAGGGTTAGCTCTTATTTGCAGAAAAAGTAAATTTCAAATCAAAACTAATTAAGAGAGACAAAGAAGGTCACTACATCCTTGCAAAGGGAACAATCCAAGAGTAAGAGATGACAATCATTAATGTATATGCACCAAATACTGATGCCCCCAACTATACAAAATAAATATTAAGGCACATGAAACACCAAATAAGCACTAATACAATTGTAGTGGGGGACCTCAATACCCCACTGTCACAAATAGACAGATCATCTAGACAAAAAAATCAATAATGAAATACTAGAACTGAACCAAACTCATGAACAAATGGACTTAGACATCTACAGAGTGTCCTACCCCACAAAATCAGAATATACATTCTTTTCTGTGGCACATGGGTCATTCTCCAAAATAGACTATATACTAGTTCATAGAAAATGTTTAAGTAAATGCAAAGGAGCTGAAGTTATCCCATGAATATTATCAGACCATAGTGCAATTAAACTGGAGATCAACAGTATGAGAAACCACAGGAACTTCACAAACACATGGAAATTGAATAACACTCTCCTGAACAACCAATGGGTCACAGAGGAGATTAAAGAAGAAATTAGAAAGTTTTTACAATTTAATGATAATGCCAACACAACATACAGGAATCTATGAGACACAATGAAAGCAGTTCTATGAGGGAAATTTATAGCAGTGAACACCCACACTAGAAAAACAGAATGAGCTCAAGTAAACAACCTAATGCTGAATCTTAAGCTTCTAGAAAAAGAAGAACAAGACAAACCTAAAGCTTGTACAAGGGAGAAAATTATAAAGATCAGAGCAGAAATGAATGCAATGGAGACTAAGAGAATGATACAAAAAAACCAACAAATCAAAGAGTTGGGTTTTTTAAAAGAATAAATAAAATCAATAAACCCATAGCCAACCTTATCTAAAAAAGGAAAGAAAAGGCTCATACTCATGCAATTAGGAACAAAAAAGGTGAAGTCACCACAAACCCAGGAGAAATCCAGAGGATCATCAATACCTACTTTGAGAACCTGCACTCTAATAAAATGGAAAATACAGAAGAAATGGACAGATTTCTAGATACATATGAATTACCAAAGTTGAACAAAGAAGATATAAAAATTCTAAGCACCCCAATTACAATCAGTGAAATTGAAAATGTAATTGAAAACTCACCAACAAAGAAAACCAGGTCCTGATGGTGTCACTGCTGAATTCTACAAAACATTTAGAGAAGAACTATTGCCACTACTCTTTAAACTTTTCAATGAAATTAAAAGGGAAGTGATACTTCCAAATTCATACCTAGAAGTAAGTGTTACTTTGATTCTAAAACCAGGGAAAGACCCCCCCAAAAAAAGAACTATAGGCCAATCTCACTAATGAACATAGATGCAAAAATCCCCAATAAGATACTGGCAATAGAATACAGAGGGTCATCAAGAAGATCATACACCCTGACCAAGTTGGATTTATCCGAGGGATGCAAGGATGGTTCAACATACATAAATCAATAAATGTAATACACTATATTAACAGAGTCAAGGACAAAAAACATATGACCATCTCAATAGATGCAGAAAAAGCATTCGACAAAATTCAACACCCATTCATAACAAAAACCCTGCAGAAAATTGGAATAGATGGTCTCTATCTCAACTTGATAAAGGCTATCTATGAAAAACCAATAGCCAACATCATTCTAAATGATCAAAAACTGAAAACCTTCATGCTAAAAACAGGAAAAAAACAAGGATGTTCACTACCACTACTACTGTTCAATATAGATTTGGAAACATTAGGCAGAGCAATTAGACAAGAGAAAGAAATAAAAGCAATAAAGATAGGAAAGGAAGTGAAACTGTCATTATTTGCTGATGATATGATATTCTACATAGAAAACCCAAAAAACTCCACCAAAAGACTTCTAGACTTAATTGACAGATTCATTAGAGTAGCTGGATACAAGGTCAACACTCAAAAATCAATAGCCTTCTTGTACACAAATAACGGAATCACTGAGAGAGAAATTAGAGAAAAATCCCTTTCATACAGCATAAAAAAATGAAATATCCAGGAATCAATCTAATGAAGGAACTAAAAGACCTCTACATTGAGAACTACAACACTCTGAAAAGAGAGATTGAAGAGGATATGAGAAAATCTAAAGATATCCCTTGTTCCTGGGTAGGAAGAATCAATATAGTGAAAATGGCCATATTTCCAAAACTGCTATAGAGATTCAATTCAACCCCAATTTGAAATCCCAACAGTATATTTCACTGAACTAGAGAAAACAATCCAAAAATTCATTTGGGACCAGAAGAGACCTAGAATAGCAAAAGTATTCTAGGCAACAGAGACATGGCAGGAGGTATCATAATCCCCAATTTGAAACTATACTACAAAGCTATTGTGATTTAAAAAAAAAAAAAAGCATGGTACTGGCAAACAGACCTGAGGATCAGTGGAATAAATTAGAAGATGCAGAAACAACTCCTGACATACTCAGCTACTTCATCTTTGACAAAAGAGCCAACCATCCTCAGTGGAAGAAAGACAGCCTCTTTAATAAATGGTGCTGGGAAAACTGGATTTAAACTTGTCAAAGATTAAAACTAGACCCCTATCTTTCACTGTGTACTAAACTAAAATCCAAGTGGATTAAAGGTATAACATTAAAACAGAAACACTAAACTTGGTGAAAAATAAGATAAGTAGAACTCTTGAACACATTGGCATAGGAAAAGACTTTATGAACAAATTCTCAGTAGCACAGGAACTAGCAGAAAGAATCAACAACTGGGATCTCATCTTTTTAAAAAGCTTCTGCAGTGCAAGAGAAACCACCTACAGAGCTAAGAGACAACCTACAATGTGGCAAAAAATTTTTACCAGCTGTTCCTCAGACAAAGGTCTACTATCCAGAATATATAAAGAACTCAAAAAAAATCAAACCCCCAAATTTATAAATCCAATTCAACAATGGGCATCTGAAATGAACAGACATTTCTCAGACAAAGAAGTAAAAGCAGCCAATAAAAATATGAAAAAATGTTCAACATCACTGGTCATTCATGAGATGCAGATTAAAACAGCACTGAGATTTCACCTCACCCCAGAAAGAATGGCTGCTATCAAGAAATCAACCAATAACAAATGCTGGTGGGGTTGTGGGGAGATAGGAACACTTCTTCATTGTTGAGGGAGTGCAGACTGGTGCAACCAGTGTGGAAATCAACATGGAGATGCCTCAAAGAACTAGGATTAGAAGTCCCATTTGACCCAGCTGTTCCTCTGCTGGGTATCTTCCCAAAAGAATTAAAGAATCATACCACAGTGACACATGTTCACCCATGTTTATAGCAGCACAGTTTGAAATAGCTAAAGCTTGAAACAGCGTAATTGCCCATCAACTGGAGACTGAATAAAGATGTATTTTTTTATAACATGGAGTACTACTCAGCCATGAAGAATGAGAAACTAGAGAGATTTATAGCTAAGTGGATGCACATTGAGGACATACTCTTAAGTGAAATTAACAGGGCACACATGTATAAATACCAAATAGTTTCTCTGGTGTGATAAACTAAAAACTATAAACTGAAAGTGTAAATAAGAATCAAAATATGTAATTGAAAAAATATGCAATTGATATTGTGTAATAGGAAAAAATGTCTAAAGGTATAAGGGAAGTGGCAGGGGTAGGGGAAAGCTAAGAAGGGAAGAGAAAAAATAAGAGAAAAGGAAAAAAAATGGAAACCAAGTCTTTGCAAATAGGGAAGGGTGAAGGGGGTGAAAGGAGGGCAGGGGAATGGGGAGAAAATAAGAACCAAGATATATCAGGTAAAGGTACAAGATCCAAGTGATGGATATAACTGTATTGCATATCTAAAGTATACCAATAAAGAAAAAAGGAAAAAAAATTTTAAACATGAAAATGGAAACACAGCTTTTGTACATAGGGAGGGGAGGGGGGTTGGGGGGATGGGATAAAAATAAAGTAAAATTTATCTTAAAAAAGAAATATTTTTAAAGATTAAAAAATATATTCTAGAATTATAGTAATTCTTCCAATTCAAGTGTAGGATTTCAATGTGTATCTGTTTTAACTTGCAAATTCCATTTCCTAAAAACTGGTAACACAATTATACCTATACAGAGATACATGTGTGCCCAACACTCGTAAATACACACGTTTTTCACCACATTTGACAGATGTCCTCCAATTACTGTGTCTTAAAGTTGCTTAAAATAAATTCCTTCTGAGTGGTTAAGCCACCAGCTCAGTAAGAAGTTGGTCACACTGATCTCATTTTATTCTTGTCCAGGACTCTTCGCTTTGGTTTCGCTATTTCACACTCATGGAAAACATTTCTGTGACTTTGAAGTAAAAGTCAACAAATCCCAGGAAGGCTGCTCTGGATCCCTGCTCTTCTCTTGCCATTTGTTTTTGTTAGCTTTGACTTTAGCCTTTTAAAATATTCCTATGCACATTCAGACCCTTTCTTAAGTACAGGACAGTGTATCAGAACCCAACTGCCCTGTCCCTTGCTCCCCAGATGTGCCCAGCCCCTGTCTGTCCCAGCTGTACAGGACTCTCCAACCTGTGGCCTGTTCAGCCAGACCCTGCTCAGGGACAACCATAAACCTCCAACGTTACCTTCTTATAGAAAGACCACATGCAGAGCTAGCATGCACGCTGGGTGTGGTGGCGCACACCTGTAATCCCAGCACTCGGGAGGCTGTGTCACGAGGATCGCTATGAGTTCAAGACCAGCCTGGGCTACATAGTGAGTTCCAGGTCAGTCTCAACTACACAGTGAGACTCTGTCTCAAAAAAAAATGAAACAAAAACAAACAAACAAACAAAAAACAGAGCTAGAATGCTCACCATCTTGTCCATCTTGAGCCAGGTTTCAGTGGTCCACTCCCACCAGAATGTCCCAACCCAATAACACCTATGTCTTCCACCAGTTTCAAAACTCCTGCCTCCCAGCACTGGGACCAGGCATATGGCACTGTCCACGGCCACTCTCTTCTGATGCATTTTTCCAAAGTATATCCACGACAGCCCATGTGTCTGACCCCATCACCCCAAGGCCCAGACCAGGAGGCTCAGAGACCATTTCACTAAAGAGTCTTCACGTTTTTGGGAGGCTTCCCAGTTCCGCTGATGTCATCAGTCAGGAGTACTCTCAGAAGGACAGGTCCATTAATCCATCTGATGGCACACACCTTGGTGGCTGTGAGTCTGAACCCACCAAGAATGGAGACACCACTGCTTCCCAGGTACTCTTCTTGGAGCACGGCATCTGGCCTTCTCCCAGAAGATACCGTGGCTTATTCTCAAGGAGGAAGGACATCTGTGTGCTGCCCTGAGTGCTCAATGGCCTGCAGACCCCTGCTGCCCACACCCCAGAGCTGTCCATTGTGCAGTATCATTGCCAGCACTTCCTCCCCCATCACCGGGAAAATCCAAGTATCACCATCACAGAATCCTGGTACTAGTTGAGCTCTGGTTGCCAGTAACACAAACAGGCGTGGGCCAACTGGAGCTGGGGAAGAAAGGACAGGAGGCATTTACTGGGAAGGGGACTGACTGTCAGAGTTGCTGGGAACCCTATGGGAATGAATGGGCAGGCTCTGGACAATGCTGTATCTCTACGGTAGTTTTTCTAGAGGCATGACCAGTAGTGATTGGCAGGCCCACCTAGATGCTGGGCCTGAAGGTAATTCCTTTCTGAAAGGGAGAGGAGGCCTCTGTCCAAGAAGCTGGGAAAGGGGTGCTGGGGAGGTGCCTGAGGATTGGCTGATAGCTTTCCTGGAACTGCAGCCTAGAAGCCCCATAGGTGGGGAGGATGCTCATGACTTGCTGCACACTGGCTCAAATGGCTTCCTCAGGCTCCTAGTCCCATGCAACACTAATACTTTTTACCTCTTTTGTGATTTCCTTTTCTAAAGCCAGACCAGGAAAGGGCTGGGTGCAGATGGGCTGGGCTCCTGATTCCTTTGGAGACTGCAGTCCCCCAGGGGACAGGCTTGATTACAGCCTTTCTCTGTGTGTACTGGGCCCCAGAGGACAACAGTCCTGTTGGGTCGGATGTGGTCACAGTAATGCCCCATCTCTATAACCCTGAACATGTGTGGAGTGGCCAGGCTGGGGCTGAAATGTATCCCCTAGGAAATCCAATTGTTTAAGTGCAAACATTCAGGCCCTCAGAATGTGACCCTATTGGGAGAATGGATTATTTACAGGGGGCAGGTATGGTTTCAACTTTGATGTGAGAGACAGCAGTGACAACATCAGTGGTTTAAAGATAGAAGTGTCCATCTGTTCACTACTCCATCATCCCCCAGCAGTGGCCCTACAATGGTTAGAAATGGCCAATTCCACACTCCAAAAAGAGAGTGGACAACGGAAGCCCAAAAGGCAAAGGCCAAACAACTGTTATCTCTCAAGAAAGGCCCAGCAGCTCCTGGACACTCACTTGTGACCTGCTGAGCAGACTGGGTCTTCTGAGTGTACCTACCTGCTGAGGGCAGGAGATGGGGCTGAAGACTGTAGGCTTTGCAGAAGATCCTATATCGGGGACATCCTATTATTTTTTTCATTAAGTTTATTGGTACTTTTTAGGTATACAGTACAGTTACATTCATCATTGAGATGAACGTCAGTTTACTTTACTTTACAGGATGTCTTGGTTCTTACATTTTCCCCATACCCCTGCCCTCCCTTCACCCCCTTCACCCTTTCCTATTTACAAAGACTTTGTTTCCATTTTTTCCCTTTTCTCACATTTTTCTTTTCCCTTATTTCCTTTCTCCTCCCCTTCCCACTTCCCCTACTCCTTTAGCCCTTTTCTTCCTTTTTCATATTATCAATTATACTATTTGAACCTTATTTACACTTTTAGTTTTTCACACCAGAGAAATTATTCTGTATTTACACATTTGTGTCCTATTTATCTCACTTGAGTATGGCCTCAATGTGCATCCATTTAGCTATAATTGACTCTAGTTTCTCATTCTTTATGGTTGAGTAGTACTCCATTTTATAGAAAAACCACATCTTCTTTATCCAGAAAGACATACTATTATTAAGGGAGAAAGACTATTGGGGTTCAGCTCAGATACTGAGGTTTCTATATACTTGTATTAAAACCGGGGTGAATTCCCACTTTATCTTCCCCTTCAAAGTCAGGCGTGGGCATGAGGTTTGTTTGGGTCCCTGAAACCTCAGCTGTCCTTGGTGGTGCAAGACACATTTTGGAACAAAGTGGGAAATGACTGACAAAGACAAATGTAGAAGAGAGGAAGGATGGAGGAGGGGAAGGAGGGTGGTAGAGAAGACAGGAGAAACTTTGGCCATGATGCAGTCGGGCCCTGGGAGAGAGGAAGTTCATGCGGTGAGGCTCCAGAGCAGCCAGTCTAAGGCCTAAGTGGGACCCTGAACCCAAGACTAGTTAAGGAGGCCACGTGCTGCACACATGGCCACAGGCTCCACCTTACGGGTGTAAGTGGGTCTGGGGGCCAAAGCTGAAGTTGCCAATCAATAATGCTCGAAAGTAGACATCCACAGCCATGTGCTGCAGGGTCAGGCTGGTCTTCTTGCTCATCACATTGGGTAGCAGTTGCTTGGGGTCCTGGGCCACTTTTCTGGAGGGGGAACTTAGAAAGAGGATTTTGTGGACGAATTATTGCTCCTTCTGGGGCAGCTGGTTCCAGGCCATAATGGGCACCATCTCACCCTCCTCTGTCTCTTTTGCAGCTCTTGGCTGTCTACTGAGGGTCACACCATTAAGACTAAGTGTCAGTGTGTCCATCCACAAAGGCCATGAACCAAGGAAGCACCAATGCATCTCTTGGTCCCACAAGTTCCCTCCTGCCCCCACCAGCTGCATCCTCCTACTGGCCTGCAAGTCAGTTTACTGAAAGAAACTCTCTCCTCACCTGCTCTGGCAGCAGCCATGGCATGCAGCCCATGGGACATTTGCTGTGTCCCTAGAAGTTGTTGCCTCCCCTAGAGTGCATAACCTCCATCCTCCTACAAAGCACTGGGAGAGGAGGCTGCTGGTGGTGAGTGGGACCAACCTTCTTCCCCTTCCCTGAACCTACACTGGGTCTCACTTAGAACTGATCCTGAAGGATGGCACCTTCTCTTTGATTTGTCTGCACAAGGTGCTCCTAAACACAGCTCCAGATGCCCTCTGGAGCTGTGGTTTGTGACACACCTAGTGGGTCCCCTTCTCATGGCTGGCTCCCTTCTCCTCATCTCCTGGTTGGTTGTGTGTTGTATGGGAGCCCTCAACCATGAACCAACATGAGCTCATGGGAGTGGAATGGCAGTGTCTCTGTGGGCAGAGGCCCCATGCCAGAATAGCTGGCTGTCCTTGTGGGAAACAGCTGCTGGTCCTTCTGGGATAAAGGGTCCAGTGTGCTAGAGAGACCAATAGGTGGCTGGCTGGTCTCCCCGAAGAGCAGCACACTGGGGCTAGGTGCTGCTGTTTGCTGCTGGAAGGTGAATTGCATAGGCGGCGGCAGCCTATCTAGCCTGGGTAGTTGATAGTCTGTGCAGTTGGCTGTGCATGTGGCCTCTGTGTGCCCCAATAGTCACCCCATTTAGTGTGCACTGTGCCAGGTTTGTGTAGCTAATGATAACAGGCCAAACCATTCTAAGTGTGTGGTGACGGGATGCTCCAGTGGTCATCAGCGTGTGATACTTGTGCCCACCTCGCTTACTTACCTACAGCCCCCTCCTTGGACATTCACATCTCTCACCTTCCTCTGTGTCTTTCTGGCTCCCACCCAGAGCACCAGGCCACTGGTCCCTGCCCAGAATTCCATGTATATCTCACTCTGGGCCACTTCTCCAGCCACACAAAGCAGGCAGCTGAGCACATTGCTTTCAGCCTTGTGGCTGGGATGGGTGCTCCTCAGCACTTCTGGAAGCCAGCAGGGCTACATAGCAATGCACTGGAGTGTGTGTGTGCACGCGCACATGCATTGTAGTCATCTGGTTGCACACTTAAAATGATCCAGTTTACAATGTGTCCATTTTACCTTAACAATGTTCCTTTTTAAGAAGAACTCAGAGCCAGGCATAGTGTACAGTGGCATATATCGATGGTCCCAGTTATTCAGGAGGCTAAGGAATGAGGATCACTTGAGCCAAAGAGTTCAAAGGTATCCTGGGCAACATACCTTGAGACCTCATCTCAAAAAGGAGGAAGATGATCAGCTGGGGATTTAGCTCAATGGTTCCACTGCCTGCCTCACAAGCACAAGGTCCTGAGTCGATCCCCAGTACACACACAAAAAAGGAAGGAAGATGAGAAAGAGAAGATTACCTTAGGAAGTTTCTGAATGGTAAATCCAGGTAAATATCATGGGTCTTTCTGGCTCTGAAATAATGGTACAGGGCTGAACTAGTGTCAGGAAAGGGTACAATCAGTTTGGAAGTGTTTAACCTTAAGTAAACACACATGTTTTCTGTGACCCAACTATTCTGGGAATTTACTCAAGAGATATAAGAATATATGTCCTTAAAAAAACTTCAACTCACAAATATTCACAGAAGCATTATTTGTGATAGGCCAAAAGTTGGAAACAATCCAAATGTTCATCAACCACTAACCAATTTGTGTTCTATCCATATTCAGTGTCTTAGTTACTCCTACTCATTGCTGAGAAAAAATACCTGACAACCACAAGTTAAAGAAGGAAAGGTTTATTTTGGCTCACAGTTTGTAGAGATTATGGTTCATACTTGACTGGCTCCACACCAGGGTGTCATAGCAGAGGGGCATCACCGAGGAGAAATAGTTCATGGTATGACAGGTAGACAGCAGGAAGCAGCAAATCAGTGAGCCTGCCTCTCCCTGTTATCCCATCAAGATTTTGGGGTGGTGCTGCCCACACCCAGAGTGGGGCTTCTATCTTCAGTAACTATATTCAGCCACACCTGGAACTATTCTAATTTCAATCAGTGGACTAATTTAGTGCCACACACCCTTAATCTCAGGATTATACACCCTAGATGCAGCCAGCTCTGAAAAACCCCATTTATGACAGCAAGAGGCTTTGAGAGGACATCTAGATACAGGCCACAGCCCTCAGCAATGGGAATGGGAAAACCGCAGAAACCACAACAAGGAAGAATCTTACAGATGCTGGTTTTGTATGTTTTGTACTAAAGATTGAACCCAGTACCTTCACACTGAGCCTTCACATCTCTTTTTACTTTGAGACAAGATCTCACTAAATTGCCAAGGCTGGGCTTAAATTTACAGTTCTCCAGTCTTAACCCCCCATAGAGCTGGGATTACAGGTGTGCACAAACACACCCAGGTGAGTGAAAGACGCCAAATGGAAATTAATTCATGCATCTTTCTAGAACAAATAAAACTCACTCAATGGATGGACGATAGGCCTGCCATGCTGGAACAAGTGAATGGGACTTGGGGTTTGTGGCAGACAGTAAATTAACTCCAAAAGGGCCTGAGGGATTTTATGAAGAAATTGGAAGGCTTTGTGTTCTGATGCAGTTATGACTAAGTGAGTGTACACATTTTAAAAACTAATCATACTATAAACTTAAATTGTGCATGTTATTGTATGAAATTTTATCTTAATAAAGTTAATAAAATAAATCCCCACAAATATGGAAAACATCACCTAGAGAACTGGATATGCTACTTGCCACATATATAACTGAAAAAGATTGGTGTTCAAAATAAAAAGGGCTCCTGAATCAAAATGGGCAAATAACCTGCACAGGCACAAAATAGCTCAGGAAAATTTCCAGTAAACATTGTAAGATGATCATTTGTGGCTAGGGAAATGGAAATTAAAACAACAATAAATTAGTACACATTCATCATATTTTCAATAATTTTGAAGTTTGAAAATGCAAAGTGTGGGAGGATGTAGAGTTGTAGAGATTCATATGTGCTAGTAGAGTGTCAAACTGCACAACCTCTTTGGAAAATACTGTAGCATTGTCAAAATTGTCATTTGTGTACCTCAGAATTTGTTACATTGATGTGTACCTTGCAATGAATAGTATAAATATGCTTTCTGAATTATTTAGTATATCTCAAAATAAATAAATGAATGGATAGTTTAATAAAGAATGTTTTTGTTTTGTTTTTTTTTTTTTACATCCTTTAGATGCTAATAATGCCATTAGTCCCCAAATTATATACGGATTGTGTCAGGCCTTGATCAAAATTCTCACTAGGGTTTGTAGAAATTTGCTTATTGCCCTCACAGTATAGCAGAGACTTTCGGGACCAGGTCCCCTTGCTCACCAACAGGCCTCTGTTGGCATGGTACCCCTTCCTTCCTGTCCTTGGCAAAAGGAATATTTCAGAGTGGAGTTGCCAGTGCAGTGGGTTTGAATTCTAGTGGACGAACTCCGAGATGAGGAAACCCCAATATTTCATAAGGAGCTGCCATTAGACTAGCCCCCCAAACTGGCTTTAAAAATACCTTTGGTGCTGGGGATTTGAAGACAGGCCCTCAAGCATGCTAGGCAAGTGCTCAGCCACTGAGCTATATCCTTAGTCCTGTAGGCTATCTTCATCATTCTGGACAGTATGCAATCTGCACCAAGAACAGGCCCTTTAAACATCACAGGGAGGACAGCGTAGCGAGCAAAACCCACTTCCATCCTCTGGGGGTCTCAGCTGGGTCCAGACTTAACTTGATATAGATTAAAAGGAGAGAAGCATGAAATTTTATTAATACAAGTTTTAAGGCTTTCTAAGGAAATGAAATCCCAAAGAAGCAATGGAGGTCATCATTTACATGCTGAATTGGATACAGAGGAGTAAATTGGGAAGAAGCAACTACATTATGTGGGAAGGCTTAAAAGATAAGAGTTAACAAGGTCTGTATAGAATCCACTTGGTCTTTGAAGATAAGGATGTTGCATCTTTCATGGGGAAATTTCATCTTATGCCTTTAAAAAGGCATCAAGGTCAGAGAAATCTTTCTGCATCTGCTGTTTTTAAGCACCTTTTAATTTAAACAGCCAATGTGCCAGAGTGGAATATTTTTAACTCCCTCAACAGTTTGGGACAGAAGAGTATAGAAATGCCAGCAACCTATGCAGAGTGGTCTCCCAATAGCCCTTCTTTCATTTCTGCTGATGATGAATTGTATTCATTCTCTCTATATATATATCATCTCTCTTCTTTTTATTTTATTTCATCAAGTTCAACTCAGTGTTATTATTTCCTTGTACTAAAGTTGGCTTCATTTTCTTTTACTTTCTTGTTTTTCTTTAGCTTTGTTAGATGGAAACAGGTAACTGATAATCTTTTTTTCTTTACTAGCATAATCATTTAAAATCATACATTTCCTTTTAAGCACAGCATTAACAGCATTTTACCAATTTTGATATATTTTAATTTTTCTTTGAGTCAAATGTTTTCTAGTTTTCCTAGGGGTTGTTTTGTTGTTGTTGTTGTTTTGTTTGTCTGTTTTGTTTTCTTTTGGGGGAGGGCTAATATGTGAAAGTTTTCCAGATGTCTAAAAAAATCAATTTCTAATTTCCATTGTGCTCAGATAACATAGTCCATAAGATTTATAATTTATGATTGAGACTTATTTGTGCCAGCTTTGCCTGGTTTTAGCATCAGGCAAATGCTGGCTTCATAAGATGAGCTGGGAAATGAGCTGTCTCCTGGGAAAGATGGTGTAGAATTAGTGCTAAGTCTTCTCTGAAGGTTTGGACATTTACTATGTGGGAAATTTTAAATCATAAATTCAGGGTTTTTTGCAGTTATAGAGCTATCAAGACTAGTCTTGAGCCCAGTCCTGGAGCAAAATCCATGCTCCTGATCAACGGCCCTCCTGGGTTTGGAGGAAGCCAAGGTGGTCATCCAAACTTCCTGCTCTGGTGAAATTCAGACTGGGGAGAGGCAGTCAACTTTTCCTGCTTTCCAGCTGTTGCTCATACATCTAGAGCCCATGGACTCTCTCCTGTGCAGGCCTGGTTTGGGGGGCAGAGATGTAGGACATGGATCAGAGTTCCCCTTTCTGGTTTTTTGTTTTGTTTTGTTTTGTTTTTTTCCCCAGTACTGGGTTATGGAACTCAGGACCTGATGTTTGCAAGGCAGGCATGGTGCCACAGAGCTAAATCCCCAGACTAAGCACCCCTTCCTGTAAGTCTGTACCCCTGCAGGGAGCTAAGCTGCCTTGCTCAGCAGGGGCTATGTGCCTTGAGATAAAATCCCTTTCATTGTCTACCTGGCCCCTACACTGCCCTTCTCGTGAGCCTCAGCAGTTTCTGTCTGATTTCCATTTTTCCTTGATTCTTTCAAATAGTTTTTAAAAATATTTTGTCCTGAGTTCATCATTGCTTTCTGCAGGAGGTTTGGTTCTGATAAAAGCCACTTGCCTCTTCTAGAATCCAAATTGATCCACACAACTTATCAACACTTCACAAGCCTGGTCCGGGGGCCTGACACAGTCCCTGGGCCTGGCAGCTTCAGAATCAGCACTCTTTCCAGCGACATTAGTGACCATCAACTATATATGAATCTATAAAGTAAGTCTGACACATGTCAACACACTCAAGTCATACTGACCCCAGTCTCTGACCAGAACGCAAATAAGTTAGAAAACCAAAACAACAACATAATCTGAGATGTATTTTCAAACTTGAAGAAGAGACATTCTAATATAGCTTTGGATCTTGAAAATCAGGTAGAATTTAGAACTAAGCAATAATGAAAACAGAAAATACTGTATATCAGAGCTTATGGAACACTGCTGAGATAGTGCTTATAGGAAAACCAAATGCTCTAAAGTGGGAAGAGAAGGGTCTAAAGTTAGGAACGTGTTCAATAATTTATGAAGTTAGAAAAAAAAGTGTAGAATAACAGCATATCCTTAGCATTCAAAAGAAACAGTGGCTTTTCTTTTCTTTTCTTTCTTTTTTGTGTGTGGTGGGAATTTAACCCATGGCCTTGCACATGCTAGCCTTTCTATTGAAGTATGTGCTCTAAAGTGGGAAGAGAAGGGTCTAAAGTTAGGAACGTGTTCAATAATTTATGAAGTTAGAAAAAAAAGTGTAGAATAACAGCATACTCTTAGCATTCAAAAGAAACAGTGGCTTTTCTTTTCTTTTCTTTCTTTTTTGTGTGTGGTGGGAATTTAACCCATGGCCTTGCACATGCTAGCCTTTCTATTGAAGTATGCCATCCACTCGCAGTACACCAAAAAAAAAAAAAAATTAATGACATTCAAAATAAAAACAGATCCAGGAGGGCTGGCATGGTAGCGCACACCTGTGATCCCAGCATTGGGGAGGCTGAGGCAGGAGGATGGCTGTGAGTTTAAAACCAGCCTGGGATATATAGTGAGTTCCAGGTCAGTATCCACTACATAGTAAGACTCTGTCTCAAAAAACAAAAACAAAAACAAAAAAAACATTAAATCCAGGAGGAAGGGAGTTGGCAGGGGGGTGGGGATTCACAATTCTATTAACAGAGTTTTAGGAAGAGAGCCACAGCTTTAAGGGTCCAAAAATGCCAATAAAGGACATAAGCACTGGTGAAAGGCATAAAAGAAACTTTAATGAACAGGACAGAGAAAGAGGTTCAGATCTGTCCTTAAGAGGTTGACAGAAACTTCAGGGGTTTGTAGAAAAGGGCAACAAAGGCAAGGCTGCATAGCTGGAAGGGTAGTAATCCTGGGTGAGTGTGGTCCTGATAGATCATTGTCTCAGGACTAGGTCTGGGAGGTTCCGGAAAGCTAAACTCCATTCTGTTAAGGGACAACTGATCCCAGTTGGGGGGAAATGCCTTCATGCAGTGACTGTGACCTCATCCTTGCTTGGGGTGCTTTCAGTTGCTTATCCAAAAAGGGTTTATTTATTTATTTTTGTTAAGGGAGGAAAGGTTTATTTAGCTCAGTTTGTAGAAGTTTCAGTCCACAATTAACTGACCCCAAGGCAGGGCGGTGTGGAAAACAGCCTTGCAGAGAAGAAACAGTTCATGGCACACACATGATAGCAAAAACAACAATGGAACGGTAACAGTGACTTTCTGCCCCTTTTCTCCAGACTACTGGGGATTAGGGTGGGGCCGAACCAATCAGTGTACCGGTTCAATGAACCACATCCCCTTAATCTCAGCATCACATACTCTAGAATGCACGTGCTCCTGAAAAAGTGCTATGACCGCATGAAGCTTTGAGTGGACATCTAGACACAAACCATAACACTACACCTGTTTTTTTCTAGGAGAAAGGTGTTTATTGACATTTCCTTCCCAGAACCGAGGTGACTGACTCCAAGAGAGAGTGACTCAGAAGTAAAAAAGTTAAAGGGTCAAATCAAGCCAGTGAAGGACAAAAGTGAGTAGGTCGGGGCAGGGACTGGGCCTCCTTCAGTACCAGCAGTGAAAGGGAAGTTTAAGTAGAGCAGCTAAAGTTTTTAAAAATAATGAGAATATTATGGGCAACTGTATGCTAAACAATCTGAAATTTATTAGAGATTCAAGAATCCATAGAAAAAATATAACACCCAAAATGACCCTAAAAACCAAAGAAAACCTTGGTATGTTGATGGCATTGGAGTAACTTCCCCTCAAAAGGCCAAAGAACAGAAGTCCCAACCATACACAGCTCTTTAAATGAATATAAAAATCAGTTGTTTGGGTAGGGTGGCATATACCTGTTATTCCAGTAGCTCAGGATGCAGAGACAGGAAGATCACAAGGTCAAGACCAGTCTGGGCAACTCATGAGACCCTCAAAATTTTAAAAGGGAAGGCTGGGGATGTAGCTCAATGCAAAGGCCTTAGGATCAACCTCATTTTAAGAGGCGTACAACTTCAGTACCATTATCAGACAAGGACAATACGAGAAAGGAAAGTGTTGTTTTCAATGCAGAAATCTTAACTAAAAACATCAGCTAATCACATCCTGCAACTTGTAACGAATTTCCCAACCAAACCAGGCTTGTTCCAGAGTACAAGAAGGTGGTGGCTTTAGCTGCGATGTGCCAGAGTGGGGTCAAGGAGGAGAGGACAGAGTGGTGGGTACCTTGATCAGGTTTGATTGTGGTGTACATCTTTCAGGCTCCAGGGACTCAGTGAACAAAAAGGTCTGCCATGGATACTTTCCTGTACCCCACATTGAGCCTGAGAAATTCTGTGTCCCCATGACTGTTTGTATTCATCCTAAGACATACCATACAGGAAAGGGATTTTAAATATATTAATTGTCCTTTCCTATGAACATTGTATTATAGCACACGATGTTATGGATGGAGCATACCATACTTGTCTGCCTTAGAGATTGTCCCCGGGAATGTCTGGAGATTCTCCATATTCTTGTTTTGGGGATGGCTGCGGTGCCCTACATGGACCACCCACCAGGTGTGTAACCAGTTCTCCAGGAGGGATGTCTGGGTCTTACCTCCCACCATCGTTCACAGAACTGCAGCTGGTAGTGCATTATACACATCACCTTGCACAGATGTGAGTGTCTTTGCACATCAGATCCCTAAAACGAGGACAGCCAGTCGCAGACTCTGTCCACCTAACACCTGAGAAATGTTATCAACCTCTCCACCAAGGTTGTCTCCCTTTAGGTTCTCTCTGTGATACACCCCAGGACTTCTCCACTCACTCTTCTTTGGCAAACTTAGGTGCATGCTCACAGCTTTATTTCACTTTCACTTATTTATTTCATCATCAGAAGTGACAATGACATTCCAATTCCAGAGTTCACACATGCATTTTTTTTTTTTTTTTTTTTTTGGTACTGGGAATTAAACTCGGACCCTTGTGAGAGAGGTGGCAGAACCACTGAGCCAAATCCCCAGCCCATGCATTATTTCATTTTAAGAAAGTATAGGTATCTCTTCATGCATTTGAGGCCAGTTGTATTTCCTTTTTATTGGAAGGTGATCAATCTTCCAACTGCCTAGAATGGGGGATGGCAAGGAGGAAAGAAAAAAAGACAACAGAGACTTGTGTAATTTCAAAGTACTGTAGATAGCTAAGTTAATTAGATATCTTGTAGGCAGTTAGACAGGGCCAGCCTGCAAGAAGCCAAGATGGAGGACAATCAAGACACATTCACTGAAGGCCAGCATTGTAAAAGAAGAGAAACTACCACACCCCAGTAGGATGAATAGCAGTGATTGATATTCTAAATAGATATCATATTCGATTATACTTGTTGTAATCTTGTCGGTTGTTCATAGTTTTGTCCACCTTGTGATTTCTCAATGGATCAATATTACCTAGGTGACCGTACTTGCAATCTTACTACTTGACGATAGTTTTTCCCCAGCTTGAACCCACCTCACCTCATGGCTTCATCCCATAAAATACCTTTGAGAAGCAGGGTTAGCAGATAACCTATTTTCTGACCCCCCTGCTGTCTCTTTTAGACAAAAGCTATCTTTCTCTCAATAAATTTTTCCTGCTCTTAACCTCTGTTTTCCTAGAATTCATTCTTTGGTTTTAGAGAGCAGGAATTTGTGTTTCAATTAGCAGGTTTGAGAGTTCTATCTATTCCCCTTATGTCAAATGTATGGTGGCGGGGAGTAGCTCAGTGGCACCAGGCCTACCTGGCAAGTACAAGGCCTGAGTTCAATCCCTGGTACAAAAAAAAAAAAAAAAAAAAAAGTATATAGGGGGCTATGAGGTCAGTGCCTCAGAGTGGGCAAAAACAAAGTCATTTATTGGGTACACACAATAATTGGAGGGATTCTCAGGTGACTTAGGGGGCAACAGTAATCCTAGGACAATGAGGAATTTATGTTGATGAAGATCTTAAATCACAAGGTTCTTATGTTAAGGAGAACTGTAAGGAAAACATTCTTATACTAGTAGGTGGAGTGAGTTAAATTGATAAGGAATTTGTCTCTCCCCAGGTGAAACCTTTCTCTCTTTTTTAATTACTACTAGGATCTCAAAGAACCAGGATGTTTTCAGCTGAGGCAACCTTGCCCTTGAGCACCACAGCATCATGGGACCATTGAAGTCTCACCTGTGAACAGAGACAAAAATGGAGTTTGTAGAAAAATGACACATCACATTCAGAGAAACAACTTAAGAATGACAGTAGGAATCTGATCAGAAACAATGCAATTCAGAATACAATAGATCAACAGCTTGAAAACAAAAAAGACCTATGAACTTGAGCTGTGTCCAGAAAAAATTCCTACAAAAATGAAGGCAAAAAGCCAAATGTGGTTGCACACATATAATCCCAGATCTCAGGAGGGTGAGGCAAGAGTATCTTCAAGGGTTCAAGGTCAGCCTGTGCTAAATAGTAAATTGCAGACTTACATAATGAGACCCTGTCTCAAAAAACAAACAAACAGCTGGGCATGGCACACGCCAGTAATCCCAGCACTCAGGAGGCTGAGGCAGGAAGATTGCTGTGAGTTCAAGACCAGCCTAGGCTACAAAGTGAGTTCCAGGGCAGTGTCGACTACATAGTGAGATCCTGTCTCAAAGAAACAAACAAACAAACAAAAACAAACAAAACTGAAGGCAAAATAAAGACATTTTTCACATGAGAGGATTCATGACCAGCAGATTTACACAATGAGAAATTCTATTTTGTTTGTTTTTGAGACAGCGTCTCACTAAATTGCCCAGGCTTGCCTCCAACTCCTGTTCCTCCTGCTTCCCAAGTAGCTGAGGTCACAGGCATGTGCTACCACATAGGCTCACAATGAGAAATTTTTAAAGGAAGTCCTTCAGGAAGAAGGAAATGATACTACATGGAAATATGCATCTGCATAAGACAATCATGAGCATGACAGATGAAATTATTTAATTTTGTAAAAAAATTCTTTAAAAAATCACCAACTGTTTTACTAACAATGTATTTTGAGGCTTATGGAATGAGGTAAGTGATATATGGCATAGCGATAGCACAGAGGGTGGGGAGGGGCACAAATAAAAGTAGATCATTGAAAAGTTCTCACACAATATGTAAAGTAAATATTACTTGAAAGTAGATGATAAGTTAAATGTGCACGTTATGGATCCCAAATCAAATAGTAAAATAACAAAACAAAAAGTTATGGCTAAGAAACCATCAAAGAAAATGAGGAATCATAAAAATACTTATAATGAATGTCATTATATTATATACCTAAAATGTACCAATAAAATTAATTTAAAAACACTAAAAAAATTATTTGAAGATACTTATTAAATTTGTGGGGGGGTACCAGGGATTGAATTCAGGCCTTTGTGCTTGTGAGGCAGGCAGCAGAACCACTGAGCTAAATCCCCAGCTATAATATTTTTTTAAAAGGCAGATGAGAAAGAAGTACAAAGAACAAATGGGACAAATAGAAAACAACAGCAAGATGTTAAATTTAAATTCAACCATATTTAATAATGGGCTTAATGGCCTAAAAAAACTATAAAAAGGCAGAAATAGTCATACTGGATTTTTAAAAGAAAAGTATGGCCCAACTATGTGCTAGCTATAAGAACCTTGCTTAACACATAAAGACAGATAGATTAAAATTAACTGGAATTACAACAAGCAATTGGCATTTGAAATTTAAAATTCTTTACCACTTTTGTTAGCATCCAAAAATATGATACTTAGATGTAAATCTAATAAAATATCTACAAGATCTATAGAGGAAAACTGCCATAACTCTGATAAAGGAAATCTAAAGAAATAGAAAGATATTCCATGTTCATGGATAGGAAACTAATGTTATAAATATATAGGTTCTTCCCAACTTGATCTATAGATTGAATGGAATTCCAATAAAAATCTCAGCAAGCTATTTTATGACTGAACACAGATTCTGAAGTTTATATGAAAAGACAAAAGAGCCCAAATAGCCAACAACCCTGTTTCCCAGAAAATAAGACCTAACTAGGAAACAATCAGCCTTGAAAACTAGAGATCAAAATTGCCAGCCCCAATCAGCCTATCCTTGCCATACCTGGCATCACTACATCACTAATCTCTTGCTCTTAGCTATTTAGTAAGGCCAGTAAGGCAAGGGTAGGTTTATTGGGGCTGGCAATTTTGATCTCTAGTTTTCAAGGCTGATTGTTTCCTAGTTAGGTCTTATTTTCCGGGAAACATTGAAGATGCTGGAAAACAAAGCTAAGGACACCAAAGACACCAGCCACAAAAAAGCAATTGATAAGTTAGACTTCATTAAAATTAAAAACCTCTGGGGAAAAAAGTTTTATAAGACATATATCTGATAGGGCTAGGGATTTAGCTCAGCGGCGCTGCCGCCTGCCTTGCAAGCACAAGGTCCCAAGTTCGATCCCTGGTATCCCCCCCAAAATCAAGACATATATCTGATAAAAGACTGGAATCTAAAATATACAACAAATCCTTAAAATTCAACAATTAGGGCTGAGGATTTAGCTCAGTGTTTCCACCACCTGCCTTGCAAGCACAAGGACCCAAGTTCAATCCCCGGTACCAAAAAAAAATCAACAATTAAAAAACTTTTAAAAATAGTATTGGTGGGCCAGGGATTTAGCTCAGTGGTTCTGCCACCTGCTTCGCAAGTGCAAGGTCCTGAGTTCGATCCCTGGTACCAAACCAAACAAAATAAACAACAGTATTGGTAACACAGCTCAGCAATTGACTGATTGATTGCCTAACATGCTCAAGACCCTGGCTTTTATCCCCAGCGCTGCAAGTAATAATAATAATAACAAAATAAAAATAGGCAAAAGATAGAAATAGGTGTCTTACCAATAGGCATACAGGTGACAAATAGGTATATTAAAAATGTTCCCTGTCATATGAAGTTTGATCACAGTGCACGATAAATGTTTAAAGTTTTTAAAAATCTATTACAGTAAAAGATATATTGCCATTAACCCCCCCTCAAAATACTCTCTCACTTCCAACACACTTTATTATCCCATAATTCTTGCCACTTCCTGAAGCAGTTCTGCAAGTCCTTTTTTTTGTGTGTCATTGGTTGTACTGATGTAGTTGCCTTGATTCAAAAAATTTACCTTCATTTAACTTGGGAAAAGCCAGAAGTTACACAGTGTCAGAAAAGGTACATGAGTTAGATGAGAAAACGCCATGCAGTTGTTTTGTTTTTTGGTTTTTTGTTTGTTTGTTTGTTTGTTTTTTAGACAGGGTCTCACTATGTAGTTGAGACTGACCTGGAACTCACTATGTAGCCCAGGCTGGTCTCAAACTCACAGCGATCCTCCTGCCTCAGCCTCCCGAGTTCTGGGATTACAGGCATGTGCCACCATGCCTAGCTACCATGCAGTTTTTATGAGCTTGCCTTTCCATTAGGTGGCACTCAGCAGCAGCCTGCATCATATTTTTGATCATACTTCATTAAAGATATGAAAGAGACTTCCAGAGCTGCTCAGAAAGTGGCAGTAATGATGGGAGAAGCATGTTTGAAGTTAGGGGAATATTTTGAGAGGATTCATGGCAACGTGTCTTTTACTGAGTAAAAAATTTTTTAATTTAAACATTCACTGTATATTTTTATCACCTCTTGTATGTCATTTGGGAACTGAAAATTTAAACAACAATAAGGGCTGGGGATTTCGCTCAGTGGTTCTGCCGTCTGCTTTGCAAGCGCAAGGGCCCAAGTTTGATCACCGGTACAAAAAACAAAAAAAAAGCAATAAGACACTACTAAGTTTGTGTTAGAATGACCAAAATCTAAAACAGTAACATCACCACATGGATGTGGAGTGACAGAAAGTCTTGTTCACTGCTGATGGGGTCACAACATGGTGCAGCCACTTCGGAAGATAGTTCAGCAGTTTCTTTTAAACACTAAGATCCTCTTACCAAATGGCATAGTAACTTTACTTAAATGAGTTGAAAACTGTGCTGGCATAAAAACCAGCGCAGAAATAGTTATCACAGGTTTATTCATAAATTGCCATGCTTTGGAGGCAAACAAGAGGTAAATAGATAATAAATTGTGATAAAATCGTGCAATGGAAATTGATAAAATGAAATAAGGGATCAAATTACAAAAAGAAATGGAGGAAACTTAAATGCATAGTACTTAGTGAAAGAAGCCAACCTGAAAAGTCTATGTGCTGTGTGATTTCAACTGTGTGATGTTTTGGGAAGGCAAAACAACGGTGACAGTAAAAGGACCTGGGTTACCAGAGACTTGGATGGGGGAAAGGGATGAAAAGAAAGAACATGGTAGATTTTTAAGACAAAAAAACTATTCTCTATGGTATTGGAATGGAGGAAACATAAAATACATTTGCCAAACCCACAGGGTGTACAATACAAAAAGCAAGCCCACAGGAGCCCACAACAGATTTTAGTTGACAATACTGTGCCTATATTGGCTCACTGACTATAAAAATGTACCACGCTAATGCAAGATATTAATAATAGAGGAAATGGGGGAATGAAACAGTAATGGGAACTCTGCACTTTCTGCTCAATTTTTCTGTAAACCTAACTGCTCAAAAGCATAAATGTTAGTTTTAAATAAAGACATGGAAAAGGAAATACTATGCCAACACCAAGGAAAGGACGTTATATTAATTCCAGACAAAGTATATTTTCAGCAAAGAATATCACTGGGCATATAAAGGGTTATTTTATAATAAAGGATTTGATTCATCAAGAGAGAACAGCAACCCTAAATGGAAGACACCTAATAAGAGCAATTTAAAAGATCTGTAGTAGCTGGGTATAGTGCCCACACCTGTAATGGCAGCTACTCAGGAGCCTGTAGTCAGGAGGGTCTGAAATTTCAGCCCAGACTGGGCAACCTAGTGAGGTCCTGCCTCAAAAAAACCAAAAACCAAAAAACATACTAACAAAACCCCAAACATAAAACACATGAGGCAAAAATGTATAGAACTGAAAGGCAAAATAAACAAATCTACTAAGAGATTTTAACAACCCTGCCAACAAGTGAGAGCACACACAGACAGCAGACCAAGGAGAAGTTAGATTTATCAACACGCACCCAATTGACATAATTAATTTGTACAGAACATTCTACCCTAAAACAATGGAATCTACATCTTTTCAAGTGTACATGAAGTGTTACTACGATACACTATAATCTGAGCCTTAAAACTAGTCTCAGAAATGTAAAAGGACCCCAATCAGGCCACAGTGGAAATCAGTTAGAAATTTAGAATGATGAGTGATACCTGAGAAATTGCCTAATGGTTGTGGGAAAGGCAGAATTCTAACCATGTTCCCTGACCCTTGCCCTCAGGCCTTACTCCGGGATTTATGACACATGAGAAAAGGGATTGTGTGGATATAACTGAGGCTACTAACCTACCAAGGGTAAAACAGGGGACGGTCCAGGCGGCTGGCCTGATCTCAGAAAGAGCCAGGCCCCTGAAGGCCTCAAGGGCTGTGAGACACCCAAACTTAGTCTTGCAGCTGCAAGGAACGGAGTTCTACAAACAGGCAGGGTCTTGGGCAGGGACCCCATCCTCCAGGAGAGAGAACAACAGCCAGGCCTTGACTTCAGCTGAATGGAACTCAGCCCTGAGCTCTGGCCTTCTGACATCCATGCAATCCTAACTGCCAATAGACCGGAACTGCTACTTCTGCTGAAACATGTGATGAGCAATAAAAAACCAATGTGATACAGAAATTAACATGCTTTAGACAGATTTGCTGGGCATGCCTTTCATCCCAGCACTCAGGAGGCTGAGACAAGAGTATCATCGCGAGTTCAAGGGCAGCCTGGGCTACACAGTGAGTTCACAGCCAGCCTGAACTGCATAGTGAGACCATGTCTCACAAAAATAAATAAATAAATAAATAACTTGCTTTTATATAGCACAGATACTAAGGAATCTAGGGGGAAATTAGACAGCATTTTGAACTGAATGAAAACAAAAACCCAACACATAAAAATCTGTCAGCTTACTAATGACTAATGAAAACAATATGAATGCATTCTTACTGCAGTAGTGCAATGTGGTGTGGTTTTGCAGTTAAAAGAGGCATTCAGATGCTTTAGTTGTAAATTTTCATGAGAAGCCACTTCTGTATTAGTCAAATTGCTTTTTTTAAGGAGTTTCACAGTGATTTTATATCTGCAGAGTATTGAGGGATGTTCAGACTTTTGAGAGGATTGATTGCTTCATATTATAATCCCACATTTTATAGTCACTAGATTGCTTAAAGTATACTTTAATAAATATTTTATGATCAAAAAATAAAATAAAGTACAAATTTGTCAGTTTTAGCTTGCATTATGCCAGAAGAGGAAAAGTCAATTAGGTTTCACCTTAAGAAACTAGTAAAAAGAAAAACAAATTAAATTCAAAGTCATCAGAGGAAATTTTCAATATGAGTGCAAAACCTATAAAACCAGAAAGAAAAATTCATGAAACCAAAGCTGTTTGCTTGAGAAGATGAAACACATCCAGTAAATTCTAATCAGATTAGTATGGAGAAAAATGAGAGAAAATACACAGTACTAAGTCAGAAGCACGATCCTGGAGACCCTGATAGAATTTACAAATGTTAGAAGGACAACAAGGGGCTACAGTGAACACTGAGACCAGGTGGATAACTGCCAAATCGCTGAAGAAGCTAGGTAACCCCAATAACCTTATATCTATTAAGGAAATTGAAGTTGTGGTTTAAAATCGTCCCACAAATACAATCCAGCACTCAGGTTCAAATGCCTTCATGGATGGGTTCTTTCAAACAGTTAAGAAGCAATGATATAAATTTTACACAAACTGTTGAACATTTGAAGAGAAAGGAGCACTTTCCAGCTACTTCTCTGAGGACAACATTAGTCTGACCCCTAACCAGGAAAGACATTTTAAGAAAACATTTAATGAAACATAAGTGCAAAAATTCTTAACAGAAGGTTAGCAAGTCAAGCCCCAAAATACATAAAATGGATAATACTCATGATCAAATGAGATTGATCCCAGGAATACTCCATTATTTTCACATTTGAAAGTCAATTAATTTAATTCACAATATTAACACACTAAAAAGAAAAGGCCTAGAGTGTTTCTTTAAAGCATTTTAGCTGGGGATTTAGCTCAGCAGTTTGGTGGCCTGCCTTGTAAGCACAACGACCAGAGTTCAATCCCCAATACCAAAAAAAAAAAAAAAAAAGCATTTCACAAAATCCAATGTCTCTTCCTGATAACAGCTTCCAGGAAAGAATGAAATAAAATTTCTTTAACTTGATAAAAAATGTGGAGAAACATTCTACTGAGCTACACCCAGCTCTTTTGATTTATCTTTATACAGGGCCACATAAGCTTGAGTACTGTAACAAATATCAAAGTCAAGGCAAGAATATCCACCCTCATCACTTCTATTCAACATGATGCTCAAAGGTTTTACCCACTGCAGTCAGGAAAAGAAAGACAGAAAAAATGTAAACAGATTAGAAAGGAGGAAAAGCTGGCTTTATTCAAGGAAGAAATGATAATCTTTGAAGAAAAGCCTACAAAAAATCTATGAAAAAGTGATTAAATTAACATGTAAATTTAGTAGGGACTCAGAATAGATGGCAAATAGACAAAAATCAATAGCAGTTCTGTATACTGGTAATAAAGTTTGGAATTGAAGTTTCAAATGTCTAGTTACATGAGAATGAAAAATAAGAAATGTGTAGAGATAGAAAATGAAAAAATGGAAATAAAGTTTTTGTAAATAGGTAAGGGAGGAGGTGGTGAAGGGAGGGCAGGGGTATAGGGAAAAAATGAGAACCAAGACCTGTCATGTAAAGGTACAAGATCCCAATGATGAATGTAACTGTACTGTATACCTAAAATGTACCAATAAACTCAATGAGAAAAAAAAAAGAAATGTATGGAGTTAAACTTAACAAAAGCAAGCCAAAGATTCTGAAAACTATACTAAAAGAAAGTTAAAAAAAAAAGCTAAATAAATGGAGAGATATGCAACATTATCGGACAGGAAGAATTAAAGTCGCCATAACATCCATTCTTCTCAAATGGATCTATAAATTTACTCAGAATTGATAACCTCAGGAGGAGTTTTCGTAGAAAAAAATGATATGATTTTCAAATTTATATGAAAATATAAAAGCTCTAAAATAACAATTTTAAAAAAGAACAGTATTGGATAATTCACCCTACTTGATTTCAAAATCTGTTATAGTAACTCAAGACCATGTGGTACTGGCATAAAAATAAATCAGTAAGGCTGGGATATGGCTCAGGAGTAAAGTGTTACCCTTGCCTAGTACATGTGAGACCCTGGATTCAACAGCATTGCCAATGCAATTCAGGGGAAAAAGGACTATCTTTTAAACAACTGGGCTGTGGGCCAGGAACATAGATCAGTGGCACAGTGCCTGCCTGGCAAGTACAAGGTCCAGGGTTTGATTCCCAGTACCAGAAAAAAATAAAAAAATTAACAACTGGGTTGGAACATGTGGAGAGCTATGAAAGTCAACTCTAACCCTTACCTCACATTATCATATTACACAAATTAATTCAAAAAAGGTTATAGACCTAAAGAGATGAAATTATAAAACCTCTAGAAAAAAATAGACGAAAATCTTACTGACCTTGAATTTAGCAAGGATAGATTAAATACAACATAAAAATCACCTTAAAGAAAAATCAATAGTTTGGGCTTCATAAAAACTAGGGGGGAAAATTTTCTGTCTCTGAAAGACACTACGGAAAGAGTGAACAGACAAGCTACAAAATGGGAAAAAATATTTGCAAAATATCATGTTTGCTAAAGGGCTTGTGTCTAGAATATATAAAGAGCTCTCTCTACTCAATAATTAGACAATCTAATAAACAAATGGAGAAAAGATATAAATGAGTACTTCCAAAGAAGATATGCCAATGGTCCAAAGTACTTAAAAAGATTGTGAAGTCATTAGGGAAGAGCAAATTAAAGCCAGACTAAGATACCAGTGCTGTCCCATGATATGACTAACACTGAAATCAACTGGGTTAAGTGCTGATGAGGTAGAGTGGGGAATGGTAGAAGGACTTTGTAAACACCATGTAAATTTTCTTTAAAAATTGCCCATACATTTGTCGTACAACTCTGCAATCTCACACCTATTTATGTGAGATTTTGGCCACTTCCCTTCTAATTATCTCAAACTGGAATCCACCCAAGTGTTCAAGGACAGTTAAATGATTAAACCAACTGTGGCATAGGCACATAATAAGTGTTCTGCAGTTAAAATGAGTTACTGATCATGGCAGTCAGAGGAGTGGCTCCTCAAAGAGTTTCTAGCCCAAATTCCTGGAACCTGTGCACATTAGTGACACAGCAAATGGGAACGGAGTTTGCAGCAGAACCAAGGTTGCCAAGGGGCCAACCTCCCCGAAGGGAGATTGTCCCAGATTATCCCATGAGCAATTTAATCACAAGGTGCTTAGAAACAGAAGCAGGAGCCTGGAGGAGGATCTCAGCTCCATGATGTCAGAAGAGCCCCAGCCAATGCCAACCCTGTAGATGGACTGGGCCAGAAGCCAAGGAATGCAGGACCTCAGGAGCTGGGAGGAAGGGAGCTGGGCCAGTCCCTGGAGACTCTACAGGGAGCGCAGTTCTCAATATTGGCCCAAGAAGACCTATTTTAGTACTCTGGCCTCCAGAATTGCAAGATAATACATATGTGTGCTGTTTTAAACCACTAAATGTGTGGCAATTTGTTATAGCAGCTCTGGAAACAAATGCATTGGTATATGCAACAGCACAGATAAGTCTTAAAATAATTATGCTGAGTTTTGAAAGAAGACAAGAGCAAGCACATGCTGTCTGACTCCAACTATATAAAATTCAAACTCATCTGCCATGACAGCTGATTTGCCTGCGAACCTATGAGGTTGGGTGAGGAAGAAGGAAGGAAAAGGAAAGAAGCTGTGGGGAGGATGTTCGTTACCCTGACTTTGAAGATGCGCATCAAAACTAGTGAGATTGTTCACTCTAAACACGTGCAGTGTACTGCGTATCAGTTATATTTCAAGTGAAATGCTAATAAAGTTATAATCATTTGACACAAGCAGGCAACAGAGGTAATGACTCAGACTGAGGCAGGCCCTGGAGCAAAGCCAGCTCATGAAAGGGGTGCCCTAAAACAGCAAGCAGAGGTGTTGGCCTCTGTTAGCAGGGTCCCTGGGTAAGCAGCTGCTCAGGGGCAGGCTGCCTAGGCCTTGGGCCAGAACACCAGCTCTGTTCCCAACAGTGATGGGAGTCACAGGAGTTCTTAGAGGAGGTTATAGAGCTCAGTTACATCCTAAGCTAAATCTCACTCCTGACCACACTGTGATGAGTGAATCCTGGGGTACTGAGTTGAGAGAGGACTGGCTGAATCAGATGGGTGCCATCTTGGGGTTTTCCTTAACTCAATCTCACCTGGAGGCTCCTTTGTTAAGTGGATCCAGGATCAGGACATGGGTATCTTTGGAGGTTAATTTCAGTCCAGTGCAAGAACAAAGCACCAGGTATCATGGAGGAAAAACGGAATGGGCAGAGACTGATAGATTTGAGAGCCCCAGAGACAGAAGAATGGGATGAAGGGTGCCCCTAACTGGCTCCCTGGTATGGTCTGAGGCCAGAGCTCTACTCACCCCAGGTAAGTAGAGACCCCTGCCTGTGCTGGGCTTCAAGGCAAATACCTGGGTGGACTGGGGTCTTTCCAGCTCAGGACCTGGAAGCTTGGAGAGGGTCTTCCCCGGTCCAGGTGCTCCTATTTGAGGGAGAACTTGAAGAGGGAGCTCAGACCCTCCACCCATCCATCCAGCTCTATATAGACCGCAGAAGATGGATGCCTTGCTTTTAGATTACAACAAGGGGGACCCATAGCATTTCTTGGGAAAGAGGCCCTGACCGTGGCCCCCATAGGGAGAGCGACTTCTACAAGTCTACTGAGGTAGCAAAACCCCAGAAATAGGATGTGCTGTGTGTCCTTAAGCAATTTCCTCCCATGGTTTCCTCATCTGGGACATGAGGACATCTGGGACAGGCCCTGCTTCCTTGGAGGAAACAGGACGGTTGGTGGCCACAGTCTGTGTGTGTCAAGGGGTAGACACCATCTGCAGTGAATTTCTTCTCCCTCTCCTTAGTGTCCACACAGCTGTCTAGGCTCTGTAATGTCACAACTTACCACAGGTACTATGCTTTCTCCTCATGTCCCCAGATCTCCCACCCCTGCCACAGGCCAATCAGACCTGTGCAGCACAGAGCCCTGCACGAATTTGATGGGGATTATGCCTGCCTGCTTCCCACACGCTGTCTGAATCTCAGGAGGGGAGCTCTATCCTGGCTGAAAGTAGATACCCAGCCATGGTCTCAGCAAGACAAGGACATTCTGGGCAAGGGAGGCCAGGGCCTGTGCAGCAGAGCCTGTAGGCAGAGGACAGGCATCAGGGAGACGGGCCTCAGAGAGGCTCTGCACGGTGGAGAGATGGGCCTGCACATGCAAGGTGCACAGCAGAGGCTCAGAGGCAGACCTGCCTCACTGAGAATGAGAAAGTGATAGGCCTGGGATGGTAGATGGTGCCTCACATAACCACCCTGTCACTGAGACAGCAGGGCTATTTCTGGAAAGGGAAGGAAGTTGCTGGCAGGGTACAGACTGCAGGAACGGCCCCATCACGTGCTCAGAGGTCAGCATTCTGGACCAACCTGGGGCAGGACTGTTATAGAAGAACGCCAGTAACAAGCACCACCACCTTTCTCCTCTGTTTGACCCCCCTCCACACACACACACATTCTCTTCTCAATAGCAGCAGGGGCCCAGGTCTTCTGCAGAGGTGGCTCTCTCTTGGTCCCTGCTGTCAGTGTTGCAAAGCCTCCTTGGATACCACAGTAAAGCACTAGAGTCCGTGCTACTTCCTGACCTCGGCCTCAGACATTCACTCCTAGTGTCAGGACTCTGATCTCTCCCCATATCCACATGCTGGTGAGAGGCCCCCGTGGGAGGCCTTCCCTGACCACCCCCACCCCCTCCAGCCATAGGAGCTGCAAACCCTGGAGTGAGGGTTGGAGGAAGGAAGAGGCTTACTGCCCTGCACAGACCATTCCATCCCAGGGCTCCATGGATTTGGGGATTCTGGTGCAGAGCCAGTCACTGAGGCTGCCTCTTGTGTGGCCTGGTCCTTCCAATGCAAGTCCTGAGTACAGGTCTTGGGACCCAGCATTTGTGGAGGAGTAGCAGGTGGTCCCTAGTTCCCTCTGCCACTTGCTCTGGACTGCAGGTGAAGTCCTCCCTCAGTCCTCCTCTGAAGCAGCACCTATGGGGCAGAGGCACCATCCTGAGCTCAGTGCAGATGTGAGAGGTGGAGGAGAGTGCCTGCAGCAACCCAGAGGGGATAGCTGGTCTGCACATCCTGGGAAACACATTCCTGTCCCTCACCATGGCATTTGGGGCTTGATTGCCTGTTACTGGGGCACAGAATGCAACACCCCCACTGCACAGTGCTCAGAGAGACAGGAGCCTTCATGGGGTGCCAGGTCTCTGTGACAATCTTGCCCACGTCTTTCTACCCTTTCTTTCAATGGCAGGGTATAAAACAGAGCCCCTCTCAGAAGGCAGCCATAAAACCTACACCACCTAACCCCTTACCCTTCCCTGTAGAAGAGCTGTCCAGAGCTCTCTGACCCACCTTGTCCGACAGTAAGGGTCCCAAGACCGTCATTGCTGAGGGCCCTGTCCTAGACGCCCCCCCCCCAGGGGTGACCACATAGGGACCAAGAAGAATCTCCACAAACAGACACCACAAGGTCACACCCTCTGGTCATATGTCTACACAGCTGTCTGAGTTTCACCAAACCTAAGCATAAACCCCACTTCTCCCTGGGTCTTTGGGTCATGGTTTCTGAAGTCTCCCCAGACAAGTAATCGCTGATTACATAACTCCGTCATGCTTTCTCGTGTTAGCTTATCTTTTGTTACAGAGCTGGGTGATGGGAAGAAGAGGTCACATCTTCTCACGCCATCCAGCCGCCAAGTGTGCAGCTCCCTTCGTCTGCATACCTTCTATCTGCCCAGGTAGGTGAGAGTGGGTGCAGCACTTGCCTGCCTACTTCCCTAGGCCCCAGGCCTCCTTGTATGCCTTGACCTCTAGGAGCTGTACCCCCAGCCCTACAGAGCACCCTAACCTGGTCTCCAGCTTCTCCTACTGTCTGCATGTACTCTAAGGCCCAACGTGGCAAAGATCCATTGGCTTCCTGAATGCAGACGGGGCACATGGGGCAGGTCACATGGTGAGCAGCTGTCCTGCACCCTCCTTAGACCACAGAGCAGACAGTTGCTCCATCCTGCACATGAAGACAGAGGCCTGGAGAGGCAGAGGGAACATCCAAAGTCACACAGCTCTGCTTCCCCCTGCAGAGGAAAATCTAGGTCACTTTAGGATTTGGGGCCTGCATCTCATCCTCCTCTGCTATTGCAAGGTCCCTCTAGGATGGAGAGTGAAGGCCTCGGATTTGCCTGGGGGTGGAAGGAGGGCAACCTCCTTTCCCTGCCAACCTCAGTGACAGACCAGCTGTACCACAGCCACTCTGAACTGACCCCATCCCATACACACATATCACAGAGGAGGGGCCACCCGTCCCACCCCCACTCCCTGCCTTTCTGAGTCACCATTGCAAGAGAGGGGTTTTTGCAGCCCCAGACCTGCCTGGGAGGGACAGGTACCATCCCTGAAAGCAGGTGGCACTGACCGCTACCATTGGCCCACCCTGGGGAGCAGGCCTGGTGACCATGGGTAGAGGATGGGAGAGGACCACAGGGAAGGCAGATGATAGGTCTTTTCCTGAAGTGGGACCAGATCTAGCTCCAAAAGAACAGGTTCTCTGGGAACAGACGTGAGCCCACACCTTGGTCCACAGAGATCCATCCAATCCCTCACCCTCACAACAAGGTCATGACAAGGTCAGAGTGGTCCTGCTGTCAAGGCAGGAGCTGGACCAATGATGCAGAGCAGGGATCTGGGCTGACTCTTCCCTGTTGCTCTATAGCAAGGATGCCTCAGTAGACAGAGGAGGCATGGAACTGAGATGGCAGGTCACCTTCTGGTCCCTAAGAATGGCTGGTCCAGCATGGTTGGTGGGAGGTTGGCTTGGTCAGTCATATGCTGGGTGGTCACTGACCACACCTGGGGGTGAAGATGAATGCAGGCATTTGGGCAGTGCCTGCAGTACCCAGGGCCAGGGAAGTTGCAGCTGTGGAGGCACAAGCCATGTCTTTGTTCAAGGAAACATGCGGATGGCCAGCCTAAAGCTCTTAGGGAAAGCCACAGGCATTGCTCAAAACCACCTGTCACTCACCAACCCAATACAAGAAACGCTGCTCAGGCAACACAGCCCCACCAAACTTTGGGCCAAACCATGCAGCAAACACAACTTCCTAGTTAAATAAACCCATCCACCCCACCCACCCCCAGTGGCTCCACACCCCCAGTCACCATGATGATCCTTATCACTCAACTCAGCTCCAACCACCTCACCCTCTTCCGAGTCTCTGTCAGTGTCCTTTACCGCCCTTTACCTCCATCACAGGGCCGGGAGCTTCAGGTTTTGGCCCCTCCTTCTTCTCCTTACTTTTCCCACTGCCCTACTTTCAGTGAAACACCACCACCCATGGGGACTTTAGATATACCAGGACTCTACCAGCCTTGCTTCAGAACTCACTGTTCTCTCCAAGTACTTGGGGAGTTCAACAGCAGGTAAACCCACTGGCCCCGGACTGGACTCTTCCTCACTCTATAGCCTTTGTTTCAATAAACAGCAGCATCCCGGATAAGACAGCACCCCTCCCGAGATGTCCAGATCCCAACCCTTGGCATCTGTGAAGATGTGGCTTTGCATGGCAAAAGGGACTTGGCAGGTATGGTTAAAGCAGGACCTCAAGATCTAGTACAGCTAGGTGGATCCTATGTCTCTAGAGGAGAGCAGAAGGGTTGTTCAGAAGCGATGAGTGGTGATGGAAAGTTGAAGGAATGGTTGTAGAGCTTTGACGAGGGTCTCAGCCAAAGGATCTTGACCTCTTGAAGCTAGAGAAGCCCAGAACAGGTTGACCTACTAGAGCCCCCCAAACGAACCAGACCTGCTGACACCTCCAAATTGACCCTATGAGTCTGATGGTGGGTTTTTGGCCTCCAGAATTGTAAGAGTAAGTCGTGTTGTTTTCAGTCGCCCATTTTGTGATGCTTTATCACAGCTGCCACGAGGGCTCCAGCGCAGCAGCTCTTCTCCCCAGTGATTCACCCTGGGACCGGGTGGCATCTTTACCTCTAGGAGGGGAAAATACAATAGGTGCAATGCTGCCTTACCTCTCTCTTCCCAGTACCCACCATCTGCCCCTCCATCCAATTCTTTTTTGTTTAGTGCTGGGGTGGAACACAGGGCCTCATGCATGCTCTGCAAGTGCTTCTAGAACTGAGCTGCACTCCCTGCCCCTCACCCCATTCTTACTGCAACAGTCGCAGTTCAGGCCTGCCCCATCCCACCTGGACCCCATCCCCCTTCAGGCCACACTGAAGGGGACTCCTCTATCTTCCATGCTGCCCCTCTCTGCCCTGTGTGACATGAACCCCGACCTTCCTTATGAGCCTGTAGTGTCCAGAGCCTAAAGAAATGGTGTCTCAGCTGCCTCCCCCTGGAAGCCTGTGAGCAGCACCAAGCAAGATCCTCGTCCTCACTGTGTGTCTGGCCCCCGCCATGTCTAGCACTGTTGGGGCACTCTCCAGCCCCCAAGTGCTCTAGGACACCTTCCATGAATCTGTCTGTACTTGCCAGTACCCTCCAGAGGTAGAATAAATGGGACATAGAAAGAGATTTATTTTAAAGACCTGGTTCATGGAGTTATAGATGCTGCTAGTCTGAAATCTACAGGACAGCTGGAGCCCCAGTGGAAGTTGACAATGTACCTGACGTCCAAAGACACCTACCGGCAAAAACTGATCCCTCTTGGGACCTCAGCATTTTTCTCTTAAAGCCTTCAGCAGATTAGACAAGGCCCTTCTCTTTATAGAGACTCTTCTGATTTCCTCATTAGTCTCCTGATTTAGATATTAATCCTACCTGGAAAATTCTTGCACAGAAACATCTGGACTGGTGCTTGCTAATACTCAGGTATTAGCAAGCTGCCATCTCATCATAAGCTCTCCTGTTAGGGAGCGTGCTGGACCCCCAAGGGAAGAGGCAGAGAAGAGAGCAGGCATGCTGAATACTATGTGCACATCCTTACAGGGACACAACTGTCCCCTGTGGAGACTGTCCCCAACCTTCACTCCTGTGCCTCCAAAGGTCCCACCCTGCCTTTTGGGACAGGCTCTCTGGGCCCCAAGCAACTATGTGCCCACCTCAAACTCATTGTACACATGATTATTTCTTCTTTGCTAGAATCTTGCAAATCATAGGTTAGTGCTCTACCACTGGGCTACATCCAGCCCTGCCACACACCAAGTTCTGTTCTAGGGGAATATTCTCAGCACAATGCAGAAATTCCTGTCCCTGTGGGCTTTATATTTCAGATGCTACAGACATTAAATGGAGCAGGCAGCTCACAGAGGGCTTTGGAAGCTGATGCAGGAAGGGAGCACAGGAAGTGATGGGGAGGAGAGGTTATTGCAACCAGAGAAGCCTGTCTGAGCAGCTTCAAGGAGGTAATGGGTCACAGAGCTGGGAAAGGGCCACCGACACTGAAGCAAAATGAGCTGAAGCCCTGAGATGTGAAGGAGGGAAAAGAGGCAGGTCAGAGATCAGAGGAGCCTGCCGGCCATGTGGCCCCCGGGAGGTCACTGATGTATCTAGGGGAGGTGGTGAGCAGCTGCTGGGGGGCCCAGAGTCTTGGCAAAGGAGGAACCAAATGTCAAGGTGGGGCCCGGGTGAAGGAGAAGGCCAGCTAGGAGGTAGGGCAACTGCACTGGTAGAAGGAAGTGGTGGCCCGGACCTGGAGGCAGTGAGAAGCACCAGATTTGGGCTGCACTTGTGAGTTGTCCAGTGAGATTTTCCTGTGGATCGCACAAATGGTGCAAGAGAGGGAGTAGATGCTGACTGTCCGAAATAGCTAGATGCTAAGAGATTGGCTGAGAGAAGAAGAAGGGCAGGCCAGTGGGGATTGGGGAAGAAGACCAGGAGCTTCGCTCTGCCTGCATCAGGTGAAGTTGTCATCTGTGAGGCATGCCAGGACAGCCACTGAGCCACAGCAGCTATTTGAGTTGGGAATCCAGAGGGAAGGTCAGGGGAGAGATCCAGCTGAGATAGAAGTTTGTGAGTCATCAGTACCCACGGTATCATCACAATCAGAATGGGGGAAGCCAAATGCCAAGGGTTTATAGAGCCCAGAAGAGTCCAGGGGATTGGGCCCTGGGACTTTCAACATTAGGAGGCTGGAGGATCAACAGGGAGCCAGCAAAGGAGACTGAGAAGCAACTCCTGTAGACAGAGAGGATGCGAGAGGAGCCACTGAAGAAAGTGGCCTGGGAGGGGAGTGGCCTCTGTGTCAGACACCTCTGGTGATGGATGATTTAGCAATGTGCAATTGACATGAGTCATTTCAGGGTTCAGTGTAGTGGGGGTGATGTTTAAGAGAGAATGACTGTTACCTCAGTAAACAAAACAGTGTAATGTTAATAGAGATAGGTGGAAGGAAAGGAAAAGCTCACATGTGCGAGGTGTCAAGGTGATAGAAATTCAGTGGAGAAAGGTCTGAATTGGAGGGCCTGAGCCCTCCTTTCCATAAAGCATGACCAATTTTGGATGCATTAAAGTTATCAGTTCTCCAAGGGGAAAAAAAAGACAAAAGCCGTTCTCTTTGTAACTTGGAAATCAGCAAAGATTTGTTTATATAAGACACACATGGGGCTAGGATTTAGCTCAGTGGTTCCATCACCTGCCTCACGAGTACAAGGTCCTGAGTTTCATACCTGCTCCGAAAAAAAAAAAAAAAAAAAAAAAAAAAAAAAAAGACATGCACGTGCACACACACATACACACACACTCACTCACACAAATTACCCACTCCCAAAGATGCTGTTTAGAAAACAAGAGATGCCACAGGCTGGGAGAAAATATTTGCAAAACACACATCAGATAAAGGGCTCATCCAAAATATACAATGAACCCTTCAAGCACACCAACAAGAAAACAAACAGCCCAATTTAAACCATGAACAAATGGCCTGAACAGACACCTCACCAAACAAGAAACTCAGGTGACACACAAACCTCTGAGAGGATGCTCGGAACCAGACGTCACCAGAGATTACAAATTGAAAAAACAATGAGATACCACTGCACACCTACTAGATGGCCAAAATCCAACACCACTTGCAGGCCAAGATGTGGAGCAACAGGAAGTCTCTTTCATTGCTGGTAGAAATGCAGAATGATGCAGCCACTTTGAAAAAGAGCTTGGCCGTTTGTTACAAAACCAAACACCTTCTTGTCTTAATATCCAACAGTTGCTCCCAGTGATACTTACCCAGAGGAATTGAAAGTTTACTTACACAGAGGAATTGAAAGTTTGTGTCTATACACGACCTTGCACACAATGTTAACAGAAGCTTTGTTCATGAACCCTGGAAGCAACCCGGGTGTCCTTCAGTTGGATAGTGGACAAATAAACTGTGGTATGTGTTGACAATGAAACATTATTTGGCACTAAAAAAAAATGAGTGATCAAACCAAGAAACAGATCTAGAGGAAACTAAGGTGAATATCGCTAAGTGAAAGAAACCGGCCTGGAAAGAGGACAATACTATGTGAACCAAACATGTGACCTTCCGGAAAAAATAAAACTCTGAGGACAGTAAAAAGATCCGTGGTGGCAGGTGCTGAGGGGAGGTGGAACGCAAGGTGCTAAGTGACACTGTTCTGTGTGACACTGTGATGGTGGATACAGGACATTATACGTTTGTTCAAAACCCACAAAAGGTACAACACCGAGAAAGACCCATCAAGCAGACTATGGACTTTACATAATAATATTGCATATATATTGGTTCATTGAGCATAGCAAATGTCACATACTAATGTAAGATGTTAGTAGTAGGAGAAACTCTGTGTGTGTGTGTGTGTGTGTGTGTGTGTGTGTGTGTGTGTGTGTGTGTTTGGGAGATTATGGCACCTTTATATTTTCTGCTCAGTTTTCCTGTACATGTAAAGCTATACTAAAAAAGTACAGGTTTTTTTGTTTTCTTGTTTTTTTTTGAGACAGGGTCTTGCTAAATTGCTCAGGCTGGCTTCAAACTCTCAATTCTCCTGTCTCAGCCTCCTGGGCTGGTGCCAGGATTATAGGTGTGTGCCACTCCACCTGGCTAAATAGAAAAAGGACCTTCAATTTCTTCTAGGGAAGAACTGATAAAAGTGTATTATAGTAGGATTAATAACCTCTGTTTCCACCAGGCACGGTGGCACATGCCTATAATCCCAGCACTCGGGAGGTTGAGGCAGGATTGCCATGAGTTCAAGGCCAGTCGGAATTACATAGCGAGACCCTGTTGCAAAAAGCCAAAAAACAAAAAAACTGTTTCTCAAAACACACCATTAAAAACAGTGAAAGAACATGGAGGAAATAGGCAAATGGGAGTGATCTAGCATAGTGGGGGAGACTGGTCATGTTGGAGAGGGGCCAGGCCTGGGGCCTTAGCCACTGAGCAGAGCGGACAGGACCAAGGATGAGGGAGGAGGGACAGCCCAGGCCTCAGACTCAAGAGGCGGGTGGAGGAGGACCGGGTTCCTGCCCTGAGCTGTCTCCCACCTCTGTCCTAGGTCTCTCTCAATGCCATGGTTTCAGGCCTTCTTTCACCCATTTACTCCCGGCTCTGTGGGGTGGGTGGGAGAGGTCTTATTATTTCCGCTCCCAAATGCAGAGGCCAAACAGAGGCTTGTACTTGCCTGGGATCACGGAATCAGACCCGGCCGAGAGACACCACCACTGCCTATGTCCAGCCCTGTAAGTCCCATTCTGGGATGCTGTGTGTCCACTGCAGCCAGCGAGGTGCCTGGGCTGGGCCTGCATTCAGGCATGGGGCATGGCTGCTCATAGCTCTCCCTCCTCACTCTACGCCTCTGAAGGTGATAGCTGTGGTCTGGGCCCCAGCTTCCTGCTCCTCCTCCCCACCGATCCCTGAGAAAAGCTCTATGACCCCCTCCACAGAGGGCCAGAAGAAGAGCCAGAGAGTGGTGGGCACAGGAGGACCAGGAGAGACACCAGCAAAACTGGTGGGAGGCCTGTCCCCAGAGGAGGCTGGGAGAAACAACCTGCCTCACCCTTCAACTCTATTCAGCACTCCCCAAAGGGGTTGTGGAGTAGAGGGCGAG
>NW_022900939.1:17222033-17223887 GCF_012274545.1 Fukomys damarensis | reverse complement strand
CCCCCCCCCCCCGTGACAGAGTCACTCCTCTCTGGGCCAGGCCCCAGGGACAGCCAGGACAAATGAAGGGATGAGCTATGGATCAGCTGAGCAAGGGGACTGGAGTTGGTGGCTGGCTGGCACAGCTTGGGGGGTAGGAGTGGGAAGCCCACACAGACAGGGGGTAGAGGAAGGGCAGGTCCAGACATAGGTGGGCGAGGAGAGTCAGGCACAGGTAGAGGAAAGGGGAGGCAGACACATGTACAGGAAGAGGGGAGAGCCAAACACAGGGGGGTAAGGCAGGGGGTACCAGGGGCCTGCAGGCATGGGCTCTGCCTCAAAGGCACTGCAGAGATCATGAGGCCTGGCACCTGGAATCACCCAAGAGGTGACTTGCTACCAAGGGCTACTCCTTCTTCTTTGGCAAAACACAAGTTCCCAGGGGATATCCACAAGATGCTGCCTGCTGGGCAAAACAGGACAGACCAGGCCTGATTTCTTGGGGCAAACAAGACCAGAACCAAGTCCTTAACCAGTAGATGCCATGACCACAGTTGCTTTAGAGAGCAGGATCAGGGCATCTGTGGGGACAGCCACCCGCCCTCCTGAGAAAAGACCAAGAACCAAACAGTGGTGGGGCAGGGAGGCTGGGCCAGTAGGCAGGACTTAAGGGGTCTGGGCAGGGCAGGAGCCACTCAAAGGACATGTTGGGGTAGGCAAGGGCTTTGCCAGGTTGTAGGAGGCCCACCTTGCCCTGACTGTGGGCACAAGCTCAGCACTGCAGGATGGCAGGCATCTGTCCACCAGTCCTGTGGCAGCTTCTAGAGAGAGCGGGGACTTCTGGGGACAGTCCCTTCTATTGCAGATAGGTAAGTTAATTAGTTATCATGTAGGCAGTTAGACAGGGCCACCCTCAAGGGGCCAACACAGCAAGGAGCTAACAAGAAGGACAATCGAGACACTGAAGGCCAGAATTGTAAAAGGAGAGAAACTACTATATCCTTGAGCTTCCCCTGAGGATGAATAACAGTGATTAATATTCTAAATAGGTATCAGTCACCTGGGTGGCAGGCCAAGGTCTTAACCCAGCCTTCCCAGGAGATATCCCTGACCCCCACCCTTACTAAAAATCCTTGTGTGCTTGCTAAGTGACTTACTCCACCATTTGATCAATATTACCTGGGTGACTGTACTTGTAATCTTATTGGCTGGTCATGGTTTTGCCCCACCTCATGCCCACCTTGTAATTTTCCATTAGGTTTTACAGTTCTGTCCCACTTTGTACCCACCTCACCACATGGCTTGGCTGTATAAAACATCTTTCAGAAGTGGGGTGAGCAGGCAACACACTTTCCGGTCCCCCTTCTGTCTCTTTTAGACAGAAGCTTTCTTTCCCTCAATAAATTTTTCCTACTCTTATCCTCCATTGTTCCTAGAAATGATTCTTCGATTTTAGAGAACAGGAACTCATATTTCCTATATCTAGCAGGTTTGGGAGTTACATCTCCTCTCCCAGTATCACTTCCACAGGGACTACAGAGGCTATTAAAGCCAGAAAGTTGATAATTAAAAAGAAAAGTCCCGGCCTAAGTGAGTTTGCATACCAAAACCTAGCATCAGGGCCTAAAGAAATGCAAGGGACAAAGAACAGCTCCTTAAACAAATGGGAAAGATCTTGGAGGAAGTAAAATGCAAGTGAAGCTGTTTGTGTATCAAAGGTCTACCGGCATCCAGGAGCCTCTCTGCTTTCCGTCGTGTACACAGAATACCAAAAACTATTTAAAGACCCGAGTCTGAACTTCCACTTGTCCTCCTTATGGAAGGCCCCTCTCCAACTACTTGACAGCATTTTTTTTTTTTTTTTTTTTTTTTTTT
>NW_022900939.1:17206029-17221976 GCF_012274545.1 Fukomys damarensis | reverse complement strand
GTTTTTTTTTTTTTTTTTTTTTTTTTTGGTTACTGGGGATCGATCTCAGATCCTTGCACTTGGGAGGCAGGCAGCAGAACCACTAAGCTAAATCCCCGGCCCTGAGAGCATTTTTTTTATTCTTTCTAATAAACACACATTTGGCCATTCTCCACCACTTGCTGTTTGCTGTTTTGTCAGCTTTTTAATATTCGTTGCTCCCAAACAAGGACCTGACCAAGAGCTAGAGGGATCCAGTTACACTACCATGGAACACAAGCCAGCCTCCACACCTGCCTCGTCCCTCCCTCCAGGCTGCACAAGAGACTGATCTCACGTCCCTGCCAGGTGTAGCCTTCTTGGCTTGGGACCCTTGGATCCCCAATAAACCCCTCTGTGCAGCTGAAGGCCAAAGAATACCTCCAAGTCTACCACAATTAACACAACAACAATGCCCCAAACAGGGCCTTGTCCCCTGCACTCTCCCAAATGCAGGGCAAGGCCAGGATGAGGGATCCCTAGATCACAGACTGGACTCAAGACAGAATTGCAGGCCTGGACACAATCCCTTCCACCACCCAAGGGGTCCTAAAGGTGGCAGAGGGACTCCGGGCTCAGCGAAGCAGGTGCAACAGTGTCCTGGGGTCTGAGCTGGGCAGGGAGGCAGGGCATGTTCCAGTTGATCAGCATAGCCAGGCTCTGCCTGATCTCGATTCTGTGACAGCCTTGGATCTGCAAGTGGGAGAATCCAAGCCTAGTAGGAGGAATCTGACTGGGCAAATGGGTAGAGAAAGGAACAGAAACCATGTCCAAGGCTGCTGTGGGCCATTCCCTCCTGGATCTTCATCTAGGCATTCATCCCTCCTAGATTATACGGGGAACCTTCCACATGCTCGGCTCTGCTCTAGGTGTGGGGAAGCCATGGGATGAACAGGCAGATCTCTCTGTAGGAAAGCACTACAGATGCCTATAGGTTCAGCTGCCTTCTCAGTAGCTCCCCATGGTCCTCACCAGCACCACAGACTCCACAGCTGACCACCCTGTCCTGTGTCTGGTCATGCTGTCTACAATGCCCATTCTCTCTGGTGGCCTCATTAATGCCTCTTTTGCACATGAGGATCTTGGGACACACTTCATTGTCCACTGCAGGGCTTCAGGCCCAGCACAATTGAAGAGACCTTCTACCCCTGCCAGTCCATCCAGAGTCCAGCTGTTATCTCTTAAAGAGGAGCCTACAAGGAGAAAAGTGAGGACTTCAGGTGCCAAGCCTACTTTGGACTGCTCCAAGGACAACCTTGGACCCCTAGCAGTGGGGGTGAGATTCCAGGGCAAATAAACTCTTAACCTCACTTATAGGAAAAAAACCACTTGGAACACTGGGTATGTAGGCAGGGTCCAGGCTGTGGCCACTCATCTGGGGCCATCAGAATGACCCAGGGGGAGGCCAATTCAGTTGGTTATAGAAAAGATGGAAATGCCAAGCCCACCTGTCGGAGCACAGCAGCTCAGTCTGTAAGACCTAAAGTTTCACTTCCACTCCACGGAGTGTGAACAGCCAAAAGGCCTCCACAATGCTGAGTCCCATAGCCCAAAGAAGGCCCAGACACAAGTCCCAGGGCCTTACTTCCAGGAGCCGTTAACAGCCAAAAAGGGCCTCCACAATCCTGGGGCCTATAGCCCAGCGATGGCTCCAGGAGTTTGATGGGCAGCGAGAATCACCCAGGAAGGAACACACCAGACTAGTTGGAAAACAGACCTTTATTAGTCTGGCCAGACGGCTCTCCTGGAGCCAAGCAGCTCCGAGAAGAGCCAGCTCAGGGGCTGAGGTCCTTTTTATAAGGGGATAGGCAGGGTGGGGGTCTATACTCAAGATGCTTACAGAATGTCCCAAGGTTTTCAAAACATTCCTTCTGGGTAGACAAGGAGTGAAACAATCTTTATCTATTTACCCAGAACTACTAAACGTTCACCTGTTAATTTACATTAATCACACTTGAGACTAGGAATTTAAGATTACAAAGTTAGGCAGTCCCACAAGTCTGTCTCCCAGTGAAGTGGGGTCAGGGAGTGCCTATCAACCTGGTCGCTGGAAGGGGCCCCAGAAGGTTCCTCAGCATACAATGACCTCTCAGGGAAGACCCCCACAGACCTCACATCCCCTTACATGTCCTTCTTGAGGGGCCCTTCTCCACAGACAACACTTAAATCAGCTCCCCACACCACGCCCTGTGACAAATACAGGTGACCTGTAAAGTCCCCAAGGACCAAGGCTTCCCGCAATCAGAGACTGAGGCCGCTTGTAGGTGTTGGGCGACCTGATCCTTTATCTGACTCCGCTCAGTGTCCTTTCACGGCAGGCCCTCCCGTAGTCAGTGCCATGTTAGGGATGGCGAGGGCCCAGCCCCAGGGATGGGGTTCAGGGAGCCCCAACACTGCCAAGAGAAGCGCCGGTTCTGAGGAAATGGGGGCAGGAGGTTGAGGCCCGTCTAGAAGCCCAGTGCACGTCCTGGGAGATTCACCAGGGTAAGGTGACCCGCGAGAGGGATCGGCCTGGGGATCCGACTCTGAGCAGAAGCAGGTGGGGAAGCGGGCTGGGACTCGCTCCCCTCCCCCCGGCAGGGGCTACGCGCGCCCGGTTCCGGCGGATCCCAAGAAACTGGAAACTGCGTTTTAGGTCTAGAGGCGGGCGCCGGCAGGGCGAGGCCGGACAGAGCGCGCCTGCGCCGGGACAGACGAGGCGGACGCAGCCAGGGTCGCCCCGCCCCGTCCCCGCCCTCAGCTCCGTTGTCCTTGACCCACGTGACAGGCTCGGGGCAAACAAGCCGGTCAGCTGACTCGTTCTGACTGCGCCGTCATCCCTGCTATAAGCGAGCAACCTTAGGCGCTGGGCTCGGACACGGCCGCCGCCGCCATGCAGCCCCCGGTCCTCATGCTGCTCGCCCTCGGCCTATTGGCCGGGACCTCCACCGCGCTCATCAGGTGAGGCTCCCGCGGCTCCTCTCCGCCCCGCCCCGACCCACGCGTGCGGGAATGCAACCATCTGTGCCCTGCGCTACCTCTTGCGGAGCCCACCCGCCTCAGGGGTACCTGAGCTTGGAGCGCAGGGTTCGGCTCTCCGCCCGCACCACCTAGGGTCGGCGTCGAGGGCCAAGAGAGGGCAGGAGCCTGGACAGGCCTCGGGTTTGACCCAGGTTCCCAGGGTCAGTGGGCCTTCAGGACAGGTGACTGGGTGTCTGTACTCAGGGCCCGAGGAAGCTGGGAGTCAGGAGACAAAAGAGTGGGCCTTGAAGCCCCCAGAATCCGGGCAAGACACTTTCCCTTGGGGGCCACATTTGCCAACCGTGAACTGGAGCATCATCCAGCAGTTTTTTCAGGGCATCTTCCTATAGGCCCTGGGCAGAGAGTCCCCTGGGTACCCTAGAGACCCACAAGTCCCAGAGAAAAGGAGATGGTATAGGACAGTGGACCTGGGTGGACTGGCGCTCCTCGGGTCTAGGGATCTGCCTCTTGTGCCAGGTGAGCCTTTCTCTGGGCGATGCAACTTCTGTCTTCCACTCTGCTGGGCCCTGTGCCTGTAGCAGGTGGGTGAAGAACTAGGGCTGCAGGACCTGAGAGCTTGCTGGACAGGCTGGAGGCAGGGAGTTGGATAGGATCCAGACTTGTCAAAGTCTGTGGGCTGTAACCTGGGGGCGAGTAGCCTCAATTGGAGCTATTGAAGAATGCTGCCACAGGCCCAAGCCTGCTATAGCCGAGCCTGCTCCGACCTCAGGCCTCCCCTCCAGGGAGGGCAGAGACAGCAGTGGAGAAGGGTGCTTCCTCCTGTCAGGGCACAAAGCCAAAGCACCCTCACACCTAATCCTGGTTCTTAGGGGATTGATGGCACAGATCCCAGATCCCTGGAAGGTGTGATCCCTCCAGTCCAGAACCTGGCTCTTCCAGCCCCCCTCCTTAAGCAAGAATCCTATCTTGGAGCTCGTCCTTGACCTGCCTGGGAAAGCTAGCTCTGACCTTGAGCTCACATCCCTAGGGTGGGGAAAATGAATGGTTCATCCAGCAATTACAAGCTCAGTGGAGCCCTCTCTCCAGGGAGCAAGCTCAGACTAAGGAGGTCAGCAACCCCAGGAGCTGGGGCAGGGCCCTCTCTGCTATTTGATGGTAGAATCCGTTGTTAAACAGAACAGTTTCTAGTTCCCCTCCTGCACAGGTCAGTCCCCGAGGCCACCTCAGTCAGGCCTCTGGAGGAATGCTCTGAGCCAGAATGCCAAAACCCCTTATGGAGGACACACAGAAGCCTCTGGTGCCTTGGGACAGTCATTGAACTCTCAAGATGTATATGGTTGTGAGCACACAGAAGGAGATGGGGCTTAGGAAATGGCTCTTGAAGGGTTGCTGCAGTGGTCAGGGAGGGCTTAGGATTGATGTTGAAGCCCCTCTGATGGCCAGGAGAATCCACCAGGAAGGTCAGGCTGGCAGGTGTGTCATTGCAGGCCTAGAAGGGACCACCTCAGTGTGGAGTCCAATTGGAGAGCAGATGTAGCCAGAAGACCAGGTGCAATAGATGCCACAGAGGGCTTCAGGCAGAAGTGACAGGTCCCCAGCAGCACCTTAATCAGACCCCTACCTGTTTCCATCCTGGACAAAATTAGAGGTGCACAAAGGAGACAGACCAGCAGGGGCTTCTGGAGTGACTGAGGGTGGTTGGGGAGCAGCAGAGGTGGACACACAGGCCTACACACAGGCCTCCAGTTTAAATGTGGGGTATAAGGAGCAGAGTCAGTGTGGGGTACAGGGGCCTTCCAGGACTTTGGCCTGAGCCACCTAGGGGTGGTGATGGGTTGCTCTTTGGTGATTTGAGGGCTACTGGGTCTGCAGGTTTTGTTTAGGGCAGCAGTTTGGTTTAAGCCATGCAGAGTTTGAAATTTCCAGGGATATCCAGGTGGACCTACCCTGGAGGCAGCTGATGGGCACCTGGTGGCTAACAGGTGGTCTCAGCATGCTAGAGGGCTGCCCTCGCCATGCTTGGGTATCCTAGGGTGGGAGGTGAAGAGAATGTGTCTGGACCCTTTCTCTGACATGGCCCACCCCATCTTGACAGAATTCCCCTGCACAAGTTCACATCCATTCGCCGCACCATGACGGAGGCTGGGGGCTCCATTGAAGACCTGATCGCCCACGGTCCCTTGACTAAGTACTCACCACAGTTGTCCACCAAGACCACAGGTCCAGTTCCAGAGATACTGAAAAACTACATGGATGTGAGTTTGGATCAGGGTGCACTGAGGGTAGGAGTTTGGGGTGCTGGCTATATGAGTTGGTGAAAACTGCCTTCTTACTCTGCAGCCAGGAAATTGACTGGTACACCTGTTTGGTGGGCTGTTCATGGCCCCACCCTTCCTGCTCCGCCCCACCCCTTTTGCTTCCTTTTGGGATCCTGCCTCTAAGGAGCTACTGGGGCTGAGAGGGCCGGTTAGGGGCTGGCCTTGGTATCTTGGGATGACTCTTCCTCAGATCTTGAGCACTGACCACCAGCTCAGAGCTATAGTGGTATCTAATCCTCAGGACTGTTCTGTGGGGGCACAAAGGAGCCTCAGATCAATCCCAGCCTTGCCCTAATCCTACCCCAGAAGTTGTGAGGTGTGGAACCCGGGCCTTTGTGCCTGTCTGGGTATAACTGGAGTCTCTGTTTCCTGCCTGTCTAGTGAGAGGCCTGGGGTGACACTGTGTGTAGTTCCTTCCCCTCACCATCTTCTCCCAGTAGGTAGCCACTCTTGTCCCACTGTCTTTGGGATGGAAATAGGCTCCGGGGTAGAGTGTTCTGGAAGCCGTGTGGCAAGCTGGGCTTGGCCAGCATGTTCCAGATTTGGGGGCAGGTTCAGGGCCAAATGCTGTAATCTCTTCAGCAGCCCAAGACCCTGATTCAGAGTGAGTCTTGAAAGTCCTTGGCACTGTTTAGCATGGGCTTTGTGGCTGCCCTGTGCAGGGGAATGACTGTGCTCTGTCCTGCTTGGCAGGAGTCCTAGCTGTGACAGGAAGCTTGAGATACAGCATGTGACTTTGGAGGAGGTGGGGGCCACCTACCCTGGGGGCTGCTGGCCAGTCCCAGTCCCCCCAGAGCATGTGCACACACTTCCACACAGACTAAAGATTTGCTGAGTCACCACCCACCCCTACTTCTCTTGGATCAGGAGTCCGAAGCCACTTCTCTGTGGAGCCAAAGGGTTAGAGGACTGGTGGAATGAGAGCCAAGGTCCTGTGTAGACAGTGCCAAGCCCTCTCCCAGAAATCAGGGTGGCCAGGCAAGCAGGGTCCAGCTGACTCCGGACTGCAGGAACTGAGGTCACCAGAATAAGGCCTGGTCTGGGAAGGAAGTGTCACCCTCTTTACTGGGACAATGGCAAGGTCTACCAGGCCAGCCATTCTAGCACTTGAGCCCAGGTCAAGGGTCAGGCCTGACCTCAGTCCTCATCTTCTGAATATTATAGTCCTTGCCTGGCCATGCCATGTCATGTGGGTGCCGCAGTTCTAGGGAGAAACCATGAGTACCTGTGACTGAGGACTGGGCCCAGGTCTGAAGCCTGTTTCTTAGGAAACCCCCCCCCAACACTCTACACCTTCTACCAATGTCTGCCGGGTACAGAAGGTGAAAGTGGACTTCAGGGCCCTTCTCCCTGTAGTCTGGGACAGCAGGGGCCCTTCAGGCCCAGTGGAGAACTGGGGTGCCTGCCTGCCTCCCCTCATGCTGATGCACACTGTCTCTGCCAGGCTCAGTACTATGGGGAGATTGGCATCGGAACCCCGCCGCAGTGCTTCACAGTCGTCTTTGACACGGGCTCCTCCAACCTGTGGGTCCCCTCTTCCAGATGCTCTATGCTCGACATAGCCTGCTGTGAGTCTTCCATGTCTGTCCTCCTGCTTCCAGTCCCGCCTGGGTGCCCCGAGGGGAGACCAAGGGCTCTGTACCCTTCCAGATACCCAGCTATGTACTGCCCTGACACTTGCCTGCCCTTCGCACTCATCCATGGTCAGGCAAAAGCTCTGGTGTGGGAGCCTTAAGTAGCCATGTCCATTCCAGTTTTTCAAATACTTGCTTTCCCCCTGGGGAGTGCAGCCTTTGTGATATCCAGCGGCAGGGCCATCTGGGAAACGGGACGAGAAACCTCTTGGGCAATATGTGCTTGGCTTCTCAACCACATCAAACTGGCTGGCTCCTCTGCCCTGCCCTAGGGCACCCCAGTCTGTAGGTGAACTTGTTTGTGCTGGCCTTGCCTCAACAGGATTAGGACTGAGCTGGTGTAGATGAGAGCAAGCTGTGAGCTGGACCACTTGATCTGAGAGCAGGACAGGGACTGTCACAGCCCACAGTCCAGGGTTCCCTATGGTGGGTTAGCTAAGGTGGTCTATAGTGGGTTGGGTGGCAGGCTGATGTCCTTTCCTGCCCCCTTGCAGGGTTCCACCACAAGTACCACAGTGACAAGTCCAGCACCTACATGAAGAATGGCTCGTCCTTCAACATCCATTATGGCTCGGGCAGCCTTTCTGGGTACTTGAGCCAGGACACTGTGTCGGTGAGTCCCCCAGGGCCTTTCCTGGGGCTGGAGGTGTCAGCTGTGGCCAAGGATTCACCTGTGCACCTGGAGCTGAAAGAAAGGGCATGGTGGTCCCAGGCCAATCCCAACTCGGGGTAGGAGTGGGGCTGCTGAGTTTGAGAACCAGTAGCAGATCACTGAGAATGCTAGGTCTGCTAGGCAGAGGTACCATCTGAGTGAAGGCTGGGACAGGAAGGGCTCCAGTGCTTTGTGGGGAAGAAGATCTGTCATGGGCAAGGAGCGGCAAGGAGCCCTAGGATGAAAGGGCCTGGGTTCCCTGGGAGTCCGGAGGTGATGAGCAGAGAGGCAGTACTGGGGCAGGCAAGGATGGCCACACCTCGGTGTGACACAACAGCACCCATGGGAGGGTGCTGAGAGGCAGGATCCCTCTCTGGTGTGGTGTGAAGGGTGGACCTGGCTAGGAGGATGGGATTCTGTTTTGAATGCATTGGGTTGAAAGCCAGCAGGGTGTCTAGTGCCAGGTCTGAGGGGGCATCGGGCCAGGGGTGCTGGGGATAGAGTGGTGTCTGAGCCTGGCTGAGGGATCCCAAAGGATTGGAAAGGGTGCGATGTGCGAGAAAACACCTGTCCAGAGATGCTAGAGGAGGAACATTATGGAGAAATGTAGAGGGGAGGGGAGGGCTACCAGGGGACAGCCATCAGGCCTCCTGCAGTGGAGGGTCTTGCAAGGAAAGGCTGGAGGCCACAGACTGCACCTCTGAGTCCTTACTGGGCAAGGCCATGGGTCTAGGGAGTGAGAAAGGAGAGGGGTGCCGTGTCAGGATGGGAGGGGAAGAGGGCAGGTGTCTCAGCTGGGCCTGCTGCGTGGAGACCAAAATACTGCCAGTGTCTTGGCATGTCGGGCCCTCGTGCCTGTGCTGCCAAACTGGAACAGGCGTGGCTTTTCCCTGCAACACCCGGAGACCTGTCTGTAATGTTGCTTTGGGTCTCTTTTCTCACTGGGCCCCCCACCTGAATAGGATATTGCCTAACGCACTCTCTTTCATCAGCCCCACACAGCTAACCCACATCCTGTTCTGCCCACTGTCTATCTGCAGCCTCAGCTTGGGGAGCCATCTGGTTCCCTAGCCTCTTGGGCTGCAGGCTCAGGCTCAGCATCTTGTCCCCAAGCTCAAAGGTAGAAGCAAGACTGGCCCGGTGAGCAGAGGTCAGAGGACACCACCCACCCCTACACCATATACTCGTCTCCTGCTGTGTTTGGCTGTATTCAACCCTTCCATTCATGCTTTCTCTGCCTGCCTAGTTAGTGTGTGTAAGGAGAGGGGTGTCACTGAGCTAGGCTTCATAACTTGCCACCTGTGCCCCAGGTGGGTATTCACATACACAGTCATCATACATGGCCAAATGGCCCCTGCCCTGGCCCACAGGTGCCCTGTAAATCATCTGAGTCTAAGCCCAGCAACATCAAAGTGAAGAAGCAGACCTTTGGGGAGGCCACCAAGCAGCCAGGCATCACCTTCATTGTGGCCAAGTTTGATGGCATCCTGGGCATGGCTTACCCCCGCATCTCTGTCAACAATGTCCTGCCGGTCTTTGACAACCTGATGAATCAGAAGCTGATGGAAAAGAATGTCTTCTCCTTCTTCCTAAACAGGTGGGCTTGGAGAGAAAGTGCATAATTCCCCCAGTTCTGCTGGACTCAGCCTTGCTGAAACCCAGGATAGGGGTTGGAGCCTGTGACTGCCATCAGGCATGTGGCCACAGTCCCTGACTTCTGGCCTGATGGTATCTTGAGACATGAATGAATCACCCTCATAGGGGTAAGCACACAGCCTCCTGAGAAAGCTGTGTCATGTCAAGGTCTACTGCTAGGAAGAGCTTGGGCAGGGCCCGGTTCCCAGGATCCAGGCTGCCATGGCCTTTCTTCCTGTGGGGACTGGACCTGATTGGGGTCGTGAAGTTCCTGGCTCAGTCTGCCTCATGCTTCCTGGATCTGGAGAGGGCAAATGGGATCCCAGTTGGGGCTGCTAATGGCCCCGAGGGAAACAGCTGTGAGCCCTGATCCATGACAGGGCCTCCAAGGGAGATGGCTCTAGGTTGGCTTCAAGAGGCGGATGCTGGAGCACACTCAGAACCTTAGTCTCCACGTGGAGGGAAAACAGCTTCCAGGGCTTTTCCCAAAGATTCTGTGGCCTAAAGGGAACATGGGAGACCTTTCTGCCAACAAGACAGGTCCCCATGCAGCTGCTGCCCAACATGGAGATCTCTAGTCAGGGAACCTTGCAGGGGGCCTCCATTCCTCTTCATGATGGTGCTGGTTCCTGGGCAGGAGCCGCAGACAGAAGTGGGTAGCTGGGTGTCAGGTACCTCACTGCCAGGGCTCTGCCTCCCAGGAGGGGCAGGGAATCAGCAGGTGGCTTCCCAAACCAATGCTGTGCCAGCCACTGCCCTGCATACACCCTTTCTAGGGATGCCTTAGCCACAGTTACCTTTCTCGTGCCCGTTTGCTCTCAGGTCTCTAGGCCTGACCCCTGACCCCAAGTCCTGGGCTCCTTCCGGCAGAATTCCTACCCAGTGCAGAATTCCTACCCAATCCTCTCTGCCCCCATCCTAGGCTCTGTGTCCACTCTTTTGTTCCTTGCTGGGTCAGTGACTGCTTCTTAGCAGCAGGACTCTGGGCAGAGCTGCTAGCTAGCTGGAGGCTGGGGTGCAGGTGGAGAGTTGGGATCATTTCCCTGGGCTGCCCCTAGGTGCAAGAGAGGAAGTGAAGTGAAGAAGCTGAGACCCACCTGTGTGACCACCAGAGGCACTGGTCTGGGGTCCTGTCTGCCGTCTGGGTGGGGGCAGAAGTGAAGTCAGCAGGGTGAGGGGCCCAGGGCTCAAAAGAGGAGGCTTGTGGGCGGAAGAGAGGAGCAACAAGGCGCCGGTCAGGTTTTTCTACACCTATGATTTCAAAAGTGATGACAGGAGGCAAAGGCTGGAGGCAGGAGGAGCCTCGGGTGGGAGGACGGCTTCTGAGTGCAGGCACCAGCCAGGAGGAGGGTGGTAAGTGCAGTCAGGGACGTGCCAGGAGACAACAAAATCCTGGCCTTCCCATTGTCCTTTTTAAAAAAAAGTCTCCAGCATTAGGGGTACAGTACACAGAAAGCTGGAAGCAAGTGGCCCACGTTCCACTCACGGGCACCTTGGCTTGCTGTGAGAAGGTGTCTTAAGTAAGAGAGTAGACATGGGGAGAAGGTGAGAGAAACATTTAAAGGCGCTCGCAAGGCTGTGGGGTGTAGGTTGTTTCTGGAACAAGAAGTCCAAAGAACCTAAAGCAGAAACAAGACACCTCCTCAGTTTTCCAGAGTTATGCCCTCCCTGGTGCCCTGATACTTCCCTGTCTGTCCTGCAACCTTGATCTGACCACTTATGGTTAAGTCTTGGGTCCTCAGAGTACTAGCCAGCTCTCTCCTGCTGGGAACAGGCTATGTAGGGCATGGGATTGAATTCCCTCCCCAGGAAGAAGGAAGCTTCTGCTTCTCTCTGGGTGTTTCTCGGGAAGCCCATCTCCTGCTGCCCTCCTGGTCCACCCAGTCCTCTGGTGGCTGCTAGGGGCCACCTGTCCTAGGGTGAGAGATGCTGACTGCTTCCTGCCTTCTCTAGGGACCCGAGTGCACATCCTGGTGGGGAGCTCATGCTGGGTGGCATTGACAGCAAGTACTACAAAGGCTCCTTCACCTATCTGAACGTCACCCGCAAGGCCTATTGGCAGGTTCACATGGACCAGTGAGTTGGGATACTTCTGGGGCAGGGGTGGCACACGGGGTCCCTGGGGCAGTGTGGCCGGCCCCTCCCTCGCCCTACCTAGGCTACAGCACTTGCTGGCCCATGGCTTCAGGGTTGAGCAGAGTCCATAGCTGGGGCCAGGGCATCCCCCTTACCCCCCATTACCTACCCTAAGTTCTTCTCTGACCCTGGACCCAGTGCAGGAACTCGTGTCTTCCCATCCCCAGGTTGGAGGTGGGCAAAGGGCTGAACTTGTGCAAGGGGGGCTGTGAGGCCATCGTGGACACAGGCACCTCCCTCCTGGTGGGTCCCGTGGATGAAGTAAAGGAGCTGCAGAAGGCCATTGGGGCCATACCGCTGATCCAGGGCGAGGTGAGCACGGCAAGATGGCTGGTGAACCAGTGGGTAGCAGAGGGGTGCTGAGGCTGCACCCCAACACTCCTCTCTTCTTGCAGTATATGGTCCCCTGTGAGAAGGTGTCCAGCCTGCCCTCAATCACCCTGAAGCTTGGAGGCAATGACTACCTCCTGACCCCAGAGGACTATGTTCTCAAGGTAAGTGGATGTGGGCAGGGTGCTGCTGGGTGCTGCTGGGTGGGCAGGCCCCGTGGTGACCACTACGATCATGCAGGTGTCACAAGGCGGGAAGACCATCTGCCTGAGCGGCTTCATGGGCATGGACATCCCCCCGCCCAGCGGGCCTCTCTGGATCCTGGGTGACATCTTTATTGGCCGCTACTACACCGTCTTCGACCGAGACAACAACAGGGTGGGCTTCGCCCAGGCCTCCAAGCTCTAGCTCAGTTCTGTCCAGTGGTGGAGAAATGGCCCGGAGTCCAGTAGGAGGCTGCCCAGCCCTCCAGCCCCTTCCCCACTCATACACACTTACACACTCGCCACGTGGCTCTGGAGGCCCTGAGCTCATCACTGTTCTGTGGCTTTCCCTCCTTGGAGTGAAAATACTGCTGGTGTGTTTGAGGATGGTGGAGACCGGTCCAGTGCACAGGTCTGTTACTTACTTGGAAGACCCAGCATGGGCTTGGTGACTGCCCAGTTTGTGCATCCCAGGAGCCCCTGCCCTGCAACAGACTGTCTTCCTCTGGAAACTGGCCCACCCGAGATCCCTCTGTTCAGCCTGGCTCTGCGGCTTACACTCATCCTCGTACCCCAGCCTCTGTACAAGCCTGACAGGTCAGAGGAGCCTGTGGACTAAAACCAGACAAAGGGGCTGCAGCGTCACCCTGCGGTGTGATCTGCTTGGAGTGGGCACATATTGGCCTAGGTGGGCAGCACAGACTCCCCACTATGGCTGACCTCTGCTGCCCTCTCCCCAGGGACTGAGAGCCACAGTGATTTTACGAAAATAAAATTGTTTGGGCCTCTTTCTGTGTGCATGTTCTTTGTTCTGTGCTGAGTGGAAGAGCTGACTCAAGGCCAGGCAAGGGAAGCCCCTGGTGTGCCCAAGCTTGGCTCTCAGGCATGGGCTTAAGGGTACCAAGGCTGAGCCTGACAGTTGAGCCTTGTGGCCAATATATGGTTGGCAAGAGCTGCCTTGTTTGAGGCCTACAACAGTGACCAGAGTATAGGGCCTTGGCTCTAGGCTAGATGGTAGGGCCTGGCACATTGTTCCACTACACTACACTAAGCCCCTACACTAAGGCACAAAGGATTCACAGGTGTGGTCCATGCTGGCAGTATTCCTGCCCCAAAGAAAAACAACAGTACTGGGACCCTAGCAGGTCTCCCCACTTGCCTTGGGCCCGGGGAAGAGGCCTTTGCACAGGCTGGGTGTGGTGTGTGTAACCTTCCTCCTAACTGGGCCTCCTTTCCCAACTGGGAGCAGCTTGGGCCTGTGTGAGCCAATGTAGTGTTAGAGCAGATCTGCCTGAGGCCAGACTCGGAACCCCCAGGTTGCAACTGCTACAGACAGTGCTGGCTAGCTCCTGAGTGGTCTTATTTGTTGGGAGGAAAGAGGGCAGGAGCATATGTCTATATGCAGCAAAGACAGCAGCTAAGAAGGTTTGAAGGACTGGTAGGAGTTGGTGAACACTTGGTGGAGCCGGGATTCCCTTTGGAATCTGGTCCTGAACTCAGCAGGTACAGGAAAAAGGGTAAGTGTGACCTTTGTCATCCTGTCATTCTGGCACCCTCAGCCTGCTGGATGAAGGGTGTTTCCCATCATGGTGCTCTCAGGCCTGTACCCCAGGGCCAATCTATACCAGGCACTTTCTCTAGAACATTCACCGAGAGTTGCCAGGATGCCAGTGCATATGTGCCCACTGTTCTCCGCCTGAAATACGAGTAGGCAGCTGGGGAGAGATCCGCAGGGCCTGGCAGGATTTCTGGAGACCAGTGTCATCAGACACTGTGCACCAAGGCCGAAGGGAGGAAACTCCTCCCCTCCCCTGCCGCTTGGGCCTGAGTTGACTCCTTTCCTGCCCAAGCACAGGGCTGCAGCTACCCAAGGAGTAGGGCTCCATCCAGCCAGTTAGGATTCTTAGGACCCTGGAGTCTGACTCCAGGTTCAAATCCAGCCTCAGGCCTCCCTGGCTGTAGGATGTAGCAAGTAACAGGCCCCACTGCCTGACTGGCTTTGGGGCCCCTCATGGCTGAAACTCGGCCCTGCTCTGCACCATCTGGCTCCTCTGGGTGAGAGATTCCTGGCCTGGAGAATCTGTAGGGGGTCCCTACCCAAGGCCAGTCCCTTCACCCGCCATCTCAGAGTGGGGGCTTCAGAGGCCTTGGAGAGAGCTCCCCAAGGTGGGGCGCAGGGAGAGAGCCCTGACCGCTTTTGCCAGGGACCTTGAGCAGCCCTGCCTTGAGGTCCAAGCATCTCTCTTGCTGCCTGAGATGTGCACTTGGCCACCCTGGCTATGCTGCTGTTGCCCAGCGCAGCACCAGACAGGGCTGCGAGGCAGGGAGGGTCTCAAGCTGCAGAGGGCACCTAAGTTGGGCCCAGCCCTCAGCGCATCTGGATGCTGGGTCTGGGTTCCCCAGTGCTAGGCCCTTGGGAAAGGGGAGGTAGTGTTAGGTAAAGGCAAACAGCCTGGTCCCCTACCACCCACGGGCCTCTGGGTCTGTGCACCAAGGCTGGGCTCCAAAAAGGGAGGGAGGGCTCCTTGAGTTTGGGAATTCTTCCCACTCAGGGTGCTATCATATAAGATTACTTCAAGCTGTGGGTTCCTGACATGCCAGGCTAAGGCTGAGCTAGGGGGTCAGTGTGGGGATGGAGGCGGGGCCTGTACTGGGAGGGGTGGGACTTTAGAGGGGGCAGGACTTCTCCTGCTTACAAGGGTTCCCAGAAGGGATCTGGGCTCAGAGAGCACTGAGGTTCCAAAGAAAAAGGGTACAGAGGCAGGGCCTGGTGAGCACTCACTCAGGAATGGGTTCCTGAGAGGGATTGGGAGAAGGGGAAGAGGGAGGGTCCTGGAGAGGCTGGAGACAAACCAAGAGGGCTCCAGAAGAAGGCTTCATAGGAGAAGGATGGGAGCTTGGAAAAGAGGACAGGCTGGAGAGAGAGGAGGGCATCAGTATAGCTTCAGGGGTCCTAGGAGCACGGTCTGGGCCCAACCCAGCCAGCAGACTGGTGAAGAGGACCTAACTCAGATCCAGCAACTGTATGGTGCAGAGGGGGCTTCGTGGAAGGGAGGGCTGGGGTTTTCTCCAGGGAAGGGGAGGCTCATCAGGACTTTTCTGGAGCTGGGAGATCAGCTGAGAATAAGTGTTCAAGAGAGAATGAGAATGTGTGTGTGTGTGTGTGTGTGTGAGGAGAAATTCCAGCTGAGAGGTTGGCATTAGGGGAAATGAAGTGTGGAACAGATCACCCTCAGGATTGGGTCCCTGGTGGGACGGACGGAGGCTCACAGAGAGGCCCTGCAGCTATGTGGACTAGATTCCAAGGTTACCAGTGTTGGGGGATCACAGTGAAGGACCAAGGTCCAGGGCTTTGGAGCAGGACATTGGCTCTGAGGACAGAGGAGTAGACTCTGCACCTGTGCAGGGACAGGCTGACTTGCAAAAGGCCACAGGATCCAAAACCAACTTTGTTAGTGAACTGAATTATCGAGAGTGGCTAAGTATGGTGGAGGTCAGACTCAGGGAGGGGGACAGGAGCTCTTAAAGGCCTGGGCTGGTGTGTGTGTGGGGGTGCATCCTGAAGATTAGTGAAGGTCATGGACTTGGTAGACTCAGCACAGAAGGGGCTGGAGAGTGGTCTTAGGGGCTGGGCACTTGTAGGGAAGGACCGTGCAAAAATGGGGGTTTGATAAAGTGCCCTCCACCCTGGAACTGGGACGAGGAGTTTTGGAACTTTGAGGGGCCAGAGACTCCAAAGGGACTTGGTTAGGGACAGGGATGTAGAGAGACAGGAGCTGAGCTGGGGGACGGTATTGGCTGGGAGTGGGGTCAGGACAGGACATAGGGGACTGGCTGGGAGGGGGGCACGATGGCCCAGTGGGGGCTTTGAGAGACTCAGCACCAGGACTGAGATGTGAGGGGGCTCCGAGGTTGACCCAGGCGGAGTGAGTTCTACTGCACCAGGACTGGGATCTCACAGGCAGGGGCAAGAACTCACCTGAGGAAAGAAATGGCAGGTGGAGCGCAACAGGCCGAGAGGAGGCGGGGCGGGGAGGGGGGCGCTGAAGACGGCAGGTCC
>NW_022900939.1:17176803-17205453 GCF_012274545.1 Fukomys damarensis | reverse complement strand
TGCCAGCGGGGGGCGGCGGAGCCTGGGCTCAGACCCCTGTGCGCCGAACGCAGGGTGGCGCGGGGCGCGGACGCCTCTTTGGAGAAGTGTTCGTTTCGGAGTCTGTGCGTCCGTTTCGGAGTCTGTGCGTCCGTTTGTGGCACTGGGGTGGGTGACTTCGTGTTCGAGAGTGCACGCTTGGGGTCCCAGGGACCAGTTTCGGCCGGGGTTGGGGGTGGGGACAGTGCGTGCGAGTTTGGTGCCTGGCACTTGTGTTTATCCTCCCTCTGGCGACGGTGCTGAGCCTGCGTCGCTGGCCATGTCCAGGCTGCGTGGCACCGTGGGCAGTTGTTTACCTGGCGGTGTCAGCCCAGGGGTGCCAGGGCGGAGAGCCTGGCGGGTCGCGCTTGTTTGCTCTCTGCCTATCTGTGGGCAGGAGGGGCTTCAGATGCTGTCCATCCCGCCAGGCAGCACCTGGGGAGTGTATTTGTAGATTTGGGTGTTGGGGTGCTAGGGGTGCCTGGGAGTTCTGTATATTGCAACAGTGTGGGAGTGCTGTTTGGGGTGCTGTTGTGTGTTTCAGTGGGTGATTGTTTGTGCCCAGATGGCGAAGTGATGAAAAGCTGAGAAGCGCCTGCCAAGGCTGCTGCGGAGGGCTTTGGCATGGGCAGTGGCTGCTGCGTGGGGGAGGCAGGTGGCAGGCAGCAGCTGGCTGCCTTTCAGGGTTCTCCGTCTCTGCGGGGGGCTGTGGGTGGGGCTGCAGGGGGGATGCCGCAGGCTGGGTACTGAGGGACCGGTAGGGCCCAGCTTGCCTTATTCTCTTCCTCTCTCCAGGCCCAGGGCCCCTGGCCAGTGCCCAGCCCCGCTGGGAGCCCCGGCCAGCACCACGGACGGCACCCAAGAAGCCCGTGTCCCCCTGGACGGGGCCTTCTGGATCCCGCGGCCCCCAACAGGTTCGCCCAAGGGCTGCTTTGCCTGCGTGTCCAAGCCCCCCGCCTTGCAGGCTCAAGCGGCCCCTGCCCCTGAGCCCTCAGCGTCACCCCCCATGGCTCCTACCTTATTCCCCATGGAGTCCAAGAGCAGCAAGACCGACAGTGCGCGGGCGGCTGGTGCCACACAGGCTTGTAAGCACTTAGCGGAGAAGAAGACCATGACAAACCCCACAACAGTCATCGAAGTCTACCCAGACACCACCGAGGTGAACGACTACTATCTGTGGTCTATCTTCAACTTCGTCTACCTCAACTTCTGCTGCCTGGGCTTTATCGCGTTGGCCTACTCCCTCAAAGTGAGCAGGGGCGGCAGGGGAGCGGGTTACAGGGGCAGGTGCTGGCAGGTTGAACCCTGGCTGTGTTGCTCTGGCCCTCCCTCCCACAGGAGCCCATGAGCCGAGCAGATACAATCAAGTGACAAGGGATGCAAGAACCACAAGAGGTTCTCTGCTGGTGGGTCCAGAGAGGAGGTGTTGGCTAGGTCTGGGCCACCAGCTCTCCTTCTTGAGCTGAAAAAGCTTTATGAGGCTTGGGTCTATCCGGGTCAGCTCAGCACAGCCAGCTTAGCCAAGCCATGGGAAGTGGAGACTCAGGGCTCAGAGCCCTGTCCTCTGATCAGAGCCTGTGGGAACTTGACCGGTCATGTGTGAATTCAACCCATCTGCTAGCTACCCCTAGGCAAGTGGGGATAGAGCTGGCATGGAACTGAAGAGGGCTTGGGGTCCTGTGTCTGTTCGGTGAGGAGTGGTGAGGTCAGAACCCTTGCAGACTCCCTTACCCGGAATTCTGATGCCAGGCATTATGCACACCCAGCCTGGCAATTGGTAGGAGGCCTAGTGACTACAGCAGCCTGAAGCAAGAATGGGGAAGCCTGTGCCAACACTCATCACCCCAAGTGGGTACAATTTCTAGAGCCCCTTGGCACTGAGAGGAATTGGTGTGGAGCAGAGCGGGGTGGCAGTTAATATAGCCACATCCCCCTGAGGGCAAAGAGAGGACCGACCACAACTATGCAGGAGATGATAACAGCTACATTTGGGTAGAGCAGCCCCTGTGTCCCATGTAAGGACTGCGCAGCCCACCAACAGGGTGTGGGGAGACAGGGCTGAGACCCCCACCCACCCTCCCACTCAAGGGAAGGGAGGGAAGGAAGGAAGGAGGGAGGGAGATGCATGTGGATGGATGGATGGATGGATAAAAAGGGAGGGCTTGGCTCACATTTAGCCAGGTCATTCCTTCCCAGGCCCAGACTTGAATGGCCTGATACAGCCTAGTGACTGAAGCTGCCCAGGGTGGTAAGGGTAGCAGAGGCCTGGGGGAGAGCAGGGGCTGCAGGGAGAGGAGAGCTTAGTCCAGGTTGACCTGGGAAGAAGGAAGGACACTGGGACAGCTCCCTCTGGTCATCTTTGAGTATGACCCCCGCCCAACCCTGCACCACATGCCGGCCACCTGGCCTCCATCCTCCCCCTGACTCAGCCCCGGTGCCACCATCCACGCTGTCGCTTACACCTTCATCTTCAGGCCTGTGTACCTAGCTCTGGCTCCACTATTTGGGACCTGTGTGTGTGAATATGCATGTGTGACCCTGTGTGTCTGAGTGTGTGATTGTATGTGCATGTGCACGCGCACATGTATGTCTGATTCACTATGCATACGCGAATGAATGTGTACCTATGAGCATGTGTTAAAGTGAGCGTATTGCACAGTGTGCATGTAAGTATATTGTGTGTGTTTATATAGCTGTGAATATAGACATGTGAGTATGAGTATAAATTCCATATATGTGTGTGCATGTGTGATATGCATGTGTGAACAAGTGTGTGTGCATGAGTGTATGTACAAGTATCTGCATGTGTGAGGAGCACACTTGTGCATATGTGTTTGTATGCACGCATGTGAGTGAATGCATGTGTTTGAGTTGCTTGCTTGTGCCACTGCAGGTATATGTGAATGTAAATGTGGGGGAGGTACACACACATGAGTGTGTGCATGTGCTATAGGCATCAGGGAGGCTGAGCTCTACCAGCTGCAGCCACAGCTCGGCAGGAAGCACATCCTCTGCTCTGTCTGGGGAGTGGAGTAGAGCCAAGCCAAGGACCAGCACCAGATTCCAAGGACTTTGGTGCCCTCTTGCCCTGCACTGCTAGTAGCCTCTGAACATGGTCTGGCTGCCTGGGCTGCTGTCTGGAAGCCATCCCCTCCTCCCCTGGCTCAGCCTGTGCTGGTTGGCTTCTGGCATGGGGCAGTCCCATCTGGTGTGGGTTGTAGGTAGGTCAGGCATCTCTGGGTTTGTGCTGCAGTGGGGGTGGCATGCGGTTGGCACTTTGGCATCAAGCAGGGCTCACACACTTCCTTCTGGAGCTGCCCCTTCCTGGGAAGCAGCAAGGGCTAGAAGGCTCTGGGGCTTCCTCAGGAGTGTGGTGCAAAGTGAGCTGCCTGCCTCCAGACAGAGAGGAGCACAGGACAGCTGGTTCTGGCCTTGAGGCTGGGAACTGTCCACCTGCCCATCAGCTGCATATCTCCTGACCTGCTGCACCCATACTGTTTGCAGCCTGTCATGAGCACTTCCAAGGGCAGAGGGTAGACGTGGGCTCAGGAAGTTTATGCTGTAATCCCAGCTGTAAAGATGTAGCCTTCTCACCTGCCTCACTGAGCCCCTGTTCCTCATATGATCACAAAACAAAACACCATTCAAGCCAGCACACATGGACAGGGCAGGGGCTGGCAGGTAGCAGATATGAAATAAATGCTGCATCCCTGCCTTCCCCTGTCTGACTATTTACCCATCAGCCATCACCCAGCTGGGCAAGCACAGCTTCATGCAGACTAGGCCTGCATCACAGAGATTAGAGCCTTACTTTGCTTAGCCCTTTGGGAAGGGCAAGATACGAAAATCAATTCTCCATTCATGCATTCTCTACACATTGCCTCATAATGACCATGGCTCTCCCTTGTTAGCTGGATAGCATCCAGACTTTCATTTTACTGTTCACAACACCTCGGGACTCCTTTGCATCCCTTTTCCTGGCCTCACCAAACACCCACTTGCCTACGTCATTCTGGAAGCACCATAAGTGATGTTTGCACCTGCTCTTCCCTCTGCTGGGAGAATTCATAAGGTCCAGTTCTCTCTTCTGCACAACCCCCAAGACACCCCTACCCTGGCCACATCTGCCCACCTTCACCCCAATCAACCCTTCATCTTGGTGTCATTAGTGTGCAAAGCAGGTCTGGTTAACATAGGAGTCAAAGAATATTGGTTGAATGGGTAGATGGACCGAGGACACGTGGCAAGATGGAATAAATGTCCCAGAACTTCAGAAAGGGAATACCTCACTCCAAGTTTGGGGATATATAGGGCTCAGGGCAGGAGACCTCTGGGAGGAAGCTCATTTTCCTGGGCCTTAGAGGGTAGGTGAGGGGAAAGGTATTCCAGAGAGAATGACATGGAGGTTGGGACTTTGGGGATCATTAAGCCCTCTGTCTTCTGTACGGAGCAGCAGAAGATAGTCCTAGATAAGCAGGCAGAAGCCCCATGATGAAGGATCTGGATTCCACCGTATAGAAGACTGAAGAGAAACGGATCAGTGCTGTAATATCTGCAGCAGTGTGGAGGAAGGAGACAAGAAAAGGCTAAAGGAGAGTTAAGTTCCCAGTGTGGAGGTCCAGGTGGGACAACGTGGCCTGAGCGAAGGAAAAGATGGAGGACAGTAGATGCAGCCAAGAGGTAGTAGCTACTTAATTTGAGCCCAGGAGGCTAGGACTCCCTAGTGACAGAGAAGTCAGATCGAATAGATTCAGAGGGAGGAATAAATGGTCTGTGGGTTATTGTATGTACCTATCTCCCACTCCCTCCTTTCTAAGCAGCAATATCGTCCACCCACTCACCCATTCACCCACTATCCCACTCTTCTGTGGTCCTGTGATGTTTCAGTCAACAGCAGACCACACATACAATGGCCATCCCACTAAGATTACATCACCTCGGGGTGCCGTAGCCCTTTTAGATTGTGTGAGTGCACTCTGTGATGTCAGCACAATGATGAAGTCACCTAATGATGCATTTCTCAGAACACATCCCCATCACTAAGCGACATGTGACTGTGCACCAGCAGCTCCTTCATTCCCTTCAATCCTCCACAGAGCCTTCAAGCTCTCCCATTTGTCCATTCCTGCTTCTTCCTCCTCCTCCTGCTCTCACGTTCTACCCCTACCTACCTTGTATATAAATCCACTGAACTATTCCTTTAATGTCATTCTCTCCATGACTTTCCTCCTTTCCTTATCAGCCCTCTGCATGTTCAATCATTGACCCAGCTTGGGCCTAATGCCTGGATACTTCTTCTTCAAGTCATCCCTCTCCATCCTGCCCATTGCCCCTGTGGCTGACCTGCACCTGTCCATCCACCCGTCCATCCATCCATCTGCCAAGTGCTTTTCTTCATACTCATGTTCACCCTTTACCTTTCAGCTCTTCCCATCTATTAATGTAATCCATCCATTATCATTTTTCTATTTCCTTCTCTGTCATTTTATCCAACTATTCATGCATCCATGTAGCTACATTAATTTTCCTTATTTTCCCCCTCACTTCCTTTCCACATGCTGAATTCCTTAATTTATAATACATCCATCCAGCCTCATTATATCCTTGATTTCATTCATTTGTCCAGCTACTTGTTCACACACCTGTTTTTTTGTCATTAATCCACCCATACATTTGTGTCTTTCATCATGTACCTACTTTCCTTCCCTCCCACTCTCCCTGCTGGTCTCCCTCGCTTTTCCTACCTCTCCCTGAATACCACCCATCAGCATACAAATCATTCATCTGTATCCAGCACACCCACCCTCTGTTGATCTTTGCATAATGTATTTTCCCCCTTCCTGTTTTTTTCCAATGACTTCCACTCCAATGATCATTCGCCCACCCAACCAACCATTTTTCTATCTTCCCTCCCTCCTTTTTTTTTATGCCAGAAATCGAACTCAGGACCTTGTACTTGTGAGGCAGGCAGCAGCAACACTGAGCTAAATCCATGGCCCTCCCTGCCTCCTTCTGTCCATCTCTTTCACCTGTGTTTTCCACAGAGCCATTCACCCTGTGGATCATGGTGACTCTGGCTCAGAGCATCTGATAGAGTCCTGGACACACTGTTAACTAGCTGTGAGGCCTTAAATAGGTAAGCATGCCTGTACTTGCCTGTACAGTTCCTACTTCAAGGCATTGTTGAGAGAGTGCTATCAGTATAGTAGCTGGCTATAATAATTTCTTCCTATTATTGTTGTTATTTCATACATACCTCTTCCTTCTTTAGTTCCTCCTTCATCACCTCTACATATTCACCAGCCCTATATAGGATTTTACCTGGACATCCATCCGTCAGTACACAAATCTGTCACCTTCATTCATGTGTCCACCCTGTTCCCAGCTATATGCCCTAAACTTCTCTCTGGTTATTTCCTCTTCCTCCCTTCTTTCTTTACTTTTGCCTGTCTAGCTGTGCCATCCAACAGCTTAGTGATCCACGCACTAACATACCTCTCTACACTCTCTTCTTCCAAGCTTTCCCATTCCTCCCTTTACCCAACTCTTCTCATACTCCAACCATGTACCTCCTTTCTCTGTCCATGTGCCAACCCATTCTTCTGCTCTCTCTCTCTCTCTCACTCACTTTTATCCATCAAAACACACACTTCATAGGGGCTGGGGATTTAGCTCAGTGGTTCTACTGCCTGCCTTATAAGTGCAAGGACCCAAGTTCGATCCCCCCCACCAAAAAAGCAAAAAAAACCACACTTCAGTAGTTCATCCAGCCACTCCCCTATCCACACACCCACGTTCCTCCCCACCCCTTTTTTTCTACCTGATTACTCATCCTATATATCTTTCTAACTCCTATTAATCCCTCTCTCCATATATGGTCACATTCCTTCATTCATTCACACACCATCCAGTCTATCCATCATTGTATCTAGTTTTTCCACATGATCTATTGCAGATTTGTTTCTCTCTTTAAAAAACATTTTTTGTGTGGTACTGGGGATTGAACCCAGGACCTTTGCACTGAGCTACATCTTCACCCCTTTTTTAATTTTTTATTTTGAGAAAGAGCCTTACTCAGTCACCCGGCTGGGTTTGAACTTGTGGTCCTCTTGCTTCAGCTCTCCAGAGCGCTAGGATTACAGGCACGTGCCACTATACTTGACTTATTCATTTCTTCCTTTTTCTCTTCTCTATCTCACCCACTTTTATTCCTTGATCTGTCCTCCATCTATATATCTATCCATCTTCCTTCACTCTGTCTTCTTCCTTCCTCAACCCTCTTATGTGATGACACATCACAGGCATTTGTTAATTTATCTAGTTAGTTGCCCCACCATTGGCTCTTTCAAAACCCTCAGCATCCTTCCACTGCTTCTCCATTTGCTACATCTCCAGGAAATGATTGTACAGTGCCCAATAAGAGATAAGAACACATAGCCCTTGACCATTGGCATTTATTTCCTGGCAAGGAAGTCAGGCAGTAATGAAACTCAAAGCTATGTGTGTCCGGCAATGATGTCATCTAGGAAGAATAAGTCAAATGTGGCTGAGGAAATGGCCAGTGGCTGCTATTTTATACAAAGAAGTCCTCGTTGGAGGGATGGTTCCTGCAGTCAGTCGCTGTACATGTGTCTGAAGAAGAGTGGTCTAGCACCAGGAGGCCAGTGTGACTGCAGTGAGGGTGAGTCACAGGAGGGGGACCAGAGGGTGACCGAGGGTCAGACTGTGTAGCCTTGTAAACCACAGCAGAGGTCTTGGCAAAGAAGGAAATAAGTGAAATGAGGATTCATTGAAGAATTTTGATCAAAGGGTCAGTGAGAAGTGGCTTTCAGGATTAATTGGAAAATGGGCATAAGGATACAAGGAGGTAGGGGCTAGGAAGCCAGATGAAGGGGTTTTGCATCAGTCAATATTTGGACCAAGTTGGTGGGCACAGAGAGCTAAAATGTGGTCATTGATGAATACGGAGCCCCACAGTATCCACAGGGGATGGGTTCCAGCACGCCTTGTGGACAGCAAAATCTAAAGATGCTCAAGTCCTAATATAAAATGAAATAATATTTACATACAACTCACACACATCCTCCCACATTCTTTACATCAGCTCTCGATGACTTATAACACCTGCTACAGTGTAAATTCTACGAATGTAGTTGTTATGCGGTACAGTTGAAGGAATAACGACAAGAAAAAAAGTCTGGAAAACACACTCACCTCATCCGCGCACCAATTCAGCCCTCACATCTCCTATCTTTTCTACCATCTGCCTGTCCATTTCTCCTGTAATTTATCCTCTTCATCCTTTTTCATTTTGCCATTTTCCTTCCATACTCAGTCATCCCTATATTCATCCACTCATTATTGGCCAAATTTATATTTCCATTCCTGCAGCAGCCTTTTTTTCCTTCCTCCGTCCTCTTATTTCACCACTTACACACTAACCTCCTCCATTACTCTATTCTACCCCTTCACCCAACTCTTCACTTTTTTTTTTTTGTACCAGGGATCGAACTCAGGACCTTGTGCTTTTGAAGCAGGTGGTGGCACAACTGAGCTAAATCCCGGGCCCCAAATAATTGTTTGTTTGTTTGCTTGTTTTGGTTGCACGGATTGAACTTGGGTCTTTGTGCTTGTGAGGCAGGCGGTGGCACCACTGAGCTATCTCCACTTATTCTTTTTTGTTTTGTTTTTTTGAGACAGGGTCTCACTATGTAGTTGCGACTGAACTGGAACTCACTATGTAGCCCAGGTTGGTCTCGAACTCACAGCGATCCTCCTGCCTCAGCCTCCCGAGTGCTGGAATTACAGGCGTGCACCACCATGCCCAGCTTCTCCATTTATTCTTTCTATTCTCCTTGGAGTCATCTGTTCCCTCTTCATTCATTAATAGTAAAAGAGGCACAAGCAACCCCAGCAAGTAACAAATATGTGGCAAGCTATTAGCATATTCTAGGCATTGTTCTAGGGTTTCCCATTTAATATTTTATTTACTATTTAATATAACTTTAATATTTTGATACCCCCAATTTAATGTTTTAATTAATAATAATAAAATGCTGTGAAGCAGGTGCCATTTTACAGATGAGGAAACTGGTGCACAGAGAATCAAGGTAACTGCCTTGTGGCTCTCACCAAGAATATTTCTCATACCTGCGCTTCTAGCTCCATGCTACACTTCCTCCAGTAAGTCCTCCTACCTGTCCTCTCATGCATCCTCATTTGCTCTCTCCACTCACTTTCCATCTTAATTCATCCACTGATCCATTCAATTAAGCATCTTACTTCCTGCCCCTCTCCATTTTAACCACCCACCCACCTGCTCTACCAACACATCTGATCAGTCACTTAAAACTTCTGTTCATTCAACGCCCTACCTCTTCCCCTGTCTCATCCATGTGCTCCCTAGCCCACCGCCCACGCAGTCACTGTGGAGCACCCTTTCCCGCCTCTCTTTTCCTTCTTCCCACGCTCATACTTCCCATTCACTCACCTGCGGTTGAGTCACCTTTCATAATCTGGCCTGTTAAAGACCGTGTGGTTTATGAACAAGACGAATGTATTCCTCGCGGTTCTGGAGATCGAGAGCCTGACATCAAGGCGCTTGCATGCTGCGATTCTAGTAAAGGTCCACCCTCTTCGTGCTAAAGACTGTTGTCTTGTCTCTGTGTCCTCTCATGGTGGAAGGGGCAAGGGTCTCTCTGGGACCTCTTTCGTAGGAGAACTAGTCCTGCTCATGAGTGCTTTGCCTCCCCAATTACTCCTCAGAGGCCCCACCGTCTACCTTCACCTGGGGACTAGAATTTCAACAGTGATGTTTAGGAGGACACAGACATCTAAAACCTAGCAGCTCCCGTTCATGATTTATGTATCACTCTTCCCCTTTCTTTTTTTGTCTCTCCTATTCCTCCAACAACCTGTTACGTTCACCTTCAGAGCCAGGTGTTGAGCCAGTAGCCACTCATCCACCCACCCACCTGACCCTCTTGCTTTTCTTCTTTCACATATAATCACTATACACCTTCATGAAAGAACCTCCCACTTATGTAGTCATTATCTGATGTCCTCCCATCTTCTTCCATCCTTGCTTTGACTGGTTCAACCAGCTGTCCCCACACAGAGCTCTCTCCTTCCTTCCCCTGCTTTATTCACCCAACATCACCATCAACTCTCTTTGCCCCATCACCTGGCCCTGGTGCATCTGCCCTGTCTTCCACGATCTAAGTTTTTTTTGAGGGGGGGTGGGTACCAGGGATCAAACTCAGGACCTTGTGCTTGCAAGGCAGGCAGCGGAACCACTGAGCGAAATCCCTGGCCACCATGATCTGACTTTTATTTCTCCACTTTTCTGCCCCTGGCTCCCTCCACCATCCTTACACACCCTTGGTTTCCCTCCCACTTCTTTGCCCATTCTTCACAGGCCCTTTTTCTGGTTGCTGTTGGCTCCCTGATCTTTGAATTCAGGGTGCTTCCTGGTCTGCCGTGGCCCTCTTCCCTGTTGACATACCCCCGCTTTGTGTCCTGCCAGGCCTCAGACACACCTCATCTGTGCTGACGCCTTTCAGACTTACATTCCTTCCTTGTCCTTAGACTCCAGACTCGTGAAAACCGCTCAAACAGTTTTTAGCAGTATGTGTGGAAGGCTTTTCTAGCTAACTCAGAATTGGACTGCTGGTCACCCTAGACTTGCTCCTCTCATGAGCTTCTACTCTTTACATCGATCAAACTGAACCCTCGAAGCCATCTCCAACACCATTCTTCTGTCACACTCCACACCTGACTTCAGGAAACCCCACCAGCCTGCCTTCAACATATACCCGGAAACAGAGCCCTGTTCCCACCTTCATTGCTTCTGCCTGGAGAGCCACCCTGATCTCCAACCTGTGCTATTAAACTGACCTCTGCTCTTGTCCAGGCTGTGTCTTCCCCTTCCATCGGATCTTAGCGTGGCAGCCAAAATCTCTACATCAAAATATGTCAGACCATCCACTTCTTACATCACTCCAAAAGTCCCTCTCACTCGGCTCCTGACCAGTGTCTTCTCCCCACATTTGTCTGTATTCTGCTCCCCACTCTGGTCTCCGCCTTCTGCACAGCTTTGAGCTCACCTCTGCACCTCCCTCCCCAGTTAAACTTGTCCTGTGACTGAGCCTGTCACACTTGTCTGGTCTTTATTCTCAAGTCCCCTCCCTGAGATATTCCTGGCAACACAACCAAGACCATGCTTCCCATGATACTCTGTTCACCTCTCCTTGGGCTTCTTCTGGGCACATTTAACACATCAGCCGTTTTACTTGCCATTTGTACTTATCATCACCTGAGAATGTAAGCTCCATGAGGACAGAGACCGTCTATTCCTTCTGAGAACAGCAGCTGCACAAAGGCACTGATAAAGTTCAACTGATGGACAATTGATTGCGTTAACGAGTCAGCCTATCCACCTGCTGTCCATCGAAGTACATAAACCTTATCCAACACCCCCCTTTGCACTTACACACCTGTCTTACTCATCCAACATGCAATCATACCTGCCTGTTCAGCCTGTCCAGCATACTTACCTAGGCACCTGCCTATGATGCAGCATATCTTACTGCATCCCAGTATAGACCCCGGCCACCCAACAGACATTCACAAAGTCATTTGTCTACCTGTCAGTCTACCCACCTGATCCATTCACCCAGCACACATCCACAGGTTTGTTTGCCCACTTGTCCCATCCAGTAGGCATACACGTGCACCACCACCTCTGCTCTGTCCTCTCGGCATAAGTTCACACGGCCGTTATGTACCCATTGTACCCATCCAGTGTATATCGATACCTTCATCTCCTTGTCATCCTGCCCATTTAAAGTGCATTGGCGCACCAGCCTCAACTCTCCTGCATGTTTGCAAACTCACCTGTCCACTCACCTGGTACACATCCCTGCCCCTTCTGACCACCTGTGCCATGCAGCCATCGTGTTCTCATATATTCACCCCCTTCCCTGGCTGTCTTTGGCCGTGTATCTGACCTGCATTCACATATCCATCACCCCGTTATCCCACTAATATGCACGTAATCCCTGTATCCATCCCGCCTTCCCTCCAATCAAGCATACATTATTCCTCCTTTCCCCTGCAAACATCTACCCTCCATGAATCCACCCCGCTTCTAAACATCAGGTTGTCTGAGGGTGATCAATCCCCTCACTGCCTAGAAAGGGGCGCTGCAAGAGCTAAAGGAAAAAAAGACAATAGAGACTTATGTAATTTCAAAGTACATGGGGGGAGCAGGGATTTAGCTCAGTGGTTCTGCCGCCTGCCTTTAGTGCAAGGTCCTGAGTTTGATCCCTGGTAGCAACAAACAAACAAACAAACAAAGTATATGGGGGCCGGGAGGTCAGTGCCTCAGAGTGCACAAAGACAAAGACACCCGAGCTTGCCGCTGTTTATTGGGTTCATAGGGAGTAACAGATGACTCAGAGGGTGGCAGTAATCCTGTGACGATGAGGATTTTACGTTAATTAGGACAGCGAGATGAGCAAAACTTCTTAGAGCAGTAGGTGGCATGAATTAAGCTGATAAGGAATTTGTCCCTCCCCAGATGAAACCTTTCTCTTTTCTTATTACTACTCACATCTCAAAGAATCAGGATGTCTTCAGCTGATGCAATCTTGCCCTTGGGTGTCATGGCATCACGGGACCATTGAGACCTCAACTGTGATGGGAGTTATGTTTCTGCCTACCATAGCCGGCCCACAGGCAGGAAGACTGTGCCTCACACAGCCCTGATCATAATTTAACTGTGAAGTGACTTTCCCCCCAAAAGTATGTAGAATGGCTCCCGATATCAAATCTCCTCCTGTCTCCTTTATAGCAACTATCCCTTGGCCCCTAGTGCTGGCTGCCATCCAGCTGGCTTCCCTCTGCTGATCCATCCATGTGAAACCTACAAGGCTCTCACTGTGTCACTCCTTTGAACAAGAACACACTAGGGCCGGGTGTGGCAGCTCATGCCTGTAATCCCAGCACTTGGGAGGCTGAGGCAGGAGGATCGCTGCGAGTTCAAGACTAGCCTGGGCTACATAGTGAGTTCCAGGTCAGTCTCAACTACATAATGAGACCCTGCCTCAAAAAACAAAAAAAACAACAACAAAAAAAGAACACACAAGGGCTGGGGATTTAGCTCAGTGGTGCTGCTGCCTGCCTCAAAAGCGCAAGGTCTGGAGTTCGATCACTGGTTCAAAAAAAAAAAAAAAATTATGAACAAGGCGTAGTTTAGTAATTCAGAGTGTTCTGGGGGCTTTGGTCTTATTGTGTAGTCCAGGTGTCCAGGCAACCTTGAACTCATCATCCTCCTGCCTGCTGAGTGCTGAAAATACAGGTATGCACCACCAGACCCAGCTTTAGAGGTTTGTTTGTTTTTAATATAAGAAAAGCAATGACTGTAACCCGCCACATTAACAAATTCAAAGGGAAAATCATGTGTTTATCTCATGAGACTATTTAACATGATGTTTGACCTCTATTCATAAAATGAGCATCATTCTTTGTAGTGGATGTTAAGCTCCCTCATGAGAAGAGACTGCTTGTTACCATCTCTGCTATTCCCTACTGTTCTACAAATCATCTTTGCCTCTGAAATAAAAGCTGCTGTGAGCCAGATGCCCTGCCAGAGCCTCACACTTGCTGGTTCATGAGGTCCTTCCCTGCCTTTATGAGGCCAACACCACATGATCCTTGTGTCACAGAAGAGGGCACAGAGGGACAGCAAAGGCAGTTACCTTTTGGGCCACATTTTTAGCACCTGATAGAACCAGGATCCAGGTCCAGCCAGTGACTTTCCGGCATCTGTGCCCCTAACTGCTGCAGTGTGGAATAAGGACTAGAATGAGCCAGTAGAACTGCTGTTGTTCACAGTGATTTTGTTATGATTTATTATGAAAAGCAATTGGCCATTTATCAAAAATATCATAGCTTAGCTGGATCCTCTACAGGAGAGGCAAATGTCTACCACCCACAAAGATCAGTGAAAATGTCATTTTTACATTAAAATTTAAAAATAGAAAAGCCAAAGCCAGGTGTGGTGTGCACACCTGTAATCCCAATACTTGGGAGGCTGAGGCAAAAGGATCCTCATGAGTTCAAAGCCAATCTGGAATACACAGTGCAACCCTGGGGCCGGGATTTAGCTCAGTGGTTCCACCACCTGTCTCGCAAGTGCAAGGACCCAAGTTCAATCCCCGGTACCAAAAACAAAAATCAAACCACAGTGCAACCCTGTCTCAAACAAAACCAAACCTAAACAAATAAATAGGCGAAGACAAAATCTAACAAAAGATAGGCTAGAAAATTATAAAATATTTTAATAAAGACTTTGAACACTGGGAACTAAATAAATGAGTGACACACCCTATTCTCAGGAAAGAGGACAGCATTCAGTGAGACCAGCCAGTGTCCATTCCCTCCAAAATCAGTAGAATAACTCCCCAGCGACAAAGACCTCTCCCTCCTTCCATCCCCAGGCCCCTAGTTCCTCCTTTCAGCCCTGTCTCTGCTCATGCATTGCCTACACGTCTTGCCTGTTCACCCTGCTCCTGCCCTCCCCTCTCCCGCCATCTTATCTTCCCACCCCTTCCTCCTACCCCGTCTCCCTCCTCTCCCACCAGCCCTCCCTCCTTCTGTCCATCTTTGCTCGTCCATCCGTTCATCCTCTTCTCTCTCTCTTCCCTTTGCTCCTCCTGCTTCCTCCCTCCGTCTACCAAAGCGCCGTCCCTCCAGCTAGCTACTCCCCTCCTTCTGCCCCCTGTGCACTCCCACCTTTCTGTCCATCTGCCCTCTTGACCACGCATTGCTCTGTTCTACCTTCCCAACCTGTCCGTGCCAAATGATCTGGGCCTGGTCAGTCCAGGTACCAATCTGCCCACTTTCCTTCCCTCAGCCAGCCCCAGTTGACTAATGCGAAGATTTCCCATCACTTCTTCTCCTCATCTCTCCCTCTCCTCTTCCTCCTCCCAGGCTTTCATTTCTGCTTACAGCATGTTCACACCTTTTTCTTTCTTTGTAAGTAGAAGGGACATCCCAAGACTCCCCTGAAGAGGGTGGCCTCTTGGAAATTTACCAACTTTGCCCACTGGCCCTGCAGGGAGCCTGGTTCCCCATGTTCTTCCCCGGAGAACACGGGCATAGACGGCTAGCTGTCCTCTCCTCCCAGCACCTACTCTCAGGATCAGTTCCACCTTCATGCTTCCACCACAGTGCCCTCTCCGAGACCACCTTTTCTTTTTAGTTTAGATCACTTTAGATTTACAGCAAAGTTTTGAAGAACAAATGAAACAAACAAAAAAATCCCCAGGAACCTTTACCCAGATGTCCAAATGTTAATATTTCCCCCGTTTGCCTCCCCCCTCTCTCTCTCTCTCTCTCTCTCTCTCTCTCTCTCTCTCTCTCTCTCTCTCAATACTTCTTTCACAAACTGAGAGCAAGTTTCACACACAGGAGACCTCAGTACTTCCCCAAAGTCAGGGTACTTCCTTGCAGATGAGCATATAGATACTGCAAGTTAGGAAATTGTGCTGTCCTGCCGCCCTCTGTGGGTCCCTGCTCCTGCCACCTTGGTGACCCAGCTCTTACACTCCTTTTGGCTCCAGGTTCGGGACAAGAAGCTCCTCAATGACCTGAATGGGGCAGTGGAGGACGCCAAAACGGCCCGTCTGTTCAACATCACCAGTTCGGCTCTGGCGGCCTCCTGCATCATCCTGGTCTTCATCTTCCTGCGGTACCCACTCACTGACTACTGACCCCACAGGCACCAGGGCCATGAGGATGAAGCACTGAGACTTGCTTAATTTTGTGGTCACTGAGATGCAGGATGCCCTGAGGCTGGGGCACATTGAGGCTCCTGTCTGGGCCTCAGAAGCTGTGTGTGACTCAGAGCAAGGCCTTCAAAGCTGAACACCCAAGGAGCAGAGAGCTCCATCTAGCCCCCATCTGCCTCCTGGCCCACACCCTGCCTGTCTCTGAGTCCCAGCTTCTTCCCTGCTGCTGCCCCAGCTTCCATGTGCCCTGCCCAAGTTCCGGGGCCCGCAGATCCCATAACCAGCAAGAAGGGCTTATGTGGGAGCTCCCAGGATGAGGGGCTGCCAGCACCTGGGGCTCACTCTGTCCTGACCCTGCCTCCTCCAAACTGTGACCTGCTCAGAGCACTTGTATCTGTGAACTTTCAATAAAATAGCTACTCGGCACCTGCCCGGCCTCCTGTCCATGAGCCAGGTGTGTGTGTGTCTGGAGGCCTTGGGAGCCTCCTTCAGGTACAGCCTGGTGGTCTGGGGTGGGGGCTGCATCAGACTTTGCTGACAGGGACCTAAACCCTAGGGTTCAGGCAGCCTGGGGCCATATGAGGCAGCAGAAACTCCCACACAAGCTGAGAGGGGAGCTAGGAAACCCCTATTCCCCCAGAGGAAGTGCCCCGAGGTGACGCCAGGGCTGGCTCATTACTGGGACTGAGGCAGTTTCCCCACCTGCTTTTGTAGTCTCCTCAGCCGTAAAAGAGCAAAATGGCTTCCACTTCCCGGGGTCACAGTGAATGCTGACCCAAGGTTGCAGCTCAGGAGGCAGCAGGGCCCCACATGGGCTCTGCCCCGTGGCACAGGGCAGAGGGCGCTAGGCTGGAGATCAGGACTGGGAGAAGTGACAGGGAGAGGGCTGCAGGCAGAAGCATCTGGCCACTGCTCGGGGGCCAGATGCCCAGACAGCTGGCAGGTGGACATGGCCACAGGCCAACGGTGAGGAGAAGAGCTTGACTTTGAGATGCCAAATGGAGAAGCGCGGGCAAGAGACGAGCTGGAGACATTAGCAGGGGGTCCACCAGCACGTGGGCAGTGGGATGGGGCTTTCAGGCTGGTTGCGCAGGGAGGACAGGAGGAGGCAGGGGGCTCAGAGACACTGTGTGGTGAGCTGAGAGGATGGGCTTGTGAGAGATGGAAATGTGGGACCAGGGCCTTATCCCTCTTGGCAGCAGTGAGTGAAGGCCACACCCCCACACACTCCCAGCCTGGAAAAGCACTTTCCAGATGAGGGGTTCAAGAATTTGGGCCCTGGACACCACCCACCGGACACAGGGCTCAAAGAACGGAAGCCTGGCAAGTGGGGACACTTGCACCGTGGGGGCAGATTGGTGGAGGAGCCCCAGCCCCAATCCTGACTCATTCTACACAGCAGAGTCGGGTGACGCGGGTTTCAGACTAAGCAGGAGGTGAAGGGAAGGGGAGCAGAAGGACCTGGAAGTCCGAAGAGGGCCGGGTGGGGACTGAGTAGGACCCTAGGGCACTGTTTCAGTGCCTAACGGTAGAGGAGATGCCACTGGAAGGCCTGCTCAGCCCTGGATGTTTCTGACCCCTCATAATGAGGAGCAGGTGGTCCCAGTGATCTCCCCGCGGCTTCCTGAAGGAGTTAGGCAAGAATGGGGGATTGGGGCTGGTCCCTGGAAGGGTCCAAGGTATGCACAGGACACTGGGGCCTGGGCCATGAAGTCATCTTAGGCTGACCCTGTGTCCAAGCGGCTCATTGTGCCTGGAGGAAAGGAAGCAGAGAGAAACAGTAGCTTCCTCACTACTTTCCCTCAGCACTGATGCTGCGCTGGCTGGCTGGCTGGCTGCCTAGATGGCCCCCAAGGGCGCACCTACATTAGGGAAGCTCTTCCCTGGGATTTTTCCCAACCAGGTTGAGTTTTCCTGGGCTCGTGTTGGAGACAGGACAGCCACTTGATAGCCAGTGGTGTGGACAGAGCCATACCTCCAGAATGGAGGGGGCAATCCGTGGCCTGTCCATGTCTAGTCTGTCCATGCCCTCACTGCCTGGCCCTGGCTTCAAACTCTGTGTTTTCACCTCTCTGACTTCCAGCTCTCCTCACTCCCTGCAAGCCCCTCTGGCCCATTTTCATTTGGTTGTGTATAGTGCCTGGGTCACATTTGACATTCCATTAACACTTGTACGGATCAAAGAGAGAATTGCCTTCTCTCCTCTCTCCTTGCCTGTCAGGAGCCATTCTACATACTTTTGGCAAAAAATCATTTCACAATTAAATCATGATGAAGCCTAGTCTTCTTGCCTACAGGCTGGCTATGACATGCCAAACTATAATTCCATTTTTGCCTCCAGTCACAGTCGAGACCTGCATGGTCCCACAATGTTGTGATGCTCAAGGGCAAGATAGCATCAGATGAAGACATCCTGGGTCTTTGAGAACCCAAAGGAAAGGTCTCACCTGGGGAGGGACAAATTTCTTATCAATTTAACTCAACCCACCCACTGTTGTAAGAATGTCTTTGTTCATTTTACCCTCCTAATCAACATAAAATATTCATGATCCTAGGATTACCCACACCCTCCAAGATATCTGGTACTTCCTCAGATTATGAGGTCCTTGTCAATTTAGGATTGTTGCCACCCTCTGAGTCATCTGTTACTTCCTATGAAACCAATAAATAGTGGCAAGCTCAGGGTGCCTTCATCTTTGCTGCCCAGAGCAGCATTGTTCAGGCCCAGAACCCAGCTTCTTAAGCCTCTTTTCTTGATTTAATTCTTTAATTCACCTTGTGCTGTCCTGGCTCACAGGAAACCAGGACCCACTGCAGGGGTTCTGATAAGTTCCCTTTCCCTGTTCCCTACACCTTCCTTTCTCTCTATCTGCCCAGTATCTTTCTGTACAGGTCAGACCAACTTCCCCTATCCTCTGAGTTACCCTGGCCACTGCAGGGTGACTCACAGTTCTTCCCTGAGTTTGGAGAGGACATAAAACCTTGGGTGTTCATCTGTTTGCACACGTGTGACAGTGTCCATGTGACATGGGTGTGTTGAGAGGAGGGGCTCTGAAGTTGGCCCAACCTCTCACTTTCACCACACTGGAGATCCCCAACCCTAAGCACTAACTCAAGCTGCTTCCCCTCTGCAAGTTTGAAAGCTAACAAGCTTAACATCTCCCTAGAAGTTGAGCATGTGCCCTTGTCATCCCCAGGGCTTAAGACAACAGGGACCTATACTCCCTGAGGTCCTTCTGCTCCCAAGAAACAGAGTCTGAGACGGGCAGGACCATGAGGGGCAGCAACCAGCTACTGAGGTGAGCTCAGTCCCCCTGAAGTGCAGAAAGAGGAGAGTTACCCAGGGAAGGTGCTGGGGACAGAGAGGGAACTATTCTGAGGCAGAAAAGTGACAGGCATCCCTTCAGTCCCATTCTACATTTGCCTGCTATGCTGGAGGCTCCTGGGGGCGGGGGAGACCAGAGGGGTGGATGTAGGCAGGACAGAAAGGCTGCACTCCTGGGAGGCCAGCCAGCAAGGCTGAGGACAGAAGAGACAGAGGAGTAGTTGTGGAAAATCCCCACTGCCCATCTCATCAACCCACAAACTCAAGACCAAGCAACAGAAGTAACAAATCCCTAGCTCTGCACATAACAGAAAGGAAAAACAAAAAGCTTTTAGGGCAGCTGGAGAATAACCCAATTATTTTCAAAGCAAGAGAGGGGTGACTTGCCATCAAAAATAATGGAACATTCATAACTTGCAGGAAAGAAACTACATTTAAAAAAATTTTTAAAATATATTTTTCAATCCCTGGTACCAAAAAAAAAAAAAAACCAAAAAAAAAAAAGTTGGAGCAAAACATGGAGAAGGACCACCTTGTCCCACTGCCCTGATCAACATCTGGCAGGCAATTCCAGGCCTTTATATGTGCTCCTACAACCTAAGTATATATCCCTTAGCACTGTTATCTTTTAAGCAAGTTCGTGTGTTTGGAACTCTATAGATGAAAGCAATCTGTGTACGATTGCTTGTGTCCAGCACCTTTTATTGACTGTGGTTCAGTGGTGGTGTTGGGTGGAGCCATAGCTCTTGGAATCCTCACCGCTGGCCATGATTCCACTGTGCAAATAGACCACACTCTTCTGCCTGCAGATATGGGTGTTTTCCATTTTGGCACTTATGGATGACTTGCGAAGACCAGCACTCAGCGGGCCCCAGGCACGGAGCATCCTCTCTCCCACGCATCTTCAGGAGAGGGACAGCTGGGTTGTGAATTTCCCAGACCATCTACTCTGACAGAAAATGCCAGTTTTGCAAGGTGCTTGCGCCTCTGCCCTTGTCAGCAAGCCCGTGTTCCTGCCGCCCCATGCCCTCCCTGCACTGCCTACAACCTGTCTCTTTCACTTTAGCCACTGGTGCATGCCTGGCAGCATTTGTGCTTCTCTCCTGGGAAACGAGGCTGAGAGTCTTTTCCTGCACTGACTGGCAGGCCATTTGGATGGCCTTTTGGGAAACACCTGTTTTGGTACCTTGACCATTTCTTTCCCAATGAACTCGGCTTTTTTTGCTTTTGTAGGTGTTTCTTGTCCAGCTGCTACACGTTCTCTGACAGCTCTCCACTTTGCAGGAAACTGCCCACTCTGAGGCTCCCGTTTCTACCTTCTTTTTAAAAGTATCTTTTTAAAAACCGGAGTTTCCAACTTCAGGACATTCACAATTGCCAACACTCTTCATTCAGCTACTGCCTTTCTGCAAGACATAAATAGATGTCAAAATAGAAAGAAAATCAATGCATTTAACCGATCAAGGCATACAGTAATTCCTAAAGTGTTAGAGGGTCCTAATTTTTAATTTTTTAAAAATTTGTGGTGCTAGGATGGAACAGGCCTCACACATACTAGGCAAAGGCTCTACCACTGAGCTACATTCCCAACCTTGGGTCCTTGATGCTGTCATTGGTCACATTAATATTTGCTTTATAAAAGTTATCAAATTGCACTTTTAAGATTTATGCAGTTTTCTGTATGCTATGTGTGTATTATACATGTATGTTTATGGCTGTATTAGTTGTAAACACCACAATAGAAAGTAACTGAAATGAATACATTTTTGTATGGGTTCAAGTAACTTCCCTGAGAGAAATAATCATACTGATGCATGAGTCTTGGTTGGGATGGCAAAGCCCTAGTACTTGGCATCTAGACGCTGGCATCTAAAAAGATTTACCACTGACAGAAGTGGACACCTCTGGGGAAATGGCAATGCAGGGCTTGGAGCAGGAAAGCACAGGTTGAGCCTGGAGCTTCCTGTTGGACAGGAAGGAAGCACAAAGAGGCTAGTGAGCACACACCGGAAGTGCGCACTGACCAAGTCAGAGGCCTTCTGAGCAACAGGCTGCTTTAGTACTGGGGAGTGAACTCAGGATCTTGTGCTTGTGAGGCAGGCACAGTACCACTGAGCTACATCCCTGGGCCGAGCAACAGGCTATTGAATAAGGCAGAAAACAGTGAATTAATAGGGAGATCTGTCAACAAATCAAACAAAAATCTCAATGAACAGGGCAGGGAGTGGTCTTTAGCTCTAAAGAATAATTTCAGGAAGAATAATTTCAAAGAGAAAAGGTAAGCAAGTAACCTCTCAGGTGGATAAAAATGATCAGAGTGAATGTTATCAACAAACAGAGTCACCTACCCCTGAGAGGATGCCCTGAGAAGAACCTGAATCACCGTGCCCCCATCAAATTCACAAGTAGAAGCCCGCTCCCCAGTGTGCATCTGGAGATAGGGCCTTTAGTATTACGATGAGGCTTGAAGGTGACCCCATGGTGAGCTTAGTGTCCCAACCAGGAAACACCAGAGGGAGAGCTTGAGATCTTTCTCTCCTCTCTGCCACGGGAAGACAATGTAAAACAGGAAGAGTTCCTGCCAAGACTGACTCTGTCCACACCTTGCCCTGGGACTCACAGTCTATAGCACTGCAAGGAGTCAGTGTTGCTGTCCACAACCCTGTCTGTGACACTTTGTTACAGCAGCAGAGCGCACCAACTTGGGGCCAAACATGTGGCACCGAACACCAGGCAGACTCAGCTGAGGAAGCCCAAACACAAACCTGGCCTGATGTCCCCAGAGGAGCCAGAGGGAAGATCTTGGAGGCGATCCAGACAGCAAGTCATGGCCACTGCGAGGTGACAGTGTCCTACTCACTGAGTGGTGTGCTTTCTCTCTCTTAATTCTATCTTTTGATAAACAGAAGTTATTTTTAATCGAGTGCCATTTATAAAGTTGATAATTTTGATGTTCTGAATTATTTTTTATTTTTTTGCTTATTCCAAACTCACAGTCTTCCTGCTAATTTAGTCTTCTAATAGTTTTCCTGCCCTGCCTGTAGGTCTGTGGTCTACCTCTAACGGGTGTTTGTGTGCAATGGGAGGAAGGATCCCTCTCTCAGGTCCACTGGGGTCACCCCCATTATTTCTTGGGCCTTTCCCAGCTCCAAGGCCTCTGCAAGCCTGCTCTGAGAGTTGTGTGAAGGGATGCCTCCGGCCACCAAGGCTACCACATGTATACCTGATCCCTGTCTTTAAACCACAGGCTTGTCTTGACGCAGACAAGGGAACATTGCTCTGAAACTCCAGCAAAAAACATGGCAGACGAAGGGTGGCAGGAGGGGCTGTGATGCTTAGACCGTTCAAGAGACTTCTGTTTGTGTTAGAATTTGATCTGTCTCTGTAACTATTTATTTCTATGTGCATCTGAAAGAATATGGCTTCTCATCTCTGTGCCCATGGAGCTGGAGCATCTCGGTGGACCCTAAGCTGTGGTTTGCTCTCAAATCTGAGGCAGGCCACTATCCAGTGGGACCTAATCTCTCATGTATCATGAGAAGCCAGGAGATTTCACTCAGTCCCAAGGAGTTCCCAGCTCAAAACCCCACCTCAAATCCCCAGAACTCAGCTAGTACCCAGCTTCCCCATCCTCCTCTTCCTGTCTAGCTAACAAGAGCCACTAGGTGTCCAGCTGTGTCCCCTTCTCTGGGAGGACCCAGCACCCAGGTCAGGCCCTTTCTTTGGAGTCTCCAGCTTCCCCAGATGGCTTATCCTGGTGGACATGGACCAGGCCCAGTACCCCACCTTTTCTCTCCGTCAGAATTGGCCCCCTTTGAAACAATTAGCCAGTTGTGTCAACTACTTTTATTATCTGCTACTTATTGCCCTACTAATACTTAGATTATCCTGTTTGGAATTTGAGTTTCTGCAGTCTGCATTGCTTTGATGGCTCTCCAATGCCCCAGTATGCTTGTAGTCTGTATTTTTTTGTTGTTTGCAGCATTTTCACCTAATGTGACTTCCTATATCTCAGTGGAGCAGAGGCCTTCCATGGTATCTTTTTCTTTATTAACAGCTCTTTGTTTGGTGGTGGTACTGGGAATTGAACTCAAGGTCTTTACACTGAGCTACATCCCCCCAGCCTTTTTACATTTTTAAATTTTGAGACAGGGTCTCACTAAATTGCTAAAATGCCGAGGCTGGGCTCAAACTTGTCATCCTCCTGTCTCAGCCTCCCAGAGTACTAGGATTAGAGCTGCACACCACTATACCTGGCTTCTTTAATATACTTTAAAAATACTCTTTGTTGTCTTCTAGGGTCTTTATTGCTTTGTCTTTTACATTTAGATACTTAATCTACCTACATGTGAGGCGAGGTAAGTTTCACCTTTCTGTTTTTCCTCTGTGCTTCATGGGGTGTCTCAGTCCTATGTCCAGTGTTCCTTCCACAAGCTCCATTTCCAGACTCTTTACCCAGTCTTCATCTGTCTTTGTACCACAAAGAGTTAAATATTGTAGCTTTAGAGTAAGTCACATGTCTATTAGGCCTCTTGTTCTTCTTGAAAATGTCTGGACTATTCTACTTCTGATTTTCATTTAATTCTGGAATCAATTTGTCAAGTTAAAAAAAAAATTGCCTATTGAAGCCAGGTGGGCAGTGTCACATACCTGCAATCCCAACTACTCAGCAGGCTGAGGCAGGAGGATCATAAATTCAAGGCCAGCCTGGGCAACTTGGAGACTCTGTCTCAAAAAAATTTTTTTAAAGGCTGAGGATGTAGTTCAGTGGTACTCTGCTTACATAGTACTCACATGACCCTAGATTCAATCCCCAGTTCCAAAAGGAGAGGGGGACCTGTTGAGATTTTCATTGGATCTAAGCATACATTTGGGAAGAAATTACTTTTTTTGCGGGGGGAGGACCTTGTGCTGTAAGGCAAGCAGAGGAACCACTGAGCTAAATTCCCGGCCCTAAAATTTTTAATATGGAATTTTCCAAATTCCCAAGTGTGGTAATCCTTTTATTTAAGCCTCTTTTAATTTCTCCCCAAAGATGCTTTACTGTTTACTGTGTAGAGTCTTACACAGAGTTTGTTAGATTTATTTCTGGATATTTGATTGTTTTGCTATTGTAAATGTCACAGTTTGAAATATTTTCTTTTCCAAGTATTTATTACTGTTGTAAAGAAATGCAATTGACTTTTAAAAAGCAATTGCACATTCAGTATCCTTACTAAGCATTTTTTTTTTTTTACTTAATGATTTTTTTTGTAGCTTCATCTAGATTTTCTATACATGCAATCATAGCATGTGATCACATGAGTGGTAACAGTTTTAGTTCTTCCTTCCTAATCTGCATACATTTTGTTTTTCTTGACTTACTGCATTTCCTGAGATCTCATTTACAATGTAAAAATAGAAGTTGCCACATCAGGCTTTTGTGTTATGATCTTCATCTCAATGATAAGACCTTCAAGGCTATGCTACTTTGTGTGATATTTGTTCTAAGTGTTTATAGGACCTTCTTTATAATATTCATTAATACACTAACATTGACATTTCTGCTTTGATTCCACCAATATGAAAGATTTTGTATTCTGCAAAAGTGTGAAGGAAAAATACCAGAGCTAATGGGAAAATAAATTTTGAGAGCAGAGTCATACAAAACCCATGGAATTTCTGCAGCTGAGAGAAGGACAACAGCCAATCCAGTCCATCACTTTCTCCTGAGCCCCACACACTGCCCCTTCCTGCCCTCCAAGAATCCTGGCTCAGAATTCTTGCTGCAACAAGCTGGTCCTTAAAGACGATCACCTTGAATGTCAAACACTGTTCCAGAGGCGCATCTCACCTGTGGCTTGCCAGCTGCTTGCCCTCTTTTCACTTGTTTGTGTTTTGTTTCTTGAGGCAGGGTCTCCCTTTGTTGGTCAGGCTGGCCCTGAACTCACTATGTAGCCCAGGCTTCTACATCTTTTCATTTGATTGTGTTTTTCCTTCTTTAACCAATGTATGAAGCAAATTATTTAATTTTTTCTAATATTAAAATAACTTTGTATGTCTGAACTAAATCTAAAATATGCACTCTGAGCCTGGGCTACATAGTGAGTTCCAGATCAGTCTCAACTACATAGTGAGACCCTGTCTCAAACCCCCCCCCCACACACAAAATGCACTCTGTCAGTGTTTTTAAAACATTGGCACTTTTGTGTTTGTTTTTCAGATACAAAAGTGCGTGACAGACTCGCAGTGTTCTTTCTCGCACCATGCTCTTTAGATCAGGTCTCCAGTTCCTCCAGGTCTTAATGCTGGGAAGGTCCTTGTCTTATCCTTTATCTTGACCCCACATGCTCTACTCTCCTGTGTAGGAAGGATTTAATTTTACTTTCAATTCCTTTATGAGGTATTGTTTTCTACTTATTTATTCCTGTCTCCAATATCTTATACTAAATATTTAATAAGTTAATTTTATATTGTTTTGTTCTCAATTATAGGCATAATTACTGTCTACTTTATGATGTTTCACCATAAGTGCTACTGAAAACTTTGTACTACCTTTAAAACAATTTCTTCTTATTCAATATATTGACTTTTTCATCTTCAAATGCACTAAATAAACATAAAAAGTGATCGTTTGTTACTGTGGTTTCAGATAAAGCCATTTTTAGTTTTTTTCTTCTTTGCTCAGCAGAGTTCTTAGAGTGTGTTACACCGCACAATTCGAACCACATGGCCCATTTCAATGAGCCTGATATGTTTTATTTGTTTCGCACACACTGAGCATGAGGGTGAACTGGTATTCTCCACAACTTTTCCGTGGACTGTAGATGTTGAAAACTGCTCTCAGGTTAAGCTTCTGGTTTTTTTCCTTTAGGATTTTTCTGGTGCTATACTTTTTCTTTTGACTGAGTGACTGATTGGTGACTGACTGGTCAACACATTGGTGGAGAAATGATGTAGAAAAAAGTGTAAAGTGACCTTCTACGGCATGGTATTCCATGCACAAACTATTCACTTCCAAGCCCTGTCTGCACTGCTAGGCTAAATTATATTTCTGTTTGTCTGTCTTTTTTTTTTTTTTTTGTACCATTTATCAAACTTGGGTCCTTGAGCTTGCGAGGCAGGCAGTGATATTTCTGTTTGTTAAGATAGTCTCTGTATTTTGGGTTGAGATAAAGCACACTAATTTTTCTTACTAAAGTTAACAGGAATATTATTTTGCCTACTGGTTTTTCTGCTATTGGCAGGATTTTCAGAAAGAATAAGTTACTGTAGGACCAGTTGTACCTATATTTAAGCCTTTCAATTCTTTTCTGAAGTCATTTTTCTAATTTTGAAAAATAGCGTCTTTGTTGTATTTAATTTAACTACTTTGAATTGCTGATTTCATGAAATTAGCAATTTTGTGCATTTAGCCTAAGAGCTCAGTTCACTTCCCATATTACATCGCAGTTTTCAGCTAATGCTGATAATAACATTTTCGAATATCTAAACCTCTATGAATATTCTGGTTAAATTTTTTCATAGAGTTGTAATGTAATTGCATCATGGGTACAGAGTATCTTCTGTCTAAGTGTTTTAAGACATAGTTTATGCTTAGTCTTTTGTTAACATGTCAAATGTCCTTGAAAAAAAACAGTTACAATATTAGGGCTGCAGCCTTTATTTGACTGTAGGCAAAAGCTTTTACATAGGATGTTCTCCACACTTACTGAGCTTGCTGTAGGGAGAGGAATTGTCCAAAGACCCAGCAAGCGAGAGCTGAAATCCAACGCTTTATTTACACCAAAGCTTCAGGCTGCTCCCCAGGACTGAGATCTCCACAGGCTTGTTCTTTGCGCACCCTACAGTCCTCTGATGAGAAATGGTGGAAGGACTCCCTGGACGGGAGGCCATGCCAGGCTTTCCTCAGATGGCAGGTCCAGCTCGCTACATTTCCGCTCTCCTATGCTCAGGGTGACAACCTGCACCGTGGTTGTGCACTTTCCCAGCCTTAGGGCCACATCCCTGCTTTCTCCCACACGGGCGCTTCCCCTATTAAAAATCCTCCACGCTGGGTCTTGTCTCGGCATCTGCTCTCCAGAAATCCCAGAACAGCACCAGAAATGCAGGAGGTAGTCCGTGAAAACAAGCGATGGGAAGCGGATTGGCAGTGGCTCACCTTGGGGACGGAGGCCACATCCTGGTCACCGGGCAGGCGTGGTCAGACCCCAAGACAAGATAGCAGTTTCACTGGCGAGGACTAGGGGGGGCCACGGGAGGGGAGCCTCACGGAAGCACAAAATGACAGAGCGATGCCCGCGGAGGCAGGAGGTTGGCTGGGCACCATTGAGCTGTGCTGATGCCCACTGAAGGAAAATGACTCCGAAGGCTGCCGAGGAAGCGGAGAGCTCTGTGGCAGCTCACGCAGAGGAGCCCACGTCCAGACTTGTGCCAGACTTGATGATGGCACAGAGAACGGGCGGAGTCAGACTGTTCGGCCCAGGAAGACCCGGTATGCAGGGGTCAGGGGAAACCTGGGACCCTGAGCACTGAGACAGGGATCTAAGAATGTCAGCTCGGGGCTTCCCTGTCACTCACCGTGCTCCCGGTAACTAGGGTTGAGTACTCCCACACCCTGAATGGACACGTGGAACCTGATAGGGAGGAAAAGATAGAATATAACTAAAGAACTTTCTGCAAGTTCTAGCAAGAGCTGAATGATGCTTTAGGTTGATCACATTTTCTTTTTTCTTCCTTTTTTTTTTTTTTTGGTACCTGGAATCAAACTCCGGACCTTGTGCTCACCAGGCAGGCACAGCACCACTTAGCTAAATCCTTGGCTGAGGGATGCTTTAGGACCCATGACATTTCCGCACCGAAAAGAATAATAATAAAGTATAATTTGCTTACAGTGAAATTTGCATTTCTATGAGCTACAGGCAACCTCCACCAAAGCCAAGATACAGAACCTATCGCACAGAACATGATATCCCACCACTGCCGTAAGCTGCACAGCCACTGGGGCCATTCTGTGGCCACATCCCCTCCCCGCCCCACTGCCTATCTTTCGTGGACTGTTGCTTCTTCCCAGATGCCACGGAAGTGATATCAGATAACATGGAAACACTCAGGTCCAGCCCGGTCTCTCAGCATGATGTGCCGAGACGCTTGCACGCTGTCTGTATTGTGGTTTGTTCCTTTGTGCGGCCAAGTTGTCTTCCAGCGTATGCAGCAACACAGTTCTCCACTCCCAACGAGAGGGACAGTTTGGACCTTCTCTGGCTGTTGTTTTTTTTTTTTTTTTCATTTTCATCATTTTTACTTTCCATTCCCCTGCCTGCCTGTCTCCCTTGATCTCCAGATCACCCTCCCATCTTCCCATCCCCTGTCATCTATTTTTTATTTCATTCTCTAAATTATTTATATTTGGGGTTTCTCATGTAAGAGAAGCCATGTGACATTTAACCTGTCTCTGATTTGTTTTATGTTCTCCTTTGGTAATTCTGAATACAGGAGCAGGTATCTATGTGAACAGACTTTTTTTTTTTTTTT
>NW_022900939.1:17159379-17176738 GCF_012274545.1 Fukomys damarensis | reverse complement strand
GGCTTTTTGAGACAGGGTCTCATTGTGTAGTTGAGACTGACCTGGAACTCACTATGTAGCCCAGGCTGGTCTCAAACTCACAGCAATACTCCTGCCTCAGCCTCCTGAGTGCTGGGATTACAGGCATGTGCCACCATACCAGGCTTGAACAGACTCTTCTTTCACCCAAATAAACATTTGCAAGTAGAATCTCTGAGCCATGTGACATATGTTTACTTTTATTAGAATTAGGGGGTCTATTTCTGGACTCCTTATTCTGTTTCACTGATTTATTTATCATTTACTTATTTCATTTACTAACCATGGCTTCTCAGCCACAGCACTGTTAACCGTTTGAGGCAGATGACTCTCCACTGGGGGATACCATAGCAGGCAACACAGGGCACTAAGCAGAATCTTTGGTCCTGCCCACTGCACCAGCAACACCGCCCCCAAGTGAAACATCTTCCATTGTCTTGACAGAGCTGCATTTGGCAATGCAAGCTACCATTACAAATATCGCAGACTAAGTGGCATAAACAGCATTTGTTCTCTCGCATCCTGGAGGCTGGAAATTCAAGTCTTTCTGGAGGCCTCTCTGCTGGGGTTGCAGATGGTGCCTTCTCCCTGTGTGTCTGTGTCCTGATCTCTTTTTATAGGATCTCAGTCAGATAGATTAGAGCTCACTGACTGGCCTTACTTTACATTAACCACTTCTTGAAAGGACCTATCTCCAAATACAGTCACATTCTGAGGTGCTGGGTGTCAGGGATTCAGCCCCTAACAATGGCCCCACGGACCGATGTCATAGCTGAGAACCATGAGTCCCTCTTGACATCACTGCCACCTGATCTTGATTTCTGTAGATCTATAACCCTTGTTTTAATAAGTGGATTTTTCTGTTCTAGATCTATTTCTGATACATAGTCTCACTGTGTAGTACAGACTGGCCTTAAACTCACTATGTTACCCAGCCTGGCTTCAAACTCATGGTGAGCTTCTTGCCTCAGTTTCCCAAGTGCTGGGATGACAGGTGTACACAGCATGTCTGCTTTGATGTTCACTTTTAAAGTTTGTCTTGGCGTTTTGTACTTATAGTTCTTTTGCATACAGGTATAAATCCATCCACTGTTCCTATAAGATAATCACAAGCCCACCCCACACACAGTCTGAAAAGTTGGTGGAGAAAGGGATACAGAGAAATGTGTATTCTTTCCAAAGAATCCACTCAGTCCTCCACCACCAATCACTGCTGAGCCAAGTCCACCCTGTGGCCTTGGTAAGGACAGTGAGATTTTGTTCCGTGACCTTTTACATCCAAACTAACAATGCCCAGCTGGTGGTGTTCATTTTTTATTCAAGGTCACAAAGATTTTTTTTTCTGTTGTACGCCAAATGTTTTACATTTTTATGCTGTGATCTAGGATTGATTTAATTTTGTGCAAAGTACAGAGTTTAGGCTGCAATATTCTTCCATATATGGATACTCAATAGTTTCAGTGTCATTTGTTGGAAAAGGCTGTCCCTTCTTGCTAAGGTGGGAGAGTGTCCCCTGAGAATCACATTTTGAAACAAAGTCCCTGCTGTGATGGTGTGAAGACGCAGCGCCCCGTGGAGAATAACAGGGATCTGTCCTCATCATCAGTGGATCTGTGCCTTGTAATAGGGCTTAAGCTTAGGCTATTTTTACTCTTCTACCAGGTGGGACTGCAGGAAAGAGGCCCACATCAGATGCTGAATGCCAGCACTTTCACCTTGGGCCACCCAGCCTCCACAGCTCCATGAAACAAATTTCTGTTTGTAAGTCACCCAGACACAGGTATTTTGTTAAGCAACACCAATGGTCATGCGCAGTTCTCCAGTCCAACTGTCTTTGCATCTTTGTCAGAACTCAGTTGGTCTTATTTGTAAGGGATGTTGCCTAAACTCAACTCCTTCCATTAATGTATGTGTCTAACCCCTTTGTCAATATTATACTGTCTAGATGACTGTCAATTTATTTAAAAAATCTTTGAAGTCAGGGAGTATCATTCCTCCAACTTTATTTCAAGTTGTTTTGGCTATTCGAATCTTTTTTTTTTTTTTTTTTTTTTTTTTTTTTTTTTTTTTTTTTTTTTTTTTTTTTTTTTTTTTTTTTTTTGCCTAGCCAAAGAAACTTCATGAATATTTGCCTATATCTAAAAAAATCCTAAGATTTTTGGAATTCCATTAAACCTGCAAATCAGTTTGGCAGTTAACACTGTCATTATTTGAATCTTCAAATCCATAAGTGCGTTTTCTCTCCCCATTTAGTTAGACATTCTTTTATCAGTATTTTATTTATTTTTTTATCTTTATTAAGTTGATTGGTACATTTTAGGCATAAAATACAGTTACATTCACCATTGAGATCTTGTACCTTTTCATGACTCATCTTGGTTCATTTTTCCCCATTCCCCAGCCCTCTCTTGAGATCCTCCACCCTTCCCAGTTTACTAAAACATTGTTTCTTGTTTTTCCTTTTCACACACTTTCCCCTTTTTACCTTTCCCCTATCCCTCCCACTTCCTCTGCCTTTAGATCTTTTCTTCCTATTACAGAATATCAATTATATATTTTGATCCTTATTTACACTTTTACTTTTTCACACCTGAAAAACTATTCAGTATTTACATGTGGGTGACTTATTAATTTCTCTTAAGAGTATCGCCTCAATGTGCATTCACTTAGCTATAAATCTCTCTAGTTTCTCATTCTTTATGGCTAAGTAGTACTCCATTTTATTTAAACAAACAAACAAACAAACAAACAAACAAAAATCTTCTTTATCCAGCCCCCAGTTGATGGGCAGTTGGGCTGTTTCCAAATTTTCGCTATTACAAATTGCTGCTATAAACATGGGTGAGCACGTGTCACTGTGGTAGGATTCTTTTAATTCTTTTGGGAAGATACCCAGCAGAGGAACAGCTGGGTCAAATGGGATTTTTAATCCTTGTTGTTTGAGGTATCTTCATATTGATTTCCACAGTGGTTGCACCAGTCTGCCCTCCCTCAACAATGAAGAGGGGTTCCTATTTTCCCACAACCCCACCAGCATTTGTTATTGGTTGATTTCTTGATAGCAGCCATTCTCAATGGGGTAAGATGGAATCTCAGTGTTATTCTAATCTGCATCTCACAAATGACGAGTGATGTTGAACACTTTTTCATATGTTTATTTGCTGCTTTTACTTCATCTGAGAAATATCTGTTCATTTCAGATGCCCATTGTTGAATTGGGTTTATAAATTTGGGGGGGTCTGATTTTTTTGAGTTCTTTATATATTCTAGATAGTAGACCCTTGTCTGAGGAACAGCTGGTAAAAATTTTTCCCCACATTGTGGCTTGTCTCTTAGCTCTGCTTGTGATTTCTCTGGCAGTGCAGAAACTTTAAAAAGATGAGATTCCAGTTGTTGATTCTTTGTGCTAGTTCCTGTGCTACAGAGGATTTGTTCAAAAAGTCTTTTCCTATGCCAATGTGTTCAAGAGTTCCACCTAACTTATCTTCCAACAAGTTTAGTGTTTCTGTTTTAATATTTAAATCTTTGATCCACTTGGATTTTTAGTTTTAGTGCATGGTGAAATATAAGGGTCTAGTTTTAATCTTTGACAAGTTGAAATCCAGTTTTTCCAACACCATTTATTAAAGAGGCTGTCTTTCCTCCAGTGAGGATGGCTGCTTCCTTTTAGGTAGCTGAGTACGTCAGGAATTGTTTCTGTATCTTCTAATCTGTTCTACTGATCCACGGATCTGTTCCTTTGCCAGTACCATGCTTACTACTACTACTACTACTACTACTACTACTACTAGTAATAGTAATAGTATCACAGTGGCTTTGTAGTATCATTTCAAGTTGGGGATTGTGATACCACCTTGTCATGTCTTTGTTGCCTAGAATTACTTTTGCTATTCTGGGTCTCTTCTGGTTCCAAATGAATTTTTGGATTGTTTTCTCCAGTTCTGGTAAAATATGCTGTTGGAATTTCAATAGGGATTGTGTTGAATCTGTATAATAGTTTTGGAAGTAAGGCCATTTTCACTATATTGGTTCTTCCTACCCAGGAACAAGGGATGTCTTTAGATTTTCTTATGTCCTCTTCAATTGCTTTTTTCAGTGTTTTAGTTCTGAATGTAGAGGTCTTTTGTTTCCTTTGTTAGATTGATTCCTAGATATTTCATTTTTTAGGATACTATTGTGAAAGGGATTGTTCCCCTAATTTCACTCTCAGTGAGTCTGTTATTTGTGTACAAGAAGGCTATTTATTTAGTATTTGCCTTGTATCCAGCAACTTTACTAAATCTGTCAATTAAGTCTAGAAGTCTTTTGGTGGAGTTTTTTGGGTCTTCTATGTAGAGTATCATATCGTCAGCAAATAATGACAATTTCACTTCTTCCTTTCCTATCTTTATTGCTTTTATTTCTTTCTCTTGTCTAATTGCTGTGCCTAATGTTTCCAAAACTATATTGAACAGGAGTGGTGACAGTGGACATCCTCGTCTTGTTCCTGCTTTTAGCATGAAGGTTTTCAGTTTTTGATCATTTAGAATGGTATTGGCTGTTGGTTTTTCATAGATAGCCTTTATCAAGTTGAGATAGAGACCATCTATTCCAATTTTCTGCAGGGTTTTTACCATGAATGGGTGTTGAATTTTGTCAAATGCTTTTTCTGCATCTATTGAGATGGTCATATGTTTTTTGTCCTTGACTCTGTTAATATAGTGCATTACATTTATTGATTTATGTATGTTGAACCATCCTTGCATCCCTGGGAAAAATCCGACTTGGTCAGGGCATATGATCTTCATACCCTCTGTATTCAGTTTGCCAGTATCTTATTGAGAATTTTTGCAATTGTGTTCATTAATGAGATTGGCCTGTAGTTCTTTTTGGGGGGGGTCTTTCCCTGGTTTTAGAACCAAAGTAACACTTGCTTCCAGATATGAATTTGAAAGTATTGCTTCTCTTTCCATTGCATTGAAAAGTTTTTTTAAATTAGTTAATTAATTTATTTTTGGTTTTTTGAGACAGGGTCTCACTATGTAGTTGAGACTGAACTGGAACCCACTATGTAGCCCAGGCTGGTCTCGAACTCACAGCAATCCTCCTGCCTCAGCCTCCCGAGTGCTGGGATTACAGGCGTGCGCCACCATGCCAGGTTGCATTGAAAAATTTAAAGAGTAGTGGCAATAGTTCTCTAAATGTCTTATACAATTCAGCAGTGAAGCCATCAGAACCTGGGCTTTTCTCTCTTGGTAAATTTTAATTACATTTTCAATTTCACTGATTGTAATTGGGGTGTTTAGAATTTTTATATGTTCTTCATTTAACTTTGGTAATTCATATACATCTAGAAATCTGTCCATTCTTCTGTGTTTAGAGGACAGGTTCTCAAAGTAGTTATTGACAATCCTCTGGATTTCTGCTGAATCAGTTGTGACTTTACCATTTTCTTTCCTAATTGCATGAATTTGAACTTTTCTTTCCTTTTTTCAAATAAGGTTGGCTAAGGCTTCACCAATTTTATTTATTCTTTTGAAAAACCAACTCCTCAATTCATTGATTTTTTTTTTTTTGGTATCATTCTCTTGGTCTCCATTGCATTGATTTCTGCTCTGATCTTTATAGTTTCCTCCCTTGTATGAGCTGTGGGTTTGTCTTGTTCTTTTTCTAGGAGCATAAGATTCACCATTAAGTTGTTTATTTGAGCTCACTCTATTTTCCTAGTGTGGGCATTCACTGCTAAGAATTTCCCATATAAAACTGCTTTCATTGTATCCCATAGATTCCTGTATGTTGTACTGGTATTGTCATTAAATTGTAAAAACTTTCTAATTTCTTCTTTAATTTCTGCTGTTGACCATTGACTGTTCAGGAGGGTGTTATTCAAATTCCATGTGTATGTGAAGTTCTTATGGTTTGTTATACTACTGATCTCCAGTTTAATTGCACTATGGCCTGATAATATACATGGGATAACTTCAATTCTTTTGCATTTATTTAAATATTTCTTTTTTTTTTAGCCAGGGATTAAACTCAGGTCCTTGCACTTGCAAGGCAGTCCACTGAACTGCTGAGCTAAATTCCCGGCTATTTAAACATTTCTATGATCTAGCATGTGGTCTTCTTTTGGAAAATGACCTGTGTGCCACCGAAAAGAATCTATATTCTGATTTTGTGGGGTGGAACACTCTGTAGACATCTGTCAAGTCAATTTGTTCAAAAGCTTGGTTCATTTCTAGTATTTTGTTGTTGATTTTTTGTCTAGATGATCTATTTGTGACAATGGGGTATTGAGGTCTCCCACTACAATTGTATTAGTGCTCATTTGGTATTTCATGTACCTTAATATTTGTTTTGTATAGTTGGGGGCATTAGTATTTGTTGCATACATATTTATAATTTGTAGCATACAAATTCTGATGGACTAGAGTTTTTTTTTTTTTTTTTTTTTTTTTTTTTTTGTATGGGGATCAAACTCAGGTCCTAGTGCTTGCAAGGCAGGCGGCAGAACCACTGAGCTAAATTCCCAGCCCCTGATGGACTAGATTTAAAACTAGGTAATTCACCAGGTATTTAGTTCAGTAGTTCCACTGCCTGCCTTGAAAGGGCAAGGACCCAAGTTTGATCCCCACTACCAAAAATAAAAATAAAAAATAAACTAGGTAATTTGAGGGAATTTTAAAAATAATAGTAATTTTAGGTTCAAGGCAAACTTGAGTTGGATATACGACTCCCAAATTTCTCTGTCCCCTATACCCACAGATTCCCTTATTTTCCAATGCCCCTGCCCACAGAGGTACATTTGCCACAACCTACGAACTCATGTTGACACATCTTTGTCACCCAAAGTCTATAGTTGACCTTAGGGTCACAGTCTTGTCATATTCCCTATGGGTTCTGACAAATTTACATCTGTCATTTATAGTATCCTACAGCATAGATTTGCACCTTAGAAAATCCTCTTCATTTTATTCATCCCTCCCCCAGTCCCTGGAAAACATCAATGATTTTTTACTCTCTCTATATTTTCTCCTTTTCTGAATGCCACATGCTAGGATCACACAGAATGCTGCTTTTTCAGATTGGCTTCTCCCACTTAGCAACGTGCATTCAAATTTCCTGTCTTTTCATGGCTTTATAGCTCGATTTCATGCCATTACTCTTTTATTGTGGTAAAATACACATAAAACTTACCACCTTAGTCATTTTTAGTGCACAGTTCAGGGGCATTCAGCATACTCCCTTTGTTGTGCAACCATCACCATGGGCCACTGGCAGAGCTTTTTCTTCTTGGAAAACTGAAACTCTGTCCCCAGTAAACGCTGACTCCCTTCCCCTTTTCCCAGCACCACCATCCTACTTTCTGTCTCTGTGAATCTGACTCCCCTGGAAACCTCAATAAGTGGGATCACACGATGTTTGTCCTTTTGTGCCTGGTTCATCCTCAAGTTCCATATGTGCTGTAGTACGAGTCAGAATTTCCTTCCTTCTTCAGGCTGAGCAGTATTCTATTTATAGATGGACTGCATTCTGCTAATCTATTTATTTATTAATGGACTCTTGGGTTGCTTCTACATTTCAGTTGCGGTGCATAAATGGGCTGAGAACACTGGGTGTCCAAGTACCTCTTCTCTGAGGCCTTGCTTTCAGTTCTCTTGGCTGCAATCCTGCAAGTGGATTTGTTGGATCATATTGCATCCTGTGTCTAATTTTTGAGATAGAGTTAATTTCTTTCTGTTATTGAGTAGCATCCCATTGAAGGCTGTCCATCCAATGAAGGCTGTCTTGACTGCTCCCAAGTTTTGGTGATTAGGGATACGGCTGTCATAAATACCCATGCGCAGATTTTGCATAGACACGTCTTCCTTTGGGTAAACACTAAGGTGTGCAGTGGATAGAGTGCGTGGTGCGAGTATGCTTAGCTTTGTAAGAAACCCCCAAACTGTCTTCCCAAGTGGCTCAATCAGTTTGCATCCCTGCTACCGAGAGAGAGTCCCTGTCGCCCATCTTCTCACCAGCGCGCAATTGTCAGTGCTGTGACAGTTCTAATTGGAGAACAGTGGTGTCTCGTTGTTTTCATTTGCAACTCCCTAATAACAGAGGATGCCAAGAACCTTTTTCATATGCTTCTTTGTTTTGGAGCTACTTTAAAAGATGTTTTTAATAATTTGGATCTCCAACTGTTCACTGCTATTATGGAGCGACATTAAAATGATTGATTTTTGTAAAGTGACCCTGTGTCCTTCATAATTTCACTTATTAATTCTAGGAGTCTTACTTCGATATGATCAATTTTCTGAAGTACAATCAGGTTGAATGAGAAGCAGAGTAGCTTCATAGTTCCATTTACATTTTTGCACCTCTCCCCTACCTCCCATCTAACTGTCTTTTAGGGCCTCATTAGAGCTAGCAACAGTGGCCTTCTGTCTTGTTCCTGATCCCAGGGGCAAAGCATTCACTCTTTAACTACTACCTAGGACTATGTTATAGTGATTCCATGGGTGTTTCTATTTTTTTAAATTTATTATTATTATTTTGGTTGTTTTGAGACAGGGTCTTGCTACCTAGTTCAGGCTGGCCTTGAATTCACAATTTAGCCCAGGCTGGCCTTGAACTTACAACAATCCTTCTGTCCCAGCCTCCCAAGTCCTGGGATCATAGGCCTCAGCCATCATGCCTGGCTTGTAGGTGCCTTTAACTAGGTTGAAGCTTCATCCCACTAATTTGTTGAGAGCTTTTATTGTGGATAGATGCTGAATTTTGGTTAGTGGGTCTGCCTGCATTTATTGCTATTATCCTGTAGTCTTCCTCTTTAGTCTCTTCATGTGCCCAGTTGCATTAATTTTAAACATTTAGCTCTCCTGCACTTCTGGGATCAAGTGTGCATGGCTGTGGTGCCTCACCTGGCCTAGGATGGCATCTGGGCTGGGCAGGCCATGAGCTGGGAGGATGTGAGTACCCATGCTCATCACAGATAAGACTCTGCTGTTTTCTTCTTCTTTTTTTTTTGGTTTTTGTTTTTTGGGGTTTTTTTGAGGGGGGGGTACTGGGGATTGAACTCGGGTCCTTGGGCTTTCAAGGCAGGCCACTGAACCGCTGAGCTAAATCCCCAGCCCTCTTCTTCTTGAAATGTATTTGGTTTTTGTCTCTGAGTCAAGCTCCCCCTTTAAAAAAAAAAAGAGAGAGTGTGAAAGAGTTGGAAAGTGCTTCTTCTTAGTCTTTTTTTTTTTTTTTCCCATTACTGGGGATGGAACTCAGGACCTTGCACTTGTGAGGCAGGCGCAGTGCCACTGAGCTAAATCCCTGGCCCTCCTATTCTATTTTGGGAAAAAATTGTGTGCAATTTATATTATTTCTTCGTTAGAGGTTTTGTATAATTCACCAATGAAACCATCTAGACCTGGAGGTTTTTTACTTGCTTTTGTGAAACCTTTTTTTTGTGTGTGTGTCTTTCAAACTGTGATTGAAATGTCTTTAGTAGATATGAGGGTTTTTCAGGCTCTTTCTTCTTGAGAGAGTTTGGTTGTTAATGTCTCTCAAGAAATTAGCCACACCCCCAAAGGAAATTAGCTCATTCCATCTTATGTGCTTATAACATTATAGAGCTATAGATATAATATAACATGTATAGTGTTCCCCTCACATCCTTATAAGGTCTGATAGCCCTTCTCCAACCCTAATGCCAGTCATTGATGTCTGTTCTCTTTCATTGCCAGGCCTACTAGCAGCTTACCAATTTTAGTGATCTTTTCAAAGAACCAATTTTTTTTTTTTTGTACCAGGGATCGAACTCAAGACCTTGCACGTGTGAGGCAGGTAGCAGCACCACTGAGCTAAATTCCAGCCGAAGAACTAGTTTTTAGTTTTATCCAGCCCTCCATTGTTTTTCCGTTCTCTGTGCATTGATTTCTGGTTTTATATAGACACACATATGTATGCATGCATGTTGATTCCTGTTTGCCTTCAGGTTCCTTGCTTTCTGAATTCACCAGTGAAGCCATCCAGACCCTGAGATTTCCTTGTGAGAGGCTTTTAATTACAAGTTCCAGCCCTTTAATAGACTCAAGAATTACTCTGGCTACTTCTTTAGTTTGGGAGTTCATGTCTTTCAAAGAATTGGTCCTTTTATCTTAGTTTCCAAATGTATGTGTGGGCAGAGATGTTTGAAGTACTACTTCATTGTCCCTTTTATTTTTTATTTTATTTTTTATTGACAGGTATTAGTTGAACGTATTAATGGAGTGCAATGGGATCGCTCAAAGCTTGCCTACATCATGCACAGATCAAACACAGGCCCCCTTTCCCACCCCGCCCCCACCCCTCCAGTCTCTGCTAATGACTGTTGTACATTCAGGTCAACATATTTTAGCTTCCATATACAAAAGAGAGCTTGCAGGGCTTGTCTTTCTGCACCCGGCTTACTTCATGTAACATCCTGTCCTCTCTTTCCGTCCATTTTCCTGCAAATGACAGAACCTCATTCTCCTTTATCACTGAAAAATTGTGCTGTGTGTGTATGCTCTATCGCTTTGTCTATTCATGCACAGATGGCCACTCAGGCTGGTTCCACACCTTAGCTGTTGTGAATAGCGCTGCAGTAAACAAGGGTGTGCAGGCGTCTCCTTGGTGCACGGTCTTTATTCCTCAGGATACACGTCCGGAAATGGGTCTGCTGTGTCTTATAGCGGTTCTAGTTTTAATTTTTTGAGGAATCACCATGCTGTTCTCCATAATGACTACTGATTTAGGTTCCTACCAACAGCCTGTAAAAGAGCTCCTTTCTCCACATCCTTGCCAGCATGTTATTCATATTTATTTATTTATTATCTTTTGGTAATGGGGATCCAACCCAGGGTCTCACTCATCCTAGGCAAGCACTATAATACTGAGGTACACTTCCAGGTCCTTCAAAAATTAAAAAAAAATTTTTTTGTTAAGACAGGGTCTTGTAGGGTCAGGGATTTGGCTCAGTGGTTCTGCTGCCTGCCTCGCAAGTGCAAGGGCCTGAGTTCGATCCCTGGGACCAAGAAAAAAAAAAAAAAAGACAGGATCTTGTTAAGTTGTTCAGGGTGACCTCAAACATCTCTCCTGCCTCAGCCTACCAAGCAGCTAGGATTACAGATGTGGGGCCCCTCATCAGCTTTCTTCCTTTCCTGTTTTTTGTTTGTTTGTTTTGTTTTGTTTTTATAGAAGCCATTATAAAATAGGGTGAGATGATCCTCACTGTGAGTTGTGTTTATTTGTTTATTTTACTGTGCTGGGGATGTAACCCAGGGTGTCAGGCATGCTAGGCAAGTACTCCTGTACCATGAGCAACACCCTCAGCCTCATTGTGGTTTTGATTTGCATTTCTTGATGTTAATGATTAATGATTTTTCAGATATTTATTGGCCATTTGTATTTTGTCTTTTGAGAGTCTATTCAAATCATCTGCTCACCTTTAAATTGGATTTTTGTTTAATTTTTTGAGCTTCTTGTGTACTCTGGATTTGTTTGTTTTGAGACAGTCTTGCTATGTACTTTAGGCTGGCTTTGAATTTACTATGTATCCCAGGTGATCCTTCTGCCTCAGCCTCCCAAGACCTGGGATTACAAGCATCCACCACTATGTCTAGATGAGTTTTGGATTTTTACGCTCCATAAACTGAGAAGTTGGCGAATGTTTTCTCACCCACTGATTGCTTCCTTAGCTGTGCAGAAACTTTTCAGTTGGTGTGTAATCCCATTTGGGGATTTTCCTTTTTCATCACCTCTCCCCTTTTTTCCCTTTGCAGTACTGGGAATTGAACCCAATTGAACTAATTCCTAGCCCTTTTTTTATTTTGAGACAGGGTCTCACTGAGTCACTAAATAGCCAGTGCTGGGTTCGAGCTTGTGATCCTCCTGCCTCAGCCCTCCAGGGTCCTGGGATTATAGCTGTGAGCCACCACACTAGGCTTCTTTTTTCATTTCTAATGTTGGTAATTTGTGTCTTTTTTATTCTTTTATCTATGTCATCATTCCTGCTAGAATTTTATCAAAGGTCTTGATCTTTTCAAAGAACCATCTTCATTATGCTCTTTGAGAATATATTTTTATTGGTCGTTCCAGGGATGCCAAACATGTATTTACTTCCTTTGTCACATGTGACCACTTTGAGAGGGTTGAGGAATCCTAACAGTGCAGCCCCTCTTCGCAGCTCCTCACGCTGTATTGTCTCATAGATCACACACCTCGAACCCCAGAGATGCTCTGGTTTTTGTTCACAATGTCAAACTCATTTTAAAGAATGGGTCTACTCACCTGTGTGTTTACCTGGAACCCCGAATAGAGGGATCTTGCGCTCTGCTGACAGGTGCTGTGGTCCCCAGGCAGTGAGGACCCTGTGTCTTTCAAGATCAGTTGTTAGGTCTTCAGCCTCTGAAGTCACAGATCATGCCTACTGGCTCTCGCTGATGGCTGCTTCTTTTCTCATGGGTTTTGCTTTCTGTTGTGAGCTCACATTTGCTGAGTTCCTTTGCATTTTTCCCTGGTTCTTGCTAGGCTGCAATGGGCACCACTGCCTTTCTAATTTACAACTTTTCTGGATTACAAAATAAATGCATGTGAGCCGTAAGCCTTTGTGAGTGTGGGTCTGACTCAGCCACTCATGGGGGAGATGTTTTTATCACCCTCCACAGACTCAAGAAAATATCTTTCCTCACTATCTGCTTTTGACAGTGGGAGTTGTCTGTCCTCAGCCCCCCCTTTCCTTTTAGGGCATGGCCTCTTCAGGAGCCCTTTGTAGGCCAAGATATGCCTCTTTTGTGGCACCCTCCCACCTGGCTCTGAATTCTTTGAGAGCCTTTGTGCTCTATTTATTCCCCAAGTGCAATGCAGCTGCAGTCTGGTGACAGCCAGAATGAACCTCACCATACTGTCTGGGCGGATGCAGCCATAGAGGGCAGGCACACTGCACGGTGGTGTTTGTGAGGCTTGGTAACAGCAAAATGTATTTGACAAGGGAATTTGAGAGAGTGCTCACTTTGCCAGGGGCGTCAAAGTGGGTCCTTCTGGGTGCTAGTCTGCACAGGCTCTTGGCCAGAGGGCTGGTTCCAGGAGGCGCTCAGCCTGTGAAAACCCATCAAGCTCCACATGCAGCCCTTGCCACTGCTCCATGGTTTTTTGTCAATGCCACATGGCCACAGCAGCAGGAAGGACACAGCTGCTGGTCTGATGGCAGCAGAGGGCGGGACTCTGACCCAGAACCTCATGCTGGATCTCCAGCACCTGATTCATTTGTCTCATAATGATCGACCTTATTTTTGTGAGCTTGACTAAGTATTTAAATGGATGTTCCTTGTTTTACCCAACAACCGCATGCTTTAAAGCCAGAGAGTTTCCAGATTGTATATCTCCTTGTTCTTCTAGAACTGGAAGCAGCTGGGGTGAATTCTATCTGAGGAAAGCACTATATCTGCTCCAGTGAGACCAGCCCTGTCTCTTGGTCTTCATAGGGCTCTGCTCCTGTCCAGGGTCAGGGCCAGAAGTTCAGAGGATTGAACAGAGGGCTGCCTCCTGCAGCTATGGCACAGCACCCCGGCCACGACCTTCCCCCTCACAGCCTGAGCCTTTGATGCAGGTTAAAGCCTTTGCTCCCAGTTGTTAATGGCATCTGTTACTTCCCTGCAGGCCAGCAACCTACTTCTCATAGGCCCGAGGCCATGTGCCCAGAGCATAGCGTGGGTTCCAGGATGTGTGAAGCATTTCCAGAGGCAGCCTCCTTTCCCAGGGCTGCTTCTCAGAAGCCAGCCCAGCCTGGACCTGAACTCCAAGTCAGGGCTTCTGTCCCTCTTGTTGCTGCATCCTCAGAGCTTAGCAAAGCCTGAGACATGGATGCTCAGGAAACATACACTCAGGGAAGAGATGACTCTGAGGATAGACTGCTCATCAGCAAAGGCTATAGGCTAAGAACCACAGTGAGAGCAAGGACTGGGTGAGGATGCGTTTATCAAAAGGGTTTCGGGGCCTGTTGGACCTTTGCTGGAGAAAATTGTCAAGGGCAACAACCTTCTGGGAGGAAGAGGGAGCCTGGAGCCTTATGGAGACTGGGGCCCCCTTATCCCCATGTAGAGCTGCTCTAGGTCTGACCCCATGTTGGGAAGACAAGCAGAAAGGAGGGGGGGGAGTGACAGACAGGGAGAGCCCTGCCCTGGGTGGGGTAGACCTGGCTAAGGTCTTGTCAGAGGAGATTCTAGGGATCTGGGAGCAGGGAAGATGTGGGGTGCCAGAGTGAAGGGAAAGAGGGTCACAGGACAGACCAAGGACTACAAAGGGTTCATTATCTCCTCAGGACTTAGGGACATGACACCTAGGTATGTGAGACAGCGAGGAACTGAGTTGAAGCTCTGGTTACTTCCTGGGAGGACTGACGTATCAGACTCACCTGAGATCTGAGAACAGATCCTCAAACCTTGCACTGGCAGCACACAGGGACACAGCAGCTGGATTGGCAGCAGCAGGGCTTACAGCAGCTGGACTTACAGCAGCAGGGTTTACAGCAGCTGGATTGGCAGCAGCAGGGCTTGCAGCAGCTGGGCTCACAGCAGCTAGACTTACTTCCCCCACAGGAGCCACAGCCCCCCTTGCAGCCCCCACAGGAGCCACAGCTTCCTTTGGCACAGCTGGAGCAGGGACAGGCTGGCACACAGCAGCACACGGGCTTGCAGCAGCACACGGGCACACAGGAGCAGCCGGAGCCACAGCCTCCGGAACAGGCACAGCCGGTCATGGCTCTGGTGATGGAGGTGGAGAGGTCAGAGGAGCAGGTGGAGAGGGAGGGTGCAGGTGTGGAGCCTCCTGGGCCTGGAGCCTTATGTATTTGGCCAGGTCAGGTGTGAGACTGGACACATGGCTATTTCCTGCTTCTTGTCTGTGCCATTCCCTTAGGAAATTTTCATTTGTTTATTCTTGAAATAACCTCAGTGGTGCCATATTTCACAGTCTTTCCTTTGGTCTACTATTTTCCTCACATGTTCTCTGAAAAATAACAGGGCCTCTGCCATCTCTATGTGATCTGGAGAGATGAGAAAAGGAAACTCAGCTTTGAAGCCGTGTTCATCTCTGCTTTCTGCGTTCATTTCGCTGCACTGCTGCAATGAGTGACCAGACAAGCAGCCTAAACAGGCTTTTGCTTTCTCATGGTTCTAAAGGCTGGACGGCCAAGATCGAGGCCACGTTCTGTGGAGGAAGACCTTCCTTGTCTCTTCTGGCATCTCATGGCGGCTGGGAATTCTCACTCAGCTCATTTCTGCATTGCTCCCATCTCTGCCTCCATTTTTTTTTTTGAGGCAGGGTCTCATGATGCAGTTGAGATTGACGAGGAACTCACCATGCCGCCCAGGCTGGTCTCGAACTCACAGTGATCCTCAGCCTCCCAAGGGCTGGAATTACAGGCGTGCGCCACCAAGCCTGGCTTCTGCTTCCATTCTTACATGGCCTCTTCCTCTGTATCTGCATGTCAACTCTCCCCACATTTTCCTTACAAGAACCTAAGACATTGGTTTGGAGACATCTTTTTTTTTTTTTTTTTGGTACCAGGGATCAAACTTGGGCCCTTGTTCTTGCTAGGCAGACGGAACCACTGAGCCAAATCCCCTGCTGGAGACATCTTGATACAGTGCTACCACATGTTAACTTGGTTCCAAGTGGACATGTACTGGAGGGCCTGCTCTGTGTGCTTACTGTCTCATTACGCAGTTGTTCTTTCCTTGATCTTAGCCTGGCTGTGGAGCCTCAGGGTTGTTCACGGAAAGCACAGGGGCAGTCCACAGGGACATTCTGAAACAGACTTCATCCTGAGCCATCTCTGTGGGCAGAGAAGGACTCAGGATAAGGATGGGACCCAGATTCAGGACAAGACTCAGAGAACCAAGACAGGACACTGGGGCAGGTGGCCTAGGACGCCATAGGACCTAGGTCTAGGACAGGATCCATGACCAGGATCAGACCCAGAGTCCAGAATGACAATAGGACCCAGGATCAGGATAAGATCAAAAGGAACCAGAGTCAGGATAAGATGTAGGATTAGGACAAGATCCAGGATCAGAACGAGACTCAGGTCCAGGACAGAGCCAGGACTGGGAAAATGTAATAATCTTGATTGTCAACTTGCTTGGGTTGAGAAACGCCTAGGAAATTAGTAAAGTGCACTTCTGGGTGTGTCTATACAGGTGTTTCTAAAACAACTGGCATGTGGAATGGCAATCTGATGGGGATGGCCCACCCTGAATGTGGGTGACCCTACCAGTCGGCAGGGGCCCTGAACAGAAGTGGAAAAGAGGAAGCCCACCAGCACTTGCTTTTGCTCTCTGCTTCTCAGCCTCCAAAGCCTCAGTGAACAGCTTTGCTCTCCAAAATGCTCCCTCACCTCTGGCCCAGAAACAATGGAGCCAAGTTATCATGGAAGGAAACTATGAGCCAAAATACATCTCTTCTCCTTTAGGATGTTATTGTCAGCTATTTTGCCCCAGCAACAGAAAGCTGGCTAACATAAACAGGAACCAGGATCAAGACAGGTTGCAGAAGTAAGACAAGATCCAAGATCAGCAGAGGACTCGGGATCAGAGCAGGGCCTAGGATCAGACAAGGACCCAGTATAAAGGACAAGATTCAGGATGAGGACAAGATCCAAGATAAGGAGGACTCAGGACCCTGACCTGGGCTGTTCTTGCTGGAAAGTGGGGCATGACCCAGGATCCACAGCCCTGTGCAGCTGTTCCTACAGAACTGGGTGACTCAAGGCTTGCTTAGGGCTCTGAGATGAAGGACGTGCAGGCTGGCACCTTGCAATGCTGACAACACCGTCCAGCAGGCTGGAAGAATTGGAGGAGGGATAGAAGTTTGTACAGCTCTCAGCAGCTGGGAGAAAAGCTTGGGTATCAGGAGGACACAGTAGAACTCTTACAGAGATGTGGCTGTGAGAGGAGCCTGTGCCCACCCCACACACGGGACAGTGTCCTCATGATCAACCAGGTGACAGCTAGAAAGACCCGAGGGACATAGGTTGGAGTGAGTCCGCCTATGTAGTCTCATCAGAACTAGGGAGAGGACCCACAAGATGTGTCCTCAGAGGTCAGCCAGGGGTGGGGCAGATCATTCAGCTGGAGGGAGGGCACAGCTGCACATCTGGTAAGCAGGACAGCCCTGGCCCAGGACCATCCCTAGGTGTGCAGTTTCCTTTGCCCAATGGGATTGGTAAGCTCAGGAAGGAAGCCTCAAACCAAAGAGGAGCCAAGTCTTTACTTTCCTTTGCCAACCCAAGTGCCTGGATGTGTTGGGGTTGTTGGAGCATTCTCAAGAAACATATCATCCTGTTTTGATCTTTTTTTTTTTTTTTTTT
>NW_022900939.1:17147384-17159213 GCF_012274545.1 Fukomys damarensis | reverse complement strand
TTTTTTTTTTTTTTTTTTTTTTTTTTTTGAGATAGGGTTTCACTACACATTCTAGGCTGGTCTTTAATTCGCTATGTAGCCCAGGCTGGCCTTGAACTATCAGCAATCCTTCTGCCTCAGGCTCCAGAGCACTGGGGCTATTAGTGTGTGCCACCATGCCCAGCTTCATCATTCTGTTTTGAAACCATCCCGATTCTGCATCTGAGAATGTGCACATGCTTTTCTGTGATTCTCATAGGATTCGGTCACTGCTGCATTCTCCACACGAGCCCCATTGTCCCTCAGGACAGACCCCTGGGCCACCTCTAAGCCCAGTCCACACCCTCCTAGGATAGGGCCATGGAACTGCCAGACCCGGCTTTGGGCCAACGTCCAGAGACAACTTGAAAGGTTAGAGGAATGGAAATTAAGTCACTGCCTCTGCAGAAGACCAGTTGTCACCTTACTCTGTCATCTTCACTTCCTGGGCTTGGATCTCTTTCTTCTTAGGCATCCCCTCCCCCAGGCCAGTGACCTAAAGGTTAAAAGGAGCCATGGAAGTCCAGGCAGGGATCTTGGTGAGAAGTCTGTGGATGCCCCCTGGTGGTGGCTGAGCTCTGAGCAGTGACAGGAGCCGGCTCGGGCTTCAAAGTACACAGCAACCTGGGGAGCAGTGGCAGCAGTCCAGACTGGTTCAGGGAGGCACCAGGTTTTGTGTGTGTCAAGCATCCCCAGTACCCAATCTCTTTCTAGCCAGGACAGGCAGAGAGGGCTTAAGAGGTGGCGAGCACTCCTGTTCTATCCTGTGCATGCTGACTCAATTCACAAGACAGAGCTGGATCAGGTTGTGCAGGAACCGTGTCAGAGCAGCCCTCTGGCGAGGTGAATGGCTCTTCCCGCCCTGTGCCAGAGGTCCTGGCCTTCTGAAACTTGTCACATCCTTGGCTTGCCCTTGTCTGCAGACCCACCAGGCCTTCCTCCAGTCCAGGAGGAAGTGGTCCCTGTCCTTGCTGATCTCTGGGTGGCCTCCCTGTCTGTGACCCTTCGTCAGCATCCTGTTCTTCCAGGTCCGGCACCTGAGTCCCAACCCCATCACCAAGAGCTTCCTGTGTTCTTGTTGGCCGCTGATCCCCACCAAAGCTTTACCCATATTCAGCCAGGAAATGGTAGGCTGTATTGGGATGAAGAGGGCTCCACCTGCTGGCCACAATGTCACTATGGCCATCCTCCGGTGAAGAGAAAAAGCTTTTCACCCCAAAAATCTCTGTCCGTGGAGGATGGCCAGCTGACCCTGCGGGGCTCTCAGACGGCCATGTCTCCAGCTCATCAGGCCTGGAGATTCACCAAGCTGAAGACTCCAGTATATCATGGCTCCTCCTCCCAACCTTTCTGGGTGACAATGCAGAATCAAGAATAAGCTCATCATCCTGTCAAATTGCTGCCTGCTAAAAGATACACCTCCAAATTTCATCTCTGTGGGCTCCTCTTTCCAGGGCTCGGAGCAGGTGTTCAGCCTGCCTGTGCCTGACAGCTGAAACAGTAGGAATCCAGGCTGAGGGCCAGCTAGGATTTCAATGGCAAAGCCCCTGCTGTCTTCCTCAGTGACAACCAGGGTTATACTGCGGTGGGTGCAGGAGTGGTCTGGGAATGGGCCTGCACATCCCATAGCAGGTGTTCATGGGGCCAAGCTTATGCCTCTGTTCCCATCTCCTCCTTTTATCCCTGGGGCAGAAGACAGGGCTGTGGGACCCTGTGGGCTGGGTGAGGAGCTCAAAGGAAGCAGGGGTTTTAGAACTGGGGCAGTCAGTGTGGGTATCCACGTCTTTCTGGAGACCTGGGTGTGGAATAAGTGCACGGCTGGCTGAAACCCTGACCTGGACTATGGCTGCAACTCTGACAGTTGGATTCTAGCTTAACTCGTAGGGAATTCCCACACCGCTGCTGGTCCAAACATACAGGCACACCCCTGTACCTCCCTGCCCTTCTGTGTCCACAGCTCAGGTGGGCCCCTGGAAGAATCAAGCGGGCCACCACCCCCCGTCATTTCCTCCCGGTCCAGACACTTCTCAGTGCACTGAATACTTCTTGTACTCTCTCATGGTCTCTTCCTTAATCTCCTCCGAAGATTCTGGCAGCACCCAGGGCTTATGAAGGTACAATCGCATACAGGGTGATGTGGAAGTTGTTGCTGGAGCTTCTGGGCCTTGCTTTCCTGGTGGATAAACTGAAATTGACATTCCCTTCTCTGAACGCTGCGACAAGCAGAAACCATAAAGCACCACTGGGTCCAGGGCAGATTGTGAGCGTCTCAGGGCAGGTTGGCTCCAACTGCCTGCCATTGCACCTGGAACCTGGGCCCCTCCACTGGCTCTTGGCCGCTCACCTCTCTCTCAGATAATGTCTCTGCCCAGCCATGTTGCCCCTGAGCTCTTGTTCCATGCATCCCAGCTCAGGGCAGAAACACCCAGCCAGCTCAGGCATTTCGTCTACCCCTCGGGTTGGCCCCTCCAGCCTTGTCTCAAGAGGCCTGACACAGGGATGAAGACCTCCACCTGTGCCTCTTAAGGGCTTCCTGGTAATGTCTGGCCTTCCCATTCCCTACCCCAACCTCACCTCTGCAGTGGCCCCAGAAAGCAGAGGAAAGGCCAACAGGCCTGGCTCCTGGGCACAGTGAAGTTCAGACACTGGGTTCCAGCCTCAGCCACATGAGACAGCTCATCCAGTCCTGGATTCCTGTGCTGGTCACAGCAACTATTCCTGTAGCACCAGCTTTATGCAGAGTGCAGAAAGAGGGGATACAGAGAAGAACAAGAGGACAGAGAGGTTCTGCCCCTGCTGGAAGGAGCTGCAGGGTGTGAGGAGGAGCGTGGGGTCAGGACAGTGCCAGGCCACACGTGCTTTGGTGGTGTTGGATGGGGAGGACCCAGGTATATAGAACTCGGCCAGAGAATGGTTGTGGCACTGAAAATTGGAAGAGTGAATGGTGTTGCTTGTTCATTTGTTTGCTTTGACTGGTGCTGGGGATGGCTCTCAGGGGCACACACCACTGGGCTACATACCCTACCATGTTTATTTTTCATTTTGAAAAGGGGTCTTGCTAAGCTGCTCGGGCTGTTCTGGAACTTTCAATCTCCCTGGCTCAGCCTCCTGAGCAGGAGAGAAAACTGGCATGTGGCGCAATGCACAGTGAACTCTTTTGCTCCCTCTATCTTTCCCTACAAAAGGGTTCCTTAGATCCACTCCCTGATTGATCCAGGGAAGTTACAGCTGCCACTGAGGGGCCCACTGTCAACACCCCAACTAACAATCCTGTTAGTACCTAGAGAGGATGGTGGCAAAGGGCCACGGGCAGATCTGAGGGAGACTGGGAGGTGGTGTTCTGGAAGAACAGGCCCAGGGGTGAGCAGAGCTGTGGGAGGAAGGGGCTTCAGGGCCAGGCCAAAGCTGCACTGTGGGGAAATCTTCCTGCTGACAGCGGGGAGGCCCAGTGGTGCCGGCCAAGGTTCTGCGGGGCTCCACATCTCAGGACCACCAGGAAGCCTTTAGGACCCGCCATAGCCACTTAAAAAACAGAGGCTCAATGTCGCTGAGTCCAAAAAGCACTTAGTAGGAGTCTCAGCCTGGCCCAAAGGCAGGGATGCCTGGAACATCCAAAGGACCAACCTCTCCACCCACAGAGCTACCGGATCCACTACTCACAGCACTCTGCTCAAGCTGGGGTCAGACCTCAGGAGCTACAGTCTCCCCAAGAAAACTTCCCTCAGGCCGGACCTCACCCACTGTGTAGCCAGGGTGTTAGGCTTCCGTTTTGAGGCAAGCCACCTCTGGACTACAGCAGGGTCAGCAGCCGGAACAACACACTTGCATTCCTCTGTCTGCCCCCAGGCCAAGGGCACAGTCCTGAACCTAAGGACAGCAGATACAGATAACACTCACAAGGTATATACTTAGTGAACAAGTGGCAACATTGTAACAAATGGCAAACATTTAGCAAGCAGTAAACACTGAAGCACCACAGCAAGCACTGTGACAAGCAAAAAGGCACCACAGCAACAAGCAAACATGAGTTTTCCCCCTTCTATCCAGGAAATCAGGAAATTGCAGTGTGGCTACACTGTGGTTGCTGTCACCAATTTGGCTGATGTAGGACCAGCTACAGGAATACCTTCTGGTCTGAGGAAACTGGGCCTGGTGGCCTGTCACACACTGGGAAGAATCACATGGTGCTGGGAACCAAGAAAGCTGGCTTCAGGCAGCACCAACATAAGCTGTGGGACCAAGACAGACTGAGATCATTAAGAAGCTGATGGGCCTAAGGTACCAATAAGGAGGAATTAGGCTGTCCCCAAAGGCAAGACTTTGGGACAAAATAGCTACGCTGCAGCTCCAGGAGTAGGCACTGGTCAGAAAACTCCTAAGATTGAGGTCTGCACTACTGCATGATATCCACGGGTGTCACAGGGGACAGGGGTGTATTCCAACACTAATGAGGCGTCTCCTCCTGCAGAATCCAGGAGCAAACCATCTCGGCATACTGGCTGTCATTTTCCACACTTACAACCGTCACCTGGACAACCGCCTTTATCTCCTGCGTCCGCTACCCTTGGTTGGACCAACAGCCATGGGTGCGAGGCCACGCACTCCTGGCCACCTGCTGTCTCTCAGCCATGGGTATGAGCGGGGAAGAAAGACTCCACGGGCAAATTCGCGCTGTCTGCTGGTGGCGCTCCCACCCCAAGCCTGACGACAGGGGCACAGGGAGCGCCCTGTAGAAGCCACGGTAGAAACAGTCACGATCTGTTCTTCCCCACACAGCGGGGATCAGTGCCCGCTGGTGGTCCCTGCGCCATCCCCACCTCGGGAGAGAAGATGCTCGCTCCCACCATGTGCGTCACACACCAAGGCGCTGCTCCTGTTTCTCACCCTGAGCCGCAGCCCCTCTGAAGCCAAGAAAGGCAACTGAAGATCCTTTCGAACGACGCACGGAAGTACTCGCCAGAGAACGCCAATGGTGGGGAAATACCAGCTAAAGGCAAGAACAGAGCCCGCCGTCACTAACACCCCAGACCCGAGAACTTAGGAAAACACCAGATCAAGTCTGGGCAAGGAAAACAGCGAGCACATGTATGAGGTGAGTTCAGCTCTACCCCAACTCGGAGAGAAGGCAGAGAAAAGGGGGCTGGAGCCCAGAGAGGCAAGAGGGGGAAGATGGAGCGGGGAGCAGGCATGGGAACAAGGCCCGCGGGATGACCCCAGCCTTCCATGTGGCAGGGCAGTGACAAGTCCCACTGCCAGGCTCTTCGTGGGAGCCGAGGGTTGAGAAAGTCTCCTCAGGAAGGAGGTGGTAAACACATCCGGCATCAGCTGACAGAATGCGCCCAGAGCCTTTGCAACATCAATTGCACCGCTCAACTTTATCTCCAGAAGTATTAGCGGAACGATTTATGAGGGATGCCAGTCATTTTCCATCTTTACAGTGTACAAAAAGGCAGAACTTCTCGGAATAGTATTAAGCTCTTAAAATCCTTGATCCTGGAAAAATTTCCTTAGCCTGGGAAACACACAGCTACACCCTCTATCTGGTCCCCGGGTGCAAGGGCTAAGTCCATATCTGTGTGGGAAACAGGAGAGCGGCCAAGGGAAACAACAGAAAAATGCAAGCCAGGCACCTCTTGGTGGGCAGATTACACTCGACTTTGCTCCATGTTTTACTTTGCAGCCTTAGACTACAAGGTATTCCTTTATTCTTTCAAAGCTGCTAATTAGTTGCAAAGAGCTGGATGGAATAGAAATCTCGCAAAAGGAAACTCTCCAACAAGATACGATGGATTGTATTCTCTGAGTCCGCCCCAAAAGTGTGACCGCAAAGGGGTGTTGAGGCAGCCGTGAAGGTGCCAGCTCAGGATCGGGGCTCCCAGCTCCCGAGTCTCTGCCCGGTGACAGGCACGGGAGGAGCCTGTGCTCGGTGGGATAATATGGATGCCAAAGCGCTGCCATTCCATCAGCTCTCTAGAAAGCAGAAAGGGACAGAGGAGAAGACAGCAGAGTCCTCTGCGGAGCTACGGGAGCTCCCTCAGGGAGAGAATCCCCGGTGGCCTGGCAGTCTCATGCCTACTGTGCGCCCAGGGCTGCGCCGGGACCGAAGGAGACCTCTGTGTGTCCGTGTTCATCCCAGCAGTGTGCACAGTGGCCGAGAGCCGGACACGAGCTGCACATGCCTGGAGCTGAACGCAGAGGGCAAGGATCCGTGGTCCATCCTCGCAGTGGAATCTCACTCAGTGGGCTCGCAGAGGAATGGGCAGTCCCTGCTTCCAGGGGCTGGGGTGCATGAGAGGGGCCCTCACCACAGTGGAGCCCTGGCGGTTGAGGGAGGGCTGGTCCAGGCACCAGGAGGCAGAGAGGCTGGGCCGAGGCGCCTCGGGCCCTGTGCTCCCCCACACCGGGCTCTCCATCGCGGACCCCCTTCGGCCCCCTCCCTCCCCAGCTCCCCTTGTCCTGCGAGAGCCCCACTGGACCCTGCCCTTCAGCTGGGCTCTGGCTCTCCGTCCCCTGTGGCCTGGGGCTGTCCCGTGCAGAGACATCACTGGCTCCGGTGCTGCCACTCTCAGCTCTGCTGCCAGAACTCAGCAGAAGGCTCTGGGGTCCCCGTGTGTCCACGGCCTGGCCAGCGTTGTGGGGGTGGAGGAAGGGCCCTGCCCTCCACTGGTCCTGGCCTCTGTGCCCGGGGCTCCACTCCCAGCGGGGGTCCCACCCCTCCACCTCTCCACCGCCGGCACAGACCCACACCCGGACCCAGGCTGCCCACCCAGCGGCCAAGCCGGGAGCCGACGTGTCCCCACTCGGGACTCTGCCTGCATGGCGTGGCTCTCGTGGCGTCCCTGACCTGCCCACAGAGACCTGAGCGGGACCTGCAGAACATTACGGGGAAATGAAAGGGAAGGGAGGGAGAGGCAGATGTGGCCTCCTGTAAACAGTCTGATTTCCCAATGTAAACCAGATTCCAGCCCAAGACATCAGGTAAACATCTGCATCAGCGCCCCCGGGCCCCCACCGCCCGCGAGGCCCAGGGGTCTGCATTGCCTACTCTGGGACGTGTCAGAGTTGCCGCCCAGACATTTCGTAATTAGGCAAAATTAGGCCTCACATTCCTCTGCTAAATCCCAAAGATCTCTCTCTCCCCTGCCTCTCTCCCTTCCTCTCTCCTCCTCCTCTTCTCTCTCTCTCCTTCTCTCTCTCCCTCTCTCTCTCTCTCTGTCTCTCTGTCTCTCTGCAATTTGGGGTCTTCTCAAACATGAAAACACTTGGTAATTAAGCGACACCGGTGAGCATGGTATAGAATGTTCTCTCAACTGGAAAAAACCCAAGTAAGGAAGTTGTTCTGATTTCCCACCCACCTTGGCTGGGAGGCAGCTTATCTCTCTGCAGAGGAATCTGCTGGGAGAGCAGATTAGCTGTGGCCTTGCTCTGCAGGGCCTGGGGGAGGCTGCAGAGGCCTAGGGGGAAGCTGGGGTGGGGGTGCTGCCGAGCTGGCCCTGGCTCCCTGATACCGGGATTTGGGGCTCTGAGACCCCACATTGCATCCAGCTGTGGGAGCAGCACCAAGGACAGTGACCTTGGCAGCTCAGACCAGGCATCAGAGCCTGTGAAGCTGGCGGGGTCCCCACCTTGGTCCTTGAATCCTGTGTGAACCTCAGGTCCATCTGGGCTGCAGCGGCTCCTCCCGGCCTTGCTGTTCCTTCTTTTCTAGGTGCCGTCCCCACAGTCCTCCTAGAGTTGAGTCGGCACGTCCTCCCTCTTAGCCATGATCTGTCCCAATCCTCTGTCTAGTGAGGATGGAGCCTAGTATTCTGGTCTCTGCATCTGCCACCTGCTGGCATGTCCCCTTGTTCTGTATCTTGAGGAATCCTGTGCTTTGCTAATCACCTGAGGCTGAATCATACACCCCATATGTCACTCCTGCTTGTGTCACCCTCACTTGTAGGCAGTTGCGTGACTATGGTCTCTTCTTCCCCTCTTGTACAGCCTACAAGCTAACCCCCTCCCCTGCTTTTATGATACAGGGTCTCACAATGTAGTTCAAGCTGCTTCTGTACTCACTATATATCCCAGGCTGGCCTCAAACTCACAGTGATTCTCCTCTCTCAGCCTCCCGAGTGCTGGGATTATAAACTTGCCACCACATCACCGAGTTTGCTTGCATTTTAAAATTTCTGAATGAAAATCAAAAGGGAAATAGTATTTTGTGATCCCTGAGAGCTGTATAAAAATCATTATCCAGTGTTAGCAAGTAATGCTTTATTAGCTTAAAGCCATCCATGTATTTACATACTGTCCATTCTCTTTCTCAATACCCACTAGAGTTGAGACATCCAGGCAGAGATAAGGTGGCCCACAAAGGTAAAATATTTATTATCTGGCCCTTTACAGAAAAAGTTTGCTGAACCTTAGCCGAAGTCCTGTACAGCAATACCCTTTGCTCCTAAAGTAGAGGTGGTGTCTCAGGCCTTCATCTCTGCAAAGCTGACATCACCTTTTAAATGAGGCTCACGGAGCCTTTGGGGTGTCTTTGCTTCATGCAAAGTGTTTGAATGCTATTTCAAGACCCTTTGAGTTCCAGAAATTTTGCTCAATTCAAATTTATAGAACACGACCTTACTGTGGACTAACCATGGAGACTGGGATGTGGTCTGCGTCTTCAAGGCTGATCTGATTCACCCATAACTGGGCAAAATAGCACTCATGGAGCCTTGCTTACCAGCCTGGGAGTCGATGCCGGGCCCTGTGGTAGAGTTAGCGCCACTCTTGCTGGGAGAATGGCCCTGAACATGCCTCTCAGCCCTCCGAATACTTGCTGGATCTCATCTTTCCGTGGGAACCGTGGGAGTCTAGGGAGCACGTCATATGTCTTTTCCTCCTTCTTCTTTGGGCGCATCGCTGGGTTGACACATGACTGATGCAGTGTACCCAAGGACCCTTACCTGGGCACGGCTCAGAACAAAGCCTGCAGACCGGTCAGGGTGGGGTTTCTGTGTGGAGCTGCAGTTGGATCGGAAGGGCTGGCCATTGTGGCTCGGGAGATGTATCATGACCTCCACCCCAGATTTTGTTCCCACATCAAGACACCACACACATGTACAGTGGGGACGAGATCTGTCACTCCCACAGTGAAGTTTGCTAGGAGTACAGGGTAGCTCCAGGGCTCTTATCAGGGGTGGGCCAGGGTGAGGACCCCGGCAGGAGGACAGCTGAGGAAACTGCAGAGAGCCGGCCCGGCGGTGGGAACAGTTCCCCCGATGGTGGGAACATCCCACCAGGTCTCGGTGGGGTTTGGTTACGTGCAGAACACAGGACAGTGAAGGCTCAGTGTTGCCCATGGGAGAATTAAGATTTTGAAAAACAATTTTTATGGCTTGGTATAAAGTAATTTCCAAGAAGGCAGATGGCCTGCCTGTCTCTCCTGATAAGATGCTATACCCTTGTTCCCAGGAAGGCATGAGCTGCTAGGCCCTTAAAGGGCAAACAATCTTTGAAGAATTGACGTCAGGGCCCTGTCTGGGATTTGTGAGGGGATTTGTGCTGCTTTGTACTGTCCTTATCACATCCCTGCTGGACACATCCACTTGGGACATGTCTTCCACAGTTGGCCTTTAAACTATCAGTGTGGAGGATGTGAGGGGCTGGGAGAAAGGGAACATTTCTCTGTCATGGGGGTCTGGCATTGCTCATGGTAGCACCGTGAGGTGGCTTCTTCACTCCTCCCCTACTCACACTGAGGAAACTGAGGCTCAGAATGGGAAGTCATTTTTAGGCTCGCCAAAGGACAAAGACGGGCCAGACCTGGAGGAGTCTGGACTGTGCTGGACAATGTGTGTGAACATCAGCAAAGACTCTGGCTGGTTAATCATCCTTCAGAGCCAGTAACATGTTCTTCTGGCTGCAGGAAAAGTACACGGGGTCAGGGTCACCCGTCACGGCTGATCTCGCATATCCAGACCTGGCCCATCCACTGGTGTCAGCTGACAGCTGGGCCCCTTGTTGGATGCTGTGTGCGTAATTCTCTTCCCACACCACGAGGCTGCTGAACTCACTACCTGTGCCTGCTCTGGCTGCCCCTCTGGTGGCTGGCTGTCTGGCACCTGGCTTCTTCTTTCCTTGGCTTTACTCACATTGTGGAGGGCAGACCGCTTCATCCAGTGTTTGTTGACTGAAACATTAACCTCATCCAAAAGCATCCTCTGAGCACACTATGAAATAACCTTCACAGGACAATGTACGCACCACTCCGAATATCCAAGCAGGGCTTTACAGCAAGACATTTAGCTTTAAGTCTGGCTTGTTGAGAGAGACTGAGAAAGATACAGGCAGAGGCTTTCTACACTTCTTTTTCCTTTTAAGAATTACATCCAGGAGACACAGGGGCACACTTTTCTATTCTGGTGGCAGGCTCAGAGCCCTGCTTGGGGACACAGGGCAACAGCATACTGACAGCCCTGGGGAGGGAGCACTGGCCTTCCTGCCAGCAGTGATGGGAAGGAGGGAGATGGCAGGGGGCACAAGGTGGCAGCTGGAGCAGCGGTGCGCACATCGTTACAGGGCCAGACACCCTATTTCCCTTTAAGAGCGCCTAAGGGGCGGAAGACTGAGTGACAGGGAGGCAGTGGCTCACCATTTAGGAAGCCCCAAAGTGTTCCCCCATTGTCTTTGAGGCACAAGATGGGGGAGGAAGGTCCAGCTTCCCACACCCTGGTCCTGCTGACCTGTTGGTCTATCTTGACCCAAAAGGGAAGCACGAACAGACTCTAGTCAAGCCTAATAAAACAGCTATCATGGAAACTGATGGCAAAATAAAATGCTGGCAAGGATGCAGGAACACTGGATATCCCATACACTACCCTTGGGAATGTAAAAGAGTACATTGTCTCTGGAAAATAGTTTGACAGTTTCTTTAAAAACTAAACATACATTTACCATACCACCCAACAATCACACCCTGAATATTTATCCCAGACACAGGAAAGCTTATGTTCACACTCAAATCTGTACATGATTGTTCATAAGAAGCTTCATTTGTAATAGTCCCAAACTGGAACTGATTAAAATACCCTCCAGTAAGTGACTAGCTAAACAAACCACAGTGGATAGGTAACACAGCCTAGAGCTTATCAATAGGAAGGAACAACCACTGATACACACAACTTGGATCTCAAGTACATTGTGCTGAGTGGAAGGCAGGCCAATATCAGATGGTGAAATATGTTCCGTTTGTGCAGGCTTGTCAAAAGGACAAGATGATAACAATTCAAAGCAGGTCAGAGATTGCAAGGAGCCAGGGAAGTAGGTGAGCGGACAGTAAATCCAAGTTTGGTGCAACAGGGGCAGTTGCCATGGCCCTGAGTCTGTGCGTAGTGACCAGTTTACCAGCTTGTACACCTGCTAGGGTGCCGGGACCAGAGGGACGGTGACAGCAGCAGAGCCAACTTCCCATTTGACACAGTGCTGCTGGAGAAACATGAAGACCATTTAAGCCTCCGTGAGGAACACAGGAACACTCTGGACTATTTTAGAAGTTATGGGAAACATTATTTTAAGTAAAAGTCTTTAAAATAACATGAGCATTAAGAAGAAAGCATACACTGTACATCAGCATTTGTGTAAGAAAGGAAAATAAAAGATGCAGGTATCCATTTTCTTTGCCATTGATGCCCCAGGAAAGGTAAATTAGAGGCTAAAAACAAAACTGGTAGGAGAAAATGACATTTTATCTTTGGTGGCACCTTAATATGTTACATTTTCAAACAAATGAAATTAAAAAGCATGAAGAAAAATAAATGAGTAAAAAAAAAAAAAAAA
>NW_022900939.1:17128758-17147306 GCF_012274545.1 Fukomys damarensis | reverse complement strand
GGGAGGACGTGCCGACTCAACTCTAGGAGGACTGTGGGGACGGCACCTAGAAAAGAAGGAACAGCAAGGCCGGGAGGAGCCGCTGCAGCCCAGATGGACCTGAGGTTCACACAGGATTCAAGGACCAAGGTGGGGACCCCGCCAGCTTCACAGGCTCTGATGCCTGGTCTGAGCTGCCAAGGTCACTGTCCTTGGTGCTGCTCCCACAGCTGGATGCAATGTGGGGTCTCAGAGCCCCAAATCCCGGTATCAGGGAGCCAGGGCCAGCTCGGCAGCACCCCCACCCCAGCTTCCCCCTAGGCCTCTGCAGCCTCCCCCAGGCCCTGCAGAGCAAGGCCACAGCTAATCTGCTCTCCCAGCAGATTCCTCTGCAGAGAGATAAGCTGCCTCCCAGCCAAGGTGGGTGGGAAATCAGAACAACTTCCTTACTTGGGTTTTTTCCAGTTGAGAGAACATTCTATACCATGCTCACCGGTGTCGCTTAATTACCAAGTGTTTTCATGTTTGAGAAGACCCCAAATTGCAGAGAGACAGAGAGAGAGAGAGAGAGAGAGAGAGGGAGGGAGAGAGAGAGAAGGAGAGAGAGAGAAGAGGAGGAGGAGAGAGGAAGGGAGAGAGGCAGGAGAGAGAGAGATCTTTGGGATTTAGCAGAGGAATGTGAGGCCTAATTTTGCCTAATTACGAAATGTCTGGGCGGCAACTCTGACACGTCCCAGAGTAGGCAATGCAGACCCCTGGGCCTCGCGGGCGGTGGGGGCCCGGGGGCGCTGATGCAGATGTTTACCTGATGTCTTGGGCTGGAATCTGGTTTACATTGGGAAATCAGACTGTTTACAGGAGGCCACATCTGCCTCTCCCTCCCTTCCCTTTCATTTCCCCGTAATGTTCTGCAGGTCCCGCTCAGGTCTCTGTGGGCAGGTCAGGGACGCCACGAGAGCCACGCCATGCAGGCAGAGTCCCGAGTGGGGACACGTCGGCTCCCGGCTTGGCCGCTGGGTGGGCAGCCTGGGTCCGGGTGTGGGTCTGTGCCGGCGGTGGAGAGGTGGAGGGGTGGGACCCCCGCTGGGAGTGGAGCCCCGGGCACAGAGGCCAGGACCAGTGGAGGGCAGGGCCCTTCCTCCACCCCCACAACGCTGGCCAGGCCGTGGACACACGGGGACCCCAGAGCCTTCTGCTGAGTTCTGGCAGCAGAGCTGAGAGTGGCAGCACCGGAGCCAGTGATGTCTCTGCACGGGACAGCCCCAGGCCACAGGGGACGGAGAGCCAGAGCCCAGCTGAAGGGCAGGGTCCAGTGGGGCTCTCGCAGGACAAGGGGAGCTGGGGAGGGAGGGGGCCGAAGGGGGTCCGCGATGGAGAGCCCGGTGTGGGGGAGCACAGGGCCCGAGGCGCCTCGGCCCAGCCTCTCTGCCTCCTGGTGCCTGGACCAGCCCTCCCTCAACCGCCAGGGCTCCACTGTGGTGAGGGCCCCTCTCATGCACCCCAGCCCCTGGAAGCAGGGACTGCCCATTCCTCTGCGAGCCCACTGAGTGAGATTCCACTGCGAGGATGGACCACGGATCCTTGCCCTCTGCGTTCAGCTCCAGGCATGTGCAGCTCGTGTCCGGCTCTCGGCCACTGTGCACACTGCTGGGATGAACACGGACACACAGAGGTCTCCTTCGGTCCCGGCGCAGCCCTGGGCGCACAGTAGGCATGAGACTGCCAGGCCACCGGGGATTCTCTCCCTGAGGGAGCTCCCGTAGCTCCGCAGAGGACTCTGCTGTCTTCTCCTCTGTCCCTTTCTGCTTTCTAGAGAGCTGATGGAATGGCAGCGCTTTGGCATCCATATTATCCCACCGAGCACAGGCTCCTCCCGTGCCTGTCACCGGGCAGAGACTCGGGAGCTGGGAGCCCCGATCCTGAGCTGGCACCTTCACGGCTGCCTCAACACCCCCTGCGGTCACACTTTTGGGGCGGACTCAGAGAATACAATCCATCGTATCTTGTTGGAGAGTTTCCTTTTGCGAGATTTCTATTCCATCCAGCTCTTTGCAACTAATTAGCAGCTTTGAAAGAATAAAGGAATACCTTGTAGTCTAAGGCTGCAAAGTAAAACATGGAGCAAAGTCGAGTGTAATCTGCCCACCAAGAGGTGCCTGGCTTGCATTTTTCTGTTGTTTCCCTTGGCCGCTCTCCTGTTTCCCACACAGATATGGACTTAGCCCTTGCACCCGGGGACCAGATAGAGGGTGTAGCTGTGTGTTTCCCAGGCTAAGGAAATTTTTCCAGGATCAAGGATTTTAAGAGCTTAATACTATTCCGAGAAGTTCTGCCTTTTTGTACACTGTAAAGATGGAAAATGACTGGCATCCCTCATAAATCGTTCCGCTAATACTTCTGGAGATAAAGTTGAGCGGTGCAATTGATGTTGCAAAGGCTCTGGGCGCATTCTGTCAGCTGATGCCGGATGTGTTTACCACCTCCTTCCTGAGGAGACTTTCTCAACCCTCGGCTCCCACGAAGAGCCTGGCAGTGGGACTTGTCACTGCCCCGCCACATGGAAGGCTGGGGTCATCCCGCGGGCCTTGTTCCCATGCCTGCTCCCCGCTCCATCTTCCCCCTCTTGCCTCTCTGGGCTCCAGCCCCCTTTTCTCTGCCTTCTCTCCGAGTTGGGGTAGAGCTGAACTCACCTCATACATGTGCTCGCTGTTTTCCTTGCCCAGACTTGATCTGGTGTTTTCCTAAGTTCTCGGGTCTGGGGTGTTAGTGACGGCGGGCTCTGTTCTTGCCTTTAGCTGGTATTTCCCCACCATTGGCGTTCTCTGGCGAGTACTTCCGTGCGTCGTTCGAAAGGATCTTCAGTTGCCTTTCTTGGCTTCAGAGGGGCTGCGGCTCAGGGTGAGAAACAGGAGCAGCGCCTTGGTGTGTGACGCACATGGTGGGAGCGAGCATCTTCTCTCCCGAGGTGGGGATGGCGCAGGGACCACCAGCGGGCACTGATCCCCGCTGTGTGGGGAAGAACAGATCGTGACTGTTTCTACCGTGGCTTCTACAGGGCGCTCCCTGTGCCCCTGTCGTCAGGCTTGGGGTGGGAGCGCCACCAGCAGACAGCGCGAATTTGCCCGTGGAGTCTTTCTTCCCCACTCATACCCATGGCTGAGCGACGGCAGGTGACCAGGAGGGCGTGGCCTCGCACCCATGGCTGTGCGGACGCAGGAGATAAAGGCGGTTGTCCAGGTGACGGTTGTAAGTGTGGAAAATGACAGCCAGCATCCCGAGATGGTTTGATCCCACATTCTGCAGGAACATACATCCCCTCCTCTCACGTGTGACAGCCCTGGTGGCCATGCAGGAGAGCAGAGCTGGAGCCAGTGGCCACTTCCGGCAGGGGTAGAGCAGCTGTTTCCTGTGCCTTCGGGACTGCCTGCGACTCTCTTCTGCTTCTTGACACCTGAGGCACTGCCCTGTCCTTGTCTCCTGAAGATCTGTCCTCATCTTCTAGCCTGGCTTAGTGCTGGGAGCGGTCCCCGGCCCTGTTCTCCAGCAGCTTGCTCTTCCTTGCTGTGGCCGCCACACCACAGGGCCCCCTTCCCCTCCAGTCCAGCTATTTCTGTATCTGGTCACAGAGACACCTCAGTAGGTGACTGCAACCGAGGTGTGGCCATGCTGCACCTTCTGTTGTCCTGAGGTGATGTGGGGAGACTTTTGCTGCCTCTACAATGTGTGCCTGTCGCTCCACTGTCTGTTGGAGCGGTGTTGCTGTTTGTCACAGTGCTTGCTGTGTTCTCTAGGATTTACTACTTAAAGCAGCCTTTGTGGTTTGTTACAATGCTTCTCTTTGCTCACCAAATGTGGGCTCCTGGCAGTCACAGTGTCATCTGTCTGCTGTCTTTATGTGACCCACCTCATGCTGTGAGGTTAGGGTTAGGCAGACAGGAGGAACCCAAGTGTGGGTCTGGCTGCTGCTCCTTCAGTGGTCCCAAGCTGCTTGCCTTTGACCCAGGAGTCTCACACTTGTTCTATCCAGCAAGTGATGTCTCTTCTAACCAACGTTCCTTTGGGGAACCTGCAGCTGCTTGGGGTCCACCTGCAGCCTGAGTAAAGACAACAGGTGACTTAATGTTTGTTCATAGCAAGGTCCATGCGACCTCCCTGCCTCCACTGGATGGGCTCTCTCCTCTCTGCCGTCCTATTTTCAGCTCTCTATTGCCCTCTGGCGGCTCTCCCTCGGCAGCTTCTCCTCCGTATTAAATGTGGATCCTCCAGAAGGCCTCAGTTCTCTCCCCTTCCACCTCTATTTCTGCTTCTCTCTGTGCGTCTCTCTTTTCTCCGCTCCGTTATTCCCCATATTTACATGACACCCATGCGCAGGAAACCCCATGGTGATCCTCAGGGCACAACCTGGCCAGGTGCACACGTTGGTCATCAACCACAGGGGACCTCTGCTGACCACTGTACCTGTGTCTTTGCTCCCATCAAAGGCAGCAGCAGATTCTGTCCTGGCTTTCCCGGTGCAGGAGGTTGTGCTGCTGTCCTCCACGAGGAGCATGAGCCAGACTTGGGACCCCCCTTTTCTTCCTCTCCTCGGTCTCCTCATCAGCAGGTCATGGCATTATGGCCTTACGTTCACTCATGTTGAAATCAGGGGTGCGCCCTGCCCTGAGCTGCATCTGTGACCTGCCTGAAGTCTCTCCGTGTCACTCAGCCCATCACTTCCACCTCTTCCTTCCTCTGACAACCCTTCCTGTCAGAGCAGTGCCAGTGGCTTTAGACAGCACCCTCCATCGGGCCAGGGATTTAGCTCAACGGTTCGGTGGCCTGCCTCACAAGCACAAGGACCCGAGTTCGATCCCCGGTACCAAAAAAAAAAAAAAGGAAGAAAGCACCCTCCATCTCTCCTCCTCAGCCCAAGACTCCCCAATTGCCTGTGTCCTCAGCCAGGCTCTGCCCTCTGCAGAGTCACCCAGGTAGTGATGGGTCTTCCGGAAGTTGTAATGCACATGGGTGAGGGGAGGGGCTCCCAAGCTCCATCTCCCAGTGGGCTCAGCTTGGGCTTTGGATCCTTTCACATGTTTTGTTATTAAACAAAGCCGGTTAATTAAATTTTGTAGTTTATCTTGTGTTTAATTTACTTTGATTATCCCATCCTTCAGTGACTTGTGTCACTGGCAACGTCAAGTGTGTTTGGTGGTGTGTGTATTTACCCTGTGGAAAGCACTGCTCCCCCAGTGAACAGTCTTGGAGTGGGTGGCAAGGTCACTGTGTCCTTGAGGAAGGGTGCTCTTCTTTTCTGTCAGACACCAGATGCCAGCTCTCAGCTTTGTTACATTTTCTACTTTCCTTGCTTTCCATTTAATCTGTTATCTTTTAGCAACACACTTCTTTCTCTTTCTTTTAAAAAAATGTATTACATTAGAGGCTTTGCTTCTGATTTCTCTATAAATGATTTTTAACTAAATGGAAAACCCACAATATGCATGTCTCTCTGCCTCCCGATTAGTCTTCTTTATTTCCTTCTATTGATTAATGGCTTTAGTTACACGAGAAATTCTCCATCACAGTTAATCGCAAGCAAGCAGCATTATGGTAAATAAGTTCACAGGGAGAACTTCCCCCAAATCCCTTCTCTTTCTGGCCCTTGCCCAGCAATGTTAGCGCACTGTGTCTGAATTTTCACTTGACTTTCTGTAATAATTCAAACACACACACACACACACACACACACACACACACTTCTTTTTTGCTTATAAAATGGAAATATTTCAAGGTCACCATTTGCAGAAATCCCTTGTTCTTTCCTCACGATATCCCTTTGTGTAGCTGCACCTTTCCAAGTTCCTAGCAGAAGATCACTTCATTTCCACACCATTTGTTTGGTGTTGTTCTGCTGTTCCCATGACACGGAATGCAGCTATGGATGCCCTTGTTTATGAATACCTTTGTGCTGACATGTTACCGTTCCGAGATGGGGTGGAAGAGCCAAAGGATATTCACATTTCACATTTTAAAAACGAAAGACAGAAAGAGGGGTGGAAATGTGAGCACACAACGTGCTGGTGTAGTTCAGAGAGCGCAGGAGGTGCTGGTGCCTAGCGCTCAGCGAAGGAGCCAGCAGTGTCTTGCAAATGCAAGGGGCAGAGCCAAACAGGTGCCACACGCCCAGGTGAGCAGCCGGTGGTGTCATGGTTGTGGCTGGTGGCGACCACACATGCAGATGCCTGGAAGCTTTTTATTTCTTTAGTTTTTTTGCAGTGCTAAAAATCTAACATTCCAAGAAACCGTCCATATCTGGACAAACCAAGCAGCCCCAAAGGTCAGAGAGAGCAAATATTTTAAATAATTCACCAGTAGCGGCTGAACACATAACAGCACATACCTTTCCTGCCTACCTGTCCTGCTCCAGCAGCTCGTGTGCTTCGCCCGAGGCTGACATCCTGTTCTCATATCCATGCTTTGCTTGGACCCAAAATAAACGTGGTGGGGACAGTGAAACTTCGGTTTAGTCCCCGTTGTAATGGCAATGATTTGGGCTTCATGTTTTAAAATCTGGGTTTGCTACTGCCTTTGGGAAAGTTCTAGTTTTCATTTTTCAGCTGACTTTGGATTTTGTCATAACTTTCTTGGACTTTGGATTTTGTTATAAATGGCTGTTGGGTTTTATCGAGTGCTTCTTGGGCATCTCTGGAGAATATTCGCTGCTTTATTTGGTTTTCCAGCAACTGTGTTTCCTATCAGCACTGTTGTTTCTCAAGGAGAAGCCCCAGCACATACAACTTTGTAGAATGTCGTAGTTTTCTCCCAGTGAGCAGCTGCCCTCTTGGTGACCAGCCCTTCTCAATGGATGAGTGCAGAGGGGCGAGGTGTCCTGCCCTCCAAGGTATGAGCTGTGTCCTGGCCTCCTCAAAGAGCTATGGCCTTTTACCAACATGACTGTCCTTACATGGTTCAGGGGCAGTTGACATTGGGCTGGCTCAAGGGGACCAAGAACTCCAAGGCCATCTTCAGACTGCCTGTCTCCAGCCCTGACAGTACAGCCCCTTGTGAGCTGGAGCTCAGAGAATGAGTGAGTTCAGACCAGACTGTGACATCAGCTTGTGCTGGAAGGGTCTCCCCAGAGAATAGTGCACCACATCTGCCCCTGCAGGGGAGCAGAGACCCCAGCAGTGTTAGCTTCTGTCCAGAGGCAGAATTAGAACTGACTCCGCTCTCCTGGGTGTCAATGTCCTTGGGAGATCCTCCGTCCCACCACCTCTGGTCTGCACCAACCCATGGGGACACCCTGGCCCAGCACACAGAGGACATCATGCCGGGAGGCCTGGAGGAAGGGTGATGTACACACCCAGGTGACCTCAGAAATGGGAAGACAGCCAGGTGTGGTGGTACACACCTGTAATCCCGGCACTCGGGGGGCTGAGGCAGGAGAATCGCTGTGAGTTCGAGACCAACCTGGGCTACATAGTGAGTTCCCGGTCAGTCTCAACTACATAGTAAAAAAACAAAAACAAAAACAAACGAACAAAAAAACAGGTGGACTCCAGGGCAGGGCCTCCCACTGCTGCTCCTCACTTCAGGGGAGCGGGCCCTCTCTCATCCTTTGCCACTAAGAAAAATGAGAAAGGACAGTGTGGAGAGAGAGGTATCCTAAACGGTAGCCCAATTGGTGGCTGGGAGCCGCTTACCAGGAGACCCTCAAGGTGGTCGGGTCTGAGGCCAAGAGCAGTGCTCCCAGGAGGGCCTTCTGTGGTCCTCAGTTCTATGTTCAAGGTCGAATGTACTCTGGATGCCAGGCAGGCTTGGGTCCCACACGGAAGCCTCAGAACATTCCAGGAAGAGGTGACTGACCAGGGGCCAGGTTCTTGGAGCAAAACTATACCTTCTCCATCACATTAAAAAAAATTAAAATTCCTAGGCTGGGATATAATGCAGTGGTAGAGCAGTTGCTTATCATGTTTTGTGTCATGTGTGAGGCTCTAAGCCCCATCCCCGCTGCTGTGAAACAAAGAAATACACAAATGAATGAAAGCAACACACCTCCTATTGTCTCCTGTATTGCAATGGAAAAATAAACACTCATGCATGTGACACCAAGTGGCTGTGGGACTCATGTCCATAGGACACGGTCCTAAGTGACACACCTCATCCACAAGGGCAGCAGGCCCTGAGGTGGCTCCTGGTGAGGAAGAGTGTGACTCAGGCACCTGGCTGGAGCTTGTCCTGGAGGCAGAAGAAAGCCGTGGGGACCCATCTCAGCCCTACCAGGGGGCGCCCTCCAGTAGCGCCAGCCACGGGTGCTCAAGGGTGCCAGGAAAGGCCACACTGTGTGAAGAACCCAGCGCTCCTGACAGCACAGAGAGCTCTGAAGTCACAATGACACCTTTAGTTTGTGATCCTCAGCGACACTGAGAAGCAGTGGGGGGCAACCCCGGGAAGATGTGGTACAAAGGTGAAGGGCAACAGTTTCCCCAGGTGCCAGATAGACCACAGGGACCCTCTGCGGGAGGACAGCAAGACCTGTCCCACTAGTTCCTTCTCCAGTGCCTGTCCTTTCTTCATGAATGCTGTCCTGATCCCAGGCTCCTCCACAGAGAGGACAGGACACTGGGACCTCCCCGTGCCACCTGGCCATGCTTTTCATAACGTGAAGGAGGTAGGGGAAGGAGGCATAGAGAGACAGAGACAGTGACACGAAGAGACCCCTGCACAGAGCAGCAGTCAGACGGGGCTGGTGGTGTGTGGCTAAAATTCTGCTTCTCAGGACTGTTTCAAAAATAATTCAATGTATTGCTAAGGTCAAGTGCAAAAATAAATCAATGCATAAATGTCTGAGATGTTGCTTGTGGGTTTTTGAGCTAACCGGGTCCAGCCTGAAGTGGCCAATAAGCAGAGGCCACGTGGAAGTTGCCTTTGTCACATGTTTATGTCATGACTGCTCACTGCTTCCTTCCCATTCCAGCGAGGGAGTGGTGTGGTCTCTGAGGAAGTTCCACCATGAGAGGCTTCTGATAACTACCAGGCCATCCTGGGCTCCACAGGCCACTGCATACATGGGTAAAACAGATGTCAGGTGGTGTCCAGAGACCACAGGGTCCTGTCAAAGATGGAGGCACAAGGAGGAAATTCTCCCATTAACTTCTCTTCCTCTGCCATGGGAAAGCAGTCCCAGTTTGTGGTTCCCAGCCCCCTCCCCACCTTAGACAAAGCCAAAAGAGAAACAGTGACTACATTTGCCCTCAGGGGAGGTGGGGCCTGAAGCTTTGAGAATCCCTCACTCTTCCTGCCTGTGTGTCTAGGTCAGCCTTGCTTCACCCCAGGTCACCCCACCTGGTAGCCGGTGTCACAATAATGGCCTGGCCATTGGTGGGGGCAGCAACAGCCCCGATGGGAAGGGGCAGTCAGAATACAGGGACGTCACAGCCTGCACACACATCCTCCTGGAGACAGGGGGGCCTTGGGGCTGTTTCTGAAGTTGGCAACCGTGTCCTGCACCTGGAAGGAGGGTGGGGGAGCCACAGGCAGGGTGGGTCCTCCTGCCCCCTAGATCAAGAGGACACCGGACACAGATCCAAAGGAAAGCCTGGTGCTCCTGGTCACCTGGACTGCACCTTCCAGGCATCCCAGACACGGGCACCCCCCCACCACCACCCCCACACCCCGTTTTAGGAAGACAGCAAATCCCTGCTGTCCCCTGCGGCCTCCACTTCTCTTTCGCCATTCAACAGCACCACCTGGTGGTATTTTTCAGGAGCTGCACGCAGCTCGCCTGGGGTTTTCCTAGTCTGAAGAGGACATTTTGGAGCTCAAGATTCCTGGACAAAATTTTTGTTTGGCTTTGAGTTTTTTGTTTTGTCTTTTTTGGGGGGATGCTTTTGAATCGATGAGCCATGTAAAGGTGTCTACATTGAATTCAATGATAAAGAGCTAAATTTTATTTATTTATTTATTTATTTTTCTTTCTTTCTTCCTGGTAGGGATCAAACTCAGGGCCTTGTGCTTGCAAGGCAGGTGGCGGTGCCACTGAGCTAAATCCCTGGCCTCAAATTGTCTAAAATAACTCTTTTAAAAACTAGCCTGGTGGGCTGGGGATTTAGCTCAGTGGTTCCAGAGCCTGCCTCGCAAGCGCAAGGACCCAAGTTCCATCCCCAGTATCACACACACACACACACACACACACACACACAAAGCCACCTTGGGTTGTATTCCTGCAGGAACAGAATATGCATTCTCAGAAAAGGTGAGCAGATAAAGCCAAAGTCAGGCCCAACTTTGCAGAGTGACATGATGGAGATTCACTGGGCTGAAAGTTAATTTAGAGGTAAGCTATTTATCACGAGTTTTTTTTTTCTCCCACGTTTTTAGTTTCCCAAATGTCTATACTTTTTAGCACAGCCAGCAGCAAGTGGCAGGCAATGATTCTTCAGGGTCCACTGAGGCCACAGGAATGAGAAGCCCTCTTGTCCCCCCAGGTGACAGCTCCGGTGCTCCTCGCCTGCTGGCAGCAGCCCTGTCTCCTAGTGGATGGGTGGGCCTCTGTTGCACACAGTGAGACGAGAGGTCCTTAAGTCCGGGGCAATGGGACCAGCCCTCTTACCTCAGGCGGCTGCCACGAGGCCCTGCAACCCCACGCCCTTCACAGGCTGAGGGAAAGCAGCCAGAGAAGCTCCAGGAGTGTGGCAGTGAACCTATGATGCTGGGAGAACCAGGGCCAACCTCAGGGACCAGGATGTGCAGTCCCATGGCCTGTGGGAGCCCACGCCTCTGGATGGCTCAGGGGGTGCTCATGACGTGGGTGCGACCCTCCAAATTCCAGGCCTTGAAACTCTAACGGCCAACATGGTGGTACGAAAAGTTCCCTTACATGGTAGCCAGGCATGGGTCTCCTTTGTTGTGAACAGGATTAAAGTTCTTAAAAAAAGAGGCTCACTCAATGTCTGGCCATTTCTCCTGCTCCTTTCCACCAAATATCCTAGTTCATCACTTTCAAGTTCTGCCTTTGCAAAGAGACAAATACAGCTCAGCCAAATTCTTTGCCACTTTGCAACAATGACGGTCTTTCCCTCAGTTTCCAATAAGTATTTCCTCATTTCCATCTGAATCCTTACGAGAATGGCCTTTGCAGCCCAGATTATCCTGGCCACAACCCCAGGGCATCTCTGGGATACCGAGGCTTTCTCAGGCTTTGTTCCTGGCGCTCTGGGCTTTTCCCAGCATGCTCCCTCTTACGCTTCCGGTCTCCGCCCATTACCCAGCTCCAAACTCTCTTCCCCATTTGTAGGTCTTTGCTACAGCAACAGTGGATGGGCTCTCTCACCGTTCCACGTCTCCACGTCGGGACACAGCCCCCTCTGGAAGCAGAGAGCAGCCCCCAGCAGACCTGAACCTGCCGTCGCCTCCATCTTGGACTTCCAGTTCCAAAACTGGGGGAAATGAATTTCTGTTCTTCATAAGTCGTCCAATCTCAGGTGTCTCGTTGCAGCTACACAGACCGAAGCAGGTGCAACAGCACAACAGCTTTTCCCAGCTACATACGGATCTCAGAAAAGAGCCAGCTCGTGACCTGTTTCTAAAGGAGTGGAACAAAAGGGAAACAACAGGAAGAGGGGGCTCTGGGATGCAGAGTGGCTTTGGTGATGCTGTCCCCAGCCAGGATCTTGGTGGTGACGCTCCCATGGTCACCTCAGCCCTGTCTAGAATGTCCACTGAGGAGGGGAGGGACTGGAATATCATCCTTAGCCCAGGTCTGCAAGGATCCCTACAAGGATTTGCTCTCTCCCTATAGATTGCTGCCCACAGCAGGACCAGTCCAGCACAATTGCCAGACCAGGCCCAGCAGCCCCTGCCCTCACTGCAGGACAGTCACATGATATCAGAGTTGCTGGAGCCATTCAGACAGTGCCAACAGCAGGGGGAAGAGGATGACCACTTTAATAGCACCCAGTGGGCAACTGGGACCGTTTCTCAGGAGATGTGTCCCCGTGGCTGGGCTGTGGTCTGAATGGTGCTGGGTTTTAGATAAAGCTAACAGTAGAGAAGTGTACTTCTAGTAGAGCAGGTGACCCTCCATACTATGGGTGGGCCTCATCCAATCAGTTGAAGGCCCTAATATGAAAATACTGAGGTTTTCCAAGAAGAAAAGAGCTTGCCTTCAGATTCCCTTTCGGATTCAAGACTGAAACATCAGTTCCTCCTGGAATCTTTGGCCTGGTCTGTAAATTTTAGACTCGCTAGCTTCCCATAATTCCTTTTAAAAAGTCTCCCTCTTTCTCTCTCTCTCTCTGTCTCTCCATCTCTCTCCTCTCTCTTCTCTGTCTCTCTCCCATTTCCTCTCCCTTCCTCCCTCCTTCAGTGCTACCTCCACTCATGAACTTGATTCTTTCCACGATTCTGGTTGTGAACTGAGTTGGATGGTTAGGGTCAATGTTGACCTTATGGAGAAATTGGATTCAGCTGTTGTCCAGTTCAGAATCGTGCCACGAAAATCATGGAGAGAGGAGCTCGTGAATCATGGTGCCACTCCATTCTCATATGCAGTACGTACAAGTTTCTATATAGATAAACATGCAATGCAGCTAGAGAGAGAGAGAGAGAGAGAGAGAGAGAGAGAGAGAGCAAGAGGGAGATTCGCGTCTATCACCTGTCTACATATGCCTGGATCTCCATCTCTCTCCATATGTATTTATAATCTACCTCTAGAACAAGAGAGAGAGAATCCCATACACACATTGTAGGCTGTCTCGCTGGTAATCCCTGACTGGTGCTTGTGTGCATATGAGAAAACCACCACACAGAGTCCCCTTGTCCTGAGCAGGGTGTGACAGGAGTCCACTAAGTGTCTTCAGCCAGGTGGAGGGGGAGATGCCTGCTTTGGCTCCCTGCAGCCTATACCCAGCAGTGGCCCTGGGCCACTGGGCCAGGGGCTTCTTCAGCCAACCAGGGCATCAACCCTTAGATCAACAGTCTACACATATTTTTTTATTTTATTTTATCTATTTGGGGGGGTGCCAAGGATCAAACTCCAGTTCTTGTGCTTGCGAGGCAGGCTGCAGAACCACTGAGCTAAATACTGGCCCAGACACATACTTGTTAAGTGCCACTGAATACCTCCACCTGACCCCCACAGAGAAATCCTGAGATTCTAACTTCGTTTTTCCCTGAGGAACTGGTGATCAAACTCAGAACCTTGGGCTTGCCAGGCAGGCTTGGCACCACTGAGCTACGCCCCTGGCCCTGAGATTTTAACTTTGCGATGTGTGAATCTGTCTGAATGATCGGCCCACCGCTCCCCAGACAGGAAGACAGCAGCTCTCTTGTCGTGCTGTTTACCCTGCTTCCGTGTCACTGAGAGCCCTGTTCGCTTTGATTTGGGAATGAGGAGGTGAGGGTGCAATCCTCACCCTGAGCCTGTGCACCTGTCACACAGGGGTCTGCGGGTTGTCCCTTCTGGCTCAGCACAACCTCCAGGTTCTGCTCTGAAAGAGTTACAACTGGCTGGAGGCACTGTCCTTGTGACTAATGATGTCTCATTACCCAAAGGTTTCCTTTGGCTCTAGACTGCTGAGTCCTCAATGGCTCCTGGCAGCCTGAAGGAGGGATGAGCTTAGATCCAGATCTGAGCCCTGGCGATTAACCACACATGCTGAGGCAGTTCAGGGAGGATGACGCCTTCTGTCACTTCTAGTCTGCAGTGCTCACACGTCGGACAGGGGCTCAGACACAGAGAGTAGGAGGGCCTGGGATGGAACAGGCAGCAATGGGGCCAGGCCTGGCCACTATATCCTGCGTACAGAAAGCTGTGGGCATCGGCCAGCACAAGCAGAATCCGCTTCTCCTGCATGCAAATATCCAGTCTCCTCATTGCCTGGGTTCTCTGTCTTCAACTGAGACACCAGCTTCACCCCCCCAACAAAAACAAACAAACAAACAACCTCTTCCAGCCAGGGTTGGTCCACAGTGAGATGCTGGCGGCTGTGTGTCAGGGTATGGATATTGATCAGTCAGTTGGGAATCCAAAAGCAGGACGTGCAGAACAATTTCAACGCAACTAACGCATCTGTGCATTCTCAGAACTCTGCTGGTCTCCGGAGCAGCTGCCCCTGCGCGTTTGTGAAGCCTGTGACCGGCCTGCTCAGGCGGGGGCCGCGCCCTCTGGCGGCGCCCAGAGTCATTTCAAGTGGTACCATTTCCAAGGGCAGCCAACAGATCAAGGTGAAAGGTGGCCATCTGTGATGTGTTCAAGAATTCAGACACACCGAGTCACCATGCAGGGTGATCTCCTGCACCTACTACAGCCTCACATCCGAGTCCAGTACCATTTGGAACCCAGGGTCTCAGTCGGATCAGTTCAGATGACCAAGGATATCTGCTAAGGGCAGTAGGGTCCCACACAGCTCTGTAATTCCCTCTTAGCTACCTGCGTGGAAACGGAATCTCCAGGTGGATGTTGTATTTCGCCAGCAAGAGCCTTTCCCATTGTGCTTCATGTGTCCTTTTCTTGCTTAACCATGAACATGCACTGTTATATCGTTTAACAATTCATAAATATAAGAATTCAGTTACTGTGTTAAAAGCATGAAACAAAACCAGGATGGTGAACCTCATCTCTTGCTCCTGCTACAAAGGACAACTCCCCAAATAACTTGTCTAGTCTTTTTTCTAAGCGAATAAATAGAGAAAAATCCAGAGATGTACATTTCTTCCATTTTAAAAGCGCTGTTTTCCCAAGAGAAAAGATATTATTAAAAAATAGCCTATGTTCACCACAGAAACAGGCAAACTTGCTTTTAGGGGTAAGAAATGTTTCCTGTTAGGAGTGAAAATTAGTGGAAGATAATTAGAAATATAGTGGACACCTGACGGTGGAGGACAGGGGAATTGGTCTCAGGATCCTCTAGGGCACCCAAATCCTCAAGCTATATATATTAGAGTCCCTTCTTTTATTTTCACAGAGCTATACACATCCCTGTGCATGCTTCAAACTATCTCTGTGTTGTTTAGGGAATAAAGCAAAGACTAACTCAGTGCTCTGACTGTATGGGGAAAATGCTTAGGAGGAAGACATTAAGAACCATTTACCTTGGGCCGAGGATTTCATTCAGTGGTGCAGCACCTGTCTCACAAGCTCAAGGATCTGAGTTTGATCCCTGATACCAGAAAAAAAAATGTATCTTAAAATCCATCACCTACCTTTGAGAATTTTGTAAGAATCTGATTCTTTCATATAAGACGGATGTTACCACTAATCCACCTTTTGAGTATCTGGTGTGCACAAGCACACTATTTCAGGCTGCTACTACTTGTCGATACTCACTACTGCCTCAGAATTAATTTATAGTCTTTATATAAAAGCATTTACTACCTAATACTGTCTTTGGTGCTGGGCATGGGACACAGAGCCTTATACATATTAGACAAGGGCTCTGCTAATGAATTATACTCCCAGCCCCAACTCCCCCACATTTTAATGTTCTAATGTAAAAGTTTAGAATCTTAATACAATTTTTTGTGTGATTTCACCTGTTTATAGTTTAAGGACAAGCACCACTAAGCTACAGGGTTGGAAGTCAAGATTTCGGCTGTCACGTTGAGGTGTCCCTGATTAACTGAAGGTCCAGGGCCTGCTGTAAGGATCTCTGTTCCCGGTGGTGCATTTATATGGGATAAAAACCTAATAAAGAATGTAATAAAACAATAATGATACTTTAATATGAGATATAATTATTTATATCAATCTTTTAAATATGAGATTAGAAGACATTTTGATGTGATGAGTAGACTTGTAATGAATAAAACTCCCTTTCATAGAATCTTCACAATTGCAAGTGTTTGAGGGGAAGGACCTGGAAGAAGACATCTAAAGATGTTTCTGAACTTGCTCTTCCAGTCACAGTGGATGGACAGGAGAGGACAGAACCTCCCAAACAGAAAGGGGCCCAGCACTGCAGCCAGCAGGCAGCCAGTGCCGTGGGAAGTGTCCTTTTCCTGCCCTTTTGAGTCTCCATATAAGTTTTAGCCCTGGCTTACCTATGCAAAATTAATCTTCTGATTTTATTATGCTGTAATTCTCAACATGGAGGAATTTTCCCCCAGGGGACATTTGGAAACACGGGGTGGGGGATTTCTGTTGTCAAAATTAGGAAAGCAGGTGGCAGAACCACTGAGCTAAAACCCTGGCCCTCCAAATAAAAAGATTTTTAAGGGTCAGGGTTTTAGCTCAGTCATGCCTCTGCCTGCCTCTCAAGTACAAGGTTCTGAGTTCGATCCCCAGTACCAAAAAACAAAACAAAATTTAAAGGGATGGAAATGTAGCTCAGTGTGAAGGCCCTGGATTCAATCCCTAACACTACAAAAATAAACAAACAAACAAACAAACAAAGCCATAAAGTGCACCAAATGGCCCCTCCAAATAATTAATTATGTAGCCAAAAAGTGCAGATTTCCAAGGCCAGGTAGGTGTTGGCAACAGTAGAAGCAGCAACAGCAGTCAGTCTCAAACACAGCCCCAGGGGAGAGGAGGGACTTTGCCCTTGGTGGCAGCAGACAAGGGGGAGTGGGCTGGTCTGCCTGTCCCCAGAGCCCCCCCCAGCATCTGTTAAGTGCTGATGTTCCAGCCCGAGGTCCAGGACAGGAACTGAGGGTTGTTAGACAGCTGAGCAATGTGGGAGCACAGGGTAAAACACTCAGGGAGTCACGCGAGCTGCCCCTGACCCCACGGGCAGTCCTCTGACTCATCAGACCCCAAGCAGCTGCTTCTCTCCAACCTGCTCCAGCCACCGCTCATGCTTGTTTCCAGGACGCAGCCCAGGCGCCACAGAAACAGACTCTGCCTGAGCCCAGAGGCCAGAGCCCGAGTTCAGGTGTGGAAAGGGCTGCTCCTCAAGGCTGAGAAGGGGTCTGCTCTCCCCTCTCCCCAGTGCTGGTGGTTGCCAGTGATCTTTGGTGTCTCGTGACTCTGGACGCATCACCTCGACCGCTGCTTTTGTTATTTCATGGTGTCCTCCCTGTGTGCACGTCCACACTTCCCCTTGCCATCAGAGTCCTGATCCTACTAGGTTACTGTCCACCTTGGTGACCACACTGACTTGATTATCTCTGTAAAGACCTGGTTGGCAAGTAAGGTCCCAGAGTACAGTCTGGGGGTCGTGCCTCGAACACATTAATTTAGGGGACACAGTTTAGCCCCTGCCATAGCGTGCCATCCAACTAAGATAGAAGTCTTGCTACCATCCTGCCTTTGTCAATGGCCCTTCTCAAATGTCCTGACACTCAGGACAAAATTCAGTGTCTGGACACCTCCAGGCCTGCCTTCCTACAGGCACTGGGGTTCGTCTGATGCCTCTCTCTGCCACAGGGATCTCTGTCCCTCCCCACAGGATGGTGGCACCATGCATTCCCCTTCCCCCTAGTGGCCCCACAGTTGATGGGGAACTGAACTTTACTCTCCACTTTGTCCCAGAACTCATCACGGGGGAGTGCCAGAGCAAGAAGTCACAGGGTCAGTTCTGAGTGATCTCTGGACCACTGCATGAAGGATTCCAGGGGGAGAAGTTGAACAGGCTGGCATGGAGCAGGGAGCCAATGCTCAGAGAAATGGAGAAAGAAGGAAAGGATGGCCAAGGAAGAGCTTTGTACAGTGGGCTATATTTATTTAGAGGGTCCAGGATTAGAACTTGATGTACAGAGAGCCAAAGAGTTGGTCAAACTCCTGGGAGAAGGGGCACTTTTCAGTATACCAGGGGCCTAGGCTGCATCCTGAACTTTGCATTTAAAATGAGGGGGAAATGGCCTGGGTGGTGGTGGTAAGGGAGGCTGGAGAAGATGTGGGTAATGAGCTGGAATAAGGCCCTATCAGTGAGAGGGCTTCCTTGGCTTTATCCATCCTGATGACATGTTTCTGAAGTTCTGGAGTGAAGAGCATGAAGTCAGTGGGCAGTGGAACATTCATGTGCCCCAGGATAAGGCCAAGGGCACCATTACCAGTGCAGGCTGCCACAGGTCTATGGACAGAGCCTCAGATCTTACACTGGCAGCACACAGGGACACAACAGCTAGATTGGGAGCAGCAGGGCTTGCAGCAGCTGGGCTCGCAGCAGCAGGGATTACAGCAGCTGGCCTGGCAGCAGCAGGGCTTGCAGCAGCTGGGCTCACAGCAGTAGGGCTTGCAGCAGCTGGCCTGGCAACAGCAGGGCGTGCAGCATCTGGTCTGGCAGCAGCAGGGTTTGCAGCAGCTAGACTGGCAGCAACAGGGTTTACAGCAGCTGGCCTCGCAGCAGCAAGGCTTGCAGCAGCTGGACTTGCAGCCCCCACAGGAGCCACAGCTCCCCTTACATCCTCCACAAGAATCACAGCCTCCCTTAGTTCCCCCACAGGAACCACAGCCCCCCTTGCACCCTCCACAGGAGGCACAGCTCCCCTTACAGCCCCCACAGGAACCACAGCCCCCCTTGCACCCCCCACAGGAAGCACAGCCTCCCTTGCAGCCCCCACAGCTCCCTTTGGCACAGCTGGAGCAGGGACAGGCTGGCACACAGCAGCACACGGGCACACAGGAGCAGCTGGAGCCACAGCCTCCGGAA
>NW_022900939.1:17100677-17128639 GCF_012274545.1 Fukomys damarensis | reverse complement strand
GGACTTGCAGCCCCCACAAGAGCTACAGCCTCCCTTGGAACAACTACAAGAGCCACAGCCTCCCTTGCATCCCTCACAGGAGCTACAGCCCCCCTTGCAGCCTCCACAGGACCCACAGCCCCCCTTGCACCCCCCACAGGAGGCACAGCCCCCCTTGCAGCCTCCACAGGAGCCACAGCCCCCCTTGCACCCCCCACAGGAGCCACAGCTCCCTTTACCACAGCTGGAGCAGGGACAGGCTGGCACACAGCAGCACACGGGCACACAGGAGCAGCTGGAGCCACAGCCTCCGGAACAGGCACAGCCGGTCATGGTTCTGGTGATGGAGATGGAGAGGTCAGAGGAGCAGGTGGAGATGGAGGTGTGCAGGTGTGGAGCCTCCTGGGCCTGGAGCCTTATATACCTGCCCAAGTCAGGCATCAGCTGGACACAGGGTCACTTCCTGCTTCCTGTTTGTGTTACTGGTCCAGAGATTTCCTTCTGCATTGTGATTTCTGGCAGTGTGTCTTCACTGTGCTTTTCCCAAGATGTCACCATGTCTCTGTGGAATGCTGCTCCTCAACACACACCAGCAAGGGCCCAACAGGGGGCCTCCTTTTCACTAGGATGGTTGGAGGCACAGGGAGAACAGCAACTCAGAAGCTGTGACCTTGCCACTTGATCTGAGCCCCAGGCTCCTGGGTCATCTCTCCCAGTAACATCTTTAAAGCTGTCTTTCCCATGTGGGAAGAGCTGGGGATGTGAGGCCCTGGCCAGGGACTCTTTCTGAAGGGACCAGGGACCTGGGCTCTGCTCTCACACCGGCTTGTTCCTTTGCTTGAGGTGATCAACACTCAGGATCTTCTTTCTATAGCAGACCTCTTTCTATAGCAATTCTGGTCCCGCGCAGTGTCACCCAGTGGAGGGTGTAGGGAAAAGGCAGGACATCCACAGCCACCTGAACTTCAGGCCAGCAGAACACCTTTGCAGTGCAAGCCACCCTAAATCTCTTTTTAAATTTTATTTGGCCTAGTTTTGTATTTTTCCAGTTTTTCTTGTTTAGTAGTATAGGTTTGCATTGCATAATGATTGCATTCCTTGTAAGGAGTTGGCACGTGTACCTAACACATCTCGATTCCTTTCTTCATCCCCTGTAACCTCCCTACCCGCTCCTTTCCTCCTTCTCTTGGTCCCCTTCCCATTGGAAAAAGATCTATCCCCTACTTCCAGTTATCTATCTTTCATCTTTCTCTTTATTTATATTTTGGGGTTCTCATAAAAGAGAAACCATGCAACATTAAGGCTTGTGTGTCCGATTTATTTCTCTTAAACCTATAGTCTCAAAGTGCATCCATTTTCCTACAGAAAACTTAAATTTGTCCTTCTTAATGGCAGAGCAATTCTCCAGTGTGTGTAAACGTTTTCTTTATCCATTCACCTGCTGATGGACATATAGGCTGCTCCCAAGATTTAACTATAATGAATTATGGTGCTATAAAACGTGGGTATGCATATATCACTGTAATATGATGGCCTTAGCTCTTTTGAGAAGATGCTTAGAAGGGAAAATCAAACTGGATCAAAGATGTAAATGTTAAGACAGAAACACTTAATCTGCTGGAAGACAAAATAAAACTCTTGAAGACATAGGCATGGACGAGTACTTCCTGCAGAGAACCTGAATGGCCTAAGAAATAGTGCCAAGAATCAAGAGATGGGATCATAGTAAGTTGAAAAGCTTCTGTACACAAGGGAACAACAGTGAAGAGACAACTTACAGAATAGGGGAAAAAAATTGCCAACTAGTCATCAGAGGACTAATATCTAGAATATACAAAGAACTAAAAAGCACCACACACGCCCCCAAGACCCAATTAAAAACGGGCAAGTGAAACAAACAGACACTTCTTCAGAAGTACAAATAGCCAATAAATACATTTTTTTAAAAAATGGGAGCCGAGGATGTAGCTCAGTGGCGCCGCGCCTGCCTGACAGGCACAAGATCCTGAGTTCAATTCCTGAACGGGGGGGGGGGATGTTCAGCGTAGTAGGCCAGTCAGAAAAGTCCTAAATCCTTCTGTGTCACTTCTGCGCTGGGGCACAGGGTCTCCCTGCTGTTTCCCACACCGCCGCGCAGTGCCGCAGTGAAACCCACCCGTCCCCACTGCAGCCTTCAAAGGTTCTGCTGTGGGCAGGAGAAATCGCAGAGGCTCGGGGATGCAAGCCCAGGGGAGCTAGAGAAAGCTCCAGCTAACACGCAAGGGAAGACGGTCTGTGAGAGCCGGAGCCCGCTCCCAGGCGTCAGGCAGTGGCCCAGACAGGGACGTCTCCCCGGATCCTTCTTCACCAGGGAGGGTGCTGGCTCCCCGCCAAACTCCCGGGTCTCCCAAGGGCCTGCGGCCAGGCGCTCGGAGCCGGCGGGTAGGTGGTGCGCCAGCGCTGAAAGACTGCGCGGGTTCGGCAGAGTCCTGCGCCTGTCCGGCTCCCTCCCCAGCAGCGAGGGGACTTACTCTGCACAGCCCCTGCCCAGGGCCCTGCGCTGCTCCCTCGCCCATTCACTCCACCTGCGCTGGTCTCCGATGCCCATTTATTTCCTTAAAGCCTCCACTCTCCCTTCTTAAAACTTGTTTTACAATTTTACCATTTTATCTATGGGCCCTTTAAATGTCACTTTTAATGTGCTCTGCGTCTCCACTATTTCTAGTAAATTTACTTTTGCTTCCTGGATTATGCATTCACTTACATTGGTGTATCCCTCTGCTCCTCCTTGCTTCCTTCCTGTCTCCTTCCTCCCTCCCTGCCCTCCTTCCTTCTCCGTCCTTCCTTATTCCCTCTCAACTTCCTCTTTCTTTCTGTCCCTTCTTCCTTCCTCCCCTCCCTCCCTTCCTTCACTCCTTCCTTTCCTTCCTCCTTCCTTCCTTCTCCCTCCCTCTCCTCCCCTCTCCTCCGTGTTGTGCACCATCTATCTGAACACCTCTTGCTGCCCTTCTACTTTTGTGGAAAGAAAACGGGTGCTCCTTGCCCAGAAAAAAAGAAGGGGTAGCTATCTCATTCTCAGACAAAGTCAATTTCAAACCAAAACTAAGAGAGAGACAAAGAAGGTCACTACATCCTTGTAAAGGGAACAATTTAAGAGGAAGGTATGACAATCATAAACATATATGCACCAAATATTAATGCCCCCAACTATACAAAACAAATTTTAAGGAACATCAAAAATAAGCAGCAATAAAAACCAAGCACTAATACAATAATAAAAAAATAAGCACTAATACAATTCTAGCAGGGGACCTAAATAAACCACTATCAGAAATAGACAGATCATCTAGACAAAAAATCAACAAGGAAATACAAGAGCCAAACCAAGCTTTTGAACATATGGACTTAATAGATGTCTATAGACTGTTCCACCCCACAAAATCAGAATACACATTCTTTTCAGCTGCACATGGGTCATTCTCCAAAATAGACCACATACTAGCTCATACAACAGGTTTAAGTGAATGCAAAAGAATCAAAGTTGTCCCCTGTATATTATCAGGTCATAGTGCAATTAAAGCTGGAGATCAATGGCATAAGAAACTCTAAGAACTTCACAAACACATGGAAATTGAACAATCGATGGATCAAAGAGGAAATTAAAGAAGAAATTGGACAGTTTTTACAAATAAATGATAATGCCAATACAAAATATAGGAATCTATGGGACACAATAAAAGCAGTTCTATGCGGAAAATTTACAGCAGTGAATGCCCACACTAGGAAAACAGAAAGAGCGCAAACAAACAACCTAATGCTGAATCATAGGCTCCTAGAAAAAGAAGAGCAAGACAAACCCAAAGCTCGTACAAGGGAGGGAATTATAAAGGATAGAGCAGAAATCAATGCAATGAAAACTAACAAAATGATACAAAAAAAATCAATGAATTGAAGAGTTGGTTTTTTTTAAAGAATAAATAAAATCAATAAACCCTTAGCCAATCTTGTCAAAAAAAGGAAAGAAAAGGCTCAGATTCATGCAATTAATCACAACAGATCCAGCAGAAATCCAGAGAATCATCAGTACCTACTTTGAGAACCTGTGCTCTAATAAAATGAAAAACACAGAAGAAATGGAGAGATTTCTAGATACTTATGAATTACCAAAGTTGAATGAAAAAGATAAAAAATTCTAAACATCCCAATTGCAAACAATGAAATTGAAAATGTAATTAAAAGTTTACCAGTGAAGAAAAGCCCAGGTCCTGATGGATTCACTGCTGAATTTTACAAGACATTTGGGGAAGAACTACTCCCAATGCTCTTTAAACTTTTCAGTGAAATTGAAAGGGCAGCAATACTTCCAAATTCATTCCTGTTACTTTGATTCCCAAACCAGGGAAAGACCCAACCAAGTAAGAGAATCTCCTACAGGCCAATCTCCTTAATGAACATAGAAGCAAAAATTCTCAGTAAGATACTAGCAAACAGAATACGAAGGGTCATCAAGAAGATCATTCACCCTGACAGAGTCAGATTTATTCCAGGGGTGGAAGGATGGTTCAACATACATAAATTAATAAATGTAATACCCTATATTAACAGAGTCAAGGACAAAAAATATATGATCATCTCAATAGACGCAGAAAAAGCATTCAGCAAAATTCAACACCCATTCATAGTGAAAACCCTGCAGAAAAATGGGAATAGATGATCTTTATCTCAACTTAATAAAGGCTATCTATGAAAAACCAAGAGCCAACTTATATTAAATGGCCCAAAACTGAAAACCTTCATGTTAAAATCAGGAACAAGACAAGGATGCCCACTATCACCACTCCTGTTCAACATAGTTCTGGAAACATTAGCCACAGCAATTAGACAAGAGAAAGAAAGTAAAGCAATAAAGATAGGAAAGGAAGAAGCTAAACTGTCATTATTTGCTAATGGTATGATACTCTATATAGAAGAGCCAAAAAAACTTTGCCAGAAGACCTCTAGACTTAATTGACACTTTCAGCAGAGTAGATGGATATAAGATCAACACTGAGAAATCAATAGCCTTCTTGTACACAAATAAGAGACTCACTGAGATAGAAATTAGGGAAGTAATTTCTTTCACAATAGCATCCCCAAAAATGAAGTATCTAGGAATCAATCTAATGAAAGAAACAAAAGACCTCTACACTGAAAATTACAGCACTCTGAAAAAAAGAGATCTAAGAGGATATAAGAAAATGGAAAGATATCCCCTGCTCCTGGGTAGGAACAATCAACATAGTGAAAATGCTGTACAGAGTTACCAAAACTGCTATACAGATTCAATGCAATTCCGATTGAAATCTCAACAGTATATTTCACAGAACTAGAGAAAATAATCCAAAAATTCATTTGGAACCTGAAGAGACCCAGAAGAGCAAAAGCCATTCTAGGCAACCAAGACATGGCAGGGGGTATAACAATTCCCAACTTGAAATTATACTACAAAGCCACTGTGATAAAAACCGCATGGTACTGACAAAGAAAAAGACCTGAGGATCTGTGGAATAGATTTGAAGATACAGAAACAACTCCAGATGTACTCAGCTACCTCATCTTTGACAAAGGAGCCAACCATCCTCACTGGGGGAAAGATAGACTCTTTAATAATTATGTTACAAAAACTGTATTTCAACCTGCCAAAGATTAAAACTAGACCCTTATCTTTCACCATGCACTAAATTAAAATCCAAGTGGATTAAAGATCTAAATATTAAAAAAGAAACACTAAACTTTCTGGAAGATAAGTTAGGTAGAACTCTTCAAGATGTTGGCATAGGAAAAGACTATGAACAAATCCTCAGTAGCACACAACTAACACAAAGAATCAACCACTGGGATCTCATCCTATTAAAAAGCTTCTGCACTGTAAACGAAACCATCAACAGAGCTAAGAGACAACCTACATTGTGGGAAAAAAATTTTACCAGCTGCTCCTCAGACAAAGGACTATTATCTAGAATATATAAAGAACTCAAAAAAAAATTAGGCCACCCAAATATAAAGACGTGATTCAAAAATGGGCATCTGAAATGAACAGACATTGCTCAGACAAAGAAGTTACAGCAGCAAGTAAATATATGAAAAAATGTTCCACATCACTTTCATTTGAGAGATGCAGATGAAAACAGCACTGAGATAGATTCCACCTTACCCCAGAAAGAATAGCTGCTATCAAGAAATCAACCAATAACAAATGTTGGTGGGGTTGTGGGGAGAAAGGAACCCTTCTCCATTGTTGGTGGGAGTACAGACTGGGGCAACCACTATGGAAATCAATATGGAGATACCTCAAAAGTCTGGGACTAGAGGTTCCATTTGACCCAGCCATCCCTCTGCTGGGTATCTTTCCAAAAGAATTTAAAAAATCATATCACAGTGATATATGCACACCTATGTTTATAGCAGCACAGTGTGTAACAGCTAAAACTTGGAAACAGCCCATCAGTTGGAGACTGGATAAAGAAGATGTGGTTTTTCTATATAATGGAGCACTACTCAGCCATAAAGAATGAGAAACTAGAGTCATTCATAGGAAAATGGATGCATATTGGAGGCCATACTTTTAAGTGAAGTAAATAAGACACACAAGTGTACATACCAAATAGTTTCTCTTGTGTGAAAAACTAAAAGTGTAAATAAAATCCAAATGGCACAATTGACAACGTGAAATAGGAAGAAAAGGGCTACTACACATGTAGGGGAAGTGGGAAGGGTAGGGGAAAGGAAATAAGGGACAAGAAAAAATATGAGAAAAGGAAAAAATGGAAATAAAGTGTTTGTAAATGGGGAGGAGAGGAGGGAGTGAAGGGAGGGCAGGGACAAGGGGAAAAATGAGAACCAAGACCTGTTATGTAAAGGTACAAGATCCTAATGATGAATGTAACTGTACTGTATACCTAAAATGTACCAATAAACTCAATGAAAAAAAGAGGAGGAGCTTGGAAGAAAGCTTTTGTTTATGGATATTTGCAAACATAATATATGTCCCCCAAATGCATCTTGGGTTTTATTTCTCTCTTGTACTCATTAAATACTTGTTCAATGCAAAAAAAGAAAAAGAAAAAAAGGAAAAAACTAAAGAAAATGGCTGCTTCTGGCTACCAGCACAGAGCTGCAGTACCAGGCTCTGGCCACTTCCTGTTTCGCCTCAGGGTACTGCCAGTGATCCTGGGTTCCCTTTCGCTTACCGGAGCAGCTACGAAACGTGCCTCCTGGGCGCTGTGAGCTGTGCTGCCAGCCGGGCACAGCCTCAGTCGAGAACCTTCTGGGGCAGCAGGTGTTAGTCAGCTCAGTGCTATGCTGGGCTCTTTCTTTCAGCTCCCTGGCACTGTGATTCCCACCCCCACGGACATATATAACTTAAGTCTGTCTCTGTCAGCTCTTTGCCTTTGTAGACATTAATGTTTATGCCATCTAAAGCTGTTGGCTAGGCAGGAAGTAGATGACAATTAAGAAAAATTGAAATAGCTGCAGAATAGAACAGAAGACCCAGAAACAGCCCAAGGAGAAGGCACAGGTTCTTCAGCATGCAGTGCTGGGGAAACTGGAGATCCACGTGAAGAAGATTGAAATGAGATGCCTCTCTCTCACACTGTACTAAAATAAAATCAAAAGGGATAAAAGATCTAGATATAAAAGCAGAATTTTGGGCTGGGGATTTAGCTTAGTAGTTCCGCCGCTTGCCTCACAAGCACAAGGACCCAAGTTTGATCCCCGGTACCCACACACACAAAAAAGCAAATTGGAATTTTGAAATTACTGGAAGATAACATAGAAGAAACACCATGAGCACCGGAAATGGTGTCAAGAACCAACAAATGTCATGAAATCAAATGAAAAAGTTTCTGGACAGCAAAAGAAATGACAGAATTAGGTGACAACTTATAGAATAGCAGAAAAATTTTGCTACTAACTCTTCTGAGAGATGACTCATAGCTAGACTATACAAAGAACTCAAAAAATTAGCCCCCCAAAACCAAGTAGTCCAATTGGAAAAAAAGAGGAGCAATTGAACTGAAAAGACACTTCTCAAAAAAAGAAGTACAAACGGCCAATAAGTGTATGAAAAAACGCTCCGCAGTGAAAATCAAAACAACTTGGAGATTCCATCTCACTTTAGTCAAAGTGGCTGTCATCAAGGAGACAAAAAATAATGAAACCTGGTGAGGACGTGGGGGAAAACCATGTCTACATTGTGGAAGGAAACGTAACCTAGTGCAGCCACTATGGAAATCAGGAAGGAGACTCCTCAGACAGGTAAAAAATAGAAGTTTCATTTGGCACAGCTATTTCCATCCTGGGGATATTCCCCAAGGAATCAGACATCATACTATAGTGCCTCATATACAGCCATGTGAAGAGAGGCACAATCAGTGGCTAAACTCTGGAAACAGTCTAGGAGCTCATCAACAGATAAATACTAAGAAAGATGGCATCTATACACAATGGGATTCCATTCAGCAATAAAGAAAAATGAAAGCATGTCATCTGTACAAAAATGCATGGAATGCAAGATCATCGTGGTAGGCAAAATAGGCCAGCCTCAGGAATTTCAACATCGCATTTGCTCTTATATTAAACACAAAATAAAAATCAATCGACCAATAAATAAAATAAAGGAGTGGTGAAAAGAAACTAGAAGGCAGACACTTGGAGAGGAAGAAAAGGATAGAGGCAGGGAAGAAAGTGAGAGAGGATAAAGGAATTAAAAATTATCGAGATATCCCACATGCATGTACCAGCTCCCCCAAATGTGCGTGGATGTTCTGTATTACAAACACGCATACTAAAAAGACATGAACTGAAAAAGAAAAGTGAGATGAATTTTTAAAATGGCACGCACCAGCTTGGGGTGTAGCTCACTGGTAGAGCACTTGCCCAGAAACCCAAGGCTCTGACTTCCATTCCTTGTATAGCAAAATATTAATAAATTATAAAAATAAATTAAAGACACTCATAAATAAAATAAACTATATTTAGGATAAGCAATTCATTCCATCAACTTTAAAATAACATAAAGAGCAATAGATGTCAAAGAAAATACAATCTACCTGACAGTAAAAATGTCACACAGATAATTTTGTTTTGTTTTGTTTTTCTCTGTTTTACCAAGACAGGGTCTCACTATGTAGTTCAGGCTGGCCTTGTACAACTATGGACCTGAGGATGCCCTTGAGATCCTGGCCAGCTTCCTGTCTCAGCCTCCCAAGTGCTGAGATTACAGGTGTTCATTACCCTGTCCAGAACACAAATAAAGAAATTAAAGCAATAGGTGAAATATCCACATATGAAATTAATGGAGAATAATAAAAAATCACTGTGCTGAATTTGTAAAAATTGCTAACAATAATCACAAAAAGCCAGATGTCTTGAATACAAGAAAGGTGAAACTAACTCATGCCCAGGCCACCAGCCACCCAGGCTGAAGAAAGAATTTTTATTTTCCATAAAGCCTTTAGTGATGTGGATACAAGTTCAGCTTGAAAAACTATTTACACAAGATCATATCTCCCAGGGAAATACACTTGTGCAGTTGGGTAGGCCAGACAGGGAAAAATGAAGATGGGCTTCCTAGAACAAACCCTGCGTGTGTCACACAGGGAAAGCAGAGGCAGGGGGGTCAGGTGAGTCTCAGGCTCCAGGACAATGAGGAAGGAGACACACAGGAAACCTGAGGAAAGGTTGAGGAAAGTGTTGCGGGGGGCAAACAAGAACCTGAAGTCTAGTCAACAAATAAACACATGACCAGGGAGAACGGTAAACAGCCACGACACAGAGAATGAGCGTTCAGAGGAACCTGGGCAGGTATATAAAGGTCCCAGCCCAGGAGGCTCCACACCTGCACACCTCCATCTCCACCTGCTCCTCTGACCTCTCCATCTCCATCACCAGAACCATGACCGGCTGTGCCTGTTCCGGAGGCTGTGGCTCCAGCTGCTCCTGTGTGCCCGTGTGCTGCTGTGTGCCAGCCTGTCCCTGCTCCAGCTGTGCCAAAGGGAGCTGTGGGGGCTGCAAGGGAGGCTGTGCTTCCTGTGGGGGCTGTAGCTCCTGTGAGGGATGCAAGGGAGGCTGTGGCTCTTGTAGTTGTTCCAAGGGAGGCTGTAGCTCTTGTGGGGGCTGCAAGTCCAGCTGTTGCCAATCCAGCTGTTGCAAGCCCTGTAGCTGTGAACCCAGCTGCTGCAAGCCCTGCAGCTGCCAGGTGAGTTGCTGCAAGCCCTGCAGCTGCGAACCCAGCTGCTGCAAGCCCTGCTGCTGCCAGGCCAGTTGCTGCAAGCCCTGTAGCTGCGAACCCAGCTGCTGCAAGCCCTGCTGCTGCCAGGTCAGCTGCTGCAAGCCCTGTAGCTGTGAACCCAGTTGCTGCAAGCCCTGCTGCTGCCAGGTCAGCTGCTGCAAGCCCTGCTGCTGTGAACCCAGCTGCTGCAAGCCCTGCTGCTGCCAGGTCAGCTGCTGCAAGCCCTGTAGCTGCGAACCCAGTTGCTGCAAGCCCTGCAGCTGCGAATCCAGCTGCTGCAAGCCCTGCTGCTGCCAGGCCAGTTGCTGCAAGCCCTGCAGCTGTGAACCCAGCTGCTGCAAGCCCTGCTGCTGCCAGGTCAGCTGCTGCAAGCCCTGCTGCTGCTGCGAACCCAGCTGCTGCAAGCCCTGCTGCTGTGAACCCAGCTGCTGCAAACCCTGCTGCTGCCAGGTCAGTTGCTGCAAGCCCTGCTGCTGTGAACCCAGCTGCTGCAAGCCCTGCTGTTCCCAGTCCAGCTGCTGTGCCCCTGTGTGCTGCCAGTGTAAGGTCTGAGGTCTAAACTCAGACGAGTCCTGCTGCCATGGCCACAATTCATCACTCGTCCTCCCGGTAAGACGAAGCCAGATTTGCCTCCCACTTCCTACAAGGAGGCCACGCAACCCCTCACTGTCTCCCAACAAGTTTTCCTCCCAAGTCACACTCTGGCTCCAACATCCCCTGCCCACATCCTGGCCAGTGCTGTTCCACTCAGCAGCCTGAGCTCCTGAACACTTTCAAGCCTGTCTTTGGCTCTAGGAGGACCCTGCCTCGGTGTCCCACTTGGACTGAGGTGGGGCAAAGACTTCCTGGGCTTCATTGCAGGCCACAAGCTATTTTATGTTAAATGGAAAGTTGCAAACCAATAAAAGCATTCTGGCCACACACTGAAACACGTGTCTTGCTCATTTCTCTGCTCTTCACCACCACTCCATGGCCATGGGCCCTGCTGTTCCTGCTGGGTGTTGGTCTTCACGTGGCTCCTGATGCTGAGGCTCTGAGCCCTGTTAGGATGAGGCATGGAGGTCACTTGTGCCTCAAGCCGCCCTCCACATGGAGCCCTGCCTCTCCCGGGATTCCTCTCTGCCTGTGTCCTGTCACCGCTGGCCTGCTGGGACCAGAACTGTCCCTGGGGCCAGGCCAGTAGAAGCCCCAAGGCTGGGAAAGCTCCTGGGTATTTCAGACTCTCCCCTCCTCCTGGCCCACTTGGCCGTCTCCCCTGGGAAGTCCTTGCAGCTGACTTGGTCTGATTTTCTTTGTTAGTTTTTTTCCCTGGTCCTGGGGATCAAACTCAGGACCTCGTGCTTGCAAAGGCAGCTGTGGTGCCACTGAGCTACATCCCAGACTTCTTTGTTACTCTTTACAAAGGCCTTTTTCCTCAGTAATCAAACACATTTCTAAGGGCTCCAAACCCTTCTCGCTGTGATTCCTCTCCTCCATCCTCTCCCAGGAGGAAGCCCTAAGTCTTCTCCAGTGTGGCAGGCCTGGGAATGAGAGGGACCCACCACACCCACACGTAGGAGGCTGCACACGCAGACCCCACTACCGTACGCTCTCCCAGCCCCTGTGCCTAGGGCAGAGCGATCAGCTGCACGTCTCCATCCACAGCCCTCCGCTCCAGTCTGCGAAACACACCAGAAATTGTCAGGAAACAGAGACCAGGGCCGGTTCCCAAACTACGGAGCTTTGGCAATGTCTCTCTGAGCTGTCCCCTGCTGCCCTAAACTTGGAGTGATATTCTTTCCAAGTTCTTAATGGGCGATACTGACAGAGATAAATTATTTCAGACTATTGAAAGAGACATTAGTTTACTGTCGGGAATTGGCAAATCACAAGAAGACATCAAAAAAAATGTTAAAAATCTCCAGCTGTTTTCAGGTGCCCTTTTGGTGGTGGTCGATGAGATGATTACCATTTTGAGACTTCTGCAGTGTTTCATGGGAAAAGCATATGCATTCGAGTGTTCACGAGAGCTGGAATTTTTAGTGTGAGATTAATGAGGTTAAGAAAAGTTGAATTCTTGAATTAGATGTATCTCTAAGAGATAATGATATATTTTACTGTTTTTATAGAAGTGTTTCCCACTCCTCTGAAATACCTAGAAATAATGGTCTATTCAGTATCAGTGAACACTCCCAGCACCAAGACTTTTGTCTTTAAATACGATTTCCTGTACCTAAACAGAACCTGGATGCCCTGGGGAAATGAGGTAGAAGTGAACAGCATAGGCTTTGTTAGAAAGTGAGAAAGAGAACAGACTACTGAGGCCATAACAGAAGAATGAAGGCGTCAGACCTGAGCAGCACCAGTGCAGTCGTGCCCTGGGATCTTCAGTTATTCAAAGGCCTTGGCCCGCAACAAATGAATGTAAATCTGTAAGCACGTAGTACACCAAGATGCTGCAGGTAAGGTGCAAAATGCAAAAGTTTCCAGTTGCCACTAGGAGATGCTGGAAACGGATTCATTATTTTGAACACAGGTTAGTAAAAAAGAAACAGCCAAGTATTTCTCCAGTCTTTAATATACAAAGCATGTTATCATAACTGAAAATCAAAGAAAGTGCTCCAGTTTACAAGTAAAGAAAAGATCATGGGATGTGAAATTTTCCACTTTGTAACCCCTTAGAAAACAGTGGGCGCAGCAAATTTAGTGAATGCTGCCAAATCAGTGGTTACAGGAAAACTTGCAACCTCAAATATATTTTTTTTATTTATTTGTTCGTTGGTTGGTTGGTACCGGGGATCAAACTTGGGACCATGCATTGGCGAGGCAGGCAGCAGAACCGCTGAGCTAAATCCCCGGCTCACAACCTCAAATATATATAGTCAAGTAAGACAGAAACACTACTAGGCAAAAAACTCATCGGTAGGACTGAGAGAGTTGCCACACCAGAGCACTGAATGGGTGCTTTTTGGGGCTAAGCATAGGTCCCTGGGTCTCCGGCCTTGTGGGGACTGCAGGGATGTATGGGAAACAGCAGAGGGCGCTCCGCAAACCCCTTGCATGTAGGTAGGATACGCCATCTGATTGCTTGAGTCAGGAGACAGACGCTCGAAATGTCGCGGCGGCTTTCCATGTCCTCTTTTCCGCCTCCCATGGCAAACACTTATGCTCCACCCGGCGTCCCCAGAGAAAGGACCCGTGAGTAGAGCCACCCTGTAGAGGCACGCAGTGGGGACAGGAAGTAAGCCTGTGTCCTGCTAAGGCCCTAACATTTAGGGATATCTTGTTGGGGGGCATAACCGCCCTACCCTGGTTGACTCAGAGACTGGTTTATCGGCCAGGTGGTGTGAGGGCAGTGAGCCTTAGGAGCTGGCAAGGAGGTGGTGCACATTTGTAAGACTGTCTTGAACTGCAAGTCTCTGGGAAGGAGCTCAGAAAACACGATGCTACTTGTGTGCTGGTTGCTGGGGCTGCAGTTAGCAAAGCGTTATGCAGGGAACCCGAAGCACCCAACCTCATGCTCATATCCCAGCGGGACTCCTTGTCCTGCCCCCGAAGCCAGCTCTCTCTCCAGCCCTTCCTGTTACCTGATGGTGGCCCCAGACTCCCACATGGTTCCTCCTCTGGGCTGTGTTCTATCACCCTCCAGCTCCAACCCAGAGGCGAACACCATTTATTCTAACCCTTAATTATATTTAGAGCCTAATTTGCCAATCATCGGGCTGGCAATCTACCTAATGACCACCTTCACCAGCGCAACTCATGCCCAGGGCATCACCACCTACTGCTTGCTCTTCTGTGCACTTTATAAACATTGCCGCCTTCAATGTTCACCAATTCTTCTGAACCATGCGCTCCTTTCATAAGATTTAAACTCTTCATCCCAGCACTCGGGAGGCTGAGGCAGGAGGATCGCTGTGAGTTTGAGACCAGCCAGGGCTACATAGTGAGTTTCAGGTCAGTCTCAACTACATAGTGAGACCCTGTCTCAAAACAACAACAACAACAACAAAAAGATTTAAACTCTTATTTTTGGATAGCTGTGAATTCATCTAGTTCTAGATAGCTATGGATTTTAGTTTGGGGTAGTTGTGAATAATTTGGAAAGTCCTAAGAAAAAAACCACATGGGACCATTGGCAATCTCACACCCAGGATATCTACCCGTGACATTTCCATCACAAGGGGGCCTGGAGCTGCCCTAAGAGAGTGACTGCAGGTCCCACAGTCCCTACCCTATCCCCAAACCACAGCAACCGCAGAGCAGTTGTCCCTCCTAATTTTTTGTAGTTTCAGGAATGTTGTATAAATGGAACCACGAGATGGGCAACTGCTGGGACTGGTACTGTTCCTATGTCATAACTCTCAGGACACTCATCTAGGATATTCTATCAGTGTTTATTGTATCTCACTGCTGATTCATGCTCTGTGACATGGATGGATGCACCACGGTACAGACCGGTCTTAATACAAATGGGCCACAGTACAGGTGGACTGGGTTTTACAAAGCACTCTGTGAAGAACTTTGTGTTGTTTCCCGAGTGCGGCGGTCACTAAGCTCTTATAAGCATTCACAGACATGTTTGTGTGTGATCAAAATGTTTGTTCCTCTGGGATGCGCAACCACAAGTGAGATTTCTGGTGTGTTACAGAGTACTTGTAAGTCTTGTTTTCTTTGAAGATGCTGCCAAATTCTTTTCCAGACTGGCCATACTATTCTGCTTTCCCACTGTCGATGTAAGAGCGATTTTGTTTCTCTGCACTCCCACCAGCATTTGGTGATGTTACTATTTTTTAATTATGTCATTCTAACAGATGCGCCATAATCCCGGGTTTTTTGTTTTGTTTTGCTTTTGCGGTGTTGAAGGTGAAACCCAGGACCTCACACTTGCTAGGCACGTGTTCTACCACTGAGCTATATCCCTGCCTTTTCTATTTTTTATTTTAAGACGTGATCTCACTGAGTTGCCCAGGCTAAGATCAAACTATCAATCCTCCTAGGTGAGTATCTAGAGTTGCTGGGTTTCCAGGCATGCAGCACTGTGCCCAGAGAATTATGTTTTTAGTGCACATTTCCTAATCCAGACCTTCATGTGCTTCTTTGCTGTGTGTCCACTCCTTCGTAAGATCTCTTCAAGTCTCTTGGTCATGTACTAATTGGATTGGATTTTCTTCTTTGTTTTGTCATTGAGAGTTCTTTATATAACCTGAATAACAGTCCTTTGTCAGATGTATAGTTTGTAAATGTTTCGGTCATGCTGCATACATAATTCTATTGCTGGTTTCTACTAGTACAATTTTCCCCCTTGTGCCAATGGCTGTGAATTTGGGCTACAGGATGAGAAGCAAAGCCCAGGTGTCTCATTGTTTGAGCCACTGGAATCTGTGCGATTTGCTTCTGCAGTGGCGCGTGGACATCACGGTGGACACACCAAGCAGGTGACGGACGACCAGTGAACACAAAGCGCTGCAACAGAAATTTCCTTGTCATGAGCCTAGAGTCTGTGCTGTATGAATCAGGGCTCCCCCGCCCTTCTCTCTTCCTTCCTTCCTTTTTCTTCTCTGCCTCCCTCCGTCTTCCCTCCCTTCCTTCTTATTTATTTATTTAGCCCCGGGAATTGAACTCAGGACCTTGCACTTGCCAGGCAGGTGCAGTGCCACTGAGCTGCATTCCTGGACCTCTTCTTTCTCGGCTATATTTTCCTCATTCCTTCCTCCCTTCTTTCTTTCCTGCCTTCCTTCTTTGCTTCCTTCCCTTCTTCCTCCCTGCTTTCTCCCTCCCCTCCCATCTTTTCTTCTCCGTGAAATATGTGTGTGTTTATCACAGCACCTCTTCCTGTCCTTCCCATGTCTGATGCTGCAGATTAGAGGGATGTCGGGACAGCTGGGTTCCCTTCTGCTTCCCGGAGCTCATGAAATGAGACAAAGTGGAGCGGGAGCAAGTTGTTCCTAACTACTTTTTTGACAGAGGACCTGATACCTAGAATATATAAATCATTTTAAAAATTAGCTCCCCACACCAAATAACTCAACCAGGAAGCCGGGCAGTGGAATTGAAAGGACAGTTCTCAAAAGAAGAAGTAAAAGAGACCCATAAGTATATGCAAAAATGTTCAGTTTTTTTAGCTGTTAGGGGAATGCAAATCAAAACAAACAAGATTCCATCCTACCCCGGTCAGAAGGGCTATCATCATGAACATAGAAAACAATGGAGACTAAGGAGGATGTAGGGATACAGAAACCCTCCTATATTGTTGGTGGAAAAGTAAACTAGTGCAGCCACTATGGAAATTAGTATGTAGATGCCTCAAAAACCTAAAACCAGAATGTCTTAGTTACTTTTCTTGTGATTAAGACAAAATACTCAATACCCAAAAGTTAAAGGAGGAGTGGGTTATTTTAGCCCACAGTTTGTAAGGTTTCCATCCATAACCAGCTGGCTCCAAGGCAGAGTTGCCTGGCAGAGGAGAAACGGTCCACGACAGAGCTGGCAGGAGGCAGCAGGCGGCAGCAGCAACCCTCCTTTCCCCTTTTATCCCAACTAAGGTACAAGCCTTTTGGGTGACGCCACCCACAACCAGAGAGGGCCTTCCCAGAAGGTAGACCTATTAGTGGGCTAATCCAGTATCAAACACCCTTAATCCCAGTACCAGACCCTAGATCCAGCCACCTTCGCAACGCCCCACTGAGCCCATGAGGCTTTAGGGTGACCTCTAACTACAAACAATGACACAGAATTTCCATTTGACACAGCTATACCTGTCCTGGATATATTCCTGAAAGACTGAAAGACATAATACTTTCATTGTACATACATACATGTAGTGACGCGTCACCATGGCTACTCTGAAAACAGCCTAGTTGCTTGTCAACAGCTAGACAGATAAAGAAAATGTGGTATATACGACATACACACACACACACACACACACACACACACACACACTAGGATATTATTCAGCCTTAAAGATGAAATCACATAATTTTCAGAAAAACGGTGGATGGAACCTGAGATCATCATGCTAAGCAAAACAAGCCAGATTCAGAAATTTCAACATCACATGTTATTCTTCTACTAAAAACCTAAAATATAAGTAAAATAGATAGGGGACCATAGGAGACTAGAAGGCAGACTCTTCAGATGAGGAAAGGGATGGGGGAGAGAAGCGGATGGAGGGCAGGGGTAAAAGGATTGAATGCGATCAAAATCCGTCATATGCCTAAAGTGATTCGCCAAAACGAACGTCGCTAAACATGCATAATGGAAAAGCCTAATCTAAAAAGGAAAAGAAAAGGTAAAATGAATGTTGTAAATGTCGTACACTGAGCTGTGATTTAGCTTGGTAATGCAGCAGTTGCCTAGCAACCCCAAGGTCCTGGGTCCTATGACCTGCACCACAACATAGCAACTATACTAAAGGTAGAAATGTTTAAAAACACAGTCCTGAACACGCACACATACATGCATCAAAAAGAAAATGCAGTGGGAACAAGAAATTTATTTCAATCATTTACAAATAACTTTCAGGGAAAACAAGAGAATGAATATTATATGATTTATGTGATAACACAAATAATAACCCACACAGATAATTAAAGAAATTAAAGCAATAGGTGGAATACCCCTTTCCAACTATGAAACTAATGAATATTTTAAGCAAAAATAATATGGTGTTGGAGCTGCAAACTTCATCTCCAAGACTCACGAGCAACCAGATGAACAAGGAAGGTGAAATTGAATAATGTGTCTTCACATGATGAGACAGGAAAAGAAAACCATATTTTTTCAAGAAAAACCCTACTGATGTGGATACAAGTTCAGCTTGAGAAACTATTTACACAAGATCATATCTCCCAGGGAAATACACTTGTGCAGTTGGGAAGGCCAGACAGGGAAAAATAAAGACGGGCTTCCTAGAACAAACCCTGCGTGTGTCACACAGGGAAAGCAGAGGCAGGGGGTCAGGTGAGTCTCAGGCTCCAGGACAATGAGGAAGGAGACACACAGGAAACCTGAGGAAAGGTTGAGGAAAGTGTTGCGGGGGGCAAACAAGAACCTGAAGTCTAGTCAACAAATAAACACATGACCAGGGAGAACGGTAAACAGCCACGACACAGAGAATGAGCGTTCAGAGGAACCTGGGCAGGTATATAAAGGTCCCAGCCCAGGAGGCTCCACACCTGCACACCTCCATCTCCACCTGCTCCTCTGACCTCTCCATCTCCATCACCAGAACCATGACCGGCTGTGCCTGTTCCGGAGGCTGTTCCCCCTGTGCGGGGTGCAAGGGGGGCTGTTCCCCCTGTGGGGGCTGCAAGGGGGGCTGTGGGTCCTGTGGAGGCTGCAAGGGGGGCTGTAGCTCCTGTGAGGGATGCAAGGGAGGCTGTGGCTCTTGTAGTTGTTCCAAGGGAGGCTGTAGCTCTTGTGGGGGCTGCAAGTCCAGCTGTTGCCAATCCAGCTGTTGCAAGCCCTGTAGCTGTGAACCCAGCTGCTGCAAGCCCTGCTGCTGCCAGGTGAGTTGCTGCAAGCCCTGCAGCTGCGAACCCAGCTGCTGCAAGCCCTGCTGCTGCCAGGTGAGTTGCTGCAAGCCCTGCAGCTGTGAACCCAGCTGCTGCAAGCCCTGCTGCTGCCAGGTCAGCTGCTGCAAGCCCTGCAGCTGTGAACCCAGCTGCTGCAAGCCCTGCTGCTGCCAGGTCAGCTGCTGCAAGCCCTGTAGCTGCGAACCCAGCTGCTGCAAGCCCTGCTGCTGCGAACCCAGCTGCTGCAAACCCTGCTGCTGCCAGGTCAGTTGCTGCAAGCCCTGCAGCTGCGAACCCAGCTGCTGCAAGCCCTGCTGCTGCCAGGTCAGCTGCTGCAAGCCCTGTAGCTGTGAACCCAGCTGCTGCAAGCCCTGCTGCTGCCAGGTCAGCTGCTGCAAGCCCTGCAGCTGTGAACCCAGCTGCTGCAAGCCCTGCTGCTGCCAGGTCAGCTGCTGCAAGCCCTGTAGCTGCGAACCCAGCTGCTGCAAGCCCTGCTGCTGCGAACCCAGCTGCTGCAAACCCTGCTGCTGCCAGGTCAGTTGCTGCAAGCCCTGCAGCTGCGAACCCAGCTGCTGCAAGCCCTGCTGCTGCCAGGTCAGTTGCTGCAAGCCCTGCAGCTGTGAACCCAGCTGCTGCAAGCCCTGCTGCTGCCAGGTCAGCTGCTGCAAGCCCTGCTGCTGTGAACCCAGCTGCTGCAAGCCCTGCTGCTGCCAGGTCAGCTGCTGCAAGCCCTGTAGCTGCGAACCCAGTTGCTGCAAGCCCTGCAGCTGCGAATCCAGCTGCTGCAAGCCCTGCTGCTGCCAGGCCAGTTGCTGCAAGCCCTGCAGCTGTGAACCCAGCTGCTGCAAGCCCTGCTGCTGCCAGGTCAGCTGCTGCAAGCCCTGCTGCTGCTGCGAACCCAGCTGCTGCAAGCCCTGCTGCTGTGAACCCAGCTGCTGCAAACCCTGCTGCTGCCAGGTCAGTTGCTGCAAGCCCTGCTGCTGTGAACCCAGCTGCTGCAAGCCCTGCTGTTCCCAGTCCAGCTGCTGTGCCCCTGTGTGCTGCCAGTGTAAGGTCTGAGGTCTAAACTCAGACGAGTCCTGCTGCCATGGCCACAATTCATCACTCGTCCTCCCGGTAAGACGAAGCCAGATTTGCCTCCCACTTCCTACAAGGAGGCCACGCAACCCCTCACTGTCTCCCAACAAGTTTTCCTCCCAAGTCACACTCTGGCTCCAACATCCCCTGCCCACATCCTGGCCAGTGCTGTTCCACTCAGCAGCCTGAGCTCCTGAACACTTTCAAGCCTGTCTTTGGCTCTAGGAGGACCCTGCCTCGGTGTCCCACTTGGACTGAGGTGGGGCAAAGACTTCCTGGGCTTCATTGCAGGCCACAAGCTATTTTATGTTAAATGGAAAGTTGCAAACCAATAAAAGCATTCTGGCCACACACTGAAACACGTGTCTTGCTCATTTCTCTGCTCTTCACCACCACTCCATGGCCATGGGCCCTGCTGTTCCTGCTGGGTGTTGGTCTTCACGTGGCTCCTGATGCTGAGGCTCTGAGCCCTGTTAGGATGAGGCATGGAGGTCACTTGTGCCTCAAGCCGCCCTCCACATGGAGCCCTGCCTCTCCCGGGATTCCTCTCTGCCTGTGTCCTGTCACCGCTGGCCTGCTGGGACCAGAACTGTCCCTGGGGCCAGGCCAGTAGAAGCCCCAAGGCTGGGAAAGCTCCTGGGTATTTCAGACTCTCCCCTCCTCCTGGCCCACTTGGCCGTCTCCCCTGGGAAGTCCTTGCAGCTGACTTGGTCTGATTTTCTTTGTTAGTTTTTTTCCCTGGTCCTGGGGATCAAACTCAGGACCTCGTGCTTGCAAAGGCAGCTGTGGTGCCACTGAGCTACATCCCAGACTTCTTTGTTACTCTTTACAAAGGCCTTTTTCCTCAGTAATCAAACACATTTCTAAGGGCTCCAAACCCTTCTCGCTGTGATTCCTCTCCTCCATCCTCTCCCAGGAGGAAGCCCTAAGTCTTCTCCAGTGTGGCAGGCCTGGGAATGAGAGGGACCCACCACACCCACACGTAGGAGGCTGCACACGCAGACCCCACTACCGTACGCTCTCCCAGCCCCCGTGCCTAGGGCAGAGCGATCAGCTGCACGTCTCCATCCACAGCCCTCCACTCCAGTCTGCGAAACACACCAGAAATTGTCAGGAAACAGAGACCAGGGCCGGTTCCCAAACTACGGAGCTTTGGCAATGTCTCTCTGAGCTGTCCCCTGCTGCCCTAAACTTGGAGTGATATTCTTTCCAAGTTCTTAATGGGCGATACTGACAGAGATAAATTATTTCAGACTATTGAAAGAGACATTAGTTTACTGTCGGGAATTGGCAAATCACAGGAGAAGACATCAAAAAATATGTTAAAAATCTCCAGCTCTTTTCAGGTGCCTTGTTCACAGTCACAGTGTTGGTCACTGAGATTTAGTCAGTGTTTTTTGCAAAAAATAAATTAATGATTAATTTGGTAATGGAAACTTCGGGTTTTTTAATGGAACAGTGAGGTTAATTCAAGAAAAATTCAAAATGTGAATTATGCATATGAATATCTTGTTTAAAAAGCAGTTTGTTACTCCTTTTTTTAGACCGAGAAATAATCACCTATGTAATATCAATGAATACACCTTGTATCAAGACTTTCTTTAAATACGATTTCTTATACATGCCCAGAACCTGGGTGCCCTGGAGAAAAGTGCTAGAAGGTAGCAAGATAAATTAAATTCCAGGATAAGAAGGTACTCTTCTTATCCTGGAAAGCAAGGAAGATAACTGACTCAGAAAAACAAAGGTGTCAAATCTGGACACTAGAACTGCACACTTCAGCCATCTGCGCCTCAATGATTTAAATGCACTGGCACACATAATAAATACGTCTGAAAGTATTCTACGCAAAACGTAATGCAGAAAATATGCAAAATGGAAAACTTACTAGTTGCCTTTAGAAGATGCTGAAAACCAATTCATTATTTTGAACATGAGTTAAGAAAGGGAAAGAACCCAGGCATTTATCCAGTGTTTGATGAACCGACTCTCTTATGGTAGCCAAAAGTGAGAGAAGCGTTCCAGTTTTTAGACGGAGGAGAAATCATGGAAGGAGGAAGTCACCACTTCGTAGCCCCTCGTGAAATAGTGAGTCTAGACAATTTACTGAGTGCCACTAAGTCAGTGCTTGGAGGAAAATGTAAGCCTTAAGTGAATGTTAGAGTAAGAAAACAAGATTATTGGGCTAGAAACCTCTCTGTAGGACTGACAGGGGTCATAGTAGAGCACCAAATGCAGGGACAGTTAGGTCCCTGGGTTCCTCTCCTTCTTGGAACTGTGGAATGTAAGGGAGATGGCAGGAGGGCCCCTCCATAAACCACCTTCAAGTCGGATATTCCGTCGGATATTCCATCGGATTGCTTGAGCTGGGAGCAGAAGCTTGAAATGCTGATTGCCTCTTTCCACCTTTGCTTTTCCTCCCCGCATGGTGACCACTAAGGCTCCAACTAGTGGCCAGAGAAAGGATGCATAGCAGAGCTACCCTTCAGAGTAATACAGTAAGAGCAGGAATTAAACCTCTGTCCTGTTGAACTCTGACACTGGGCATTGGGGTGTGGCTTTTGGGGCAACATAACCAGCCTATCCGGGTTGAGTCAGAAACACACCCTTGCCAAAGCAGGAAACTGTCTCTTTGCTTTATTGGCCAAGGGCTGTGTGGAGAGAGAGAGCTAGCAGGCACTGGAAAGGGGATTTGTACACATTTGGTAAATCTGTCCTGGACCGGGCATCTCCTGAAAACATGATGCTACTTCTGTGCTGGTCACTTAGGGCTCCAGCAAAACATTATGAAGTTGGCTCAAAAGGATTGGCAGGCTTGCAAGCCAGAAGAAAAGGAAGAGAAAGCACGAAGCAATTTGAGAAACTGCAGCTTTTCACATGGTAAATGTCAATACTTAAAAAGCCTTTGGGCAACAAAGGACAGCTAAGCCGCCAACTAAAATTAGCCCATTTTAAATGTCCACATCCATGAAGCTGCAAGATGACTGCCCAGAGGGCGGGTGACCCAGGAGGGGACTTTGGACACTGCTCTCCAGTGCTTGGCTCAGTATTCTTTTCTGGGTGGCAGACAGTTCCTGTGGGCAAACCAGAGTCTTCGGCACAAGGAAGAGACTTCTTCAGGGAAGAGGGGTGGAGCTGGATGGGCAGGAATCCTGAGGGGGAATCTCAGCACATCTCTGATCCAAGGCATCTAGGACAGACTCTGTCCCCGAGAGTGGGTAGATTATAGCTCAGGCTACTGACTTCCTTCCTGTGCCATTAGAAGCTACATCTCGGTCTCCCTTGCAGAATTCCCTTCCCAGCCTTCAAATCCTGTGCAGAACCAGGTTGAGATATAGGTCCCTTTCTGTCCTGCAAGCTCCCCTGTGAATTTTGCTCCATCAGCTCTTGACCTCTTGCTCATAGGCCCAGGTGCCTGCTTCCCATGGCTCCTTGGCACCTCCAACTCGTCCCAGCTGGTCTTTTTCCTGTCCCTAAAGCCAGCTCTCTTTCTCTCTGTCTCTGTCTCTCTGTCTCTGTCTCTCTCTCTCTCTCTCTCTCTCTCTCTCTCTCTCTCTCTCTCTTCAGCCCTTCCTGTTGTGCTGATGATGGTGGCACCAGACTCCCAGATGCTCAGGTCAAAACCCTGGTCCTTCCTCTGGACTGTGTTGTATCACTTCCCACCTCAATGTGGAGGCAAACACCATTGGATCTACCTTTTACATAGATTTAGAGCTCAATTTGCCAATTGCCTGACTGGTAATTCACTTAATGGCCACCTTCACCAGCGCAACTCATGCCCAGGGCATCACCACCTACTGCTTGCTCTTCCGTGCACTCTACAAACATCGCCTCCTTCAATGATCACAAACTCCTACGAACTATGCACTCCTTCTATAAGATTTTACTTCTTATTTCTGGATAGTTGTGAATTCACGTGGTTCTAGATACTTGCGGATTTTAATTTGGGTAGCTGTGGGTACTTTGGAGAGTTGACAGAAAGCACAGAGGGGACCCCAAGTACTCTTTCCTGGGGTTTCCCAAGGTAGCATCCTGAAAACATCATCTGCATCCTCACACACAGGACAACCATTCCCCGTCCTGCAATCCCTACCCTGTTCCCAGTTGGGCAATCACAGACCTCTTCTCCCTCCTGTCATTTTGTAGTCTCAGGAATGTTGTATAAATGGCACCACAAGGTGGGCAACTGCTGGGATTGGCTCTTTTCCCACCTTTTATCTCTCTGGAGTCTTGTCCAAGATGTTATGAGCATCAGTGTTTATTGCATCTTACTGCTGAGTTGTGCTCCCTAGGACGGAAGGACCATGGTACAGACAAACTGCAGTACAGATGGGTCACAGAACAGAGGCACCATGAATTTTTTAAAAATCACCCTGTAAAGAACTTTGTGTTGTTCCCAGTGTGTGGCTGTCATGAATAAAGCTCTTATAAACATTCACAGACATGTTTTTGTGTGAGCAAACATTTTTGTCCCTCTGGATGCATAGCCCAAAATGAGAATCCTGGTTTATATTGTACTTATGTGTCTTTTTTTTAAGATGCTGAAAAATGATTTTCTAGATTCGCTATAACTTTCTGTACTGCCCTGGCCAATGTAGGAATGATCCAGTTTCTCTGCATTCTCATCAGCACTGGGTGGTGTTACTATTTTTCAATTACACCATTAGAACAGATAAGCCATAATGTACTGCGATGGGTCTTTATTTTGTATTGTTTTGTTTTTGCAGGGCCAAAGGTGGAACTCAGGACCTCACATGTGCTAGGCAAGTACTCTACTGCTGAGCTACATCCTCAGCCCTTTTTATTTTTTATTTTGAAGTACAGTCTCACTAAATTGTCCAGGCTAGGCTAGAACTTTTTCTTTTCTTTTCTTTTCTTTTTACAAGTAGGTCATTACAATATATAAACTTATGGGGACTCAAAAGAGGAATACACCATACGCAAACAAGCAGGAAAAGCTACTTCTCAACTTTTAGCACAGAGAATTGCACATACTAACACTTAAACCACACTAATTTCTGGCTATGTCTCTCAACAATCCAGTGAGTTAGTAATAAAGACAGAGTCCCATTTATTCCAAAATTCAAGCAAACTTCAAACTTATTCATGAGATATTTATCAAAATAACACATTTAGGGGGGAAAATCAATACAATGGATACATCATCACTGAAAACTGTATATCATCATACAAAAAAGGATTTCATTTTGGGGGACTGATTTCTAATTTATGGCAAGTTTTACTTTCAGAAATAAAACCACAGAACAATACCATCTAATTCAACCTTAAAGGCTGGCATGCTGAGCAAGGAATGTTCTTATTCTTTGTGGGAGTTCCTTCTTTACACTGCGAGGTACCAAGGCTCTGCCTTTTGGAGTGATTTCAGCCACCAAGTCATCAACAGTAACGCGTTCTAGTCCTTTTTCTTTAATTGCCTCTCTACACTGTGCCTTCAACTGACCCTTCCAGCCACATTTCAGTCAATTTAGCTCGCAGCCACTCTTGGAGCTGTTCTCTTTCTCCAGTTTCTCTTCACTTTGGGTGAATCGCTGCTCTCATCTGGGCATCTTTGTTCATCTTGCCAACCACACTCTTCGGCTGCCCAGTCTTAGACCCTCAGTAGCTCGGCCACTTAAGCACAGCAGGCTAGAACTTTTGATCCTCCTGCTTCAGCATCCCAAGGAGCTGGGATTCCAGGCATGCAGCACCATGCCCAGACCCTTGTGGTTTTGAGAGGTTTGGATATGCATCTCCTAGTGCCTACATATGCTAAGCAGACTTTGTGTGTTTCTTTGCCATCTCTGTGTCCTCTCCTTCGTAAGGTTTCCTCAAGCCTTGTGTCCAAGTTCTAGTTGAATTAAATTGTTTTTTCTTTCTTTTTTTGCTATTGAATTTTGAGAGTTCCTTATATATCCTGGATGCCAGTCTTCTGTCAACTAATACTTTGCCATGGTGCATAAGTCTTTAAAAATCTTGCTGGATTCAATTAGTAGAATTTTTCCCCCTGCCAGTGACTGGAAACTTGGGATACCAGGTGACAGGCAGAGCCCAGGTGTCTCATGATGGGCTTGAAGCGTGAATTGTTTGAGCCACTGGAATCTGAGTAATTTGCTTCTGCAGTGCAGCCTGGGCCATCGTGATTGACACAAGTGAGCGACAGGCTGGTGAGCAAAAGCAACTTCCTCATAGAGAGACAAGAGTCTACTGTGTGAGTCAGGGCCCTTCCTGCTTTCCTTCCTTCCTCTCTCCTTCCTTCCTTTCTTGTTTTCTCCTTCTCTCTCTTCCTTCTATCCTTCCCTTCCTTTGTTTTTTTCTTTCCTTCCTTCTTTTTCTTCTTTCTTCCATCTCTCTTCCTCCCTCCTTCTTCCATTCTTCCCTTCCTTTTTCTTTCTTTCTGTTCCTTGTTCCTTCCTTTCTTCCTTTTCCTTCTTTTCCCCTCCCTTCCTCCCTTCCTCTCTCCCTTCCTTCCTTCACTTATCCTTTTCTTCCTTTCTTCTTCCCTTTTTCTCTTCCTTCCCTTTCCTTCTTTCCTCCCTCCCTACCTCCCTTTCTTTCTTCCTTCCTTTGTTTCTTTTTTCCCATCTGGGAGAACACCTGACATTTTAATAGTGGATAACAGCAGATTATTAACAGAGATGTAGAGCCACTGATCGTGGATGTTGTTGTAAAGGGTAGTGTTAAGAATAGTTAAAAGAAAAAAAAAATAGCACACCTATTTGGAAACTCAGCTTCTTGTAAAGGTAAGATACACATTCCCCAAGGTCTGCAAAGTCCAGTTCTGGATTTTTAACCAAAATAAATAAAAACCTATATTCACAAATGAACTAGTATAAGAATGTGCACAGAATATTCGTATATAGGAATGTTCCAGAACATTCTTGTATAAGAATGTTCACCACACAATATTTGTCTGTTTGTCTGACTTATTTTCCTTAACATATGATCTCAAGTTGCATGCATTTACCTACAGTGCCTCAAGTTTACCTTTCTTTGTAGCAGAGTAATATTCCATTGTGTGTAAATACCACACATTTTTTATCCATTCATCTGCTGACAGGCATATAGCCTGTTTGCAAGATTTAGCTATTGTTATAAAATTTATTTATAGCCTCAAGCTGATAACAAGCCAAGGATCGATGAACAGGAGAATAGGGAACATACTGGTTTGGGTCTTTCCATGGACCGCTCTTCAGAACAGATCACAAACACAGGAATAATGTGTTGGGTGACAGAAGGCAGTGTGCATTTTGTGATTTCCTTTATATGGTGGTCAGCAACAGATGCAGCCAGCCAGCAGAGCAGCTGGATGGGTTTTCTGCATGGTGTTACAATGGGGCCATGTGCCACCCGAGCACCCACTGAGCCAAACACTTGCAACTATGCACTCAAGACAAATGCAATTCACTGGATGCAAATGTTACCTCAAAGTGCTTTAGAAAGGATGACTTATCAACTGTTGCAGCCTTCGCAGAGAACATATTATCTCAGTTGACTTGTGGGATTTTTTACAAGGACTCACTGAGGAAAGGTAAAAGGCACAGGAAGGCTGTGGAGCCCCGGTCATGTAGGACAAGGTGGATCTCATCTGTGGCCGGAGCAGGCAGGAAGTCAGAAGACTGTACCTCAACACATTGTTTCACAACTTTAACAAAGCATCTATACTGGTAGTTGGGGGTGGTGTAGCTATAGAAGTAGCTTAAACTTTCACCTATGCTTATGTTTACAAAAATGATCACAGAGGGTTTTATAAACACCAGTGCCCAGGGAACAGAAGATATGATCAATGAAGGGAGATGTGGATGACAGGATGAGGTCCTCCAGCCAGCAGAGGCATGGCTGCTGGAATGCGTGGGGGGAGGGAAAGACCTTCTTCTAACACAAAAAATACCAACAGGGAAGAGGGAAAGCTCTGAAGCCAACCAGAGAGCAGCTTGGCTTCAGCTAATAGTAGCTCATAGGACCAAGAAGAGATTAAAAATAGCAACTGCCTGCATGAGGTAAGGTAAACAAGAAAGTGATTATGTGTTCAGTATAAACACTTAGCCATATATAAAGGTTCCTGAAGGAGTAGCCTAGACATTCCAACACCATCCTCTGCACCTGCTCCTCTGACCTCTCCACCTCCATCACCAGAACCATGACCGGCTGTGCCTGTT
>NW_022900939.1:17076702-17100346 GCF_012274545.1 Fukomys damarensis | reverse complement strand
TGTGTGCCCGTGTGCTGCTGTGTGCCAGCCTGTCCCTGCTCCAGCTGTGCCAAAGGGAGCTGTGGGGGCTGCAAGGGAGGCTGTTCCCCCTGTGGGGGCTGCAAGGGGGGCTGTTCCCCCTGTGGAGGCTGCAAGGGAGGCTGTTCTCCCTGTGGGGGCTGCAAGGGGGGCTGTTCCCCCTGTGGGGGCTGCAAGGGGAGCTGTGGTTCCTGTGGGGGTTGCAAGTCCAGTTGTTGCCAATCCAGCTGCTGCAAGCCCTGCTGCTGGGAGCCCAGCTGCTGCAAGCCCTGCTGCTGCCAGGCCAGCTGCTGCAAGCCCTGCTGCTGCGAGCCCAGCTGCTGCAAGCCCAGCTGCTGCCAGGCCAGTTGCTGTGTCCCAATCTGCTGCCAGTGCAAGATCTGAAACTTTGGGTACAGGGCTCAGTTTGGTCCTGCAAATCTAGCTCTCCAGAAATGACTGGAGCTGTGTCCTGAACTCCGAAAGAACCACTCTGGGTCTATCCTATCAGACCTGCAGCAGCCTCTGTCCAGAAGTGAGGTCATGAGGCTTTCCATGTCCTGTGTCCTGCCCACCATTTCTCTTGAGTTCTCCTATTTTTTTTCTTATTTCACTACTCCTCCTTCTCAGGGCCAGAGATGCCATGTCACATGATGGGAGAACCCTCAGCTTGGATGCCTGTGGCAGGGCCCCTGGCTACTCTTCCCTCCTGCGCCTGGCTCCTGTATCCCTTCATCTTCATGTCACTCTGATCTTCCTGAGCTCAGGTTGCTTTTGGAGTTTACCTAGAGGACACATTGGAGGCCCCAAGTCCTGCTTCTGAGGGGGAAGAATTTCTGAACCCTCACTTCTTTCTTCAGCCACCTTTTGGTTTTTTTAGGGGGTGGGTACCAGGGATTGAGCTCGGATCCTTGTGCTTGCAAGGCAGGCAGCAGAATCTCTGAGCTAAATCACCGGCGCCCCACCCTCACTTCTTTCTTGAACTCAACCAACTTACTTTGCCTGGCTGCTCCTATTCACCCTTTGTTATTCATCCTGAATGTACTGAATAAACAGTCCACACCTCCCAAGAGTTCATATTGTGGTTCTTTGTTTTCAGCCCCTGTATCATTAGAAAAAAGTTCAACTTTTACATAACAATATACCATGCCTTGCTCCCTACTATGTTCTTTAGCTGGGACTCCATCACAAACCAACAAACCTCATGGTTTAAACAAATAGACCATTTACAGTTCTGGAGGCCAGGAGTCCAAGATCAGATTGTCTCTCCTTGGCTTGTAGATACTGTCTTCTCACCTGGTCATCCCTCTGTGTATGTCTGTGTCTTGATTTCTTCATACAAGGACACCAGCCTGTGGGATTTGGGCCCCCTTCTCCAGTGTATCAACATCTTCACTTATTATCTCTGTGAAGACCCTGTCTTCACATGAAGTCACAGCCAGAGATGTTTTGTGGCAGGGCTGTGGCTCATCCAGAAATACCTACTTGAGCACAAGGAATCACATCTTGTCTCCCAGATATAGGGCTTGGGGGGCATCATGAGGTTCTCTTTCTCCATCACCAAATCCTAGTTTCCCACAAAGATGTTTTAAAAAGTGATTTTTTGTAAATTCTCTGAAGTGGAGAAAAAGTTATGAATCCTTAGCACCAACAGCCAAGTAGTGCCAAACAAAGAGGAGAGGAGACAGAAATGGCTTTCCCAGTGGATCAGAAATAGACTTTCCTCATTACTGAGAGTCAGAAAACCCTGAAATCAGCCTCATGTCTATATGGTGAAATGAATCATTGTAAGCTGGCCTCTCAAGTATTTATAGCTGAATCTGTACTTTCCCTTACCCCAGGTGGCCTCAGAAACTTAAATATGACATGCCCAGGGTACAAGTCCCAAATGAATACACAGGGAAACCAAAGGTGTAAAGAAACCCACCCTTTAATGTGAATCAGGTTCCCAGAGATGAAATTCCAAGAACGTGGGTTCACATGCACAAATCATAAAATCCATACACACACAGAGTCATTACCAGAGAGCCAACAAAAACTATGGAGAGATGAATCAGTTCAAAAAAAGACTCTGGTTATTGAAATTATCAGACACAGAATGCAAAATACAGTATGCATTTTTGAAATGACTAAAGAAATAGAAGATCAATTGGTAATATGAATAAGAAGTAGCAAAATAAAAACATAAGCATCTTTGAACAAATATTAGGTATGTTTAGGCTGGGTGAAGAATGAATGAATTAGAAAATAGATACTAATAAATTACCTCTCATTCAATATGCAAACAAAGAAAAACGGGATGTACAATGAAGTAGCTGTAAAAAGCCCCAGATAATAGATTAAGAAAATCATTTTAAGTGAAATAAATCAGGCACATAAGCTTAACTATCACATGGTTTCTCTTACATGAGAAACTCAAAGTATAAACAAAGAGCAAAATAAAAGATAGCTGATAGAAAGTAGGGAGATGGATCTTTCTTAAATGGGAAGGGGACCAAGAGATGGAGGGAGGAAAGGAGGAGGGGAGGGGATGAAAGAAGGAATAAAGATGTGCTATATATGTGTACCAAATCTATACAAAGAATATAAACATCATGTACTGCAAACATGTACTAAAAAAAAACGAGAAGCCTTTTACATGTTTGTTCTTAATGCAATTTAATGCAATAGAATTTTACCATTGCAAAAAGTAAAAAGTTTAAAAGTAAAGTTCACTCATTTAATAAAAAAGAAAGGGGCCAGGGATTTAGCTCAGCAGTTTGGTGGCCTGCCTTGCAAGCGCAAGGACCTGAGTTCAATCCCCAGTACCCCCCCAAAAAAAATAATAATAAAGAAAGGAAGGAAGGAAGGAACAGGGTTAACATGGGGACATTTTCCAGAATTTATGAAAATGCTAATTAATTATTTGATTAATGAGTCCCTAACAAGATAAGTACAAAAAAAAGGTCACCTTAGACTCAGTATAATAACACAAAGAAAACCATCTACTCAGTGAATATTGGCCAGACATTGAGGATTTAGCAGTGAATAAAACCAGCAAAATTCTTACCCTCATGGAGCTGACATTCTATGGGAGAGGCAGACAATAAATAAAATGGATAATTTCATCACAGAGTTATTCAAAGGGAGAAAATAAAATAGGGTAATCAGAAGGAAAGGGGCCAAGGCAGGCTGGTCTGTCTTGAATCGAGGGTGAATGGGTATCACTGAAAGGGTACAGCTGTGCACCATACACACCCTGGGGCAGCCTCTGCCAGCCAGTGCAAAGGTCTCACTGTGGGGTGCCAGGATTTCATAAGAATTCAGCAAATCCTTCCTTTGATGGAAGATTTTAGCACCTCTTTCCCAGTTACTGTTGGACCCAATAGACAACAAGCTCAACAAAGTCCCAGGAAGTCTGAACCACACAATAAGTAAGTCAGATGCACTGGGCATGGATAGATTCTGGCACTTAGTTGTTGAGGAATAGACATTTCCAAGCCTGTGCAGGATAAGTATGTTACTGTCCAATCACAAAGCTAATCTCAGTGAGTTTAGAAGGAAAATGTTCAGGTTATAATCCACAGCCGCTTCATAATCTTTGAAAATCATTAAAAATAGGAAATTGAAAAGGTCCACATACATGGAAGTTTAACAACACACTGCCCACTAATGCTTAGATGAGAAAAAAAGTAGCAATTAGATGATATTTTAAGGATAGTGGCAATAAGACTTTTACTGTAATGATTTTTTAAATTTAAAAATTAATCATATTTTTCAACCAGACCTTCTATCATTTACAATCACTACAAAAATATACAAACATAAATTTAACAGCAACAACAAAAACACAGAAGCAGTTTGTTGAAAGCAGCAAAATGCTAATGAAATGAATCAAAGAAGACCTAACCAATAGAGAAACATATCGCATTCATGGCTCCAAAGGCACAATACAATAAAGATGCCAATTTTCTAAAATTAATCAATAGTTCTAAAAAAAAACCTTATCAAAATCCTAGCAAGATTCATTGTAGATATAGATACACACTCTAAAATTTATATGGAAAGACAAGGACCTAGATTAGCCAAAACATCTTTAAAAAGGAGAATACAGTTAGAGGAATAACAATTTTAAGATGCCGTATGTGACTACAAAAAGCAAGACAGTGTGGTATTGGTAGAGGAGAGACACATAGGTCCCTGCCGTTAAGAATTAGTAGGCATATCAGCCTGGTGGTGGCCAGATGACATCTGTCAAAGACACAAAAAGATATGTAGTCCTTTCCATGGGTAGTGCTGAACCAACTGAACATTTTTAAGGGAAAAAGAACATTGACTCAAAATTCATATTTGTCATAACTCAAAACATACCATAAAATTTAAAACATAAAACTATAAAGGATTTAGAAGAAAAATCCTTATGACTTTGAGAAGTAAGCCTTTCTTCTACATGGTACCAAAGGTGTAATGCAGAAAAGAAAAAGTTGGTGAATTGGACTTCATCAAAACTAAAAAGTGTTCCTCTGACAGATAGCCTATAAAATAGGAGCAGGGGGAGAAGCTTCAAATTACAATTGGGACAAAGGATCTGGATCCAAAATATACAAAATAACTGCCCAAACTTAATAGTAAGAAAAATGCTTGAATAAGAGCATTGACAAAGGACAGGAAGAGACATTTCACAAAAGAGGATACGGAAAAGAAAAGAAAAAAAGCCCATGAATGAATATTCAGCACCAACAGTCATCAGGAAAATGCAAAACTAAAGGAATAATGAAAAATCACTGCACATCTATTAGAACATCTAAAAGAAACATTCCATATATTCATACACTGGAGCAGGATTTAGAGATAGAACTGAGTGGTCTATAGATGAACCTTACCACTTAGAGGAACCTCAAGAAAGTTACATTGAGTAGAAAAAAGACCAAAGTAAAAGAGTTATATTCTGTACTATTCCGTTCACATAACACTTCCAATGTGCCGGACATGCAGTGAGATCACCTCAGTGGTTGCCCAGGGTCAGGCTTATGAAGAGATGTGACCATTAAGGATAAAAATAGGAATTGCTTTGGGGTGATGGAATAACTCAGTATGTTAACTGTAGCAGTGGTTTTTTTGGATTCTTATCAGTGATGAAATTCCATAGAACTGTATGTACATAAAAAGGTGCTTATAAAAATTGACAAAATCTAAATAAGGCCTGTGGCTGAGTTGACAGAGTTATACTACCACCCACTTCCTATATGTAGCCAAAGTACTGTGGCTAAGTAAAAGAGTATTATGAGGAGTGGGTGGTTGGTGTTTATTGGCGACAGAGCTTTGATTTGGAAAGATAAAAGCTTTGGAGATGGTGTTTGCTACACAACACTGTGAATATGTCACAGATTCGAACACTTAACTAAATCATAAATATTAAATGCTTTATATAATTATCACAATAAAAAGAGTCCATCATTGTGGAGCAGCTGGGGGGAGAATGCACAGGAAGCTGTGCCATCTTTGCAACTTGTTTAGTTCTGACATAATCTCAAAGCAAAAAAAAAAAAAAAAAAACCCCCATTGGGATTGGTGGCCACTAAAAAAAAAAAAAAAAAAAAAAAAAAAAAAAAAAAGTCTCTCAGTGTGATCGGTGAGTCACCTATCCCTGGCTCTCCATGTTTAAATGACAGATGAGATCCACCTACCTCTGCTCTTTCAGGGGCCCCATCCAACTCCTCCCTTACTCAAGTCTTTCCACGCTCCATCCTGAGGGAAGCTTGCACACAGATCCAGGAGTTGCCTTCCCCCTCCAGGCAAGCCGCCTCACTGCCCTGTCCTGGGGCAAGCACCACAAACTTCCCCCAAAGCCCAGCTCAGCCCAGGAATGATTAGTTAGTGCTCAGTACAGATGAGGTGGGAACCCAGAGTGCTGCTTCTTTCTTCTCCACTCCCAAGCACCGACCTTACTAGAAGCCACCCAACCCTGCCTATATTTGGGGCGGCTTCTTGAAGGGTCAGGGGCCTGACTCAGGCTCCTGCCTTGACCTCACTCAGCACAGAGAGAGAAAGAAGGCTGGAGAGGAGAGGAGGAGAGCTCCTCCAAGGCTGGGGCAGGTCCCTGCTCCGGGCAAAACCTGGCTCAAATCTAACAGCACACCCTTCATACCACAGCTCCTTAACACTGGAAGAAGAAAACAGGAGAAGCTGAATCCCCAAACCCAGTATCCACAACAGATCAAACGCCTTGGCCTGGCCTGCAACCTCGTCTCTCTATCTGCCCACAATAAGCTTGCTGGACCTAAGCAAGTCACTCAGGTGTTACCTGATCTCCTGTTGTAATGACCTTTCCACAACACTTCTTCTTGGAAGGTACAGGGAGCCTCAGATCAGAAGGGTAGAGGGAGTGGAGAGCAGAGGTAAACTTTGAGGACCCTTGAAGGAGGACCATGCTGAGGGTCCTGGGTAGGGGAATGTCTACAGGGAGAGACACGTGCCAAAGACAGGTGTGAAGCTCCAGGTGACAGCAGATGGGTTCCTTTGCTGGAAGGTCGGTCCATAGTGGCTATGTGAGGAAAGGGTAAGACCATTAAGAGGTGAGACCTAACCAGAGGTCATTAGTCATATGCGGCATTGCCCTCAGAAGGGATTAAGGTAGGACTCCTGAAACTGGGTTAGCTCTCATGAGGCAGTTGTTATAAAAGAGTGAGTCTGTCCCCTCCCAAGCTCTCAGACTTCTTGCCTCCCTGTGATCTCTCCAGTTATATGACACACAGTCAGGGGCCTCTGGCTAAAGGTAACTCTGCTGCTTAGATTTCTCACAGCCTCCAAAGCCGTGAGCTAAGTCAGCCTCTTTTCTTCATACAGCACTTGGACTCAGTTACTTCAGTATAGCAACAGAAAACAGATTAATACAAGTAGCAAAACAGCTGAAGCTCCCAAACTCTGAATGATCAAATCCAGAGATAAAGAAAGCAACTTTATCTCTGAGATGGCAAAATGGTAAGCATATATTTCCTGACTGTGCTGATGAGAACTTTTTGATATTTTCAATGTTTAATATGCAATCTTTGCACTAGAGAAATAGGCAAAATAACTTTTACATAAGCAAGAGGCTATGAAGTGTGGTGACCTAGGGTGAAAGCCTGAGTTTTCAGTATCCCTGAACCTACCACACTTTAATAAGAGGCTGTGCAGGATAATTGTAGGACTGAGGAGCAATGCTATTAAGCAATTTGAAGCAGCTTCTTTTGTAGGTCAGTGCTTTACTTCAAAGATGAGAAGATGGGGGAAGGGAAGCAGAAGGACTGTGAGTGGCCACCTGCCCACCTGTGCGGACACCACTGGGAGCTGGACATTGCAGAAAACTGCTGCTGCAGCCCAACATGGCACTCTGGTAGGATAAACAGCAACTCTGCCCCTCCACTGGGTCCCTCCAAGGAGGAGGTGAAGTTTTATCCACGTCAGGGGATCAAGATCATTTCACTCAGGAGATTCCCAGAGGAACTGGACATTGAGGACTTGCACGGGAAAAGAGTGTGTCACAACGCAAAGCAATGCTCCTTGGAGGAGTACGAACATAGACAGGAGGAGGAAACCTTGTGCCCATCAGGACCCCAGGTGGCTCCCCATATGCACACTTCCCTCTCCACCTGCCCCTGTGACCTCTCCACCTCCATTACCAGAATCACACATTGCCGTGGCTCCAGCTGTGGGGGCTGTGGCTCCGGCTGCTGCAAGCCCGTGTGCTGTTGTGTGCCAGTCTGTTCCTGCTCCAGCTGTGGCAAAGGGGGCTGTGGCTCCTGTGGAGACTGCAAGCCCTGCTGCTGCCGGTCCAGCTGCTGCCAGTTCAGCTGCTGTGTCCCCTTCTGCTGTCAGTGCAAGATCTGAGAATCTGGACACAGACCTCCAGTGACCCCTTGTTCACCCACACCTTACACACCGCACAGAGCTTCATTCCAGATACCAGAACCACCCTCAGGACTTCATCTTCCATTTGGTAGAAGCTACATCTCCAGACTGATAAGGACCCATATCCCTTGATATAAAAGGACACCTCTCCCTGGTGGCATCGGATCTCTTTCCTGTGCTCAGGGAGCCAAGCCTCTTTTCCCTCTACTTCCGTCTCTCTAGCCTCTGGGTCCAGATCCACATGGGTTCTGTCCTCAGCTGGTTGATTATGGAGGACTGGGGTGGCCAGCAGCCTGTGGAACCTGACAACCTGGAACTGCAAACTCTTTTGCCACCAACTACTCACCCACCTCAGGGACTTCTCTACTTGCCCATCTCAGGTGACCTGTCCTCTCTCGTTCTGTATGATAAGGCATGAACTGTACCCTTGATGTCCTTCAGTAAATAACCCCACTCACTATACTGTTCATGGTGACTCTTTGTTCTAGTGTCTGATCAGCACAACTCCCCAAGTTGCCTCCCTGCCTCATCCTCCTAGAGACTCCTGTGCTAGTTCAAACCATAATGGGTCTTTCTGCCCCTCTGCTCCTGGAACCAACATATTGTGCCCCCATGGGGCAGGTGGGGGTCAGGAGCCAAGGGCAGCAGGGAGCCTGCTTCAGGGTCTCAGGGCCTGATAGAGAATACTGAAACTGAAGCAGCAGAGATCACAGAATATCAGTGCCATGGTAGAGCTCTGCTAAGGACCTGGGAGATTCAGGCCACAAACTCTAAATGACTCCATAATGGCGAGCAGCAGGCCTTGGAAGAAGCCAAGTCTGACTTAGGCTCTGAAGGCTGAGAGCATTCAGCTACACAAGCAGCATGGAGGTGTGAGCACACGTGAACATTTGGGGACAAAAATATTTGTTACCAGCATCACAAATTGAGTGTGAAACATTTCCTGGTCCCTAGATCCTAAGAGTCCCGGATATCATGTTGAGATGTTCTAGAAATAGCCAAATGCCACTGAGCACCACTGCAAACACTGGGGCAAGGGAGAGACAGGGTGAAGCATGGGTTAAAGTCTCAGCTGGATCTTTGTGGAGAGTGGGGAACAGACAGCTCTGCAGACCGATGTCAGCTAGGGACTGAAAGCGTGGCTGGCCATAAATACAGGACCAAGAAGAAAGAGCAGGAAGTCAGCACAGGTCTCCCAGAACTAAGACGTGGTAGATAGCATGGGGGCCCTCCAAAAACACAGTGAGTAAGGAGTGTACATGCATAGTCACACTGTACATATGCACACACTTGCCTAAACTACACACAAAAACACTATGTATACACAGACTATGTATACATGCTACATATGAACATATATGCACACGAGGTCACCGAACATACATGTATAATAATACTATACATGCACACTATATACACACTATTCATATATCACATGTACACGCATTGCATATGTAGAGAAAGATACACACTGATATATATGCATATGTACTGTCTATACAAACATATGAAACAAGTATACACACATCATAAACAGATACACAGATTTTTTTTTTTGAGGTACAAAGGATCGATGCTCAGGACCTTGCACTTGCAAGGCAGGTGGCAACACCACTGAGCTAAATCCCCAGCCCTGTACAGATTTTATATACACATAGTATATATACAAACATATTTATATATGCACACTATACACATGATACACACATGCACACATCATATGTGCATGCATTATTCATTTACAGAGACACACTATATATGTATACACACTAAAATGTTCCCCAAAAGTCTCAGATTCAGAATCAAAGTGGATCAAAGAACTAAATGTTAGTACAGAAATATTCAATCTGCTGGCAGATAAAATACTTAAAGCTCTTGAAGTAGGCATAGGCGAGGACTTTCTGAACAGAATGCTGGTTGCACAGGAAATAGCACCAAGAATCAACAAAGGGGATCACATCAAGTTAAAAAGCTTCCGCACAGCAAAAGAAACAGCCAACAGAGTGAAAAGACAGCCTACAGAATGGGAAGCATTTCGCCAGCTCTTCCTCAGATGACTAATATCTAGAATATAGAACTCAAAAAATTAGGCCCCCCCCAAACAAAAGACACAATCAAAAAATGGGCAAGTGAAATGAAAGATACTTCCCAGAAGAAGCACAAATAGCCAAAAAAAAAAATATGAAGAAATGCTCAATATCACTGGCCGTTAGAGAAACGCAAATTAAAACAACACTGAGATTTTTCCTTCTCACCCCAAAAAAGAATGACCATCATCAAGAAATCAAATAATAATTAATGCCAGAGAGGCCTCGAGGGGGAAAGGAGTCCTTCTATGTTGTGGGTGGGTGGGAATGTAAACTAGTATAACGACTATGGAAATCAGCATGGAGAGTCCTCAAAACACTAAAACTAGAGGTTCCATTTGATCCAGCTATTCCCCTTCTAGGCATCTTCCCAAAAGATTTAAAGACACCTTATTAGAATGATATATCACACTTATAGCAGCACAATTCAGAATAGCGAAATCTTGAAAATGGCCTACATGTCCATTAATAAATGATCGGACAGGGCAAATGTTGTATTTATACACAATGGAATATTACTCTTCCATAAAGAAAGATAAGCAAGTCATTTATAGGAAAATGGATGCTCGCTGAGACCATAACTTTGAGTGAAATAAATCAAACACACAAGCTTAAATATTGCATGGCTTCTCTTATATGAGCAACACAAATTATAAATAAAAAGCAAAATAAACCATAAATATTAGGAAATAGAGAGAGATAGATCTTTTCAAAGGGGAAGGCTATCAAGAGATGTAGGAGGGGATAGAAAGGGAATGAGAAAAAAGGAATGTAGACGTGCTATGTACACACACCAGCTCCACCCAAGGAAATGTAAACATTGTGTATTGCAAACGGGTGCTAATAAAAATAAAAGAGGTGGGGCCTGGTCATTAGGCACAAGTCCCTGGGTGCATGACTCGAAATGGTGTGGTCTTGTCCCCAGCTGCTCCTTCTCTGGTTCTTGACCACTGTGAAGTGAAAGGCTTTCCTCTGCTAAGCAGGCTCTACTACACCATCTTTGCCTTGGAGCCAGACAACAGTGGACTGAAACTGAGCCAAAATGAACCTCTCCTCCTTAGGTTGTGGGTGTCAAGTATTTTATCCCAGTGAAGAGGAAGTGACTAGTACACACTCTGTATTTATATTGCATATCCATGAACTATATATACACACTTCTATAGAGAGACACCACACACACATACACACTCACACACACACACTCACACACTTTGGTGCAGAGAATCAGCTTACACAACTTTGTGGGCTGGTGGAGCAATTTCCACCAAGGCTGTCTCCTTGCCTAATGATAGGCCTTTGTGTTTGCTCAGCTTTCCAACTGTGTGACAAAATAACTAAGAAAATCAACGTCAGTGACAGGATGCAAAGTTGGCACTTTGATGGGTCCCACTCCGAGTGGCAGAGTCTTGTTGGTGAAGGAGCCAAGCTCTGGACCCCTAGCACAGGCCTCACATCCTTCTCTGCCCACAGTGTTCTCCAAGTTTGGCTTTCTGTATTCAGTCTGGGCTCTCCCAAATGCTGCTGGGTCCATTGCTATTTTCATCCGCGAGCCTGCTCGCGGAACAGGGTTCAGGGGTCTCAGACTGGGAGGGCAAGGCATGGAATCACCCCGCAGACTCCGAGGAGGTTTCTCGAACACTTCTGCTTTATTCAGAAAATGCACAGGCTTATATAGGGTAAGGCGGGGGTGGAGCCAGGGTGGAGTCGGGATACTTGGCACATTGTTATTGGCTACATGTTAATTTTTGGATTGTGTGCTTTAGGGGCTGAGGCGAATGGAGTCAGGACTTTAGAGGTTTTTGAGAGGAACAGATTATCTGTCTAAGGTCAGATCTCCACACACCTGAGGGGGCGGATTATTCCAGCCCTAATAGATAGGCCTCGGAGTCTTCTCACGAGAGACAGGTATGGCACTCCTGACTCAGCCAGACATTAATCTAATCCTCAGTCCATCCTGGTTTCTATGTTTCTTTTATTCAGCGAGGGATGCCCAAAGAGCCCAAAAGCCATGTGAGAGGAGGCCACTATTCCAGAATCTCCAGCAAAGGTTTATTTTGGGACCAGACATAAGGCTGCTCGACATCAGGCCCTTGCACTGAGCAGCTCATAATGCCAACCACTGGCAAATTACTAGTATGGTTTCAGTGTATGGCCCAAAAGGATCAGCAAAGACTATTGTCATTCCTTATGAGAAGGAAGATGGCCCAGAAGCTGGCTCTTCAGATGGCTTTGTCAGATGTGACCCAGCACCTGCCAGTTGTGGTTTTGGGAAAGGGGTAAAATAGCTGTGCGGGGAGTACAGGACCAGTGGGGCAACATAGGTTCCAGAAGTGAAGAACTTCAGGATCGAATTCAGCTGAGTTGCTTCTCTTGGAGGCTGCACAGCCAAGGGGAATATCTCTGGGAAAGTAGCTTGGAGCAAGAAGAGCTCAGGAGGCCACACTGAGCTACATACATATACATACATACATATTTTTAATCCATTAAGTTTATTGGTACATTTTTTGGTATACAATATGATGACATTCATCTTTGGAAATTTGTACCTGTACATGATAGATCATGGTTATTATTTTCCCCCATTCCCCTGCCCTCCCTTCAACCCCTCTGCCTCTCCCTATTAACAAAGACTTTGATTCAGTTTTTTCCTTTCCTTTCCCCTATGCCCTCCCACTTTCCCTTCCCTTTCCTCTTTGGACCTTTTCTTTCTATTTCACATTATCTATTGTATACTTTGGTCCTCATTTACACTTTCAGTTGCTCACATCAGAGAAACTATTTGGTGTTTACACGTGTGTGTCCTATTTATTTCATTTAAGAGTATGGCCTCAATGTGTATCCATTTAGCTATAAATGTCTGTAGTTTACCACTGGGGCCAGCACTTCTGAGTATCACAAGACTCACTCCTGAGACTTCCATGGGAAGCTCCATCTCACCCTTCACCTTGGGCTTCTGGAAGCCCAGGACTACCCAGGTCTGAGGCTCCTACCCTGTCTCACTTTAGGGTGACAGCCTGCAGGAGGCAGCTGACACAAAGAGTCGGGTGGGGTGGGATAGTTTGTGCAAGGTTACCAAGATGCTTGTTGCAAATGCCCACCAGAAATATTCCAGCAGGTATAGCACTGGCACCATAATGTCCTAGGTTTCTGGGACCCAGCCTTGACCCATTGTGTCCATGCTACACTTCTGGGTTCCAGGGCTTCTCTTGTGACCACAGTTGTGCCTACTGGTCTTGGCAGCCCCACTTCCAGAGTAGACCTGATACCTAGTCCAGCTGAACTCCAAACCCCTGGTGGCAAATGAGTTACTTTCCTGCAAGTCTAATCTCCTCTGGACTCACTCCATGCCCTTACTCCCCTGGCAGAGCTGTGGGGCTTTGATTACCTGGAACCCTCTGAACCCACCAAGGTGTTGCTTTCACCCTAGAGGTTGACTGGAGAGCTGTTGCCAGAGTCAGATAAGTTTGCTCCTCTACATCAGGGTCTGCATGAGCAACTTTCCAGGCAAGCAAGGCTTCCAGAGGTGGTTCCAACACTAGATGGAAATCAGAATCAAGCTGTAGCTTGGCCTTTTCAACTCAAAAGAAAGATGAAAATTTCTACACCAGATCAGGCTGCAGACTGCCAGTCAGTTGGAAGACTAATGAATCAGAGTTCAAAGGCAGCAAAGTTTGTTTCACACTTACATCTGAAGAAGGATCTGGCTCAGCACTGGAGACTGCTAAGGTGGTGGTTAGAACTCAACCGGCAAACCTTACAGGATGATAATGTAGATCAGAGCATGGAGATAGCTGACCATGACAGACTATACCTGAGATATCAGAACCCAGATGAGCTTCCAGAGCTCCCTGAGCACACTGAATCATCTCAATTAACAGCTGAAGACCCAAACTCAAAATTCAGAGACTCCTCAAATCTACTCCTCTATATCTCAGCAAGAAGTTCCCTGAGGAAGTAGAATCTTCTTTAACCTAGCAGAGACCCCAGCTCAGCATGAACTTCCTACTGAGGAGGGTGTAGGTCAGCTGTGGGTGAGATAGTGTTCCATCCCAAGTAGGAGTGAAACTCCTAACTCTTGCCAACATAACCTTTAAGTCTGAGTGTTTCGAGGTTATGATGATCGAAGAGGCAAGCAAGGAGGTTCAACCTACTCCAAGCCAGCACTAGTCCCCAGGGTAGCCTCCAGAGGATCCTGAGGAGGTGGAACCTTCTCTAATTCAGCAGAAGACCTGATCTCAGCCTCCATGCCCTGCTGTGGAAACAGCTGGAAGCCATGGCCTGTAAAGCATGCCCCCTGTTGTTTTCTTCAGTAAGAGGCCAGAAGAAGTTTCAGAAGTTTGGACTGGGAGGGCAAGGCAGGGAATCACCAGGCAGACTCCGAGGAGGTTTATGTAACGCTTCCACTTTATTCAGGAAATGCATAAACTTATACAGGGACAACCATGGGGGCGGAGCATGGGAGGAGAATTTAACATTTGAAGATATCTTATTGGCCAGACATGGCGGAGTGATTTTTCTTGGGCAAGGCAAAAGAGTCACGACTAAGGGTGGAGCGGTAGCCTGTTGGACCCAGCATCTATGCCCTTAGGCAAGTTAGCTCAGCCTTAGCAAGGTCTCCGAGTTAGCTCAGGAGACAGGAGTCTCCTGGCCCAGTCAGGCTTGAACTTCACACACACACACACACACACACACACACACACACACACACACACACGTCAAACCTCCACTCCAGAAGAGGCTGAAGCTTGAGTTCCCTCTAGAGAATATATCTAAAACTTCACCACATTATGAGGTGACTCTGACCTCCAGGTCAGGATCCAGGTCACTAACTTGCCAAGGTTACAGTTGAGCCTGTGGATATGGAGCTTACCATATTTACAGAGCCTACCCAGGGGCTTGAATCTTCTTTGGCCCAGCAGGAGGCCCCAGATCATCATCCAAAGTATGCTGAGGATGTAGAATCTTCTCTAACTCAACTGGAGACTCCAGCTCAAGCTCCAGGGTCTTTTGTGGTGAATAAACCTCCTCCTGTTGCAGAGAAATTGCCAGTTCAACCTTCTGATTCTGCTGGGGGAATTTCAACCTCCCCGAAGCCAACTGCAAGTCCCAGCTCCTACATTCTGCCTGATGCGGCAGCCTTTTCCTCACGGTCTTCCTGGGCTGCCCTCCTCCCCCCAGCTCACACTGACTGACTCTCTTATCTTGTCCACTTTCTCTTATCCCATTCTCCTTTGTACTCTTATGCCCCCTTCCCAGTCTTTTACTTGTGATTGCCCCCACTCTTTGTCATTATCCTTTCTTATTTTACCCCATTATACTTTACTTAACTCTTGATCTTCCATTTTTGCTCCACTCTTTTTTTAACCCATTTCACTGGCAATGAGATAACAAAGTGGCTAGGAGTAAATTCTGGGCCTTGGCATGGAGCTCACTGGGAGAGTGTTTGACTAAGTACGTGCCAAGCCCTAGGTTCCATGCCTAGCACTCTCCCCAACCAAAACCAAAACAACACAAAATGACTAGATTCTGGAACCAGGCTGAGTTTGAACCCAGATTTTCACTTATTAGCTTTGTAACAGAGGGCAAGTTATTTAGCCCCGTGACTCAGTTTCCTCATCTGTAAAAGGGGGATTACAGTAGTTAACTTGTTTTGTTTTGTTTTTGTTTTGCTTTGAAACAGCATCTCATTGGGTAATTCAGGCTGGCCTTGAACTCACTGTGTAGCTCAGGCTGGCCTTGAACTCATAGTCATCCTCCTACAGCTTCTTGAGTGCTGGGATTACAAGTATGCACCACCACACCTGACAATTACCATTTTATAGAATCCCAAGAGTTGGAAGAGTGAATAACTGTGAAATATTTACCAATACCTAGCCTATATATGAGTGCTAGCTGTTATTGTTATTCTGTCCCTGAATTATGTGCAGAATTCATTTTTGCCCCTTGCTTTCTATATATAGTATTCAGTTTGTGCCCAACCCAGGAGGCTTAAATACATTGAGAGCCACAGAAAGGCACCATTAGGATTAGGCAGGGAGGGCCCCAGGGGGAGTTTTGCTAAATAAAGAGCCAAATGAACACCACAGTGGTTGGGAAATGTTTTTTGAAGGATGTCAAGGATACAGTTCATGCCTCATCAGACAAAATCAGAGCAAGTAGGTCTCTCAAGATGGGCAAGTGGAGATGCCCCTGGGCTGGGTGAGCGCTTGGTGGAAAAGAGTTTGCACCACCAAGGATGCCCAGGCTGTTCGGTTTCAACAGGCTGCTGGCCACCCTAGGCTTCCGTGATCAGCCAGGTAAAGCCAGAGCCCATGAGGACTAGCTAGGGGCCTGAGGCTGGTGAGAGAAGTAGAGGTACAAGTGGCATGATTCACCTAGGGTAGGAAATAAGGAACTAATGCCTCCAGGGAAAAGCATCCTTCAATACCAGGAGACTTGGCTCTTCATCAGTCTGGAGTTGCAGCTTCCATCAACTGGAAGATGAAGACTCAGGATGACTCTAGGGATCTGGAATGAAGTCCCTATGCTGTGTGGAGGGTATAAGTGTATGGGAGTGACTTGAGCTCTGTATACCCAGGCTCAGATTTTGCATTGACAGAAAATGGGGACACAGCAGCTAGACTGGCAGCAGCAGGGCTTGCAGCAGCTGGGCTCACAGCTTCCACAGGAGCTGCAGCCCCCCTTGGAGCACCCACGGTACCCACAGCCCCCTTTGCCACAGCTGGAGCAGGGACAGGCTGGCACACAGCAGCAGCTGGAGCCACAGCCTCTGGAACAGCCACAGCTGGTCATGGTTCTGCTGTCAGAGTGTGTAGAAGAGCAAGTGGAGAGGAGGGTTTGCAATGTGAGAGTCATTCCTCAAGGAGCCTTTATATCCCTGTGTGAAGCATGTCCTGAACACATCACCACTTCCTTGTGTGTGTTTATGCTGCATTCCAGGGAAATCCTGTTTGCCCTCTACTGGAAAAGGGGGATATGATTTTGGCACAATTTTGCATCTGGTTTTCTCCGATCTGCATGAGCTAATCCCTCTGTGCACCATGGAGACAGGAGCATCACATTCGGATCTGGCTTGTGTCCTTGAGTTTTGATTCTCTGGGCTTAATTTTATTAAAAACCTGGACTTTTCTTTCCCATTCTACTTGATGATCTTTCCATCCATGTAGCACCACCACCCTAAAAGTACTGTGGTCTGTAACATATCTTACTGTCTCATGCACCTAATTCCTCCTTGACTCCTTCCTCCTTTCGTTTCTTCCTTCTTTCATTCTTTCATTTTCTCCTTCCTTAGTTTGATCATTCTTCTTTTTCTTTTTTTTTCTTCCTTCTTTCCTTCTTCTCTTACAAATTTGTTTTTCTCTGTAGATAAGAGAACTATCCAAAAATAAAACAGTTCTAGAAGCATCAACAAAAAAGTCAGTCTGCCACCCTAATACTTATAAATATTTTAGCAGGCTTCTTGTTATTTATCTCAACAGCTTTTTGATTTTTAGAAATGATATTGCTTCGATGCTTACTGGCTCTCCTGTTTCACTAAGCACAAATGGAATTTCAATAAAAGAGGAGACTTTGGCTTTAAATCCCTCCTCCTGCGGATCCCAATTTCACCACCACCATCGTTCCTGCGTGACTTCTTAGAACACGCAGTAACCCCACACTCAGTGCCAGAAGTGAGTGTCCTAGTAGTTCAACAGGCATCCTGGTACTCTGGTGTCTTACCATCTGTCCCTTACAGACACTGCCTGTGGTGTTCTCTCCTCTGCCTCTGGTTTATGGCTGTTGTCCTGCAACACATGTCAGTGTCCCAGACCATTCAGCCAGTTGGCACTGATCTTTCAACTCCAGATTTCACAACACTGTGACTGTTTTCTTCCTTTCTTTTAGGGCAGTTATGGCTTTTTATCTCACTTTATTTTAGAAGGCTTTTGGACGGGAATGCCAGGGAAGATATATTCTGCCCTCATGACCACCAGTTACCACTTATTCACCACCCATCCAAACTTTCGAATCAGTTGCTGTTGTTTTTAAATCCTATGGGTGTTTTTATTTGGACCTAAGTTAACATGGGTTAATTTAGCAATATTGCTCTACTTATTATATAGGATCTTCCTATGCAAAATTATGCCAAGCATTTACAGTACATCAAATCCTTTTTCTTTCCCAAGTGGGTTTTTTCTCTCTCCCTTCAGTATCACAATGTAATGCATTCATTTGGAGAATATGTTTTGACAAGTTTTGGCAAACCTAATATACTCGTGCTCCCACCAAATCAAATGAGATGTAGAAGGTTGTGATCAGCTCTAATGTTTCTTCAAACCCCTTCAAGTCAAATTCTCACTCCAGGCCAAGAGGTACTGACCTGCTTTTTGTCACCGTAGACTAGCTGTGACCAGGGTCCTGTGCAAACGAGATTACACAACATGCTCTCTTGTTTCTGTCTTCTTCCAGCCAGGAAGCCTTTAGATTCATCCAGGGTGTTTCCTGCACATTCCAGCCACCTCCACTTTTTCAAGCACCGGGCTGTCCCCCTGAGAGGACACCTCACCCCATGTGGTCCAGAACCTTCTCTCAAGCATCAGCTCTTTCTCATCCTGTTGCTCAGTGTCTGGAGACACTTACATATTTTTAAACAATTTTATGTACAAATCAAAGACTTCTATTAAGTTTGTGAAGTTCCACCGCTACTGTTAGAACATGTTCACTGCCCAAATCCCACCCTCCATGTTCACTATGATCAATCTACCTCCTCACCACCAGCCTTGGGCAACTGCGAGTCTCCCTGATGTGCCTTCTCTGGACAGTTTAAGTGGGACCATGTGTATATATTGTCTTTTGTGTCCAACTCTTTTACAGAACATGCTGCAGTATATGATAGAGGCACTGCTAGCACCTGAGGGTGCTGTGTTGCTGCAAAACTGGCGTGGCTGCCAGGGACTGCCCTTCTCAGGTGTCCTTTACCTGTGCAGTTCTTCTTCTGGGCCCTTGATACCTTGTATCTTATGGGCAGATACAAGTGCCACGGGTTCCCACAAGTCCTCTCTCTTCACTTTCATGTCTAATCATCATCCTGGCTGCTCACTCTGTGGACCAAACTCATCATAGTTCACCAGCAATGTGGTGCAGCCACAAGAAGACTTCCTGGACACCCCTTATTCTCCTTGCTGCACCTCCTAGCAGATAAATCTGCTGAGCGTTCAGGTCTTTGGGCAGCACTGCTGCGTTCCTTTGGGCCAGTGCATGATGGACCTGGCATGATAAACAATTTTCATTCCAGCTCCTCCCACAAACCTGCCACAGTGAATTGCTTATGTGTAACCACTGCTTTCTTATCTGAACTGCAGTGAAGGTAACCCAGATACAAGTGGTTCTCAGAGCCCCTAGGAGCCTCATAGCTTGCACTGGCAGCACAAAGGGACACAGCAGCTAGATTGGCAGCAGCAGGGTTTGCAGCAGCTGGCCTGACAACACAGGAGCCACAACCCCCTTGCATCCCTCACAGGAGCCACAGCGCCCCCTTGGAGTACCCACAGGAGCCGCAGCCTCCACAGGACCAGTTTGAGCACCTAAAATCCTCCAGCCCACAAGGCTAGGATGTTTGGTGTCAGCCACAAGAGGAGCTCAACAATTTCCAGGACAATGACAGCCCACTGACCTAAATCTTACACGTGAGGAAAAACATCTTTTGAAACCGTATCTATAACCAAAGGAAAATTGTCAAACCTTAGCCCACCCCAGAAAATCAATAAACACTTGCTGTCTACTCTGTTTAGAGAGTAGCCTGCACCCCAAAACAGACACACACACATGCATGCATGTACACATAGTTTTTTTTTCCAGAACTGGCTTTTGCACTAAGCTCCATCCCCTGTCCTTTGTTTGTTTTTATTTTGAGACAGAATCTCATTAAATTGCTTGGTATGGGCTTGAACTTTTGATCTGCCTGCCTCAGCCTCCCAGAATTCTGGGATTATAGGCATACACCATCATGCCCAGCTAGCTCTTCTCCCTTTCTTGATCAGTGGTGACTCCTTCAGCTGAAGTCTTCAATTAAAGTCTACCTGAGTATGTGCTTGAAACACTTGGCTTGTTACTATTATCTTCAGGTCAAAAGATCCCATCTCTGGCATCAAACCCAAATACGTACCTATTAACAGGTGAGTGTACAAATTGTGGAATGTGCATATACACAAGTAGCTAAAAGAAACTAAGTTCCAATAACTCACAACTAAGTATGGTGTAGTATAAACTCACTTATGACCATGAATGCAGAGAAGAATTTTAAACTGAAATGAACAAAAAAGAAGCAGCAATGGATGAAAAAGATATGACTCCAGGAATACAAGAGTGGCTTAACAGAAAACCATCAACATAATCCATTAGGTGAATTGTTTTTTCCAGAAAGTTGAATTTATTATTTTACATCATGTCAGTAAAAACGAAGAAAATAATCAAGTTGTCTCATGGACTGGCAGGTGGCTTATTAATTCCCTTTCATTTCCAAACCTCATCAAGCGGTTACTACATTTATGAGGTAAGTCAGCTGAATGCTTGAAATCCTAATGAATTTGAAGATCTTCAATTTGTCCTGTTGAATATTCACAATACTGACATAAATCCCTTCAGATAAATGTGAATTTAAATGCGTGCAGTATTTAGCATAGTTGAAAAGCCCTTCCCACAGTCATCACAAACATGAGGAAATATTTTAGCATGTTCAATAGCAACATGCCCGTTAACATTTGTATGAAGTCTACTCTGAAAACCACGCACTTGACGTACGAAGAAGTTCTTACATTTGTCAAAAGTAATTTTGCATAAGAGGCGGTACTATCTGTGTTGTCCGTTGTTATCTTTACCACTTAATTCTATTAGTTCACACGCAGCTCATTTACCAGGCGGCTGTGCGAGTCTTCTGGGTCATTAGCTTCGTGTTCACAGAACTGACCCACGTACTGCTCATCACAGCTGTGCTCCTGGAAATGTAGGGAGAGCTCACTGCTCTAGGAGAACTGCACATCACACTGCTCACATCAGTAGAGGTGATCGCTGAAGTGGGTGCCCGCAATGTGCTGGCTGAAGTTCTCAAAAATGACTGTCATGTAGTCACAGTATTTACAAATTAAGGGCCCTCTTCGTGCAGATTTGCATGTTCAATCAGAAGCATGTTGGTAGAGAAACTTTCCTTGCATACTCGCCACACATTTGAATCAGTATGTTTATGCTTTAAGATTATATGCTCCTTTAAATCAGAACAATATTTACAGTTGAATTCACAAAGTTCACATTTATAGAGGCCACTGCTATTAGCTCTCAGTAAAAGCCACTTCTGCTGGGCAGTTACATTCAAAGTTTGGCTTTTGTCAAGAATTTTACAAAGCTTAGTAGGTGGCTCTTCCTCAGGTTGGACTTGGAGGCTTTCTGAAGAATTGTTTTCTGTCTCTGTATCACTATCCTCTGAAACTGCATGCGCTGCATGCAACTGGAACATCTTCGGAGCATGGACTTCTGTAGGATTCTCCTCATGAGTTTGCTGGCTGACTGATTCAGGTGAGTCACACTCTTCATCATGCATTTCAACATCAGCAGATTTTTCTGAAGCAAAGGAAGTGTGGACTAGAATGCTAACTACAGGAGTGGGAACCAGGTAGTTCTGATTTCGGTTTCTGGCCTTGATTCCTTCTGCAAGTTTTGGTAGGTCATTTGCTGTCTCAGCATCCGAATCATCATCTTTATTGCCAAAATATTTTTTAAGTCTGGCTATCTCATTGAACAGGCACTGTAACAACAATCAGAAAAAGATCCATTCAATCCATCTGCAATTCTGCTCATTCCAAAGGAATCTGAGTAATAAGACGGGTATAAAGTCTTTCCTTTTTCTTTTTTTAGGATATTCATTCCTATCTTTACTGGGGTTTTTTGGGGGGGTACCAGGGATCGAACTCAGGTCCTTGAATTTGCAAGGCAGGTGGCAGAAACACTGAGCAAAACCCCCTGCCCCATTACTATCTTTTCAATCTCATTTTTACTGATGAAAACACAGACTTGGGACAGGTCAAGTCAACCAAGAGGTGGCAGAACCAGGGACTATAATGCACGTCTTCTGATTCCTGGGGGCTGGATCACTGCGCATGAGCAAATCTTCACTGCTAACTACTGCCTCTAGCAAGCTGCCAACTTGTTTACAGTTCTTAGTCACCAACCGCCCCGTGCCCTGCCTGCCAGGCCCAGGCCCAGCCTGCACACCACACTCACCGCTCCATTATGTGAATTTTTTAAAAGAAAAAAACCCATGTGATCATATAAGTGCTGTTTACGTGCACTTGAAATCTTTGTAATTAAGTCTCTTTGTAACTAAGTGTCATAGTAAGAAAGATAAGTCATAATTCAAATATGATTAATTATTAACTAAAAATAAAGAAACGAAGTCTAAAATACTTCACGGAAAATGAAATGCTTTTTACTAGTGAAAGAACTGGTTGTGAATGCCACCTGCAGACTGTTTTGGAAGTTTTTATCAAGGCAGAAAGAAAGAAAAATAACCAGTAAATGTGGAAAATAAGAAAAGTTAAAACTCTTTTTGAAGAGATTTTTTCAAATGAAATTGCTATCTTGATTACATGAGAATATCCTTCAGCATATAGATTCTCGTTTATCAGGCACAGCGCTGAGGGTTATGTATGCATCTACTCATCTGAGCTCTCTACCAGCCTTTTGAGATCAGTGTTGTTACCTTCCCATTTTACAGATAAAGAAGCTGCTCAGGCAGGCTAATGGCTAACAAGGTCCCACACCAGTGAGGTAAGAGACCAAGTAGTGGCCTGGGGTAGCCTTGCTCCTGAGCTTCTGTCTGACTCTCATAGGACCTTGACTAACTCTGGAAATAAAATGAACAGTACCAAAGTCAAGGAATGCTTTCATTGAGCATTTAGTAGACTCAATATAACTGGGGCATGGGGAGGAACCAATGAATTTGTATAAGTCTGTATAAATCAACCTAGTGAAATGCAAGGAGAAACACTTGGTGGGGGGGATCGAGGACAGCATCCAAGATCCAAGATATGAAACAGATTAATACACATAGAATTTAAAACATAAAGAAGAAGAAAAAATTGTGGCAGAAGAAATAGTGGCTGAGAATTTTTCAAAGTCAGTAACAGACATCAATCCACAGGTCTAAGAATCTCAGACAAAAAGAAATACCTCAGCAGGCCATAATCAGAACTAGAAACTAGAAGGAGAAGGTGAAAAAGTAAAAAGAGTCAACAAAAGGCCAATAACATGTCAATAATAAGTCAGTACATATCAGTTATAATCATCAATGTCAATGGCCTCAACTCACCAATCAAGAGAAATAGACTGGCAAAATGGAATAAGAAGCAAAATCCAACAATATGTTGTATACAAGAAACACCCCTAGTGCAAAAAGAAGCCCATAGACTGAAAGTGAAAAGATAGAAAACAATTCTCCATGTAACATGAGCCCAGAAAAAAACAGGGGTAGCAATCTTATTCGCAGACAAAGTAAATTTCAAACCAAAACTGATTCTAGTATTATTGATGTAGGATGGTACTGTATCATACCTCTGTGAATGTAAAATATCTTATACCTGCTTTATGATACATAGTAGTGACCATGCTTTATCAGAGCTATATTTAATGATATTACTCTAGAATTTTCTCTTTCCAGATGA
>NW_022900939.1:17070968-17076533 GCF_012274545.1 Fukomys damarensis | reverse complement strand
ATATTTATAAATTGAATTTTGGGAAACTTTAACTATGCTGCCAATTTTGGAAAACATTATCCCAATTTACTGTGTTGAGTTGGCATTGTACAGAAATTGACAGCCATATTGGTCTAGAAATGTTAATTTTTTAATTTTTTTTCCCATGTGTACAGGGGTAAAGCAATATACTAAATATGTAAGGTCATATCTACGTGGGTTTTATTACAGAAACTAATAAAGTATTCTCTAAATAATGGAAAAAAGAATAAGATAAGGCTACAAGAGCAAGAAGCAATTTAAATATGTTCAGGGACCATTTTCATCTCCAGAATTAAGTATTATTTTAATGTTACATCATGGCCTTTTCTCTTTTACTTTCCTTTTTAGTTTTATTTTAGGATTCACTATTTTTAATGTTCCTACAGAGATTTCTTTAACTGAAATACCGAATAGTTTCTTTGGTGTGAAAAACTATAATAGTACACAGGATCCTAATGAGATAATTAATAATGTGAAATAGGAAGTAAAGGGCTAAAGGAGTAGGGAAAGTGGGAAGGGTGGGGGAAAGGTAATAAGGGAGAGGAAAAAAATATGAGAAACTGAAAAAATGGAAATAAAATGTCTGTAAATGGGGAGGGGGGAGGGAGGACAGGGACAAGGGGAAAAAAGGAGAATCAAGATCTATTATGTAAAGGTACAGGATCCCAATGATGAATGTAACTGTACTGTATACCTAGATTGTACCAATAAACTCAATAAAAAGAAAAAAAATACTTCTTAGAAACAAAGATGAACAAAGACATTCTTAGATAAACAAAAACCAGGAGAACTCATTTCCAGCTGACCTATAGCATAAGAACTATGAAAATTTGATATTCTTTTAAAGCAGAGAGTAGTTGTGTTGTGTGTTTATAGTGTATGGACCAGTAAGATATATGACAATAGCAGCAATAGCAGCATGAAGGATGGGCTGTAGAAATCAGAACATCCTGACACTAAATGTGAGGTGGTTACTATTTGGGTATTTAGAAACATAGTCACTCTGCAGAGGAAGGTTCATCCCTTTCAGCTGCTAAAGTTCAGCTCAATTTTCTGCACCACTGACATCTTACACAGGCCAAGAGAGCATGAATGTTTTATTAGTCAAAAAAAAATGAAAATTTCTGGAGAGATTAGTGCCCCCAAAAGATCCCAGCACAGATTGAGAAAGAAGGGTGGGATGGCCAGCTTGGTGTTACATGATGATGAGGGGTAAAGTAGGATGGGGGCTTCTGCAAACAGCTGTGACACGATTAAGGAATTGTACCAGTGCCAAGGCTTCTCCACTGGTTCCTCATCAGCTGGCCTAGATGCGACAGAGGGAAAACGGAAGGGTGGGTCTTGAAAGCTGTGAACATTCAAATGCAGAGTCAGACTTTATTACAAAATATAACTAAAAATATTTAGAAGAGTTATAGATAATAAGTCAGTATGGGGGATAAAATAGCAACTTAAGAATGTTAAGAAAGCAGAAAGGGGTGAATGAGTGTAGGGAATAGGGAAAGGAGATGTTTCCAGAATGCTGCAGCAGGTTCTGATCTCCTCGTAGCTAGGACAGCACAAGAAAAATTAAAGAATAAAGAAAGGAAATGAGACTTAGAGGAGAAGCTGGATTTGGGGCCTGATCAGCGCTGCTCTGGGCAGCAAAGATGAAGGCACACCAAGCTTGTCACTATTTATTGGGCTCATGGGGAGTAGCAGGTGACTCAGAGGGCAGTGATAATGCTAAATTTTATAATCAGAGGAGGTATCAGATGTCTCAGAGGGTGGCAGTAATCCTACGACCATGAGGATCTTACACTGATGAGGATCTTACTCCGATGAGAAGTTTATGTTAATTAGGAAGGTAAAATGAGCAAAGGCTTCTTACCACAGTAGTGGGATGAGTTAAACTGATAAGAAATGTGCCCCTCCCCAGGTGAAACCTTTCTCTTACTACTCGGTTCTACCAGGATGTCTTCAGCTGATGCCATCTTGCCCTTGAGTGTCACAGCATCATGGGACCACTGAGGTCTCGCCTGTGACCAAAGGGAAAAATGGAGTTATGTTTCAGCATGTTATAGCAGGCCTATAGGCAAGAAGAACAGGACTAATCATAATTTCATTGTGAAAATTTTCCCCAAAAGGATGTAGAATGGCTCCCAGCAAAAGAGAACAAATGGAAAAGAGCTGACAAGATAGTTCAGTCATTCTCAGTATCCACAGGAGATTGGTTCTGTGTCCTCTGTGGTTAACGAGATCTGAAGACGTTCCAGTTCCTTGTATAAACCAGGGTAATAGTTGCATATAATCTACATGCCTTCTCCCTGTGTACTTTCCATCATCTTTGGATTACTTATCATACCTGATATAATGTGAATGTTATATAAACAGATGTTATATTGTTTAAGGAATAATGAACCAAAAAGTTTATATATGTTCAGGGAAGATGCAATTTTTTTTCAAATATTTTTTATCTATATTTGGTTGGAACTGTGGATTCAGAATATATGAATACAGGAGACTATTGTTAAATTTCACCATATCAACTCACTTGAAATACAAGTGATCTAAACATATCAGTTAAATGACAATGATTTTTCACATTGGATGAAAAAGCAAACTCTAATGGTAAGCAGGCTACAGAAACTGATTTTAATTGAAAGTATACATATATGTTAAAAGGAAAAAGCTAGAGAATGCACACCATGCAAGTGGAAACCAGCAGGAAGCTGAGGAGCTAAACTAGTTTCAGATGGAGACTTCAGACAAAGAAATATTTTCAGGAAAATAGAAAGGGCGTTACATAGTGATAGAGGACCCAGTTTTCCAAGAAGGTATAGAAATTCCAAATATATATATGCCTAACCATAGAGCTCCAAAACTACTAAAAACAAAAATTGGTTTGAATGGAGAAATAAACAAATTCACAGTTATAGTTGCAAACTTCAATTTTGCTCTCTGTGTAACTGATGGAAGAAGTTTGCTGGAAGTGAATATAAGGATATAGGGGATCCGAACAGCACCATCGACTAATCCAACCTAAAGGCCAGGTGCAGTGACAGAAGGTATATGTCCTTGAATGTGCTTGCGACTCTGCCCAAGAGGAACCACATTCTCAGTCACAAAACATGCCTTGGAAATTTTAAAAAAATATAAATCATATAAAGTATATTCTCGGACCACACAAGAATTTAACTATAATCAGTAACAGAAAGATCTTTCAGAAAGCCTCAAATATTTTTAAATTCCACAAAATACTTCTAACACATTAGCCAAAGAAGAAATCTCATAGAAAATCTTAAGATATTTTTAACTGAATGAAAGCCAAACTACAACCTATCAAGAGCTGGGTCGTGCAGCTAACCCAGTACTTACTGGGAGACATATAGCATTAAAATGGATGTGTTAGAAAGGGAGAGATTTATAAAAAATCAGTAAACTAAGCATCCGCCTTACTAAACTAGCAAAAGAGGGCAAATCAAACCAAAGGCAAACCAGGAAATGGTAAAAATTGGAACGTAGTTCATGAAACTGAGATCAGACAAATATTTAAAAAGTCAACAAAACCAAAGGTAGTTCATTGAAGAGTTAAATCAAATTGTTAAGCCCTAGCCAGAATAACCCAGAAGAAAAGCGAGATGAATAAATCACCAAATATCAAGAATGAAGGAAAGGTCATTACAGCTGATCCTAGCCATGTTAAAATCTTAATAAGTTCATACTAAAAATAATTTCCTATGGTCATAAATATGTTGGCTTAAATGAAATGAGTCTATTATTCAAAAGATTCCGACTACCAAAACTCACTCAAAAAGTAATAGATAACCTGAATAGTTCTATAATTATTAAATAAATTAGATTTTTTTATTTTGGTACTGAGGATTAAACTTGGGACTTTGCGCTTGTGAGGCAGGTGGCAGAACCACTGAGCTAAATCCCCGGCCCTAAATAAATTAGATTTTTAACTAAAAACTCTCCAAAAATGAAAATTTCTAGCCCCAATGGTTTCACTGGCAAATTTCACCAAACATGTCTGGAAGAAATACAGTGATATCCTGCTTCACAAGTTTGACTCTTTCCATGATCCTGGCCCCAAACTGAATTGGACAAGAACTGAATCAAATTCAGTAATTAGATTCAATGTTGACCTTGCAGGAAATTTGATTCAGTTCTCATCCAGTTCAGCTTGTGACTAGAATCCTGGAGAGAATTGAGTTTGTGAACCAAGGTACCACTGTAATGTCATTTCTATATAAAATAAGCCTTTCCGAGAAACTGAAGAGGAAGGTATATTTCCCAACTCAATCTATGAACAGAGAATTACAAAGAGTGACGTAGGAGGAAGAAGAAAAATAGAAATCCCTCTTTAAGAATGCCTCTTTAAGAACTGCTAGAGATGATCCACTGTTACACTCTAGAATTAGTGGGTAAACTTTAAGAAAAACAGGATATTTGCACAAATGAAAAGTCTACCCTGTAAAATGTATTAGTAACCATGTTTTTCATACATGCCTACAAATTATGCTTTTTTTCCCTACAAGAAAGTTGAGTTTTGTGCCCGTCTTCTTTAGTGGATTGGACTTAGGGACTCTTCCAAAGAAAAGAGTTACAGAAAGGGAAAAATAGCAACTTTATAGTTGAAAGATCACTGTGGACCACAGTGATCCACACAAGCATCAGTTGCCCCCCACAGGATGTGAGTAAAACCCTTCACCTAAGCAGTATACTTCCCAAAGCCATAACTCCAGCCTAGACATGGGAAACCCACAGACAAATCCACATGGAAGAACGCACTACAAAATACCTTACCAGTGATTTTAAGAAGTGGCAAGTTCTGAAATAAATAGAGACTCAAGGACTATCACAGGCTGGGGAAGAATAAAGAGATGAGAAAACTAAAGGCAATGCATTTAGTGCTGGATCAGGCCCAGAGCAGAAAGAGAGATGCTAGGGGGAAAGTGGGGAAATCTGCCCAACTAGCTACTTCAGCTGAGTGTATTCTACTCACACAGATTTCTTAGTTTGGACCATAGCTGGTAGGCATGGAGATGTTACTGTCAGGAAGTGGCCTTGGGCAGTGTAGGAGCTCTTGCACTGATTTTGGGTAACTCTGCACATCTAAAATGATGTATACACACATATAATTTTTATTAGCATGCACTGATTGTATATACACCTGCAGACAGCTTCTCTCTTCCCACCCCCATCCCTTTGCAATCACTATTAGTCATTATTCCACTTTCAGGTCAGCCTTTCTTTTTAGTCCTGGGGCACCTGCATCATAGCTCCACCTCACCTCCCCTCATACCCATAGTGTGACGCATAGGAGCCCTCGTTGCAGAAGCTGCTATCCACGAAATTCTATATACAGTGATATTCTTAGAGCAATTTTAAATAAACACAAACAAAAGTTTTATGGGAAAATAGAACAAACAGGAACCAGGAAGTGGTTTATTCAGCTTCACACCTGACCTGGGCAGGTATATAAGGGTCCCAGCCCAGGAGGCTCCACACCTGCACACCTCCATCTCCACCTGCTCCTCTGACCTCTCCATCTCCATC
>NW_022900939.1:17045468-17070468 GCF_012274545.1 Fukomys damarensis | reverse complement strand
AACAGGCGGTCCGAACCATTATCTCCATGATCAAACAGTATAACCATCTAGGATATATCCAAGAGGGAGAGATTATTATAGTAGAAGTGTTATATACTAATGGATATGGTAATTGGAATATTTTTGCAAAAGGAAATAGAATTACACCAATTGGCTTTTATTGTAAAAGATTTCCATGGTCAGAAAATAAATACTCTCTTTTTGAGAGGACCATCTGGGCTACATATGAGGCTTGCAAGGCTATACATTCCTTGATTAAGAACAATGAAACCATCATTAGGACCGAGATGCCAATCATGGATTGGATCAAAGCTCCAGGTGAGGCCTGGGTAGGACTTCCGATTGAACCCAAGGTATTGCATTGGAAATGGTACTTGGCAGACTTTATAAAACATCATCAGGTTACATCAAAGGGACGAATCTCACAGTCCTCGGACGCGATACTGCGTTCAGGGGGTGGATCGTCCAATGATGACCAAGCCTGGTTAATCCCACCAGATCTAATCCCCAAGAAAAAAGAAAAAGAAGAACGACAGCCAAATATTGGCACATGGGGAACAAAGGAGTATACTGCCTCAGTACCCAATGCCTGGTTCACGGATGGCTCTTCCACTACCGTAAATAACAAAATATCTTGGAAAGCTGCAGCCTATAGGCCAGAAGATGGTAAGATAATCACTGACCAAGGCACAGGAAAGTCTGCACAGCATGCAGAAGTACTTGCAGCATTATTAGCAGCTAGGCAAACTAAATTAGAGAATAAAAGAGTGTTACACTTGTACACCGATTCATGGTGTGTAGCAAATGGAATTGCTGTTTGGTCAGGGAAATGGAGAAAGACCTCTTGGAAGATCAATGGTAAAGATATATGGTCAATTGATGCATGGAAAGAATTAGATGAATTAAGTAAGGAGATAAAAATAATAGTATATCACGTAGATGCTCATACTTCCAAAAAAGATGATATGCATAAATATAATGATGTAGTAGATAAGTTAGCAAGTTTACTGAGTAATATTAAAATTAAGAAAACTTATAAGATTGAGGATATTGATCCTCTTAAAAAGCGAATTAAAACAGAATATAAAATAGTACCCAAAAAAGAGGAACTCAAACCAACTATTGAAGTTGGCTTGAGAGAAATTCAAGCTCTCCATGAACAAATGGGACATATAGGCACCCATGCATTGAAACAATGGATGGACCAAAGACATATTGATGTCTCTTGGCAAAAGATTAGACAAGCAATTAAACAATGCAATGGTTGCCCAAATGATAGACTGAGATTTAATCACAATTACCATGGAAACATTGGAAGTAAGAAAGGATTTAATTCCTTAGTACAAATAGATTTTATTGGACCTTTAAAGAAATATAAGAATTTATATGCATGTACTATGGTAGATGCAACCACAGGTCTAGGAATGGCCAGGGTTGGCACCAAACCAGACCAACAAACTTGCATTCTAACCATATTACAATGGAGTGCACAATATGGAACTCCACAGATAATACAATCAGATCAAGGATCACATTTCACTGGAAAATTAACACAGAAATGTGCAGAAACATTAGGAATTATGTGGGACTTTCACCAAAGCTATAACCCTACTTCTGCTGGAGCGATAGAAAGGTGGAATGGTTTGCTAAAAACACAACTGATGCATAGAATAGGTGAAACTCTATCGAAGGCAATTTTATGGGCCACGTTAGAGTTAAACCAAAGACAGAGATTACATAGAAAGAGCCCCATAGAAGAGGCTATAGCTTACTCCCAAGTGATAGAATACCCACAGGAGGATAATAGAAACATAATCAGACCACATATTTGTGTTCACAGGAGCAAAAAGGACGATACCATACACAAAGCTGAGGTCGTCGCCCCTGGACCCGGAAATAATATCTGGATAACCCAAGGTAAGGGCGACCTCAGACTCACTAGACTAGAGGACATATCATAACATGAGATGCACTCGGACATGCATGCATTCACTAGGGCTCACACTTCTATTCCTAGCCATAGCCATATGGGTAGTAGGACCCATAATGACAACATACTTAAGTGCGTGCGAAATTTTCAAAAACCAAACTGTAATAATAGGAAGGATAACAAATTTTACAATATGCTCTTGGTCATTTCCTTCATTATTTTAACAAACCTTATTACTGGCTGCGAAACTACTTCTAGTAGTCCTACAAAAACTACCTCGAGTCCTACTACCAAAGGCATTGACTTCAAAGAATTACCGATTAAAAACATTACAAACAGGTGGCCACATTATTGGAAGGATTTTAGAGATTGGACTCACATAACTAGTACTTTCTACAGCTGGTGGCAAAAATATGCACATTGCATAGAATATGCTTGGTATGCAAATTGTGAGGAGTATAGGAAGGCTACTAAGCCATCGTACCACTATAAAACCTTCATGAGTATGATGTCAGATGATGAACCTACAAGTTTAGATGAACCAAACCCAATCAAATGTCACAAGATAGAATTTTGGGGAAATAAGACAAGTCATATGGCCATATATGCCACTGCATGGAAAACATGGGAAAATTTGAAAATGACACAAGTTAAATTTAATAATAAATATGAAACCATGATTATTACACCATCATGGGAAGGACAATTAGATGCCCTAGTGTCACAGACATTCACATGTGGATTAGGAATGAACACAACCTATACTAGACAATGGTTCGCACCTATGATATATCAGTCCTGGGAACCATTAGAGTTCGCTGAATACAATCGCAGCACAGGAGAAATAGAGGAAATTGACTTTGCAAAAGAGGGAATTGACTTTGATTATGATTTAGATTCAGATTTAATTTCAGATGACAGAGGAACTAATGGAAACTCTAGTGGAAACTCTACTGAAGATGGTAGTGGAGACGATATGATTGATGTTAGTGATATTAGTGATGAAGACGTAAAAGCAATGATGCAACCATTGAATATTACGAGAAAGGACAAAAACTTCCAGATGGAGATAGAACCATGGTTAATATCTAAAGGAATACCACATTTACCCCCACCATGGGGTAATAGATGCCCAAATTCTTTCATGGAGGAATTAAAACAGAATAAGAGTGAGGTTTTGAAACATTCTATATTGTGTGTAGCAGATTTCCCAAATCTTCCATTCTATGGGAATCTAACACCAGTGAACATTTCAGGATCACAGTATAAGCAGGCCGTTCCCAAGGCATTCACTACAGAAGCCTGGGAATGGGCCGATTGGTCAAAAATATTACCCTTAGGTGTAGAACATTGGAGACAACCAATATTATTGACAAATATTTTACCACAACCATGGACACTTAATCGACAAGAAGCATCTTGGAACACTTGCCTTAAGCCTTCGCACATATGCAACATAACAATTCAGAATAGTTCAAACTGCCTCATATGGACATGTATCTACTATCCTGTTGAGATAACCTTTATTGGAATAATGGGCTCCAATACTGATACCCAATATGTGAAGACATTTCTTTGGCCCCACACCATTCAGAGAAAGAATGGCAGCAATACGGCACATTATTGTGAACATAGTAATAACACAGCATTATTTCTGGAATATAAAGAAATTAACAAAACCCTATTTAAGAATACAGATGGCAAATGGATATATACTGGCACAGACAAACCTTGGAAATTGAGATATCAGATAAATGAAACACAACTAGCTCATTTAGCCAAATTCAAGTATTACAAATGCAAGGACCCTATACAGCCTTTGCCAAAAAAAATTCTTAAACAACCAGAGCCTTTTTGTGAAACAGCTCGTTTCTTATGCTCACATCATATGGCAGGATTAGATGAATTCCCTATTCCGTATGATGTAGACTTTAATTTTACTAACATTATCAGGAAAAAGGAAACAGTACAGGAACCCGTCTCTCTAGGTAAAAGTATAACCATAGCAATTCATAAACCAGCCGTTAACATAACAGATGCAGTAGAAGAAGTAAAATATACATTACCCTTAATAGAAGACTTAAACCCAACATATTCATTTACAGTTGAAGGAGTAAGGAATCTCCTAAGTGGAGATAACATAAGAGCTTATTACAAAACAGGAATAAATAGATCCATACAATGGTTTAGGACATTAAATATATCCACAAATCAAGGCTTACAACTTCGCCACACAGGTTTTCCATACTATTTCTCAACATGGGGATTGGACCCAATAATACAAAAATGGAATAAGATAGAATGGATAGCACATGCTCCAAGAGGATTAAATACAACCTTTATGTTAGATTGGGACACAATAGATTATCTCCCACTTTCACACACAATATGGCCAGACAGGAAACCATATCAAGGGAAATTACTGGACAGAGGTGGAATTACACGCCGAATATCAGAAAATGTAACAAAAACCTATAAACTCTATACAGCACACTTTCCACAAGGCTATATATATCCACCACCAAGTAATAAATCTACAGTGGTGGAGGCACCTATGATTGTGCCAGACATGCAAACACCTGCTAAGTTGATACTATTCCCTAGAATTAGGAAAGTACAACTAAAGATAGATTTACAGACTTTAGCACCACCTCCAAATTACTGCACAGACTCTACTCCAACATACGGCCTGCAATACACAACACCTTTAAAGACAGGTAGGAAACCTTTGCAATTATTAGCCGTAGGAGCTTTCATGGCAGGAGCACTTTTAGGAGGCATTATGGGAGGTGGAGTATCTGCAGCAATGATACAACCAATTAAGGCAGAACTAAATCACATCCATAAGTTAAACAGACAAGTTTCAGAAGCAATAGCAGCAATTTCAAATTCATTGGATGCTCTTAACGTCCTCAACCAACAAATGAGAGCAGAAATGGCAATTTTAGAGCAAGAACATAAAATGCAACAAAGAGCAACACAAGAACAAATTTTAAGAAATCATAATGAATTAATGTGTGTGCAATATAAGATGACTCTGGACAAAATGACTAGGGAATTGGATACATTGTTTATAACAGGTCTAGGTAGAAGAACACCAGAATTCCAAACATTACTTAACCCCACTGCAAATAGCTTTTGTGAAGAAGGTCTATGTACCTTAAACGTTTTACAGGTTTTTATAGATAATGCTTATGCCGCTTACCATACAAGACCAATTCCACAGGTATGGAAAACAAAACTGGATCCATGGAATTCATTGAATGCACGATGGATAACACCAATAGATCATTTCCTTTTTATAACAATCAATGGCACACCTGCATACGTACCTCAGGAAGAATGCTATAGTCTAGGCACTAATGTATTTGTATATCCACATATGCCTCAGACTAAGTTAACAGAAACAAGACTAGCACCAACAACAATGACAGAAACAATACAATCCATGGGCGATTGGACATTCTTAGTATGTGTTAATAATTACACATCAATAAATTGTACAAACTTGGATACTACCACTTATGATGATGTTATTACATCACATGAATTGCCAGTAGGTTGTTGGATGGTACATAATTGCTCAGTTTTAACAAAAGGAAATGAGACTTTGGTAACAGAGATTTCCATACAATCCACACACTTATATAGTACACCTAAATTGTTCTTAGAAGACCTAGAAAAAGACCATTATAAAGAATTCATAAAGAAAAATCAGGAAATACAAAAGATATCAGAACATAATCAGAAACAATTAGAGTCCATACACAGAAAGATTATGAATGCACAACACACTCTAACTAGATCAAACCAGGAAATACATCAGCTAGTAGGATTGATACGGACAAATACGGTCATTCCTAAGTCATGGAATCAGGATATGAAAAAATGTTCATTCTTTGATTTTCTAGCTAGACTAATACAATTAGACTTTACTTGTACACCACTATATCATTGGTGGGAATACTTCAAAGAAGCATTATATGTTGTATCCATGGTGTTTCTCTTAGTTGTCTTTCTCAGATTGCTACTCAGAATCTTCAGGAAACGAAGACATGCCAAGGTCAAGGAAAAATGGAAATCCCTCGCGAAGAAAATGTGATCTCATGCAACCAAATGGACCAAAAATTGTGTTACTACATTATTACAAATTGCATTGCCATACGCTTCATGATCTATTATATAATATGGGATTATTACCTAGAGAATTTAGAAATATCTTTGATTGCCATTTTTGCATAAATAGATTCTCTAGTCGATTCTTGTCTGGCATAAATAAGGATGATAGATTATTGCTTCTATTACAACATTTTCTGTTACATAATGAAAGATGGATAGAATCACACCCGATTGAAAGATTCTTACACATTCTTGCAAGTCTGATCTCTTGCTATATATGCAAGGGAACATATCCAAACTATATGCTATGCAAGAATTTAATTAGACATCGACCAGAAGAAGCTCAACAACTTCTGGAAGGTGATTGGTATTGTAGAAACTCACAAGAGTCGCTCTATATTCCAGGATCTTTACAATCATGGTGTATTAGAACATTACTAAAACCAGTTTTACAAGGATTGCTTTTTGAATATAATGCTTATACAACTTGGTATGAAATGAATAGAAAATATAGAAGAATGAAAAACTTAAATATACAAAAAGGGTTACATCGACATATTATGTCAGTAACTGAGTCCACAGGATTTCGACGCTATGACTTTGTAAACCCCCGTCTTGCGGACCTCTGAGATTCCCCATGTATATAAGGGGAGGATCAATAGTGACACCTTTCATGTTGACATCATTTCAGGTGTCAGGGGGTGGAATGTAGTGAACATGTAAAACATAGGATTTTGTGACCCACAAAAAGCAGAATTAAGCAAAGTAAAACTAGAGTGAAATTAAGTGAGACTTGATAGCTGACAGCTTGGAAGCTGACAGCCTGGATGCTGAGTGTTAAGACAGATAAGAGTTTGCTGTGACATGTGGGGAATTCCCCCCCCCGACCGTGTGCCGTGACACATGACTGCTGTGACATAAGATTAAGAGTTTGAAGTAAGGTAATGCGAGTGTTGAGGAGTTAACTTAGATAGAGCATATGGATGTATTAGATTAGAAATGACTTAAAGTATAAAAGGAGAAGACTACAGACAGATGACGTCGCTTGACGACTCCGTCAAGATGACCTGCTGAAGCTCTGCCCGAGACGCAGGAGCTTCCAGACCTGGAACAGAGGATCTGCATCCCTGCTCTGTCCGAGATGCTGACACGCTGTACCTGATCCTGACTGCCGAAACATCGAAGTCGCAGCTCGACCCTGCGAAGCCTGAGACCAGACTACATCTACCAGGTCGTATGCCCTCACCTATAGCATGATAGCATTTATGAGTGTGTTAGAGATATTATGGGCTGGCATTATTTCTGGATTGCGCTGGCAATTGTAGTTGTATCCTTTGTGTGGGCTTGTATTTGTATTGTTAATGAGAGTAAAAGCATTGATCAAAACGAAACCGAATTGGCAATCATTGATGCGCTGACCCGTGATCCCGAAACGCAAATCGGTGCTCGCGACACTATGTCATGTGAATGAATGAATACACTCACATTCTGTGGGAGTCACATCGGGTCCTATTAATATCAGCCTTTTATCTATATGGCTTATACGTTTGGTGTGACTTGGGAGGTCCAATTGCCTAGAATTCTGGCATTGGAGTTTGCCTCCTTTAACCTGAGGTGTTGTCCACACACACACACACACACACACACACACACTCAAAAAACTGTATTAATCCTTAATAAGTCAGTGAGAAGTATTAGTGTAACAGATCTTTCTCAAATTAAAATGGGCTGACAGCAGGATTGGATGAGAAGAGATAAAGGACAAGCATGTAGGGGCCCTGGGGTGAGGGAAAACAATGAAAAAAGAAAAGAATGCTGAGAGCCAAAGGCAATTTTCCTTTTTGTTTCTTTTTTCTGACTTTTCTAGGTAAGGCTTTTAAGATATAGGCAAAGAACTAATCTGTTTATGGTCTAGAGCCTAAACAGCATGGAGTTCTAGGTAAGTAAGTACCAAACCATCTCTCAACCATCTGCCTTTATCTACACAACTAGACTTTTCAAAGTCAAAATAGACCTGAGAGATCATCCGACTTTATCCTCATCACTTCACAGATGAAGGCATTCCAATCCAAAGCGATTAAGTATTTGGCCCAGGGTCTCAGAAGAAGTCCATACTAGGGACTCAGGTAGGTTGGGTGCCTAGCATGCCCAAAGCCCTGGGTTCTAACCCTAGTAGCTCAAAAACAAGTCCAAACTAGATCAGGACGCCCTGTCCAACTTCCCAGAAACAACAAGCAGTTGTGCTCCTACTAATTACTCCACAGCTTCATTTAGAATAAGTCACTCATTTTCAGAAATTGAAAGTTAGCCACAAACCAGATCTTAAACATATATTTTATCAAAGGATACTCACAGAGATAATTTCGCATGCATTGTAAAGAACATAAAAGCCCACCACATTACCAAATAAGCTACAAATTAAACTGAACGCTAATTTAGGGATTCTATGGTTCATGGTGGCATATAATTCCCGTTTGAGATCTCTAACAGGCGGCCGGGGTTCCCAGACAGGCTTTCTCGGAAGCACAGCCCTGCTTACCTTCTTCTGGCGCATGCCTGAAGTCCTTTAGCTTTCTTGTGCGAGGAGGAAATGCTAAGGTAACTATGGGCAGTTGGCTAAGTAGAATCAGAAGTGTAAACATAGTCTAGCAGCTGTCAAACAAACTAAAACAAAGGAAAAACAAAAAACAAAACACAAAACACATCAAAAAAAGTCCCTGGCTCAATAGTTTTGAGTTTCGGTGGGAACTGAGTCACCTGACCTGTTGTACCCAAAACCACCGCGCGAATGCGCCCCAAGCACGGTTTCGTTTCGGGGAAAGTGGCCCCCGAGAGCGTGTCCCCACGCCCAGACTCTGCACAGTGCGGATCGGACACTTTCCTCTTTGTGTTGGGGTCCGATCCCACCCAGGCCGGGTACCTGCATCTCCCCGCACATGTTGCAGCAGCCCCTGGATCCGAGCCCTATTGTTTAGACGCCCCAGAAGCCGCAGGCCCTAGGTCTCTGGCGCCCCCCTAAGTCTCGGAGACAATCCGGAACCGTGCGCCCTGCTGCCCGCGCCAGCGGTGGGGAGCAGGGCGCGTCTGCCTGGGGACACCCTGTGGCGCTGCTCCTCGGAGGGTCCCGGCTCACCTGCGGCTGGCAGATCTCCGCCGGCGTCTCCCGGCTTCTGTCCCAAGCCCTGCGTGAGCCCGGTCTCCGGTCACGAGCTACGATTCCGCCTTAGTGACGCGGCTGGATTTGTGGGGCTCGCTTCTAGAGCCTGCGTTTCGCTGTATTTCAGCTCTCAGGGTTAAGCAGAACGCCAGCCGACCGCTGGAGGTTTTTCTCTTTGAGTTGCATCAAGTTAGGGGTCACTTTAGGTCAATTATTCTCAAAGAGTTGTCCAGAGACGAGAAAAAAATACACGTCAGAAGAGATACACTTTGTTAGTAATAGGAAATAAGAACTGACCTGAAAATTAAGCAGTTTGATTAGTTCTCAAATAGTGGTTCACCAGTCCAGTGTCTCCAAAATCCTTTCTCCAAGGGATCTCTGAGGTCAAAACTACTTCCAGGCCCAATACGGTGATGCTCGCTTCTAAGGTCAGCTGGATGAGGCAAGAGGATCTTCCCCAGTTCGAGCCTAGCAAGGCTACGTACTGAGTCCAAGGCCAGCCTGAACTAAGTATCGAGACCCTGGAGAGAGATAGAGATGAGAGAGAGAGAGAGAGAGAGAGAGAGAGAGAGAGAGAGAGAGAAAGAGAGAGATGATGTGATTTGACCTTTTCACTTTCGCATACAGTGGAATTTTCCCAAAGCTATTTGACCTGTAATGACGTCATCACTCTGCTGACTGATAAAATACCTGCAAGCCTATGCTTGTGTTTTATCGTATTTCAATGGCGGCAGGTCTAAAGTATCAACATGTACATTTTATATAGAGATTTATATAATTAACAAAATCTGCTTCTTCCCTTGTTACTTCTGTACTTATATTAGCTATCTTTGGCCATATCTATCGTGATAGTTATTATGTCACTATTCTCAGAGAGATAATTACCTTGAAGTCTTGAACTTTTCATTGAGTTTATATGGGAACAACCAAATAAAATAAGTACTCAGTGCTATCCTGATTTGAAATATTTTGGAAATTTATGTTTTACAATGTTACATGGAATGTAACATGATATAATTTACATAAGAGGCTAAAGAGTAGGAAGGGGTCCCTGAGATTAGAGTCTGAGAGCTGCCACACAAATGATGAAGGTACTAAGTAATGTTCACATCCCAGTTGAACAAAAAACAGGAGACATTGTCAACAGAACACAAATTCTTCTGAGTATTAATTTAGTCTATTTGAGGCACAAAGCCGTGAGAATAGGGAGATAAGCATCACAGCCTTCCTTCTAGAGAACTGTTTCTGGCTGAGATCTGTATCTAAGAATGTGGGCCTGTGAAATCCTGAAGGGCAAAAACTAACTCATTCATCTTTTGTATTATCCATAGTACTGAGCAGGGCGCTTTTTACCTTATTTATGCTCAATACATTTTCAGGAGGCAGAAGCAATTTATTCTCAGGTAGGAAAAGTGTTTCTTGCTAATAAGGAGGGAGGCAAAGGGTCAAACGCCTCATGCTATGAAATCAGCAGATGTGAATTTTGATGAAATTCCTTGATAGAATGAGTCCACCCACATATCTGGATATTTGGATCAAAACAAGTGAGGCTTTGTGCTTACATCAATATCAGGGCTTACAGATTGTGAGGGGAGGTGGATAGAAAAGTCAAAGTCTGTTTCTCAGTGGTGAATTCCGTCTCTGCATATTTCCCTGTAATATGGGTCCTAACAAGTGTTGCAGCCTTTGGCATGATGGTACACAAACTTTAACCACCATGGAACTGCAAGATACTTTAAGGCTAGCTGGCAAAAAGGAGAGAGAGAGGCGGGGGGAGAAAGAGATCAGTAACGTAATGTTCAAGGCTTCTGATTTTTTCTGTTTCCTTGCTGCATTCATTTATTTTGCTTTTATTTATTTTTTAAATTTTATCGGTACAATTAAGGTATACAATATAATGACATTCATGGAAATTTGCACATTTATGTAACCAATTGCTTTTTAAAGTTACAATATTTTGTGCCTTTTTTTCTCAAAGTATTTTAAGTGCTCTCACAGATAGTATTTCTCATTGAAACTGGGATATTGTGATTCACACTTCACACAGAGGGTTATTAAAGCAGGAAGTAAATGGGTAGCCTTTGGCCACATCTTAGCCCAGTTCTTGACTCTTTCAAGTACTTTCTTTGAGTTATTAAGCTGTGAAGGGTATTAGGTGAATTATTTTCTTTCAAATAAATAAGGAAAAATCAGAGCACTGTGACTAATGGACTTGGGTTAATGTGGTAACACATCTCTCAGTTGAGTACATAGCTACCCTCTTACCTGTGTGAATTCAAGAATGAATGGAAATTGGCTTTACTGTGTGGGCATGAAGACTGACTCAAGAATTGAGCCAGGAAATGGCAAAGTTTCAGCTATGAAGCACTGTAGCATAAGGTCGAGTCCACATCCTTAAGGACACTGATGAAAGTGTCATTAGATTACTCTGAACAGGAAAGTGGCTTTACTGAATTTAAATGTTTTTGTGACATTTTAGCTTTGATGATCCAACATCAATTATCTGCTATTATTACTGCTATGATCCCAGTGAAGTCAGCAAGTAGAAAATGAAAGTGTTATTCTTTAAGGTTACTAATATATCCATAATCTTTTGTTATTTTATCCATATTTTCAGGTTCATCAAACAAACAAACGGTTTAAAGATTTTATCTTTTTGTTGTTTTTCTTCTCTTTTTTTTTTTGTGTGAAGCTTTTGCTGTGTAGTTTAGCTTGGTCTTAAACTCATTATGTATACCAGGCTATCCTCAAACTCAAACTGATCTTCCAGTCTCAGTTTCCCAAGCGTTGGGCTTATGGGCATGGGTCACCATGTCTGGCCTAAACATTTTATCTTAAATCCCTCTTAGGAAACATTTGACAGAATTTATATTTAATTCTATCATTTCAGAACAGTGATTGTTAATAAAAATAATTACATAAAATCAAGAACAGTGTCAGAGGTCAATCTGATTTTCTCTCTCACCCTTGGTAGTGATAAGAACTTAAAGTTATGTTTAGAGACAGTCATCCTTATGGTCCTTACAGGACACATAGGAACTTGAATCAATGTGCTTCTCATCTGCCTCCAGGGGACTATGACAAGGGCTTGTGTCAGAGCTGGTCATAGAACTGTCATTCTGTTATAGAAGTTGGCATTCTTACAAGTAATATAATTCTACACTCATCAGACTTATTTTATCAATTTTATCATCACAGTCATACTCTCTGATTGTCACACCTTTCTGGCCTCCGTATGTCAACTCATATTCTCATGATGTTCTAAGTGAACAGATATTTTTCACACCTAAGTTCATTTAGCATTAGTTGCCAAACCATACTTTATATATATAGCATGTGTAAATGATAGAGAGAACTTTAGTAAATAATCTAAAAACTTACAAAATATTAGAAAAATGTAAAATGACTTCTGCCATCTGTAACAGCAATCTGCTTGGCTTAGTTCACAATTAACAGACACTGGAGGCATTGAGACAGTAAAATGGGACATCTGGCCTTATTCCTAACCTTGAAGACCCCATTCCTGTGCACTAGAATAGATAGCTAGGTGAATCTTAAGGTAAACTCCCTAACTACAAGGAATTGTTATATCTGGGCTAAAGTTAACTGTCTTGTCACTATAATTTGTACATGGGCAATGTGAACTGAAATATAACCATCTAAATGAGATCATGGCTGTAAAACCTATAAAAGAAGAAGCTGCAGCCCAGTACAGGGTCGATCAGTGGCACTGCTCTTAGTGTGATTGACATTTTGCTGGCAAAATAAAAACCTTTTATTATTTGACTTCCATTCTGCATCTCTGTGTGTGTGTCACTTACCAATTCCTTCTGCAACATAGAGGGAGTTTAAACAAATTATGCATTTCTACCTTTACAATTGATAGTGTTTGAGGATAACTGGTTGAGCCCAGTGTGATGGTGTGCATCTGTAATATCAGTTCCTTAGGAGGCTGAGGCAGGAAGATCTTGAGTTTGAGGCCAGATGGGCAACACAGTAAGTCTCTTAATACAAATCAAACAAACAAGTAAAAGAATCATTCATTATCTCCATGTCAGAGAAGGACAATAATGCAGTAGTGATTTTGCTGGTCCTACTTAAAGGCACACATTCCATGGAATTCCTGTTGGGAAAACTACAGGCCAGGATCCCTCTATTCCTCCTTTGGTGGAAGATAATCTTTTGTTATTTTATGTATTGCTATGGCTGGAAGCCGTCAAGTGGGCTGTTAACTGAGCTTTGAAATATAAAATGTGGATTAGCCATCATGTCTTTGCTGATGAGCACTAACGGCTTTAGTAAAGTTTATAAACTGTCCTTTGCTTCCTTCGTCAATACCTCTTGAGCCAGGAAAAGAATGTACTCGTCTTTGCATTTTTGCCACTTAGTGCCTCACCTGGCAGAGCAGGATTTCCTGATTACTAAGTGAATAAACCAATAAGTAAGTTCTGGTCTTAAGTATGCTTCTCTCTAACTGGATGACTGAGCAATCACTTCTCTGAATTTTCTTCTAAAGATTTTGCCTGGGTCCCATTTGACCCAGCTATCCCTCTGCTGGGTATCTTTACAAAAGAATTAAAAGAATCATACTGCAGTGATATATACACACCCATGTTTATAATAGTTTCTAATAGTAAAACTTGGGAACAGTCCAATTGCCCATCAACTGGAGACTGGATAAAGAAGACTGTGGTTTTTCTATAAAATGGAGTACTACATAAAGAACAAGAAACTAGAGACATTTATAGTTAAATGGATGCATATGGATGCCATACTCTTAAATGAAATAAGCAGGACACACGTGTAAATACCAAATAGTTTCTCTGGTATGAAAAACTGAAAGTGTAAATGAGGTTCAAATTGTATAATTGATAATGTGAAATAGGAAGAAAAAGTCTAAAGAAGTAGGGGAAGTGGGAAGGGTAGGGGAAAGGAAAGAGGGGAAAAGAAAAAAATATGAGAAAAGGAAAAAATAGAAACAAAGTCTTTGTAAATAAGGAAGGGTGGAGGAGGCGAAGGGAGGGCAGGGGAATAGGGAAAAAATAAGGACCAAGATACATCATGTAAAGGTACAAGATCCCAATGATGAATGTAACTGTACTGTATACCTAAAAAGCATCAATAAATTTAATGAAAAAATGATTTTCTCTGAATGAATGCTAAGATTCCTGCATAGCTAAACTTTTATGGTTCTTTGACAGTTCTTGATAATAGAAGTGTAAAGATGGGTCTGTTTAAATAATTTGTTAATTATTCTCAGTTCTGGACAGTCTTGAATTACTTGCTTTAGATAATTAGTGATTTATACAAAAGGAATTCAGTTATATTAAAATAGAAAATTTCACCCACGATTGTATAAAGGGTAAACTAATGAAAAAATCTCTCTCTTTTTTTTTTTTTCTTTTTCTTTTTTGGTACCGGGGATCGAACTCAGGTCCTTGTGCTTGAGAGGCAGGCGGTGGAACCACTGAGCTAAATCCCTGGCCCCTAATGGAAAATCTCTGTGGATGAAAGAGATATTGATGTTTCCTAGGCTAAGTGTCCTGGCACACACCTGACCTCCCTATATTTTGGGAAGCTAAGATGGGAAGATAATAAGTTACAGCCCAGCCTGGGCAACTTAGGGGCTTAGCAAGAACTCGTCTCAAAATAAAAAAGGCCTGTGAATGTAGCTTACTGCAATGATCCTGGGTTTAACCGCCCCCCGCCCCCAACATACACACAAATTTAGATTTACCTTCATGGGTCTCTATTCTTTCTCCTTTCTCTCTCTCTCTCTCTCTCTCTCTCTCTCTTTTCTTTCTTTCTTTCTTTTTTTCTTCTGTTTCTCATGGTCTTCTTACACTTGATTTACACTTCTTATTCCTCTTCATAAGATTTTAATAAGAAGAGATCCCACCTGTTCATTCTTTGTGCTAGTTCATGTGCAACTGAGGTGTTGTTCAGACTGGGCTAGAGTTTGTGATTCTTTTGCCTCAGCCCCTCAGGAGTGGTGGGATTATAGGTGTGCAGCACCATGCCTGGTCAACACGTATTAATTTTTTAAAACAATGGTTTAAAAGCAGCCTCTTGTTTTAATTAGCATTTTATTTTACATGTAATCAATGGCTAGTTATAGTTCTTTTTTTGAGTTCTTCACACATATTGTTTGTTGAAATGCATTTTAGCTAAGTTTAATTCCAAGATTAGATTTTTGTTTTTCTTTTCTTTTCTTTTTTTTAATTGAGTTTATTGGTACATTCTGGGGATACAGCACAGTTACTTTCATCATTAGGATCTTGTACCTTTACATGACAGGTCTTGGTTCTCATTTTCCCCCTTTTCCCTGCCCTCCCTTCACTCCCTCCAGGAATCTCTTTCTGAGGTGCCTCCCCCTCTCTCCATATTCAAACTCTTAAGAGACTCAGAAGCCCCAGAGAGGGCAGCAAGTTTTCCCAAGGAGCTGAGACCTAGCCCATTCTTGCTGCTGCTGTTCCTTCCAGTTACCATATGGTTACCAAGAGGTAACTAGAATGCACGTGGCAGCATGGGTGGGGAGGATCCCAAAGAATGCTGCAGGGTCCACAGAAGTTTCTAGAAGGAGAAAGATGCTTGATGGCAGTGGCTGGGGTCATCTGGGGGCAGCATCACACACCTGTCCCATGGCTGGGCTGGGGTGGCTCCCATGCTGAACTCCATGGACAGAGGCTCGGCATGGCCTCTGCATATTCCCGGGCTGCTCACAGCATGGCCATGTCCCGGAATCTGCACGGTGTCCAGGGCGGCAGTACAGTGGCCCAGTAAACAGAGCTCACAGCACTGCCTCTCTTCACCTGGACTTGCCATCCTTGCAGCAACAACTTGGTGGCTTCTTCATGGAAGCCCTCACACACGGGCCTGGCAAGAGGTGAGCAGGGAGGACATGTAAAAGCTCCTCGCCATGGTGGGCTGTGAGATACAGTCATGGCTGTGCTGGACAAGCCTCACCCTCACCCAGCCTCCACATCTACCTGCACCCACATGGGAGGCTGTGCAGTCTGCAGGCACCTGGGGGCTCAGCACTCTTTGCCCCCAGAGCAGCCTCTCTAGGGTAACAAGGGACAAATCAGGGAAGTCCCCCTCCTACTGCTCCTTTGTCTTCCTCTGTCTTCTCTCTGAGGTGCCCCGTAGGCTCACAGTTGAAAGTGTGGACCACACAGCTGTGCTCCTGGGAGGAGGCAGAGCTTACTGGGAGGAAGTGAGGTCACAGGGGCTTGGCTGGGACCAGGATGATGGGATCTGGCCTCTTCATGACTCTGCTTCCCAGGTGCTATGAGGTAAGGGGTCTCCTCCTCCAACACTCCTGCCATGATGTGCTGTGCTGCCCCAAGCCCACAGTGACCCTGGACTGAAACCTCTGCTGATGAATCTCAGGTGTCCTGCCACAGCCTGGAAAGCTACTAAGGCCACCATCTTGTGCCAACACTGTTGTTCCTCTCGTGGTGTCCCAGGCTGTCTTCCTCACTAGATGACAGTATGACCAAGAGCTGAGAAGTTCCAGGCTCGAATCTGACCCTGCCCTGTTCTCCCTGTACAAATCTGTGACTTCACTTCAGCCCTCCAGGAGTCATGCTCCCTCTCTATAAAATCTCAGTGATCCTGACAGCAGGAAGATGAGGAGCAGCCCTGGGCACCGAGCACTCTCAGAGAATCACGTGGGTCACTATGCTGAAGCTCTACTGATGTGCTGGTCACACGGCAGCGCTGTCCCTGGGTGCTGTCACCGAATCAGTCCTCAGCCAGCTGCTCTGGGGCAGAGGCTGGCTCATTTGATCCCTTGACTGTCTCCGTGTTCTGTTCCTAAATTACCCTCCTGCTCTCACCTGCACAAGCCCTCCACATTGGCCCCGCACCTCTGGTGTCTGCAGTGCCCGCACCACTGTCCTTGGCCCTGAGTGTCCCCAACATCTGTGCCATGAACAAATCTGCTCTACATTGCTGATGGCACATGGGTAGAAGAGAGGCTGAGTTTGTGAGACATCTGGAAGCCGACAGCCTTGGGCTGTGGCCGACTGTGTCCTGGATGACTGAGGAGGAGGCAGGGAGGCCACAGAGATGTTAGCTATGGGGCTCAGGGCCTTGGCCAGGTCCACTTAGGCTGAGGCATGGCCCTGGTCCTCAGGACTCAGCTGTGCTGACTTCTGGGCCAGGATGATCCATGGCTGGCACTGGGATGATGTAGAGATGCCGCCACACACCTCTCTGGTGACTGGGCTGGGGTGGCTCCCATTGTGCAATCAGCGGGCGGAGGATCAGTGTGGCCTCTGCATACTCCTGGGCTGCTCACAGCATGGCCAAGTCTAGGCTTCTACATGGTGGCCAGGGGAACAGCAGTGTCCCCGTCCTCAGAATAGGCAGGGCTGCTCTCTTCACCTGGGCTCACCATCCTTCCAGCAACTCCTCTGCAGCTCCTTGGTGGAAACCCTCACACAGGGACATGCGAGGAGATGAGCAGAGAGAAGTTCCTTACCACGGAGGATGTGGCTTCCTCCATGTGGCTGATCTGACATGGGTAGGACACCCATGTCCGCAGAGTTGTGTCTCATGGTTCTGTAATTGGGGCCACCTTGTTTCGGTGGTGCCCACAGGGTGGCAGGAAGCAGCAGCACAGGGCCCGTAGGCAGCCTGTGATGCTCCTCTTGAGAGCCTTCCAGTATCAATGCCCACTGTTGGCAGGGGCAGAGGTGGTTCTGGAGCAAGATCAGGGAGCTCCAAGGCCTGGCTGGCGGGACACACTGAGAATGGCAGGGTCAGGTTGGCAGAACATGCTGGGAGCGGCAGGTCCAGGCTGGGGGGACAGGCTGAGAGTTGGGGTCCTCTGGATGGTCATGGGTGGCTGGAAGCCTATGCCACCCTGTTCTCCTCGGGGCTTCAGTCCAGGGAATAAGCAGCCAGTACAGGAGACAGGCTCGCTGGCTGTCCAGGGGATGTGAGGTGAGACTGCAGGACTTGTCAGGCACCATGATGTTTCCTCTGCAGCCACATGCACAGTCTTCACTGGGTTTCTGAAGCCCAGCCCCTGGAGGGCCTGGCTCTGCAGCAACAGGAAGGTTGTCTCATGATTATACTCCTTCCTCCTCAGGGTGTCCATCACCGTTAGTGGGTCGAAATCCATCCCAGCCATACGGTTTAGAATTGCCCTCTTTGCAGGCACAGGGTACAGCTCAGGAGGACAGGGCAGCCGGATACCCTGGAGCCACCGGTGCTTCAGCACCTTCTGTGCTGTTGGTTGCATGCTGGGGTTCCGGTTCATGAGCTTTCTGATGAAGTATTTGGTATTCATGGAGATGAAGTCCGGGTAAGAGACAATCCCCAAAATGATATTTTCCATTATCTTGGATGGATCCTCATAAAAGAGACATTTCCCAGTAATCATCTTGTATAATATCATGCCAAGGGCCCAGATATCCAGGGTAGAACCTTCATACGCCTGGTACAAGATTCTTTCTGGAGACACGCCTGCTCCGGACCCAGCTGCCATTGCTCAAGAGTGGGGAGGCAGCCTGGGCCCTGATTCACTGCGGGAAGGAGAGACACGCCTGCTCCCGACCCAGCCGCCATCGCTTAAGCACTGGGAAGGTAGCCGCGCGGGTGCCCCTGAACCCCCATAAGCCCTCCCCCTGCACTCTCAGACCTCCTGACTGTGCCAGTCTTTGGACCCACTCTGCAGAGGCAGAGGTGGTCATCAAGGGTATTTTTCTGAGTTCCCAACTTTGAATATCTTTAAAGAAAGGGCGTGGGAAACCTGTAATAGAGCGTTATGGAGTTCAACCATTCAGGAGGTTGGGGAACTCAATCTGGGCCTTGCAGCCCGAGGTCAGTCAGCATCATGGGGTTCAGCCATCGGCTAACTGTGACCAGGGGACTTGCATCCTCGCTCTGTCTGAGCCATTAAATGATAAATACACTATATTGAAATTTTGTTCACTTCAGACATGTTCTGGACTGCTTATTGATTTCAATTTAATTCAAATGATTTAAGGGTGATAGACTAGTGACTACCACAGGTGGTCAGTGTCCAAGTTGTGCTTGATCTTAATGTGCTGCTGATTGTATCAGTTGGGATAAAGCATTGCGGATGATTTGATGAGCTGTTTCTCTGATGTTATGAAGATTAGAATGTCTGTGGGTCGTTAGAGACACAGAAGCTAGGGCGCAAATATATCAGGAAGATTTGGGTGATAACCCAGAGATTAAACCAAGGACAGTCCGACAACAAAAATAAAAATGAGAAAACACTTAAGCAAGATACAAGGACAGACTTCCAGTTCACCAATGGCAAACAGTAGGGCAAATGAGGATGAAAAAGGCCGATAGTGAACGACCAGGACACCCTGAACTCAAAGCACAGGAAGTAACAAAACAGATCAATCAGGCTCTAGAAAAATTCAAAACAGAAATAATTTCCCAGATAATCATAGAGATAGTGAGCAAAATGGAAGTCGCGATTCAAGACTCTAGAGCAGAAACTGACAAAAAAATTGATGAGCTCAGGACCACGATAGATGCCATGAAGGCCCAGCATAAGAAAGAAAAGGAAAAAATAAATGCCCAACCTAGGAAAGAAATGGAATCCATAAAACAGATTCACACTCCACTGAAAGTGTATGCAACAGAATAAAAGAATGCAAAGATCAGATATAGAAGATAAGATTGCAGTCAGTGACTATGAAAAGAGAGGTCTCTTAAAAACAGTAAGGGATCATGAGAAATGGATCCAACAACTCCTAGATGATCCAAAGAAGAATAACGTAAGACTGATAGGAATCCATGAAGCAGCAGGAGAAAATACAAATGAGTTTAAAAAGCTGTTCACAGAATTAATGACAGAAAACTTCCCAAACAGAGGGGAAGAATTTGACATTCAGATAATTGAGGCGTATAAGACCCCAACTAGCTACAATCAAAAATAAATCTACACCTAGACATATAATAATCAAGATCCCAGAAACCCAACAGAAGAACAAAATACTACAAGAAGCAAGAGAAAAGAAACAAATCACATGAAAAGGAAAGCCCATCAGAATCACAGCAGACTTTTCAACACAAACCCTTGGGGCAAGGAGAGCCTGGAATGAGATATTTCAAGTACTAAAAGAAAACAACCTCCAACCTAGACTGAGGTATCCAGCAAAACTCTCTTTCAAAATGGAGGGGGAAATAAGACACTTCCACAATAAAGAACACCTGAGAAACTACATGAATACCAAACCAGCACTACAAGGAATTCTAAACAAGATCCTAGAAAAATACAATGAAGGCAACAACACCATGAGGCCCAACAGAGCAAATCAAATAGGTAAGGCAAGAAATTAAAAGGGGAAGGTGAAAAAGTAAAAAGAGTCAACAAAAGGCCGATAGCATGTCAATAATAAGTCAGTACATATCAGTTATAACCAGCAATGTCAATGGCCTCAACTCACCAATCAAGAGAAATAGACTGGCAAAATGGAATAAGAAGCAAAATCCAACAATATGTTGTATACAAGAAACACACCTAGTGCAAAAAGAAGCCCATAGACTGAAAGTGAAGATAGAAAACAATTTCCATGTGACAGGAGCCCAGAAAAAAACAGGAGTAGCAATCTTATTTTCAGACAAAGTAAATTTCAAACCAAAACTGATTCTAGTATTATTGATGTAGGATGGTACTGTATCATATCTCTATGAATGTAAAATATCTTATACCTGCTTTATGATACATAGTAGGGACCGTGCTCTACCAGAGCTACATTTAATGATATTACTCTAGAATGTTCTCTTTCCAGATGATGATTAAGATGCTAATAAAAAAAATGGTGCCAGGTACCACAACAGCAACAGAACTTTGCTGTTTTCTGGATACTGTTCTTTTCTTTGTTTCTTTTTGTTTTGTTTTGTTTTGTTTTTTGTTAATAGAATGTGCTGAATGTCTATAATTTTGTTCAGATGACTGCAGAACCTGGAAAAGCTGTTGCTGCTATCGATGCATAATATCATACTGCTATTATTAGTCTTTTTATATAAATATAAATATATATACATATATATACACATATATATATAAATTGAATTTTGGGAAACTTTAACAGTGCTGCCAATTTTGGAAAAAGTCATCCCAATTTACTGTGTTGAGTTGGCATTGTATAGAAATGGACAGCCATGTTGGTCTAGAAATGTTATTTTTTTTTATTCTTATTTTTAATTTTTTTTCCATGTATACAGGGATAACACATCATACTAAACATGTAAGGTCATATCTATGTGGGTTTGATTACAGAAACAAAGTATTCTCTAAATAATGAAAAAAAAAGAATAAGATAAGACTATAAGAGCAAGAAGCAATTTAAATATGTTCAGGGACCATTTTCATCTTCAGAATTAAGGATTATTTTAATGTTACATCACTGCCTTTTCTCTTTTACTTTCCTTTTTAGTTTTATTTTAGGATTCCCTATTTTTAATGTTCATACAGAGACTTCTTTAACTGAAATACCGAATAGTTTCTTTGGTGTGAAAAACTGTAATAGTACACAGGATCCTAATGAGATAATTAATAATGTGAAATAGGAAGTAAAGGGCTAAAGATATAGGGAAAGTGGGAAGGGTGGGGGAAAGGTAATAAGGGAGAGGAAAAAAATATGAGAAACTGAAAAAATGGAAATAAAGTGTTTGTAAATGGGGAGGGGAGGAGGGGGGGAAGAGAGGACAGGGACAAGGGGAAAAAATGAGAATCAAGACCTATTATGTAAAGGTACAAGATCCCAATAATGAATGTAACTGTATTGTATACCTGGATTGTACCAATAAACTCAATAAAAAGAAAAAAAAAAAGATTCTTTCTGGGGCAAAGTATGCTGCGTGCCACCAACCTCAGGCACCTCCTCCCCGGGGAGGAACCAGAATCCGAACCTGAAGGTGCATACCTTAGCATGGCCTTGGGTGTCAATCAAAACATTTTCGAGCTTGAGGTCCCCACGTACAATGCCTTGCTGGTGGCAACAATCCACCACTCCCAAGATGTCTCGGAAAATCCTCCAGGCATCCTTCTCCTGCAGCATCTGATTTTCTATCTGGAAGATCTCTAGCCCCAGGTTGACCTCCTTCACATATTCTAGGACCAGGTGTACTTTGTCCTTAGTTTCTATAACCTCCAGCAACTGTGTGATGCTAGGGTGTCGAAGGTCCTTCAACATCCCAACCTCCATCGTAATGTAGGCCGCTCGCACCTCTGCCTTTGTTAACTCCTTTACGGCGACCGGCATACGTGTGCCACGATGTCGTGCCAACATGCCAAAGCTGCCTTCTCCAATGAGGCCCAGCACATCATAGTTATCCTGGAGTCTGTATCTGTATGAGCTGGTCATGAGGCCCAGCCAGGATGTTCCCTCACTATGCTCACCATAAACACTGCTTGACCCAGTGTAACGATATCCTACACTCCCCATAGCAGCAAATCAATCACCAAATCTCCAACAATCTCCACCCAACTCTCAACAGTCTCCATCTACCCACAACAGACCCACCTGAGCCTTGGCCTTATATAGCTAACTGTTTTTCATTGGGCACATTGTATTCTTTGAATTTCTATAGGAGAATAAATTTCTACTTTATCTATGACTTGTCTTGTACACAAATAGCAATCAGTAGTTTAGAGAGGTTACTCAATTCATTTTACTTATGTACTTAAAGCCATATTAAATATTTTCCCTTTAAAAATATTCAACATCTTGATATCGCCTTAGGCATATTATAAAACATAAAGATAAGTAATAATATAATCACTTTAAAAACTTTTTTTCTCTCATTGAGTTTATTGGTACATTTTAGGTATACAGTACAGTTACATTCATCATTTGGATCTCGTACCTTTTCATGACAGGTCTTGGTTCTCCTTTTTTTCCCCTAGTCCCTGCCCTCCCTTCACCCCCTCATCCCCTCCCCATTTACAAATACTTTATTTCCATTTTTTCTTTTTCTCATATTGTTTCTTTTCCCTTATTACCTTTCCCCTACAATTCCAACTTTCCCTGCACCTTTAGCCCTTTTCTTCCTATTTTACATTGTCAATTATCTCATTAGGATCTTATGTACTATTATAGTTTTTCACACTAGGGAAACTATTTGGTATGTACACATGTGCAACTTATTTATTTCACTGAGGAGTATATCCTCAATATATACCCATTTTCCTATGAATGAATCTAATTTCTCATTCTTTATGGCTGAGTAGTATTCCATTTTACAGAAAAAACACATCTTCTTTATCCAGTCTCCAACTGATGGGCAAATGGGCTGTTTCCAAGTTTTAGCTATTACAAACTGTGCTGCTATAAACACAGGAGTGCATATATCACTGAATCACTTTTTCAATTATGCAAGTGGATTTACTAGGTCAGCTTGCAGTATCAGAGGCGGGAGAGTACACAATGAGAGCCTGTGTGCTAGAGCCAGAGGATCCAGCTGCTTGGCCTTATAATAACTTTAAAAAACCAAGATAAAAATCATGTAACATAAAATTCATCACTTTAATAATCTTTAAGTGTACCATTCAAGGGTTTTTATTCTATTCACAGTTATGTAAGCATCACCACCCTGTAGAACATTTTCATCACCCTAAAAAGAAGGCCCATCCTGGTTAATCAAAGCACTCCTCACTCTCTCTCTCTCTCTCTTCCCTGGCAACCACTAATCTACTTAGAAGTCTCTATGGATTTGACATTTTTTGGACATTTCATACAAATGCAATCATACAGTACGCGATCTTTTGTGACTGACTTCTTTCGCTTAGCATTATTTGAAAGTCTCATCCACATTGTAGCATGTATAAATACTCATGCCTTCTTCTGGCTGACTACTGTTTCTTTTTTGTTGTTCTGGTCCTGGGGATCGAACTCAGGACCTTGTGCTTGTGAGACAGGCAGCAGCACTGCTGAGCTAAATCCCCAGCTCTGACTACTGTTTCTTTGTGTGGTGATACCATATTTTATCTATTTATCAGTTGAATGGATGTCTCAACTCTAGTTATTACCAATGCAGTTATTTCCTATTTAACCTGTTTAGTGACTGTTCAGATTTACAACCTGCTGCTTGGACTTTTTTTGTACAGGTCTGTACATCTTATTTGTAGTGCCTCAAAGTCTTCTTTTGGTACAATACACCTTGGTTATGCAGTACTGTAATTTTTACTGATTGTGTTGTGCAGTATACTACTGTAGTTTTAGTTCTGTTGTACATCACAGTACTACATGTAAGAGTTATGCAGATAAAAGCAAAGTTACCAAGTTGGAGTTTCCTTTGACCACTTCTTTGTTCTGAATATTGTAAAGCACATACGATGCTATATTATACTATAGGCAGTTCCTCATTTAGCAACAAATTCATTTAACAACCTAGTCTCAGGAACTGAGCTGGGATGTCTACAATGAAATGACACAACCAGTGCTGAGAAGCAACTCAGCAATTCTGCAAGTGCAGACTCTGTTCTTCTTCTTCTTTTTTTTTTTTTTTTGGTACCGGGGATCAAACTCGGGTCCTTGTGCTTACAAGGCAGATGGCCGAACCGCTGAGCTAAATCCCTGGCAGACTCTGTTCTTAAAGCTCAGCATTGTCTCATCCACTGCCATGAACTTAATAAATGATTCACATCATGTGGTTGATTTATAAAGATACCATGGCCTGCGTCATTCTCTAATTGCAGACCTAATGTCTTCCTCAGTTATTTCTATATTTTACTTCTTGATTGTTTTCTAGATATATCCCTAATGGGCTCCCAAAAAATTCTGCTTTATTTATAA
>NW_022900939.1:17040971-17044968 GCF_012274545.1 Fukomys damarensis | reverse complement strand
AAAGAAAAAAACAAAACAAAAAGTGAGGGGGGGCTATAGAGCTAAGGGTGTAGCTCAGTTTGGAGAACATTTGCCTAGCTCAAGGCCCTGCCTTTCATCCCCAGCACTGTAAAATCACAAAACAACAAATACCAAAGAGCTATATTGCAACAGTGTCTTCTGCCTTTGGCTTCCTATTTGCCTCTCAGATTCTAATCAGCTTTTTTCTATTTCTTACATAATTTATGTGTGTATATTCTTATATGTACAAGATAATTTTTTTTTTTTAACTTGGCCATGTTAATATCACTTTTGGCAGGGGCAGGTGGTGGTACCACTGAGCTAAATCCCCAGCCCACAATTTTTTTTTTTCTACAAGAGAATTTTTTAATGCTATGCAATTTGTTAGTGCTAAATAAAAGCTCTGTATTATTATTAATATTGACTTTGTTCTAATTACTTATGGATTAAAGTTTTATTAGTTATTAATTTGATTTGAAATGTTATGTGTGACATTTATGCCACTAGAAGAATTACTAGCACTTCCGTAATTTTTTTAAAAGTTAGGTTGTGTGTATACTCTAAGTGGTCATTTTGGAGCGTGTGACACATATTGAGTCTTTCGATATTCTGAATTATGTGTTTCCTCCAAGATTTTGTTGTTGTTGTTGTTTATAAATGTTCTAACAATTTAAGATAATCCAGTATTTTCATTATCTACAAAGATCAATTCATTTTTAATGCACTTTTTCTAAAATCTAATTGTCTTTGTATTTTAATAGTTTCCTGTTATATATAGCTTTGTACATGTAAATAAATTTTGTACTAAGTATATATTTGTTTTTTGTTTCATGTTGTATGTGATTATAGGGATTAAATCTGAACACCACACATGTGTGTTTTCAAAACAGCATTTATATCTTTCACCCAGTGGTGTTAGCATTCTGTTTAAGTAATTTAGGTGCACTTGGGAAGGTGTTTATTCCCTAAAACTGAGTTTATTTTTCTGACTCATATTTATACATGTTTTAAAAATCAAAATATAGTAATGTTATACTAAATTACAGAAGCAATATAGTACTTCTACCTTAAGAGAAACACATTAACTAATACATAAATAAATTAATATTGATTTTTTTTTTTTGTAGAGGGCAGGGTTTGGAAAGGAACCCAGAGCCAGTATATGCTAGGCAACACCCCCAGCCCTGATTACTATTAAATATTACTTGCTACATCCCCAGCTATACCTCCAACCCTGATCATTATTAAATATCACACACTTCTAGTCAGGTATTTAGACCACGTTAAAAATTTTTTTCAATCGAAATGAGTTATACAGAAATGTTGACAATCACATTCCTTAAAATTACTTTCATTGAGAAAACAAGCCACAGACTTAAAGATAATATTTTCCAAAGACACTCTTGATAAAAGACTGCTATCCAACCTATACAAAGAATGCTTAGGAGCCAGATGTTGTGGCACACACCTCTAATCTCAGCTCTTTGGGAGACTGAGGCAGAAGGATGGTAAATTGGAGCCCAGCCAGGGTAATTTAGTAACAGCAAAACTCTCAAAATTTTAAAAATTAATTTGGGAAGATGAAGCAGGAGGATTGGAAGTGTGAGCCCAGCCTGGGCAACTGAGGAACTTATGAGATCTCATCTCAAAATTAAAAAAATTTTTTTTTAAAAAAAGGGGCTGGCGGGGCTGGGGATTTAGCTCAGCGGTTCAGTCAGTGGCCTGCCTTGCAAGCGCAAGGACCCGAGTTCAATCCCCCATACCAAAAATAAAAAATAAAAAAATAAAAAGGGGCCGGGGATGTTACTCAGTGTGAAGCCCAGGGTCCATTTCTCAATATTGCATAAATAAATAAATTAATAAGGTAAGCAATTAATTTAAAAGGGCATGTAGCTCAGTGCAAAGGCTCTGGATTCAATCCCCAGTACCTCAAACTTATAAAATTATAAAAAAATTATACAATAAAAAACTATACACATAAAAAAATAAACATTTGAAGCTCAACAATAAGAAAACAAGCAATGTAGTTTAAAAATGGGCAAAACTGGGCTGGGAATGTACCTCAGTGATTCCTCTCCTGTCTGGCAAGTGCAAGGTCTTGAGTTTGATCCCCAGTACCAGGAAAAAAAATGGGCAAAAGACCAACCAGACACTGCACCAATGAAGATCCGCAGATGGCAAGGAGCATATGAAAAGATGTTCAATGTCACAGGTCATTAGGGTATTGCAAATGGAAACATCAAATACCACTACAGACCTATTAGAATGGCCCAAATATAAAACACTGATGGACCAAGGATTTAGCTCAGTGGTTTCGACGCCTGCCTCACAAGCACAAGGACCAGTGTTTGATCCCTGGAACCAGAAAAATAATAATAATAAAACACTGACGACACCAAACATTGGGAGGATGTGGAACTACAGCAATCTCATTGCTTGCTAATGGGGATGCATGATAAAGAAAATCCACTTCTGGAAATGTATTCTGAAGAATCAAAGGAATTAGGTGTATGTAGAAAGTTGGTCATTGCAATATTGTTCATAAAGCAAAAAATTGGAAGCACCTTAAATGTCCAATGACAGATGAGTTAAATTTAATTAAGTTATGAAATGTCAGAATTTTATTGAAATGAGAAACCCTGTAGATAAAATATTAGCACCAAGAGTTAACTAGTTATCTTCCTATTTCCAGGCTATCATCAAATCTCTTTTTTTAAAAAATTTTTTTAGTACTGGAGCTTGAACCGAGGGCTATGTGCATGCTTGGCAAGCACTCTGCAACTGGACTGTATTCCCAGTCCTTTTTCTTTCTTTTGAGTCAGGGTCTTACAAAGTTGCCCAGGTTGGCCTTGAACTTGTAATCCTATCTTTTGTTCCCTCTTTTTGTTCTCTCTGTGGCCTCTAGTTTCTTGTCTAGACCAATGGACTTCAAGCTGACTTCACAGAACTGTAGGGTTCTTCCAGGAGGTGCCTTGAGAGCGAGGGGTGGGGAGAAAATGAGGGGCCATTATAACTTAGGATTCCACTGTTATCACTTTCAGACACTGAGATGGCATGTAAACTTTTATTTAGAAGGATTGCAATTTAAAAATAAAAGGAGTCAAGTGCATTTATGGTCCCATGTAATTATAAGTTCTCTCAGATTGTGTGGACAAAACATTGAATATTCTTTCAGAATATAGGTATATAGGTATTATCAGCATTCCTTTGGTCCTGCTTTGTCCAGTTAACCAACCCATCGCTGACGGGAGAAAATTCAGTAAGTGCTTAGACTTGGGGCCAAGCTACTTATAAAAAGGCTCACGTGAATAGTTAAATTACAAAACTAAAATTTAAAATCAAACAATAATGCAAGCCGTGGTTCTTTAAAAACAGAACCTGAGAGAAGGAGCTGGATCCAAATAGTTTATTTGGGAAGAAGCAAGAATAAGGAAGCAGAGAGAGAGGACAAGAGGACAAGTCAAAGAGTTGTGTTATTGAAGTCACTGCTATAGGCAACAAGACTTCTTTCCTGGAGAACCACTGGGAAGAACACAGAACACCTTTCCACACAGCAGAGAGCCTGCAGCAGCTCCTGATGAAGTGGTGTAACTCCCTACAGTCCACAGAGCTCCGGTGGTGTCCACAAAAGACTGCAGACAGACATATACAGCAGAGTCTTGGGGTAGACCTTTGTGAGTGAGGTAAGTTAGAATCGTCCCAGGAGAGATCAGAGAATGAAACAGGTCCTAGAGAGGTCAGCTACAGCATGAGTTATACAATATTTCTTCTGAGTTTGTAAAACTTATGAGCAAGCACAGTGGTTGAGCACTTGTTTAGCATGTACAAAGCTATGGGTTCAATCCCCAGCACCACACACACACACACACACACACACACACACACACACACACAAAGTATGAGCAAGCAGCTGTACCATAATGAGCAGTAGAAAAATAAGTGGAGTAGCTGGGTGCAGCGGTACATGTCTATACTTTCAGAGGTAGGAATCACAAGA
>NW_022900939.1:17038677-17040776 GCF_012274545.1 Fukomys damarensis | reverse complement strand
CTGGAGAACCACTGGGAAGAACACAGAACACCTTTCCACACAGCAGAGAGCCTGCAGCAGCTCCTGATGAAGTGGTGTAACTCCCTACAGTCCACAGAGCTCCGGTGGTGTCCACAAAAGACTGCAGACAGACATATACAGCAGAGTCTTGGGGTAGACCTTTGTGAGTGAGGTAAGTTAGAATCGTCCCAGGAGAGATCAGAGAATGAAACAGGTCCTAGAGAGGTCAGCTACAGCATGAGTTATACAATATTTCTTCTGAGTTTGTAAAACTTATGAGCAAGCACAGTGGTTGAGCACTTGTTTAGCATGTACAAAGCTATGGGTTCAATCCCCAGCACCACACACACACACACACACACACACACACACACACACACACACAAAGTATGAGCAAGCAGCTGTACCATAATGAGCAGTAGAAAAATAAGTGGAGTAGCTGGGTGCAGCGGTACATGTCTATACTTTCAGAGGTAGGAGAATCACAAGTTCAAGGCCACTCAGGGTTACACGGTGAGACCCTATTTCACAAATGAACAGAAAAAAGAAAAAGTGCCCTGGAAAAGTCTACCCTGGGATAGGGGAGCAGACCCGTGCACAGTCAAAAATCTGCTTACAGCTTTCCTTTTATTTCTTTTCTTTCAGTTTTATTCTAGTGTTAGGGAATGAACCCAGGACCTCACATAATATGCACACATATCCTCTACAACTGAGCTACACCCACCAGCCCCAATAATACCTAATTACTTTCAACTCTTTAATTATATTTCTGTCTACTGCAAATGGCATGATGTAAGATCTGTGTTTGTGTGTAAACATTTTGATAAATTTTAAGTTTTATCTTTGGATATACAGCATTCTATGGTAGTAAATGATAAAATAAATGATTACATATATATATTTATGCATTCATGACATAGTTAAATTTTTCTTAATTTTTTTCAATATTTCTAGGCTACATGATTTGTCGGAGAGTTTTTTTCCATTGCTGCAAATCTCAAAAGATAAAAAAAAAAATCTACAGAGCAGTGGATCTGCACAGTTCAAGCCCCTGTTGTTCAAGGGTCAACTGTTTGGGTAAATGGGCTGACGTTCTAATAAATTAAAACTGGTGAAATGAATGGTCCGGTGCATACTTTGTCACTTTCATAGATATTCTATACGAATAGGTTTGGGAGGAATCAGGGACTCCCACTCTACTCTCATAACACTCTTCAGGCACCAGATGTGTGGGTGCTTTTCTCCACCCACCAAGCTAGCAATGCAGCAGCAGCAGCAGCTGATACCGAGTGGGTGTCCTCTGATTCAATTCTGATACTGTCTCCCTGTAGGTAGCATCAGATCCCAGAAGGACTCAGTCTCACAAGACTGCCTTCCCCTCCACTTCTGGCTCCAGTCACAAGTCTCGGCCTTTGGAATGTCTGGTTGATCAGCTTTAAGCTGGTGTCTTGGTTACTTTTCTTACTTCTGAGACAAAATATCTGACACCCAAATTTAAAGGGGGAAAGATTTATTTAGCGCACCGTTTGTAGAGTGTTCAGTTCATAATTGGCTGGCTTTGAGGCAAGGTGGCATCCCAGAAGAGAAACAGTTCATGGCAGGCAGAAGGCAGTAAGCATCAAGCAATGACCTTCTTTCTGTCCCACTAAGGTATGCTGCTTGTTTGTCACATTGCTTGCTTCCATGCTGCTGTCTGCTTTCTGCCTGCCCTGCTTTGTCATGACCTGTTTGTCCTCTGCGGTTGCCCCTCTGCCATGCCACCCTGCCTCCCACAGCTAGCTAACTATGAACTGAAACCTCTACAAACTGCGAGCCAAATAAACCTTTCCTCCTTTAATTTGGGTGTTGGTTATTTTGTCTCAGCAATGAGAAAAGTAACTAACACAGAATTTGGTACCAGAGAAATGAGGTTATTGCTGTGACTATACCTGACCATGTGGTTTAGAAGTCTTTGCAACTGGCTTGTGGGAAGAGTTTGGAAAGGTTCAGAAATGCCAGCTGAAAAAGCAGCCCTGGAATGCCTGAGGCCGTACTTTTTTTTTTTTCCTCATTGATGAGGCTGTACTTGATGGGAGATTCTGGTCAAACTTGGAAGACAA
>NW_022900939.1:17028609-17038600 GCF_012274545.1 Fukomys damarensis | reverse complement strand
TTTTTTTTTTTTTTTTTTTTTTGGTACCGGGGATAGAACTTGGGTCCTTGTGTTTGCAAGGCAGGCCACGGAACCACTGAGCTAAATCCCCAGCCCTAAATAGTTTTCCTTGTTTTGTTTTGTTTGATACCAGGGATCAAACTTGGGTCCTTGCACTTGCAAGGCAAGAGGCAGAACCACTGAGCTAAATCCCTGGCCCAAGAATGCTGATAGAAATGCTGCCAATAAAGACTAGGGTGCAGGGGGTTTCTACTGGGAAGAAGGACTGCATTGGCTGTTGGATTCCAGATCATATGTGTTAGGCGTTGGCGGAAAGTTTGTTGACTTTTTGCTCATATCGAGACTTTTTTTTTTTTTTTTTTTGTACCAGGGATCAAAACTTGGGACCTTGTGCTTGCAATGCAGGCAACAGCACCACTAAGCTAAATCCCCAGCCCATGTCCAGAGACTTGGCCTGAGTCTAGGATTAAGGCCAGTGGATTAATCTTGCGGAAGAAATTTCAAAGCAGTCTAATGTTGAGGCAGTGGCATGGCCACTGTTAGCGGCTTTTGGCCAGATTTATGTTGAGAAGAGCAAAGAGCCCAGCAGAAAGATTTAAAATGCTTGAGTTTGGCCAGAAAGGAAGCTCCAGTAAAGTTGCAGACTACAAAGATGTAACAGAGGAGAAAGTAGTTTCTGAAAAGACTAGCAAGAAAAAACCAAGAATTTCGGAAGAGGACAATAGGAAAGATGGCCTGAGGACATCACAAGAATCAGTAGGATCGCACCCTTTGCAGCCTCAAAGCTTCAAAAGTGAAAGGCTGCTTTGAGAAGAGAGCCCCAGAACACTGATAGAGGCCTAGGGAAATTGTTCCTTGGGATTTTGTTCATAGGACTGGACCCCTACAGCCAAGAGAAAAGAAAGCCTGGCTACTGCTCCAGCTGGTGGCAGACCTTGGCAGCATCCATGTGGTGCTGTTTTTGTTTTTTTTTTTGTTTTTTGTGCTGGTTTTAGGTGCATGCAGAATGCAAGAGTTGTGGGACCAGGAAGGCTTCTGCCCAGATTTCAAAAGAAGGCCTGGGAGGCCAGGGAATGAGTGTGCCCCTGAGAGGGCAGTGTGTGCAGCTGTGAGTGGGCAGAGCCACCAAAGCCCTTTGAAGTTCACATCTTATCACAGATTTGCCGAGGATGCCGTACATAGAGCTATAGGACTTTATATTTGTCCTGGTGGATTTTGGACTTGCTTTGGTCCCATTCCATTCTATCTCCCTATTTGTACCTTTTGGAATGGAAACATCTATCTTGCGCCATTGTATGTTGGAAGTGTTTGACTTTCTTTGCATTTGTACAGGGGCTCACAGCTAAAAGTTTGCCTTAAATCTCAGAGGAGACTTTGGGCTTGGACTTTTCAGCAATGCTGAAACTGTGAGGATTTTGGCAGCTCCTAGAGATTAACTAAATGATGTTTTGCGTAAAAGATTGTAAGACAATTGGGGTTCCTGTGACTTCCCCCCAGGTATTCTATTATTTAGCTAGGTTACTCACAAGACTCAGGGAAACACATTTACTAGTTTGTTATAAAGGATATTACAGAAGATACCAATGAAAAGATGCCCAGAGGCAGTATAGGAAGAGATGCCACTGTCCTGTGTCCTTCCCAGGCATGCCACCCTCCAAGAACTCCCATATAATCCACTTCCTGGATGCTTTCCCAATCCAGCTCTCTCAGAGCTTTAGGGAGGCTTCATTATATAGGTGTGATAGATTAGATCACTGGCCATTGGTGATGGATTTAAACCTCAGTCTCTCCTCCAACCGCTCCCCAGAAGCTTGGGTGTGGGGCCGAACAGCCTAACTCTCTAATCCTACCTGGGCCTTCCTGATGAATTCCCCATTCTGAAGATACCTAGGACTTCCCAGCAACAGTCAATTCATTAGAATACAAAGAGACACTTTCCCTTTGAGTATCCCAAGGATTTTGCGAGTTGTATGACAAGAATCTGGACAAAAATGAAATATATACCATCTTTCAAAATATTACAGATATTAAGTAATAATATGCTTAGCAGTTAGTACGCAAATTGATATTAGCATGCATAATAAATAGATAAAGTCTAGCTCTCTCTCAACAAGCTTTCAACTACCATATTTGGGGATTTGGGATAAGGGGAAGAGAGAATTTACCAAGGGAGATGAGGAAAACCAGCTATGCAGAGGGCACACTGTACTTTAGTGCCTTAGGCATAGGCTATAGCTAGGAGAAGCTGAAGCTTGAGAACAACTGAGCCAACTGAACCTGTTCCATGCTTGGTTTGCAACTCAGTCCTCCAAGAGTTAACCCTCTGAAAGACAGGTCCCTTAAACCGTGTTTGCAAAGAACCAGGACAACAAACGTACCGTGGAACCGTCCTAGGGAGTGAAATACTGTTTCTTTCCTTGGTATGTGGATAAATCTATGAAAGGCTACTGTTAGTTGCCCATGTTCCCTTCATGGAAAATCGTCCTGTGCTCTTCCAAATATCCCATCCTGGAGAATGTTTTCTATGGCTTTTATCAAGTCATTTCCCTGCTTACAGAAATTTTTGGGGACCAGGTACAGTGGAACACACCTGTAATCCCAGCACTATGGGTAATTGAGGCAGGAGGATTATAAATTCAAGCCCAGTCTGGGCAATTTAGTGAGTTAGCAGGACCTTGTCAAAAAAAGGTGGGGCTGGAGATGCAGATGCAGCTTACAGTGAAGGCCCCAGGCTTAAGACCCAATACTGTAAAACAAAACAGCAACAAAAACAAAAGCTTGCTTTTGTTCTCTATTTTGAGGACATATACTAAAGTGATTAAGTGATCAAATGTTCGGATCATTGCTCAAATATGGAACTATTTGAACACCAAAATAAATAAGTATGGTAACTACTTATATTTCTGTTTGGAAACCACCCTAAAATTCAATGATTTGCTATAAGAATTTACAGAACTCAGAAAAATTGTTAGTTGTCATAGTTATAGTTCATTAAGGTAAAAGAAAATAAATTAAAATCAGCAATGGATAAAGGCACATAGTGCAGAGAGAAACCAGGAGCAAGCTTCTTGTCCTTTCAGTGGGGCTGGGAAGACATTAATGCTGTGTGACAATTAAGAGCTGGCAACCAGAAGCTTATCTAAGCCTTGGTGTCCAGGGTTTTTCTGGAGGTCAGTCACACAGTAAAGCTGACTACCCCTGTAGCTGACCTCAATTCTCTCGCCATTCTAGAGATCAAACTGATATTATGTAGCCCAAAGCTCCCATCATAAATCACATTGCTAGCATAAACTATGTGGTGTGGTCCAAAGCTTCAACTAATCAACGATGTTTCTAATAGGCTGAACATTCTAACTGCTTAGAAGCTATAGCTCTGCAGCCAGGAAGGACCAAACTTCATAGCAATGTGCAGGGTCTGAACAACCCACACCTTCTGAGTTAATCCTTTACTGCATAAATCCATTGGATTAAATGAGTCCATGAGTCCATATTGATACAAATAATAAATCAATAAATGCAGGGAAGGAAGAGTTCTTTCTTGTAGAAGAATGATACCTAATGACTGTAAATGGAGTGATGGAGTTAGAAAACTTACTCTTTGGTCACTACAATAATTGCTCCTGGAAAATATCATCAGTGGATCTTTTAGTGAGTTGATTGGTGCCTCCCAAAAAGCTGTACCCATGTTCTCATCCTCAGAACATGTGTGTTACCTTGTTTAGAAAAAGTCCTTTGCAGATATATTTAAGGATCTTGTGATGAATGAACCAACGGAGCTATAAATCCAATGCCAACTGTTCTCATCAAAGATCAAAGTGAAAACCTAGGCCCTATGCTGTACACCTATATTCCTGACACTCTGGGAGGCTGAGGTAAGAGGAATGCCAAGTTTGAGCACAGCCTGGGGAATTTGAAGAATTAGTGAGACCTTGCCTCAAAAAACAAAACAAAATGAAACAAAACAAACAAAATAAAAGACAGACGAGAAGACATACAGGCAGGAAAATTAGAGTGATGTAGCTGCAATTCAAGGAATGCCACCAGATGCTGGAAAAGGCCAGGAAAGATTCTCCCTTGAAGTATTTAGAGTGGATATGAAACTGCTAACTAGGTCTCTTCTTGATTTCAGACTTCTAGACTCCGGAACCATGAGACAATAAACTTCTATTGTTTGAAGCTGCCTATAATAATAAATAATTATGCCAAATAATTTGTGCTTATTTGTTGGGGCAACCACAGATGACTAATATAGATGCTGAACCAGAGGTGAAAGAATAACACCTCAGGAACATATACAGCCTTTTACTCTTTTGGTACTGGGGAATTGAACCTGGGGGCTCCCTCATGCTAGGCACCCTAGTGCTGAGCTATATCGCAGCCTTTTTTATTTTGGGACATGGTCATGCTAAATTGCCCAGGCTGGTCTCAAATTTGTGATCCTCTTGCCTCAGCCTCTTAAGTAGATTAGAGTACAGGTGTGCACCATCACACCCTCTTAGAGAATCGTACAATATTATAGGCTGCTGAGTTGGACAGAAATTAATATACAGTCAGAGAGGGACTAGTTTTCAAGGAAGTCAGTAAAAAAAAAAAAATGAAGACATCAGAACTGTGGTTGGAGACTCATCCTAAGACCGGGCCTCAAGATAAAGATGCAATGACTAGATCTATATGCCTCCCTAAAGGCTAAGCAGTAACTTGGAATTGTGCTATAGTTAGCACCACCTGGTCCAGAAAGTCCAGATAGGCATCAGCTGCCCAGGAGGTGGGTGACCAGAGATCCAGACCCAACCCTTCCCCAAAAATGCCTTTATTCTTTCCATGTACTCTTGCTACATGAGCTGCTTCTCTATTGGATCAATATTAACTAAGCGGCTACACTTGTAATCCTATAGTTTGAGTACCATAGTTTGAACTCTGCTGTACCTGCATTGTGACTTTGCTGTATGAATTATCCCTGACAAAAGACCTCAGTGGCAACCCACTTCTGGGACCCCCTCCTGTCTTGCAGGAGCTCTCACTCTCAATAAACCTTTCCTACTCTTAACTTTCTTTGTCCATCGGATTCATTTTTCCATTTCAGGGAACATAAACTTGGCACATCTGACATCTAGCAGGTTGGGAATTATATTTCTCCTATATCAAAAGTACCCACAAATACTTATTAAGCACAAGAGAAAATATAATAACTCCTCAATACAGAAGCCTGATAGCAGCTCCTTCATCAAGCTTATTGAATTTTGGAGTCAAACAGAGCTGGTTTGGAGCTCTACTTGTATCACTGTCATGCTAACTTGCATGATGTTGGGAAAGTTACTTAAATTCATCAAGCTTCAATTTTCTGGAAAATGAGGTTAATAATCAATACCTACATTTTAAGTATGTAATGAGGATTAAACATAGCAATGCATGTAAGCCACATACCACAGGACCTAGCACATATATATTCAATACATACTGGTTATTCTGATGAGAATCACTATCATTTACAGAATGAAATTGAGTTTTATTATAATCCATTCAAGGAGATACAAGATATGCTCAATGAAAGACATCAGGATCAGGCCATACCTCTATCTTTGTAGCTCATTTAAATGCTGCTTTTCTCCCAAACCTCCTAGTTAGAGATTCAATCCTTCAACCTTGCTTCCAGACCTTTGATCAGCAAAATCATTCATCAGCATACAAGAAACCCTCTGTATCCATAGCTCTGACCACTCCCTTCTACACAAAATCACTAATCAAGTATGCTTTTGAATCTCTGCTTACTGGCAGGATTTTGACTTTCTACTGTTTTTCAGGGTCATCTTCCTCCTTCCCTGTGAGGCTGTGGCTTCCAAAGAAGCAGGCTTACCTACAGCACTTCTTATTCCATTGCTGACCTCCCGGGAGGATGGCAAACAACAGAGAAAATAGTCAAAGATGATTGACAGGGTCAAGCCTCAGAGACAGAGAAAATGGTAATAGGATTTACTTCGTTTTTGATGTTCTAATGTAATTCCTGATGATGGCCTATGGGATTGAAATAGAGCTGCCCTAGCAGTCAGGACTCACAGCTCCCCTCAATACAATAGAAAGGAAAAATTGAAACTAAGACTTTCTCTCCATTAATCAACCAACCCACTTCTCTCGAACATATACTCAAACTGGACCTCCTTGGATCTTTGTACAGTAGTTGGCCTATTTGTAACACATAAATAAATGTATAGATTTGTTAACTGAATTTCTAGTCAACATCAGATTCTGCACTTCCTACTAAACTAATGAACACCTCAGTGGAGTTGGAGATCCACTGCTCTTTCCCACAACAGATTCCTTTCATCACCTTAGAGCAAGTCATGAAACAATGAGCCTGTTTCCTTAACTACAACATTAAAGTAAGAACAACTAGTTCTATGTCCAAGCTTCCTATCAAATGAAATTTTCATTTTTTAAAGGAATGGTAATAGGGTGGGAAATATGGGAGATTGTTCATGGACATATATATGTGTGTATATATATATATATATATATATATATATATATATATAATATGTACAATATATGTTAAATATACATGCTACACACACACACATGCACATTTTTTTTCAGTGCAGGGGAAGAGTGTATCAAACCCAGGACCTTGTATAGGCAAAAACACTCTACCACTGAACTATATCCCCAAACCCCTTGTGGCATATTGTAAGGTATCACTTAACTTTAGACAATAAATTCCAAAGCACATGGGAGACAGGAGTGAGAAAGGAAGAAACCCTGCTTTCTTAATTATAGGATTGAGATAGAAATAATGCTTATTTATTTATTTATTTATTTGTTTTTTGAGACAGGGTCTCACTATGTAGTTGAGAATGACCTGGAATTCACTATGTAGCCCAGGCTGGTCTCAAACTCACAATGATCTTCTGGCCTCAGCATCCCAAGTGCTGGGATTACAGGCATGCGCCACGACGCCCAGCTAAATAATGCTTTTTTAATCTGGGAGGCTGAAGCAGGAGGATCTCAAATTCAAATCCGGTCTGGATAATTTAGTGACTTGGCAAGACTCTGTCTAAAAAAAAAAAAAAGAATTTGGCTCCAAGCCAGGTGTGGTGGCGCACACCTTAAATCCCAGCACTTGGGAGACCAAGGCAGGAATATTGCAATGAGTTGGAGACCAGCATGGGCTACATATTGAATTTAAAGCCAGCCTTAACTATTTGGTGAGATGCTGTTTCAAAAAACCAAAAAACCGAAAACAATAACAGGAAAAAATGGTTGTTTAAAGGAAGAAAGATGTAAATAATTAAGTGGAATTTGTGAATAAGTTTCTTTTTCTTTCTTTCTTTTTTTTTTTAATGATACTGGAGTTTGAACCTAGAGCCCTACTATTGAGCTATATCCCCAGCCTTTATATATTTACTTTCATTTTTTATTTTGAGGCAAAATTTTGCTGAGTCTCTAAATCACCAGGCTGGGTTTGAATTTGTAATCCTCCTGCTTCAGCCTCCAGAACACAAGTGTTACTGTGCTCCACTATGCCTGGCTTGAATAAGTATTTTTAAAATAGCTTGTGTCTTTTTTCATTCAACAAACGTGTACATAGGACCCAACATACACTGGCAGGAGATACGAGGGGCAGGTGATACTGAGTGATGGAGATACAAGGATAAACTAAATGGATCCCTGCCTTTGTGAAACCTATGATCTATGGAGGAAAAAGGCAGATACACAACTAATTACCATGCAAAATAATATTGCTAATACGGTAGGAACTAGAATCAAGCACCATAGAGCAAATGAAAAGGAAGAAATTGATTTTGCCTGGGAGCGTTTGGGAAATGTCGTGAAATATGTATTGTTTTATTTGAATCTTGAAAGATGAGCAGGAGTTCCACAGGCGAAGAAGGGACACACGTTGTTTTCACTTAAAACAAGAATAACAACAATAAACTTTTGATACTCCCTAGATCAGATTTGAAGCCGCTTGGTTGGGAATGATCTGAGAGAGATCATGAAAACGTTTGCAGGATTGGGAATATATGTCCTGTAGGGCAGAAGAGATTCTTTAGAATGAACAACTAACTGTACATAGGTTGCACAAGATTTTTTCTTTTGAGATGCTGGGGATCAGGCTGCACAATTTTTAATTAATTAATTTATTTATTTATTTTTGGAGTGAAGGGGATTGAACCCAGGGCCTTGCACATGTTAAGCAAACTACCACTGAGCTACATCTCCAGCCATGACTGTAGTTTTAAACAAATTAATTACATATATCAAAACATCACATTATACCCCATCAATGTATACAATTTTATCTATTAAAAATATTTAAAGAGATTTAATAATGTTATTCAGAAATGAACATTTGGGAATATACTTGCATTGCTTTTAGGGCAAACTAAAGAAATTTCATTTAATGGGCAAAGGAACATATGGTGACAGGGCAATATTATTTAATACTACTCACTATAATTTTCCCTTAATATCTTTTCCCTGATATATATGGCATAAATAAACTACATAATGGTGTGAGGGACTATAAAAATTTTATTGTCACTTGTTTGGTATTGCCTGCATCACTCACTTTGAGTATTAGTTGCAGGTATCTCAAACTATGAGCTATAAAACATTTATAGCATGGTGCTTCATTTCCTACACTCTCTGTAGAGACAAAACTTTAGTGCTCACCAAAGTGCTTATAAGTAGCTAGTTGTGATAACATTTTATTTAGAGTCCAAATTCCCAGTCTGAAGGAAGAAAGGTAAATGTAAAAAAGATTCATGTTATTTCTCTGCAGGATCTAAGATCTGGCACTCTTTCCCCAAGGAAAATCACTTTTCAACGATATCCTTAGTAAATACATACTGTAATTAGCATAAAATTGGCAAGGTCACTGGTGTCCACACGTTTGAATTCATTTGTAAATAACGACTACTTACTTTGCTTCCCCACTGAGGGAGCAGGCGCCAAGCAAGCATCACAGGTGCAGAGGGGTTTACAAAAAAAAAAAAGGAATAGGAACAAAAGGATGTAGGCACCAGGAGGAAAACAATCTTTCCGAACAAAATTAACCTCGGAAGGAATAGCAGATCTTTTACCAGGTACTGTATTGCTAAAGTTTAAACTGCTTTTTGAATGGTCATCAAAGATAGTGTATCAAGTATATTACGTCTTCCACTACCCTTGTCTAATTTACTTGAACCTTTATGCTAGGCTTATCTTGAGGGATAGATTTCTGTGTTAAGCACATAATAGGTGTTAAACCAATATTGATTTTTAAAGGGAGGTGGTCATTAAACTTTGCTGTTATTTTAACTTTCAATTTATGGTTTAAGGGCCAAACGATTTCTATGATCCCTTAATTTCACTACTCGGGAAAAGAAACACAACTCTGATACACAACAGAAGAGCTTCAGTCATTAAATCACCCCATACCAAACAGCTTGGAAGTCAGATAGGAAATGGGTGGAGTACTGCTGAGGTTTCAAATCTCGAGCAAAAAACCGCAACACAGAATGCTTAGTGAGTTTAAATTTATTGTAATTAAAGTCATCCAGATGGTAGTTGGATTAATCAATGAAGAAGTATTTATCTTGGGATAGAAGATTCTGAAATGCATAGCGAGACAATCCCCAAGGTGGGGGTGGGGACAGTTAATAAGAGCCCCTGGGAAAAGCCCTTTCAGCGAGGACTGGAAAAATAATACGTTTGAATTTGAATCTCTTTGAATATAAATCTCCCCTAGCAGCAGGAAAAGGGTTCTTTTAGCTCATCAAGCTCGGGGCAGGAAGGGAGTAAAGCGAACTGTAAAACTGTCCACTCAGTTGTTTTTTTGGTGGGGAGCAATGAAAGAAATCGCGATCTGGGAACTGGGTCCCTCAAAATAACCCGAAGGGTCAAGCCCTGAAACCCAAGCAGAGCGCTGACAAGCTGCCCCTCTGCAGCACCCCATGCCGGTTTCCGCTCGACGCCTCCTCCCCCGCGCGCGCGGCCAAGGCACTGAGCGGCC
>NW_022900939.1:17023260-17027656 GCF_012274545.1 Fukomys damarensis | reverse complement strand
CGGCTGGGTGGGGGCGTCCCGGGCTTGTGTTGCACCGTGGCTGCCGGGACGGCTGGGCGGGAGTCGTGAGGGCTCAGTCACCTCCGTCCTGGACTCACTCACAAGGTGAAGTTTGAGCTGGAAGCTGAACTCGGTAACGGGGAGACCCAGGACTTGTAAGGGGCTGGGGATAGTAGGTAAGGAAGGCGCTGGAGAGTTTGGGGCAGTGACATTCCATTGTATTGGAATCTGGGTGGCCCACAATGTGGTCTTGGGGGCTGGGGGAGGTGAGACGGGAAAGGGCGCGGGACCCCGTTTCTGACAGTAGGGGACCCGGGAGGGCTGGGCTATGAAAGAACCCCCGGGTGCGGGGCCGGGGAGGGGGCCTGGCGAGGTTCGAACGCCGAGCTGGGGCTGGGTGACATATGTTTGCAGCGGTGGCCAAGATGAAGCGATCTGTCTTCCACGCGTTCAAAGTTGCTTTTGGGTTCCCTCCCCTTTTAACAGCAGGAAGTAAGGAACCTCTCTTTGCTTTCTGTGCCTTGAGGGTGACTGAGAGTTGGGAAGAAATTGGGGGCTGGTGGTCAGTGAAGGCCATAAAGGTTGAAGACCGTGGCATGCTTCTCCATCTCGGCTTCATTTTGTTGCGCGGGGTTCAAGAGTTCAGCCTCTCTGCAGCATGACCAAAGGACGCTAAAGCGTTGGCTGCTGCTTGATATTTAAGCTCGCGGGAAACGTGTGGTAGTGCCACACTTTGAAACGGTCTATTTGAATAACTGGAAGGCGTGGTCTGGTGTGGAGGATTTGGGAGCCGGCTGTTTTAAAGCCACCTCTCTCGAACAATACTGAATCTGGTAGGTGCAGCTTCTGATTACAAGGACCAGGGAATCCTGGGTTGCTAATGACTTCATCCTCAGCCACCAACGGGAAGCTTCGTGGCTTTATGATCTCATCAGATTTCTGCTTTATTTTCTCGACAGAAGTGACTCCCTCCCCACTTTTTACATTAGTGTTCTGGGTTATCTTTGTTTTTATAAAGTTCCATGTTCATGATTTGGGAAGTAGTTGCCCAAGAGTATATAGTCTTTGTTTCCAGTATTGTATTTTAGGGCAATTGTGAAAGACTGAAGAAAAATTCTGTTTCAAGAAAAGTGAAATAAACCTTCGTAGAAAATTTAAGGCCCTTTGTTTAAAAGAGGTGTGATTGAATAACTTGATGTGCCAATTTGGAACCTAAATGATCAAATACTAAAATCTTTCAGAAATAGCTAAAATTTTACATTATGTATAAATAAGCCATCTTGAGTTTTTTGAAGCATTTGGCTCTTATGTTATTTTGGTGGCAATTATTATTTTCAGTAGCTTTTGCCTTCAGTATGATAATTTACAAATTAAAATTACTTTCTCTTCAATGACCAGTAATGATAGGTATTCGTGTAGCATTTTTTTTCTTTTCTTTCTTTTTTTTTTTTTTTTTTGCAATACTGGGGATTGAACCTAGGGCCTCACATGCTAGCCAAGTCTTATACCACAGAGCTGCATCCTGAGTCCTTGTGCCGCTCTGTGTGTGTGTGTGTGTGTGTGTGTGTGTGTGTGAGTGTGAGGGGCAGAGGGAGAGAGAAAGTGAGTTATGGGGCCATTGAACCTACCACTGAGCTCTATCCCCATCCTTTTTTTAGTTTTGAGTGGGGATCTTACTAAGTCACCCAGGCCTGCCTGGAACTTGCAGTCCTCCTGCATCAGCTTCTTATCTAGGATTAGAGGCATGTGCCTACTTTGTGCAGCAGTTTTTATGTTTTAAATAAAAAATGTTTTATGATGTAAATGAAACTGAAATGCCACCCATTTATTTCTGTTACTGCTTTTAGCAGAATGCTTTTGAGGCAAGAAACTAAAATCTCCTTGTTATATTTTCCAAATACTATTTTTTTAAGGGGTGCTGGGGATCGAACTCAGGACGTTGTGCTTGTGAGGCAAACAGTGTAACCAGAGCCAAACCCCTGGCCCCTCCAAATACTATTTATCAAAATACTGTAATACAGAATGAATTCTGAAACATATTTGAAAATAGTTAAGTAGATTCATTTGGAACACGTCATCTGAGCTATGTTTTCTATTTATTGGAAGTTACTGCTTTTAAATGCTAACACCATTCCCTGTTTAAAAATGGTTTTGAAGGTCGGGGTCAGTTAAATTATAGCATAGAAAATGCAGGCTCCCTCCCCCACAAACCTGCTTTGTTAACATCTTGTGTTAGGATCAGGCCATCTGTACAGGGCTGCATACACTTCTTAATTGTACCTCATTTTATTCTTCAAACTGTGCAAACATCATCTTTGATTTCAGTTACATCGAAAATGCCGTTTCTGGAGGTACATCTTGTAAGTATCTAAATATCCTATATTTCAGAAGGTTAATCTTATTTTTGTAACAGTTTTAAGAGCTTTATCATAATTCATGCATCAGTTAAATGTTTTTGTTTCACTTTGTGGCAGTTTCTTCTGAAGGTGCAAATGAATACTAGCTGTGATGATGTAGTATGGATACTTATCCATAAAGAATTAGCCTGTCTGTCACCTTGTTTCCTGTAACTCATTCCGAAACTGACAGATGGTAATGACATTCAATTGTTACTTAGGTTGGATTTAACATCTTCCTTTATGTCTTTGCTTGGTCCTGAAATGTATCATTTTCATCACTTCATGGGAAAGCCCTTGGTGAACTGTTATTTCCTGGGTTTGAAACAATACTCTTTTGGGTGTAAAAGCTGAGTGAAATATTAGATAGTTCACTTACTTTAACAGTGGAAAAATAAAGAATGGGAAACTAGCATTTTTCCTTTAACAGGAATTACAGAAAGATTTCTAGCCCCAGAATATTTCTAAATACTTGCTGGGTATTTGGGAAGTTCGGGGATAGAAACCGTTACATAAGTCTCCGTATATTTATGCTCCTTTCAGTTATAGGAGCTGAATGAGCATGTCCTTTGCCAGTCACCATGCAGTTGCATGTACCCGTTAGGGAGCTGTTTTAAATGCTGTAAATACCTTTGCATGCTTTTGGAAATGAAATGGTCATTAGGAGCCTCTAGACCTGCCCCCTTCTCTATCAGATATATTGTGCAGAATAGGAACAGGCATACCGTTTCGCTGGGGTGATGATAGATGTTGTGTTATATTTGAATATGCACTAGGAAGTGACTGAATAGAAACACTTTATTTTTAGATTTGTTTCTTAAATTTCTATCTTAAAAGTCTGGGATTTTTTGCCACCTGTTTTTAGGATTCCTAATACATATCTTCTTCTGATCATAGTATGAATGTATGGTGAGTGTTCTGGAGCTCATCCAAAAAGTCAAAACAGCTTCTCTTAAAAATGTTCATCTTCTGTGTGAAAGATATTTATTTAGATACATTTTAAATAAATTCAAATTTTTTCTGTTTTTATTTTTTGTGACAGGATCTTGCTATGTAGTTCAGGCTGGTCTTGAACTTATTATGTAGTGCACGCTGGCCTTGAACTTGTAGTGATTGTCCTGCCTCTGCTTCACGAGTGCTGGGATAACAATGTGCCATTGTGCCTAGCCTAAAAAAAAAATTTTAGGGGCTAGGAAGGTAGTTTTTTTTTTTTCTGTCTTTTTATTGAGTTAATTGGTACAATCTAGGTATACAATACAGTTACATTCATCATTGGGATCTTGTACCTTTACATAATAGGTCTTGATTCTCATTTTTTCCCCTTGTCCCTGCCCTCCCTCCCTCCCCATTTACAAACACTTTATTTCCATTTTTCAGATTCTTGTATTTTTTCCTCTCCCTTATTACCTTTCCCCCACCCTTCCCACTTTCCCTACACCTTCAGCCCTTTACTTCCTATTTCACATTATTAATTATCTCATTAGGATCCTGTGTACTATTATAGTTTTTCACACCAGAGAAACTATTCGGTATTTCAGTTAAAGACATTTCTGTATGAACATTAAAAATAGGGAATCCTAAAATAAAACTAAAAAGGAAAGTAAAAGAAAAAAGGCAATGATGTAAGATTAAAATAATCCTTAATTCTGAAGATGAAATGGTCCCTTAACATATTTAAATTGCTTCTTGCTCTTGTAGTCTTATCGTATTCTTTTTTCATTATTTAGTGAATACTTTTTAGTTTCTATAATCAAACCCACGTAGATATGACCTTACAAATTTAGTACAATGCGTTACCCCTGTACAAATGGAAAAATTAAAATTAAAATTAAAAAAATTAACACTTCTAGACCATATGGCTGTCCATTTCTGTACAATGTCAACTCAACACAGTAAATTGGGATAACTTTTTCCAAAGTTGACAGCACCGTTAAAGTTTCCCAAAATTCAATTTATATGTGTGTGTGTGTGTGTGCATATATATATATGTGTGTGTGTGT
>NW_022900939.1:16993667-17023233 GCF_012274545.1 Fukomys damarensis | reverse complement strand
AATAGTATGTTATGCATCGATAGCAGCAACAGCTTTTCCAGGTTGTGCAGTCATCTGAACAAAATTATAGACATTCAGTACATTCCATTAAACAAAACAAAACAAAACAAAAAAAACAAAAGAAAAGAATAATATCCAGAAAACAGCAAAGTTCTGTTGCTGTTGTGGTACCTGGCACCATTTTTTTTTATTAGCATCTTAATCATCATCTGGAAAGAGAACATTCTAGAGTAACATCATCATTAACTATAGCTCTGATAAAGCACGGTCACTACTATGTATCATAAAGCAGGTACAAGATATTTTACATTCACAGAGGTATGATACAGTACCGTCCTACATCAATAATACTAGAATCAGTTTTGGTTTGAAATTTGCTTTGTCTGCAAATAAGATTGCTACCCCTGTTTTTTTCTGGGCTCCTGTCACATGGAGAATTGTTTTCTATCCTTTCCCTTTCAGTCTATGGGCTTCTTTTTGCACTAGGGGTGTTTCTTGTATACAACATATTGTTGGATTTTGCTTCTTATTCCATTTTGCCAGTCTGTTTCTCTTGATTGGTGAGTTGAGGCCATTGACATTGATGATTACAACTGATATGTATTGGCTTATACTGACATGTTATTGGCCTTTCGTTGACTTTTTACTTTTTCACCTTCTCCTTTTAGTTTCTTGCCTTGCCTATTTGATTTGCTCTGTTGGGCCTCATGGTGTTGTTGCCTTCATTGTCTTTTGCTAGGCAGGTAGTTGAGCGGCACTACGCCTGCCTAGCAAGTGCGAAGTTCTGAGTTGGATCCCCAGTAGCAAAAATAAATTTTTTAATGTTTTTGTTTTGTTTGTTTGTTTGTTTTTGTTTTTTTTTGAGACAGGGTCTCACTGTGTAGTTGAGACTGACCTGAACTCATTATGTAGCCCAGGCTGGTTTTGAACTCACAGCGATCCTCCTGCCTCAGCCTCCCGAGTGCTGGGATTACAGGTGTGCGCCACCACGCCCAGCTTTTAATGTTTTTGGTACTGAGGATTGAGCCCAGGTCCTCAACACCCCCAGCCTCTGTTTGTTCATTTGTTTGAAGCATGGTCTCACTATGTAGTTCAGACTGGCCTCAAGTGCATGATGATTCTCCTGCTTTAGCCTCCCGAGTGCTGGGATTACAGGCTTGGGCCACCACGGCCAGCTGCACTGTTGCTCTTGAGCCTTTGTGTTAACCTATACAGTGGTTCAAGGTAAATGAAATAGTGTAACGCTGTAATTCACCTACATTAAGGTTAAATGAGCTTTTGTGAGCTGGCTTAGAAACCTAAGCATCAATATCCAGCAGTTCCACTGAAGTGGTATCATACGAGATTCCTTCTAAGTATTGGTATCCCTATTTCATTGTTTTTGTCAGTGCTGACTCTTTCCTAACTGCAACATTCTTCCTTTCACTTTGATTCCCCTGTACTTTCCTAGTTTTCCCTCTGCATTTCTGGCCCACTGCTTTTTCTTGTTCTTTAATAGTTTTTACCCCTCATCTATCTAATGTCCACTTTCTTCTGTTCCTATTGTTCTGCACTGATATAAGCTGCCATTATTTTTTACTTGGATAACTTTAGTAGCTTCTTAATTACACACCTTGAATCTTTTCTCCCTTCACTTCATTTTCCTTAGTGATTTCCCTTCAATTTCCAGAGTGATTTTTAAAAAAAACAGATCTACAGCTTAATCCTAGTGCTCCTTTGCTTAAAGCCTTTCCATGCCTACTTTTACACCATAGAATTAAGCTTTAGAAAATCTGTAATGTGTCCTTTGTGGCCCATTTTAAATTTGAGGATTTAGATCATCTTAAATTTCTTAATATCTAAGGCCTTTTTATCCATGTTCTTTATCCACCTGGATAATTCTCTTTATGTTCCCATTTCCCAAACTGACTTCTTACAGTATCTTACGTTAGATGGTTACATAGGTACAATATCTTAGGTTAGAAACTCGTGCTAGTTGCTTTGTGCAGTGGCACATTTTACTTTCATCTCATTCTTAGAAATTTAATTATGTGCCTTTATGCTGCTTATGTAATAGTTATGTAGTTATCTTCATCTTTAGAATGGAAGTTTTTGAGGAATGCTGCCTGTTTTGTTGTATTATTTCTAGTACTTTGACTTTAATACCTGGCATATTGTTGGTACTTAGTATGTTTAGAACTCTGCTTTGGTATGGGAATTCACAGCCCTTACCTTTTGCAGCCTTTATTGTCATTCCCATCTCCCTTGTAGTAGGAAACAAAATAAGGGGTTTAGACTGTCTGTGATTATCACTGGGTGAAAGTGAGGAACATAAGCCACTGCTTGCCTTCTCTGTCCTTTCTGTGTTCCCTTGAAAAATGAATACTAAAATATGCCTCTCAAAACAGTCCAAATTTTTTCTTTCATTCATTAAACAAATATGTGGGTGTCTACAATATGTGAGGTGCTGTTTTCTTTTTCCTCAAATACTAGATTTTTGAAGTGCAAGCTTGAGAAATCTAATGGCAAGCATTCATCCAACTCATTAAAATGTATTGAGTATCTATGAGTTTCTCTTAACTCAGCTAAGTTCTGTGGGGTGCCACAGAAATGAAAAAGACACTGTCCTGCCTTTTAAAGAACTTATGCTATATATACAAGGATGCCAAGGTGATACACTTTGTGTGTCTCTGCCTGGGTTCTAAATGGTGCCCATGAGATTGGAGTTCTGCCCTTTTTTCCCCCCTCTTCTTTTACTCTAGGTGAAGTTGCTTTATATACCAAATGATGTTCAAGTTTACAAGTATATCTAAATTCAAATCTAGCATCTGATATATCTGCTTGAAGATTGAATTGGTATTTCAAACATAATGTTCAAAACATGATTATCATCATAACCTCCAGCCTAGTCCTTTAATTTTTGTAAGTAATACCTCTATTTGTGTTGTTGCCTGATCCTAGTAGGTTAGAGCAGTGTTACTTAGTAAAATCTGAGTCCTTGGCTTGTAAAGCCCTCTATGTCTGAGCCTCCACTAATTCTCCAGGCACATCTCCTTCTATTCTTACCACCATCCTTTAGTCATATTATTTTTCCCAAAATGTGGTAAATTCATTTATATCTCAGGACTTTAGAACTAGCTGTTCTCTCACCTACACTTCTCTTTCCAGGTTTTACCTTTGCTGCTTCTGGATATTTTGATTTTTTTTTTTTTTTTTTTTCGGGGGTTTTCTTGGGCAAAATAGTGAAACCTTGTCTCTTAAAAAACTTTTTGATTTTTTTTTTTTTTTTTTTGTACCGGGGATTGAACTCGGGACCTTGGGCTTTTAAGGCAGGTGGCAGCACCACTGAGCTAAATCCCCGGCCCTAGTTAGATATTTTCTCCAGATACTCCTTACTGCCCTGTCTGAAGTGTCTTCATTTCAATATCGTATGTCACTAACTTCTTTTTTCTTCATGGCATTATCACTCTCTGAAGTAATTTTGTTTGCTTGTATGCTAATTTGGTATTAACCCCATATCACTAACCACCTCAAGACTTGTCTGACCTTGTCACATCTGTGAAAGGCATGTTAGTATAGTATAGTGGTTGATAGCATAAGCTCTGGAATTGTTGCATTATTTTGTATTTTGACTTTGCCATTTGCAGTATGAAGTTACATAAGTCTCTTAACCTCTCCATTCCTCAATTTTCTTTTATAAAATGAAGATACTTTTTAGAATTCATAAAGATTAAATGATATAAAAGAAAAAAGTGCTTTTTTAATTGTTGTTTTTGTGGTACTGGGGATTAAACTTGGTACCTTGTACATCCTAGGCAAGTGCTTTACAAATGAGCTACATTTCCAGCCTCAGTAGAGTATTTAGTATATATGCAGTAGCAGTAGAATAGCATGTAGAATATTAATTTTATTGCCAGCACTGACACATTGTCAGTGACATTAAACATTTCATGAATGAATGAAATACCTCTGTTACTGAATATACTATTTGTTTCTTTTGAGAGATACTAGCATGCTTTGGGGACTTAGTGGGGAAAGATATCTAGCTCCAGGGAATCACGGAAGCATTTGTCAGGTAAAAATAATAGATGACAATGCATAAGATTCTAATAAGATTACTGACATTTAGAAATGAGAAGAAAGGAGCTAAAGGTGTAGGGAAGGTGGGATGGGTAGGGGAAGAGTAAAAAGGGAAAAGAAAAAAGTGTGAGAGAATGAAAAGATGAAAATAAAGTGTTTGTAGATGGGGAGGGGAGGAGGGGGTGAAGAGGGGGCAGAGGTAAGGGGAAAAAATGAGAATCAAGACTTATCATGTAGAGGTACAAGATCCCAACAATGAATGTAACTGTACTGTATCCCTAAAATGTACCAATAAACTCAATTAAAGCTGAAAAAAAAAAAAAAAAAAGAGATGAGCACAAAGAAGCTTCCAAGAAAAAGTGTTCCAAAACAAAGGTCTTCTAGGCCAATTAAAGTCTTGAGAGTTGAAGGGGCACAGTGTCTCTTCTGCCAGTCTGTTGGTTAATGCAGTCCCTGGTCAAGTGCATGGGGGCTATACAAAGGTGTGGTTCATTGAGGAGCTCAGCAGAGTAACATCACTACAGTATTAGTGGTAGATTTTAGGAGGATTTTGAGTTCAGTCTCTGAAAGAGGGAGCTTTGAAAGGTTTTTAACGATACTGATGTGAACAAGTGTCTTGTTAAGTTGGCTGCTGGCAGTCCAGTATAGAATGAATTAGAATTGGCAAATGTATAAGTTGGGATACAAGATGAGACCTTGAGATCTGTTATTCAGTTGTTTGTTTTTGTTTTTGTTTTGAGTCAGGGTTTCATTAGACACCTCAGGCTGGCCTTGAACTCACTAAGTAGCCTAGGCTGACCTTAACTCAGGGTGATCTTCCTGCCTCAACCTCCCAAGTGCTGCAGTTACAGGCATGCACCACCATACCCAGCTAGGATTCAGTTACTGTATGTACTTGAGATCTCTGAATTTTTTTTTTAATGTAAGTACTCACAGTCTAAGTACACTCTTAAAGCTGTCTTTGCTGTATCTCACGGTCTGTGGCATGTTGTGTTTTCATTTTCATTTGATTCTAAGAATTTTTAAAGTTCCCCTTTGATTTCTTCAGTGACCCACTGAAAGCTTAAAAAATGACCTTTCATGTGTTTGTGTACTTTCTGTAGTTTTTCTTAGTAATGCTTTCTAGTTTTATTACATTGTGATCTGATAAGATGTAAGAGATTATTTTATTTTATTTGGTATTTGTTAAGAACTACTTTACAGCCTAAAATATGTTTTGTTGAAAATCTCATGAGCTGCTAGAAAGAATGTCTTCTACAGTTGTTGCATGGAATATTCCATAGATGTCTGTTAAGTTTATTTGATGTAAGGTGTAGTTTGACTCTTGATATTTCTTTGTTGACTTTTTGGTTTAGATGTCCTTATTTGTTGTTGAGAGTGGAGTACCTAAGCCTTCCACTTTATTGTATTGAGCCTATCTGAACTTTATGTCAAATAGTATTTGTTTTATGAAATTGGGCACATCAACATTAAGTGCATGTACATTTACAGTTCTTACATCTTCTTGGTGCATCGTTTACCACTATTTAGTGACCTTTGTCGCTTCTTATTTTTGTTATAAAGTCTGCTTTGTCAGAAATGAGTATAGATAGTCCTGCTTGCTTTTGGATTCCATCTGCATGGAATATTTTTTAAAAATATTGTTTTCTGTCCTTTCACTTTCAGTCTTTGTGTGTCTTTACTGATGAGATATGTTTCTTGCAGGTAGCAAAAAGTTAGGTCTTGTTTTTTTATTCAATCTGTGGTCTGTTTCTTTTAATGATAAAGATCACTTATATTGAAGGTTATTGAAAGGTATGTGCTAACTCCTGTCATTTTGTTGTTTTTCTAATGTTCAGCAATTCTCTCTCTCCCTCTCTCTCTCTCTCTCTCTTTCTTGTACCAGGAATCGAATTCAGGACCTTGTACTTGCAAGTCAAGTGTGCCACCGCTGATCTTAATCCCGGACTGTGTTCAGCTGTTTTCTATTTCTTATTTGGTTATCTACTTTTCCTCTCTTGCTCAAAGGAGTCCTTTAAGTATCTTCTGTGATTTTAGCTTAATGGTCATGAATTCCTTTAGTGTATGCTTTTTTTCTTTCTTTTGGCATAGTTTTAATATGTAATCCATCTTGGTCTTGAACTCACTATGAAGCCCACAGTGGTCTTAAACTCAAAATCCCCATCTCAGCCTCCCAAGTAGTGGAGTTACAGGCACAGACTGCCATGCCTGGCTTAGTTTATATTTAATCTTGGAAGGTCTATTTCTCCTTCAGTTCGTAAGGATAGCTTTGCTAGATGTAATAATCTAGATTGGCAGTTATTTTCATTTAGGGCTGATAGTACATTGCTCTTTGTCATCCTGGCTTATTCATTTCTTCTGAGAAATCTTTAGTTATTCTGATGGATCTGTCTTTATGAGTGAATTGGCATTTCTTTCTTTAACAGTTTTCAGTATTCTTTCCTTGTTCTGTACTGTTGGCATTTTAGGAGGCTCAAAGTGTGGCTCGGGGGTTCACAAGACCCTGGGTTAAATCCTAAGCAGTGAAAAAACAAACAGCAACAACAAAAAAACCAAAAATAAAACCTTGACATTTTAACTATAATAAAATGTAGGGAGATTCTTTTCTGTATGTGGCTGTTTGGGATTCTAAATGCTTCCTGTACTTGGAATCCAAAGACTGAAAAATCGTCTGCTGTTTTCATTGAATAGATTTTCCATATCTTCAGTCCAGTGGTGGTGAACCTTTGGCATGCATGCTACAGCGGGCTGTTTGTATCATTGAAGGCTCTACAAGGTTTGTCATCATGGCTTTAGTCTATATGTTGGAATCTTCTATGCCAAACATTTAAGTTTAATTAGGTTTTAACATTTAAATCTTTTAATGGTGTCCTAGAATTTTTGGGTGTATTATTTATAATTATAATTTCTTGTGGTTTTTTTTTTCCTTTGTTACTGTCTGAATGTGATAATTAATCAACCTTGTCTTTAAGCTTTGAAATTCTGTCTTCTGCTTGGTCCACTCTATTGGTGAGGCTTTTCACTGAGTTTTTAATTTAGGCTTACTGAGCTTTTCATTTACAGGATTTCTGTTTGATTCTTTTTCAGAATTTCTATTTAATTGCTCTTTCATATCCTGCATTGTATTCATAATTCATTCAGCTGTTTCTGTTTTTTTATAAGTCAGTGATCATTTAAAAAATCTGTTTATTTTTCTTTGGTAGTACAGTACTGAACTTTAAACTCAAGGATCACTAAGCTACCTACCAGGTGTACTTTTTGTTTGGTTGGTTGGTTTTTTGAGATAGGGCCTCACTTTGTAATTCAGGCTGGTCCTGAATTCACTATGTAGCCCAGGCAGGCCTTGAATTTGAGGTGACCCTTCTGCCTCTGCCTCTCATATGCTGGAATTACAGGTATGCATTGCCATGCCCATAAGGGTTTCACCAAGTTGCCCAGGTTGGCTTTGAACTTTTTTTTTAAATTTAAATTGAATTTATTGGTACATTCTAGGTAGACTCTTTGAACTTTTGATCCTCCTGCCTCAGCCTGAGCCTATATAATCCTCTGAGTGCTGGAATTACAGGTGTTAGCTACTGGACCAAGCTTCAACATATTTTGTTTAAAAGAAGAGCTCTACTACAAAATAATGGGGATGGAGAAAGTTGGACCTGAAAATCTTTTCTTTGTTCAAAGGAAAGATAAATAATGCAGGTGATGACAGAAATAGAAAAGGAAGATGATGAAATGGATTGAAATTTTGTCCAAGTCAGGCATTGGTAGCTCTTGTTTTTATGGGTATTGCCAAACTTTTACCACATCACCATCACATTTTTTTTTTTGGTACTGGGGAATCGAACTCCTTGCGCTTGTGAAGCGGCCGCCAGAACCACTGAGCTAAAGCCCCAGCCCACCATCACATTTATTTATTTTCCCATAAAAAACAAAAGATATTCTTGGCTGCCATGATCTTGGCAGTGTTTTTCTTGTGCATCTGCTACAAGTGCCAAAAATCTGTCCTTTGACTTTGTTTGTTTGCGATTTTTTTTTTTTTTTTTTTTTTTTTGTATTGGGGGTTGAACTCAGTCCTTTGCGTTTGCAGGACAGGTGGTAAAACCACTGAGCTACATCCCCAGCCCCTATTTGTTGGTGAATATTGTTTGGAACTTATAGATTGATTTTTGTTTTGTTTTGTTTTGTTTTTTCAGTAGTGGGGATCAAACTCAGACCTTGCTCACACCAGGCAGACGTGGTGCCACTGAGCTACATTCCCAGCCCCATAAATTTTTTTTTTTTTTTTGGTACCGGGGATTGAACTCAGGTCCTTGCGCTTGCAAGGCAGGCCACCGAACCACTGAGCTAAATCCCCATCCCTAAATGTTTTTTTTAATATTCTCTACCACTCCCATAGACAGGAAATTCCTATTACTATCTGCATTTCCCCTTTCTTATTAAAAACAAAAACACTCTGTTGACCAACTGAAGTATATCATGAGGAAGGTTTTTAGTAAGCATGATGTATATGACAGTCAGTTCTCTCAAGAAATCATACTCAATTTAGCAATATCACTTACTGCTGCAGGGTGCCTATGATACCTCTTTTACACCAATTGGCAATTGTGAACCCTGCAAAAAAAACATGATTTCCCCTGACTAATCTGAGGTCCCTCGCTTGAAGGGCTCATTTTTATAGTTGAGTGGAGGTTATGGGAACAAACAAGGAATATTGAGGCACTGAGAAAGTAGCAGCAATAGGAAGAGGATTTGAGGCTCTGGAATGGGCAACAGTTACAGGAGCTCAGTAGGAGCCACAGTTGTAAGGGATGCAGCAAAGACAGGAGGACAGTGTGAGAGAGAGAACAGTAACATCAGACCTGTTTCCTCCTCTTCTGCAGAACCTCTGTCTGATGATCCTAAAGGAACTTTAGTGATAACATTCTGCAGGAGTCAGCCTTGCTTTGAGGCTTACAGATGAGCGATTTAAGACCCCAGAAGCTAAATTTGCAGGGAAATCAATGTGGTTGCAAAACTAGACCTTTAGTGCTGGCGATATAGCTCAGTGGTAGAGCACCTGCCTACTGTACAAAAGGACCTGGGTTTGATCCCTGGCACCAAGAGGGAGAAAACAAATCTAGGCCCCTTTGACTTCATTCCTTTTTATATTACCAGTTTTATTGACATATAATTTATATGCCATGATCTTTCCCTTTTTAAGTGTACAGTGCGGTGATTTCTAGTATTTATCACAGTGTCCCCACAATCTAGTCTTAGAAAATTTTTGTTAGCTCACACAGAATCCTCACATATATTTATAATCACTGTTCATTCTTACCTCTAGCCCTATGTATCCATTAATCGTTCTCTGTAGATTTGCCTTTTCAGGATATTTCATGAAAATGGAAATCATAAAACATGTGGTTGGTTCTGACTTCTTTGAGCAGAATGTGTTTGAGATTCATCCATGTTGTAGTATGAGTCAGTACATAAATACAGTACTTATAAGTACGTAACAATCAAATAGTATTTCATTGAATAGTTAATAATGCGTTTTGTTTATTCATTCATTAGTTTGTGAACATTTGTGTGTCATTTTCACTTTTTGGCTATTGTGAATAATGCTGCTATGGATATGTTTATATAAGTTTTTGTATGTACATATATTTCACTTTTCCTAGGTAGATACTTGGGAATAGAATTGTTGGACAAAATAGCAATTTATATCTATGCTTTGAGAAATTGCCAACCTTTTTCAGAGTGTCTGTATCGTTTTACATTCCTGCCAGAAATATATAAGGAGTCTTAATTCCTCTACATTTGTATCAGTACTTGTGATTGTCTGTCTTTTTTATTGTACCCTATTCATTGTGAAAATTTACCCATATTCAGTTTATAGATCTGTCTCTTCCCTGTGATTTTCTGAAAAGTTGGGTTCAAGGGAAGCTTTATTGATTTTCTGTTTTTACTTTTCTTTTTGTACCAAGGATCAAACTCATGACTTTGCTGTTGCCAGGCAGGCACTGTGCTGCTGAGCTACATCCCTGGTGGCCCTGTTTTAACTTTTCTTAAACTAAAGAACTTTTTTGGGGGGTGCTTTTTAAAACTTTATTTCAACATAACTATGCTTACAAGAATATACTTATATTGGTTAAGAGAGTTCAGTTTAGGCGGGAATTTAGTTCATTGGCTCCTCTTCTATCTTGGAAGCACAAGGTCCTGATTTCAATCCCCAGTACCAAAAAGAGAGAGAGAGAGAGAATTCAATTTAACATCCTACACAGTTTCAGTGTATTTTTGTTTTTGTTTGTTTGTTTCTTTCTTTCTTGCGGGGGGTGGTACCCAGGATCAAACTCAGGGCCTTTTACTTGCAAGGCAGGTGGTGGAACCACTGAGCTAAATCCCCAGCCCTGTCCTATACAATTTCAACCAAAAAATTGGTAAATGGTTTGTCTATTACAAATATATAACAGATCCTCCATCAAATGCTGCTCAAGAAGGTAGCAAAAGCTTGAGAAATAAACCTTTGGTCTGCCTCAGAAAAGTAACAAGTATTGCACTGTACAGTTTATAAAATAGGTGCAACAAAACATTGTTGTAATGTTACAGTGTCAGTTCACAAAGTTTAGTAACTAATGAATGTAAGAGGGGTTTGGAGGGAGCCTGTGTACACACGTGGATCTGTAAAAGCTGTCTGTTTTACTAATATTGTATGTGGATTATAAATCTATAAAATCAAGATTTAGATAATTTATTTTATTTATTTTTTTGAGACAGGGTCTCACTATCAGTTTACACTGGTCTTGAACTCACTAGGTAGTGCCGCCTGGCCTGGAACTCAGAGCGATCCTCCTGCCTCAGCCTCTCAAGTGCTGGGATGACAGGCATGTGCCACTGTATCTGGCAAAATTCAGATCATTTTTTCAATCTGAATTAACACTATTATGTCATCTGTGGCCAGTAAGAGACCTCAGTGCATTTAGCTTAAGTTTTTCTGACCTATGAAAAGAAGAAAGTTATGTTTCTTCCCCAGCTTTTCAGTCCGGAAGTGACAGTATACCCCAGACAAGGTACTTCTTCCATTGTCAACGTTCACGGGGTGACATGGGATGAGGCAGCTTGGGTTTTAATTTGTGTCAGCACTCACATGCAAACATTCCTCAGGGCTAGTGAGCACATGACCTTAGAAGTGACTCTAAAAATAGAATGGCCCTTCTTGGGAGACCAGAGCAAAACGTCAGCCATAGCTGTGAGAAGCCCTAGCGAAACAGTGCAGTCGCTTGTGAATAAATGGAAAGAACACACACACACACACACAATCCTGCATGCACACGCGCGTGCATATGCACACCCAATGGATTGGGACTAGTATATTAGTATATGATTTAAGTCTCAACAAAAACAAAAAGGGTAGACCCCAAATAAGCAGTTTGGGAAAAAAATATAACTTAAAATATGTTTTTTGTTTTTTTGGTTCTTTTTGGTTTTTTGAGACAGGGTCTTACTATGTAGTTGAGTCTGACCTGGAACTCACTGTGTAGCCCAGGCTGGTCTTGAACTCCCAGCCAGCCATCCTCCTGCCTCAGCCTCCTGAATGCTGGGATTACAGGCGTTCGCCACCATGCCTGGCTTAACCTAAAATATCTTAAACCAGTCTGAATATACGTTCAAAAAATAAGAGATAGCATTTTCATAAGACTACCTAGGATTATGCTTATAATACATTCTCTAGTATTTTAAGTTAAAGAACCTTGATGTGAGATTACTCATCAGAATTTAGTTGTAAGGTGAGGTGGCTTACAAGGAAACAAACTAATAATTACAGACTCTATGTAATGACTTGCAAAAGAAAAAAGGATGCAAAAGTAGAGAACTTAATAAAATTGGTAGCAAATTCATTAAACTCTGTGCCTTTAATTATTTTCGTTGTTTTGAAATAGGGTTTTGAGGCTGGGGATTTAGCTCAGTGGTGCCTCCACCTGCCTCGCAAGTGCAAGGTCCTGAGTTCAATCCCAGTACCAAAAAAAGGTCTGTTGCCCAAGCTGGTCTTGAACTCCTAGATTCAAGCAACCTGCCTGTCTGTCTCAGCATTTCTAATAACTAGAATTACAAATATAAGCTACCAGTTTATTTATTATTATTATTATTTGTTCTGCTCAAGAAGCCCTTGTATTGAAGGCTGACTTTCAATCGATCACAGTGAGGGAGCTGCTCTGCTATGTATGAAACCCCATGATGCCTAGTTTTTAAAACATTAATTTTATTACCTGTTTATTTTGCAGCACTAAGGATCAAAAAACACTTTTTAAAAATTTTAGACAGGGTCTCACAGAGTTACCTGGCCTCAAATTTGTGATCCTTCTGCTTCTGCCTCCTTAGTAGCAGGGATTATAGGCTTGTGCCCCCACACCCAGCTTGTTTGCTTGCCTCCTTCCCACCCTCTTCCTTCACTTCTCCCCTTGCCTCCTTCCCTTTTTCCCTCCCTTAGAAAAGGGTCAGTCAAATTTGTAATCTCCTGCTTCCCAAGTTTTGGGATTATAGGTATGTGCCATCGTGCCTAGGTTAATTTGGGGTGGGGGTACTGGGAATCAAACCCAGGAGTGCTTTACTAGTATACTGGGTCCCCAGCCCATTTTGGTGTGTGTATGTGTGTGCAGGTGCATGTGTGTATGTGTGTGCTGTTTTCCACTTTATTTTGAGGCAGTTTCATTAAATTACCCAGGTAAGACCTGAACTTGGACTCATCCTGCCTCAGCCTCCCAACATTCTTGGATTATAGATTTGTACCAATGTATTCAGTTTTAAGACTTACTTTACTTAGTTAGTTGTTTGAAGTGCTGGGGATTGAATCCAAAGTCTTTACACTGAGCTATATATCGCTAGCCCTTTAAAATTTTTTAAAATTTTAATATAGGGCCTTACTAAATTACTAAATTGCTTAGGCTGAACTTGAGTTTATGATTTTCCTGCCTCAGTCTTTCAAAGTACTGGGATTAAAGACATGCCCCCTCATGCCTGGCTCTTTAATAATTATTTTAAAAACAATTCTTCATGAAATTTATTTGGGTAATGATGCATACATATATGGGTGGTGTGGTAATGCCATTGAAAGGTGATATGAATTTGATTTTAGAAATTCTTTGAATTGTAGGTTGGGAATGAAATAAGTTTTGTAGCAGTATGTGTGTATCTTTAAAATATGTAATTTAGTCACTCCTATGCTTAAAAATCCTTTGGTTTTTCCATTGCATTTTAGAATGAAATCGACTCCTCCTTCTACCACAGGCTTTTCATGTTTGACTATGTCTGCTATCTCTCCAGGTGACCCCTTGTCTTGGTGCATTTGAAACATGCCTTTGCTTGCTTATGTTTCCTTTTTTATTCCTCTGATTTGGGACAGGGCTTGCATAATATCCCTGTCTGTGCAGAGGCGTTCACACATGCTCTCCCTTTGTCCTTTGTGTTTTCTTCTGTAATTCATTTGATAGAGTTTGCAATTACTTTGCTATTTATTTTCTTGTATTTTCCTCCTCATTTTAGGAATAAACTGAAAGCTCTTTGAAGGCACTAATCCTTTTGGTCTTGTTCACTGGCATAGCTCCAGTGATTTGTTCATTGCCTAGAGTATTGATTACTTTTCTTGTGGCTTATACAGAATACCCCAACACCCAAAGTTAAAGAGGGAAAGATTCATTTGGTTTATAGTTTTTGAGGTTTTAGTCCATAGTTGGGCTCCAAGGCACAGTGGCATGGCAGGAGAGTATCTCAGAGGAGAAACAGTTCATGGCATGCAAAAGACAACAAAAGCAAGTCCAAGCTACTTCAGCACCAGGGATCAAACTCAGGTGTGGTGCCACTGAGCTACATCCCCTGCCCTCTCAGCAGCTTTTCTACCCCTTTTATATTCAATCTAGGCTACTGGGCTTAGGGTGGGTGCCAAGCCAATCAGTGGACTAATTTGGTAATCACACACCCTTAATGCCAGCCACCTTTGAAAAGTACCCCCATGACTGCATGAGGCTTTGTGGGGACATCTGGACACAAGCCATAACACCTGTTATTTGTTGAAAAATGAAGTGAATTTGTCCTTTATCATTACTTGTTTTATAAACTAGATATTGTTTATAATGAGAGTTGATTTTTACAATGCTTTTGCTTATCTATGTCCATGATATTTTAATAGGAAAAAGTAGGGCTTCAGTTGCAAGGAATTTTGAACTCATAACATCCTGGAGAGTGAAAAATTAGTATCATTGGTTGTATGTATAGTGTCCCTGTAACGTGTTTCTGTTTCTCATGTAACATGCTTTTGAGGATTTTTGCTTATTTTCATAACTTCAGAAATCACCCAGTTGGTAACAATTTCCAATTTTTAATTTCCAGTTTAGAGTTCTCTTCTGAATTCTAAGTAGCAATGTAACCTAGCCTTCTAATATTTTTTGTCGTATCTCTTAGGAACACTTCTAACTCAAAGCATTTAAAATTGGACTTTTCCAGGCCAGGGATTTAGCTCAGTGGTTCTGCCGCCTACCTTGCAAGCATACAGACCTGAGTTCGATCCCCGGTACCAAAAAAAAAAAAAAAAAAAAAAAATTGAACTTTTCCAACTATGTTCAGCCTTGTAGGTAATCATTATAATTCATGATTTCATTGCCTTCCCAGGAAATCATTATTGGCCAAACCCTCTGAAGTGTGTGCGTGTGTGTGTGTGTGTGTGTGTGTGTGTATTTTCTTTTTGGTGCAGTACTGGATGTGGAATTAGGGCCTCCAGCTTGTTATGTTGAACTACATCTCCAGCCCCTGAATCGTATTTTTTTACAGATACCAGATAGCTAACTCTTGCCACTGTTTTGTCCATACAGTTTTCCATCTGGATTTCTGCAGTAGGATGTTGGCTTCCTGCTTTGAGCCTTGCTGTGTTCTCCACACTGTTGATCAGATTATCTAGCAGTGATTCTCTTGAGAGGGGCACAACAACAAGCTGCCTCTCATGCTAGGCATGAGCCCAACACCACTAACTACACCCCCAGCCCTCTCTTGAACTTTCTCAAAGTCAACTTGCAGAATCCCACCCCAGATTGTTAATAAATGCCTTCTGGAAATGACATCTGGACATGTATAGTTGGAAAAGATCCACCAGGATACCAGTGAACACTCTTGGTTAAGAGCTGTTCTTTATTTAAAGTACCAATTTATTTAACTGATTAAAATTCTTTAGAATCGTTCTTGATTTCCTTGAAGACAAAATATGAGTTCTTTCTTGCATGTATGTTAGTTTTCTAGAGTTTGGCTCCTGGATGCTTCATATTCCATCCTCCAAATTCTTTTTTTTTTGGTACTGGGGATTGAACTCAAGTCCTTGTGCTTGTGAGGCAGGCAGCGGAACCACTGAGCTAAATCCCTGTTCCCCATCTTCCAAATTGTACCACGTAGATTTACTTACAGGTATACTAATGTGCCATCTTGATGTACATTTTCAGGTCTTTCTATATACTGTTTTCTTGGAATGCTTTCTTTCCTTGGGTTATTTTGTCACTTCTTTTCAGTGCTCACCTGTCGCTTCCTGGAGGAATCCTTCCCATACCGTGTTATGTTTATCTGTTTTCTTTTCTTTCTTTGTATTGGGCATCAAACTTGGGACCTTGTGCTTGCGAGGCAGGTGGCAGGACCACTGAGCTAAATCCCCAGCCCTTGTCTATTTTCTTATGTCTTTTTATTTCTGAATCATCTATTTATTCTCTAGGATAACACTTGGCAGCCAGTAAATGTCAATTGTATAAATGTTGGCCTTACCTTTAGGTGCAATAATAACATTGACTGTGTACCAAATGTGATACTGTGCTAACTGCTATGTATTTGCTTTATGATTGACTTTCACAACATCCTGGCAAAGCTGGATATTATTGTTATCTTTTTTCAGTACTTTGGATTGAACTCAGGACCTTTGCACTAAGATTCATTCATGGACTTTCTAATTTTTTGAGAAAGAGTCTTGCAAATTTTCTGTGTTGTTCACTCTGGGTTTGAACTTTTGGTCCTCGTGCCTCAGCCTCCCAGAATGCTGGGATTAGAAGTATGTACCACCACACCTGAAAACCCATATTTTACAATTGAGGAAACTGAGGCTAATGTAGTCCACGTGTTTTCGTTTGTTTTGTTCTTATGCCAGGAATTGAACTTGGGCCCTTGCGCTTGCAAGGCAGGTGGCAGAACCACTGAGCCAAATCCCCGGCCCCTCCAGGTTTTTTTTTTTTTTTAATTTTCAGATGTTTAACTAATATAAAATACAGTTTTATAAAGTATTTAGCTTGTTAGTGAGAGAGAGACATGTTAGAGTTGTAAATGCAGTTATTTCCAAACAGTGTAAAGAGAGTAGACTATTTCTGTACACATTTTTTACTAAGGAATATTATATAATAGATGAAGTAAAATATTTATTGTTGCTCAGAATATTGGAACTGCAAAGAACTTTAGGCTATATAAATAGGAAAACTAGTACTGTGCAGAATTACATATTTTATTCAAAGTGTTGTAGCATTTATTTGCAGAATCACAGTATAGTTTCACAACTATGAAAAGTTGATATGTATATCTATGACTAAAATAATATTTTCAAAGCTTAAAAAGAATTTTGTTTTTATTATATTTTAGTTCCAGTTGCTAAAATCTTTAACACAAAGAGAAGAAAGTGATACACAACCACTTAAGGCAAAAATCATTCATTCACTGCTTAAGTATCTTATAACTTCTGTTCAAGCACTAGCTTATTTACTCAGGATTTTACTATTTCACAGAATTTTGCTGATTTTTAAATCTGGAATGTGTCTTATTCCTTGAGTAATACAGACAAACAAGTAGGTTACCCAAGGGATAATACAAAGACAACAGTGTACTTTAATTCAGAATATTCTAACTGGTCATTGAGTTTTTTTAGTTGCTAGCTTCTGAGTCTCTCTGATGTACCCCCATAAATGTAGGCAGTTTGCTGAATTTCTATATTTTCTTCTGTGTTTCTCATTTTGAGCAGTTCTTTGTTTTCTGGCACTATATGAAAATGCAGGCTGATCTTGCATATTTTCTGCCCCAGTACTAGACTAAGCCATTTCTCTAAGGAGCCCTGGTTACTTTCTCTCTTGGAGATTAAATTACATTAGAGACCAAGATCTGAGTATGCTTTGGCTACTAGAGCATCATTGCTTTTAAGCTGTCAGCTAAGAGAGTAAGGGGATACATGTGTGTTAGGCTTCTTTAATAATAGAGAATAATTGCTGTGCTAATTTGAAAAGCAGATAAAATACTAGGAGTATTTTGAAAAATAACAGGACATTTGATTTTTTTATATTGAAGAAATTCAAATTGTAGCTAAAATGAGTATCAGAAAATGTGAAGTTAGACTCATACATCGCACCTGTACAAAAATTAACTCAAAATGGATCATAAGCATAAATGCAAAAGTAAATCCATAACACATAGAAAATATAGAAATACATGTTCATGCTCTTGGGTTCACTAATAATTTCTTAGATATGCTATCAAATAACATGACAAAAGAAAAAAGAAAATGGACTTTATCAAAATTTAAATTTTTTGCTGCAAATGATACCACCAAGAAAATACAGAGATCCTGGTGTGGTGCTGCATGCCAGTAATCCCAGTACCCTGGGTGACTGAGGCAGAAGGATCACAAATTTGAGCCCAGCTTGGACAAATTAGCAGTTTAGTGTGAATCTGTCTCAAAAATAAAAAAGGCTAGGGATGTAGCTCAGTGTGAAGGCCCTGGGTTCAATTCTCAGTAAACCCCATCCCCCCAACCGTACATTAAATCCTACAAAAGATTGCTTAGAGAAATCAAATACTTAACATAAATAGATATATCATAGTCATAGATTGGAAGATTCAATACTTTAAATGGTACTTTGCTCCCAAATTGAAGCATAGATCCTATATAATATTTTTTGTAGAATCTGACAACTGACTCTTAAAAATCTATGAGGTTCCTTATGATATCCAGAACAAGATCGCATGCTTATTTGTTTTGGAGATCTCTCAGAGATCCAGCTGAGAACCTTGCACGTGGAAGGCAAGCACCTTGTCACTGAGCTATATTCTCCAGCCCATAATAATTTTGAAAAAGAACAAAGTTGAAAGATTTATATTGCTGAATTCTAGGCTTGTAAAGCTACAGTTAGCAAGACTATGTTACATGAACAGTCATGTTAGTATAGTAGAACAATTGAGATGGGCCTCAAATATATGATTTAGTTGATTTTTAAAAATTAATTAATTTATTTGCTGTGCTGGGGATTGAATCCAGAGCCTTCATGCTGAGCTACATCTCTGGCCCTTTTTTAAATTTTGTTTTTGAAACAGAATATCACCACTGCCAAGTCATTTAGGTTGCCCAAGCTAGGCATGAACTCGTGATCTTCTTGCCACAACCTCCTAGTGCTGCTGGCCTGGCAGATTAGTTGATTTTTGTTAGAAATACCAAGGCAATTCAGTAGGTAAAGAATGAAATACACAAAATGTAATATGTAGAGTTGGTATAGCTCAGTGAGAGTGCTTGCCTAGCATGTGTGAGGCTCTGGGTTTAATCCCCAGCACGACAAATAATAATAAATAGTTATTCTTCCAAATCTACTTTATGCCATATACAAAAATTAACTCCTAATGGATCATAGACCTATGTAGAAAAGTTAATATAAGTTAAACATCCATCATCCAAAATCTGAAAGTTTTAGATAATGAAATGATTCAAAAAATTTCAAGTTTTAGGGGATGGGGATGTGGCTCAATGACAGAGCACTTCCCTAGCATGTGCAAGGCCCTGGGTTCAGTTTGTGGCACTGCTAAAAGTGTGTGTGTGTGTGTCTTCTGTCTGTCTGTCTGTGCGCGCGCATGCGCGCACGTTTAGAGCACTCCAGATTTTGGACTTTCAGATTTTATATGCTCAGTAAAGGACATACAAAGAATTCTGAATCTGAAAAACTCTGATTTTTTTGTTTTGATATTGGGGATCAAATATAAGGCCTTATGTACATTAGGCAAGTGCTGTACCAGTGCAGCCCTAAAATTTTTAATGAAAGAAAAATGTTACAAAGTGACTCTTGGGAACCCTTTAAACTCCCCAAATACCTGTAGGGAGAACGATGGAATAAAAGAGACAGCAACAGTATTCATTGTGCAGTGGGAGATTGGGAGAAATCTATCTTCAGTGGATCGCCTTCCTCGAACTCTAGGTGAACTCACTTTTATTCAGAAAGAGGTGCAATGGAGCAGATAGTAGTATACCATCCCAGGAACAGAGCCTGCAGTAAGTTTAGAATAGGACCAAGATAGGGACCAAGTTCAGCATCTCAAAGGGAAAAGTTAAGGTCTTTCCCCACACTGGGATGGCTGCATAATTTATTATCCCCAGTAGAAGCTATCTTGCCTTAGCTATGATTATGGCTTCCCACATAACCAGGAAGTCTGTGATCTTATGCATACTTGTCTGTTCCTGGGGCAAGTTAACCCAAATCTTGGGGTGCTGAGGGGCTCCTAATCTTGCCCTTCACCTCTATGCATATCATGGCTGGTTCCCAATAGCTGAGAGTATAGTAGTCTTCCTTTATCCATGGTTTTGCTTTATGTTGTTTCATTTACCCAGTTATCCTTGGTCTGAGGTAAGGAAGACATAATCTCTTCCTTAGTTTTAAATTGCATACCTTTCCGAGTTCCATGATGAAATCTCTAGCTTTCCCTCCCCATCCTGACCAAAATATGAATCATCCCTTTATCCAGTGCATTCACTACCTGCTTATTAGTCCCTTAGTAGCCATCTGTGTCACCAGTTCACCTGTCTGGTTTCATCGTAATTGTGTTCAAGTAACCCTTATTTACTAATGGTCTCAAAGAACAATAAGTGTTTTATTACTAATTATTGTTAATCTTGCTGTTCCTAATTTATAAATTAAAGCTTTATGTGGAAATATAGCTCAGTGGTAGATCACTGCGTAACATATGTGAGGCCCTGGGTTCACTTCCCAGTACCATCAAAACAGAACAAAAAAGTAATGTATCCACCAAAGACTTGTACACAGGTGTTCACTGCAGCTTTATTCTTAGTGGCTCCTAAGTAAAAACAAGTTTAAGTGAATAGATAAGCATACTGTGTTATATTCGTACAATTTAATGAAAAGTAAATTAACTACTTGTGAATGAAACAACATGGATGTATCTTTAAAAAATGCTGAATGAAACAGCCTATTAGAAAAAGAGCATATATTGTGTGATTTCAATTATATGAAATACTGGAACAGGTTATGCTAATTTATAGTGACAGCTGGGGTTATTGGTGGTTGTCAGGCTGGGGTTTGATTAAAAAAAAAGGAACAGCAAAGGAGTATGTGAAAAGTTGTGATGCCAGTGTCTTCATATGTATTGCGGTGGCACTGTTAAGTGATATATAAATTTATGAAAACACATTGAATTATTTACAGTACTTAAAATGGGTGTGCTCTCTTATCTGTATTATACTTTAATAAAGTTGTCTGTATGTCCGCATGTAGTATGTGTCTGTATGGTGCTGGGGATCAAACTCAGGGCTTTGTGCATGTTAAGCAGGCACTGTACCCCTCAGCCAATAAAGTTAATTTTGAGTTAGAAAAAAATTAAGTACATCTTAAAGTAGTATCTTTCAAACAAACAAAATCCATGTGCTATATCTAATTAATAATGTAGCCCATACAAAGAATAGTTCGTTTCTTTTTAATCTATATTCTAACTATATAGCCTTACAGAATATGATCTTGAGGACAAAAAGCACTGTAAGTAAATATTGAACTTTACTTGGTAGGTTATTTTTGGTAGAATGGTATTACAGTATTCTTGGATAAAGGTACTGAATAAATATATAGATTTAATTGTGAACCAGGACTTTGACTGTAGGTAATTGAAGATACCTACAGATTGAAAATGACAAGATGAGGAAATCAGTTGCCTATCTAATTTTAAAGGCTACAAAAATGTTCATACTGACAACTCTGATTCAAATCAAATACAGATTTCCTCATCTTCCCTCAAGGGCTTTACAAATAGGCCAGCTCTCTACCACTGAACTATAGCCCCAACCTCAAAATTGGAGATATGTACTACATTTTGTACTATTATTGAATTATATATTAAATTTCTTCATGTCCAATGATGATTGGTCCTTTAAGAGAACTGCCTTATTCCTAGAAGATACAGCTAAAGTGTTTAGCATTGCCATGATGTCTGCAAGTTATTTTTAAGGGTTTTAAAGAAAGAAATGTAACAAAACATTAATCATTGTTCAATCTCACCTGGTAAGTGTAGTTATATGGGTGGTCATTGTATTATTTTGATTTTTTATGAGCTTAAAATAAAAATTAAAAGGGAAAATTATCTTGTTCTGAATTATTTTCAGAATGTTTGAGTTATTGTGAGATAATATAAATTTATTTGTATTACCTGATATTCTGTAGAGCGTCAGAACTAACAAGGCTTTTGAATTTATTTTCTTTTGTCCCTTTTTCATATACATGAATAAATTAGCCCAACAGTAACGAGTCGCTTATATAAATCACACTGTAAACCAGCAGTGGATCTTAGATAGTGAACTCAGGTCTCCTGTTTCCCAGGATTTTACTCTCTGTACTGTACCCTGTTACCTCTCCTAGTAAAAGGCCTCTGAGGTAAAGCCGAATAGGTAAATACATCTTTCCTTTTTGTATATCTTCAGTATATTTTACCCATTGTGGCAGTGGATTTGTGGACGTGTGAGACTCATCTATCGATCAGAAATTGGGTCAAAGCCTTCTATTACTGTAATCTTTTGTTTTTGCCAGTTCCACACAATCCCCAGTTGAGGCAAGTTCTGCTTTCAGTAGTTGTCCTTGAAAAGTTTTGATGGTATAGTTTAGATTGTATGTTTTGGGTTATTGATTTTTTAATATCCTCTAGTTTAAGCTATGAAGAAGGACATCCCTCCCAGTCTGGACCAGATCTCCAGAGACAGACGGTTGCAGCCTCTCATCAGCTTCCTGCATATGCCCCTACACCTCAGCCAGCCGGTACAGTTTTCTTGTGAAGTGTGCTACCAGCCAGGGTACAATGAGTGGAGAAGAAAAACTGGTCTTTATATTTTGGGTTATAGATGTAATATGTGGGGCATGAATATGCCATGGAAAATGAGATGAAAAACTTTGGCTTTTTACTGATAAAGAATGTATATAACTAAGAAATCTTTTGTATCTTTGGAGATTTTAAATTATGATACTTGGTTAAATTAATATTTCTTTGCTATTTTAAAATAAAACTATTTCGTGTAATAGAATTTTTTGGACTCGGGCTTCAGAAATTCTTTTTTAGACTAGGGTAGGAATAGAATTTATGTACGTATATATTTTCACTTTGGGGTTTATCTTTCACTGTAGGACTTTCAGGAATATTTGAGACAAGTGTGAACAGTGCCAGCACCAACACTAAAGAATCTTCTGTGATGAATTTTCTCTCCACTATTGAGTCTCGAACTGCTCAGGCTGCTTCTTCAGGAACGAATCTTCTACCACAATTCAGGGCTCCATCCTGGCAGACAGGTGATTCTTTGTTTTTAGAATTTTTAAGTTCTTTAAAAATACTGATAAAAAATGTACCTTTTTTTGTCCTTGTGATTATGGTGTGGCTGAGAGTGACTGTAATTATTCATTTTCTGATGAACTTTAAAAACTTCCAGGGCTGGGGATTTAGCTTAGTGGTTTTGGTGCCTGCCTCGCAAGCACAAGGACCCGAGTTTGATTCCCAGTACTAAAAAAAAAAAAAATTTCATCTCTTACATATTTTTTCATTTGTTCGATTTTTATTTTTTGTTTTTTGACACAGGATCCTGGTTTGTAGTTCAGGCTGGCCTTGAGTTCACTTATGTAGCCCATGCTGACCCCAAACTTGAGGTTATCTTCCTGCCTCAGTTTCCCATGTGCTGGGATTACAAGGCATGCACCACTGTGCTTGGCTCTTACAATTTTAAGGTGCATAAAATGTAACAATTTGATCTAGTACTCTGATAAAAACTTGAGAGTTCACATTGAAGGGCTCATAATTATTAAGGATAAATTCTGATGTAAAGTTTTTGTTTTTTTGTTTTTGTTTGTTTTGTTTTTGAGAGAGAGTCTCACTATGTAGTTGAGACTGGCCTGGAATTCACTATGTAGCCCAGGCTGGTCTCAAATTTACAACAGTCCTCCTGCCTCAGCCTCCCGAGTGCTGGGATTATAGGCATGTGCCACCACGCTGGGCCTAAAGTTTGTTTTTGACTTTGGCAGCTTACATATTTGTCTGAGAGAAGTGAATATTAAATTTTGTTTAATGACTTCAGGCTGGGTGAGTGGTATAGTAAAAAATTAATCTTGGGAATCATTTAATCATTAGTGGTATACAAAGTTATCCTTAATTGAGCTGATTAAATCACTATTTAATAAAAGCCATTAACATTGGTATTGTTATATTATTGTATTGTACTTGTTTTTCATAATAATGTATTTTTCTATATTTCTTTTTTTTAAATTTCACTTTTCAATGATTTCTTTTAAAAATATTTGTAAACCCAGGTGTAGTGGTGTACGCCTGCAATCTCAGGTATTTGGAAGGCTGAGGCAAGAGGATTGTGAGTTCAAGGCTAGCCTAGACAATTTAGCAAGACATTGCCTCAAATAAAAAATAAAAAGGGGGACCAGGTATTTAGCTCAGTGGTGCTGCCGCCTGCCTCATAAGTGAGAGGTCCTGAGTTTGACCCCTGGAATCAAAAAGTAAATAAATAAAATTTTAAAAATAAAAAGGGCTAGGCATCTAGCTCAAAGTGGTAGAACACCCCTGGGTTCAGTCCTCAGTACTTGCGGGGAAGACTATTTGTATATCCAACTTCATTTTGTTTAGGATTACAGGAATGGGGGTTGTTTTAAGGAAGGAATGTCATACCATATTCGAGAAGATTTTAAAAGTAATAATTATAAGAAAAAATATTTTATTCTGTTGTGAATTTTGTAATAGAGCTTCTCAGTATATGTGGCAACACTTACTGCTTCTAAAGGCAAAATTAATGATGTAAAGTATTTACACTGTAAAGTATTTCTAGTGTAAAATATTTTTTAAAAGTGTGGTTTCATTATCTGCTCTGGAAATAAGTATATTTTTTGTATTTATTATCTTGACTTTCTGTTTTTCAGTACATTAATGCTAAAACTTAATATTAAAAGTTTGTTTTAAAATAAAACAAAGAAGGGCCAGGGATTTGACTCAGTGGTTCCACTGACTACCTCGCAAGCACAATGACCTGAGTTCAATCTCTGGTACCACAAAAAAATAAATAAATAAAATAAAACAAAGGAAAATTTGTTAATGTTTTTGATGTTTAAAGAAGGCAGGAAGGCTTTTAACTCAGTTCTGAGCCAACACTTTCTGTAAATTGTTCTTAATTCTGTACAGTTTGGTTTTAAGTTTTTTATGTTTCAAGTTTCTAAAAACTTGGTCAGGCATGGTAGTGCATGCCTATAATCCCAGCACTTGGGAAGCTGAAGCAGGAAGATTGCCACAAGTTTGAGGCCAGCCTGGACTATATAGACAATGTCTCCAACAAAAATGTTTTTTAAAATTTAATTTTATAATTTGTATCTGGTCTCATAATTGAATTGCATTCAGAAGGTCCTTGGACTCGGGTTAATCAGATAGAAGTTTATGATCTTTGTATTTTTTTGTTCTTTTTTTCTAGCGCACCCCAAATTGTATTGTCATAAGCCCACATAAAAATATTGGTGGACATTTTTTTGTGCACATTGAACTGGACCTAATATACCTTCTTTATTTTTTTTTTTGTTTTTATGTTTTTTTGTTTTTTGAGACAGGGTCTCACTGTGTAGTTGAGTCTGACCTGGAACTGATATTGAACTCACAGTGATCCTCCTGCCTCAGCCTCCTGAATGCTGGGATTACAGACATGTTCCACCACGCCCGGCACTAATATACCTTCTATGGGAAATAAGACAAGAACATAAATACACAAATACAGCATTAGTTGAAAGAAGGTATTGGTGTTAATGTATTGGGATAAGGAGCATCTTTTTTGTTTTGTTTTTTGAAGCAGGGTCTCACTGTGTAGTCCAGGCTTCCCTTGAACATGAAGAGATCCTCCTGCCTCAGCCTCCCATCACTAGGATTACAGGATTGCTCTCACACCTGGCTGGGATAAGGAACATCTTAGGTTGGAATGTCTGAGAATGTAACATGAGTGTTGAGTGCCTTTCACAGTGTCTTCTGTTGATATGCTGTGGTGAATTTGCTACCCTCTATGACTCCCTTCTCCACTGATCTGTCATGCAGAAGCCAAATGAGAAAAATCCTTTATTGCTCTACAGTATAGAAGAATTTCAAGTAATAGAAACTTATTACCCACTATTTTCAGGTCCAGGTAGTCTCTCGCCTTTGTTGCCCTCTTTATTCCAAGCATAACTGTGATAACGTCAGTTGCCACTGTTAACGATGGTGGGTTTGTTAGCTAGTACAATGTATTACCTGAAAACATGCTCTAACTTTAGTATAACCTTTATAACCAAATTATGTATTTGTAACCTTGTATTTAGCCAAGTTTCAGTTCTTTACTACTGTCTATCTTTAATATTTTAGCCCTTCCCCCTAAACACACATAAATAGATATACCTGGTACAGAGGCATAAGTAAGTTGATTAGAAGTTTATGAATGTAACTGAGTAGTCCTTTAACCTTGGTAAGTTACATTACTTCTCTGTAGCATAGTTTTCTCACTGATAGAGCAAGAGATTCTAGATGATCTCAAAAGTCTGTTCTAGTACTGTGACTATTGTTTCCCCTTTTGCCAAAAGGAAAGAAAAAATTATCATTGAACCTAGGACCTTGATTGAGCATAAACAAAATTCTTAACGGACACTCACTATGAAACATTTAAACAATAAAAATGCATAAAGGGGGAAATGATAGTTCCTAACTTCAGCCTCACTTTTTTAGGAAGAAGTTAACAGTTTGATGTTTATTTTTCTTGTTAAAACATACACACAGTGTGACTTTAAATAAAACACAGTGAATGTTTAAATTTTAAAATTCTATTACATTAAAAGATACATTGCTATTAATCACCATCAAAATGCTTCCCTTTGCTTTTAATGCACATATTTTCTTCTTGCCACTTTCTGAAGCAGTTCTAGAAGTGCTTTCATGAAGGTTTTAGTTGTGTTGTGGCTCCCTTGACATCTTGAGTCAATTCAGAATGTTTACCTTTCATGGTCATTTTGACTCTGGAGATGAGCCAGGGTGCTATAACCAGTGAATAAGGGTGCATGAAGATGCAGTGGACCCTTGACTTATGAACTCATTTCTTTTGTGAGGGCTGGTTTTAGCTCAAGTTGATTGTAAGTCAAGACTATTTTTCCCATTGGAAATACCCATAATGCATTCCAAACTTCCCAAAGCATGCCTTAACCTTATCATAATAAAAACGGGTTGTATACTGTACATAATTTACCAGAAACACCAATAATTTTCGTAGTGTATTCACCAAAAAGTTATAAAATGTGCTTAGTTTGCAAGAAACAACAATTTCTTACTATGCTCACTATTCAAATTGACATCTTTGCAGGAAAGGAGGATGAAATGGAAAGTGGTTATTATTTGGAAGGAGTATCCCCTTCTGTAAGAAATCTGGCTCTCTGGTGCTTTTGGCTCACTAGGTCTCAACCTTCTCAGAACTAAAAACTGGTCTAAGGCTGACTGTTTCTGTCTTTTCTTTAACACTGTTCTATAATACGACATGACATTGTCATTAAGAAAGTGAATGGAATGATGGGCTTTTTCTGTTTTGATGGTCTTCTGTACAAATTTTTGCAGCTGTGTATTTTTTCAGAATTTCCTTTCAGAAGAGCTTTGCCACACTTGATTGTTGCTACTCCCCCTCCTCTTCAGAAAGCTCCTCAGTTGCCATTCTCTCTGTTGCTCAGCCAGAAGTTGCTGAAGTTCCTCTGTAGACAGTTCCTCTGGGTGTTCCTCCCCCAGTTCCTCAGCATCGCCTCTGTCTACCTGCAAGTCTATGGATTCTCCTGTATTGACAGTGTCATCAACCAAGAGTCAATCGAAGGCTTAGGCTCCTTTACACAGCCCTCAAAGTCTCTCTCCTATATAATTTTAGGCCACACTTTGTCCCAGGCAGATTTCAGTGTCTTTAGAGAGACAATGGCCTAGGATTTCTTAATGAACCCCACACAGGAAAGGATGTTGTAATGTTCCTTCCAGAACTCTTTAAGGGTTGAATTTGTATCTGAGGCCATCTGGAAACACTTCAGAAGCAGTTTCTTGGTGTATAGCTTTTTAAACTTGGCTATAACCTGCTGGTCCATAGGCTGCAGTAGTGGAGTTTTATTAGGTGGAAGGAACTTGACTGAAAGCCATGGGAATTCTTCAGCCAGCTCTTCCAAATCTTGTGGGTGAGCAGAAGCATTGTTTGTGGTGAGGAGAGCCTTGAGTGGTAAACCTTTGTCCTCCAGTTATTTCTTAACAATAGGGCAGAAAGCTTCCCTGATCCACTCAATAAAAAGTACTCTTGTTACCCAGGATTTTGTGTTAGATCTCTACATTAAACCCAGTCTATTCTTCATAACTTTATGTTTTCTGAACACTGTAGAAGTCTCAGAGTGATAAACCAAGAGAGGCTTTGTCTTGAGGTCACCACTCACATTGGCACGTAGCAATAAGGTTAGCCTATCCTTCATAGGCATTTGTCTGGGCATTTTCTTCTCCTCCCGGGTAACGTATTTTCTCCTGGGCATTTTCTTCCAGAAAAGGCCTTTTTCATCACAGTTGAAAATTTGATGAGAGCAAAAGCTATTTCTCTGTCATCGTTCTGAACTGGTCTGACACTGTTGAATATGACTTACTAATTTCAGTAACACCTTTAACAACATTAGCTTCCTTATACAAATCTTTTCTCTGTAAAGTTGTCAAGATGGTGAATTTCAACATGGTGTGCATATTACCAGGATTATTCACACAAGTGCCACTCTCATATTTCTCCACAATTTCCTTCTTTTTTATTGTGATTGCTTTCTTTACCTTCCCTTTCCTTCCTTAGCTTCTTTTCTAGCTTTTTGGGGGGCCATTTTTATAGCAGTAATTGTAGCAATTATATAAAGCACTGACCAAAACCATATCCACAAATGTGCATCAGGGCTCAGACTGACACATACATTTTTTCTGGAATCACGAGGCTTTGTTTACAACTGCACAAGTGGCCAGCATTTGGGTCATAACTCAATACTTTGGTCTTCAGTCAAAACTAAAATTTTGATCATCCCCCAAGTTGTTCATGTATTTGGCCACTCATAGCTGTAGGGTCCACTGCACTAGGATTTAAGAGGTGGCTATAAAAAGAATTAGAATGGGCCATGTGTGGTAGCCCACACCAGTAATCACAACACTTAGTAGGTTAAAGCAGGAGAATCACTGCAAGTTTGAGATCAGCTTGGGCTGCATAGTTCAAGGCCAGCCTGAACTACATAAGGAGACCCTGTTTGAAACAAACAAAAGAAATAAATAAAGAAAAATAATTAGAGAACAAAAAGAGATGGTTAAGATAGCAAATATCTGTTGTTCTACCTGTCCATTAGTATCATTCTTCTGGACATAATTCTTCTAACCAGATTCAGTTTGGAACTGCTGTGTTCTTATAAGCCCTGCCTTCCAGACTACAATTAATTGTGATCAACCAATTATAGTGATTGGTCCAGGTCCATTTGACCCATGATAGGCCAATTGGAGCCTCTCCTTTAGAGTTGGGGTCAGTGAAAGAAGTTCTCAGACCTTCTGTGATGTTTTAATCATTCACTGTATATTTTGACCACCTGTTGTTTATCTGCCTAATCATGGTTAATTTTCAGTATATGGCCTAATGATTTGATTGTCTCTCTTGTTGGTGGACATTTTAGTTATTTATACTTAGAAATAGCTGTGGACACCTTGCATAGATATCTTTGAGTCCACTTCCATAGGATTAGTGTCTAGAAGGAGGACTTCTGGATCACAACTTTTTTTTTTTTTTGGTACCAGGGATCGAATTTGGGTCCTTGTGCTTGTGAGGCAGGCGGCAGAACCACTGAGCTAAATCCTAGGCCCTAATTTTTGTTTTAAATTTTTTTAACAACATTTTTATTCTTTTTATATGTAGCTAGAATGCTGACCTGAAATGTTAATCTCATTCATTTCTTATGATCCTTTCATAATAAATCTGCATTTATTATTACTGGGAAGTTGTTCAGAGGAAGCCAGTCCTGAAATGCAAGAGATTTTGAAATGAATATATTCTGGTAAAAGGAAGTGCTATTTTTAGATTTACTGTCTTATTAAATGTATGCTGTTTAGTGTTGATGTTTCAGTTTCAATGATTTATATAATTTGTTGCTATTTTGCATTAAAAATGCAAAGCATTCTTTTTTTTTTTTGTTTTTTGAGACAGGGTCTCACT
>NW_022900939.1:16946516-16993146 GCF_012274545.1 Fukomys damarensis | reverse complement strand
TGGTCTCTGGTCTCGAATTCACAGCAATCCTCCTGCCTCAGCCTCCCGAGTGCTGGGATTACAGGCGTGAGCCACCATGCCTGGCAACACAAAGTATTCTTAATCACTAGCTATTACATTTATTTTTACTTTTTTCTTTGTTTTCATATGACCCGTCCAACATTTTACAGAGTCATTTATTACAATTACAGATATGAAAGAAAGCTATGTATTTTGAAATGTTATTTTCAATTTTACATGAAGAATTAATTTTTCAGGCTTTTTAGCCTTGTAGACATTTTGGCAGGTTGACGGCTATATGTCACTACTAGGAAAACATTCATTTATACGTTTATGTGGTAATTACATTAAAATCTTTGCACCTTCTCTTCACAGGCATGCATTCCTCAGCACCAACTGAGTTTGTCACTGGACCTTTGCCAACTACTGGAGCTCTTCCACCATCTGCCCTCTCTGCTTACCACCATCCTACCACCTTTAGCAATAGAAACTTTGTTACCACCTCACCTTTGGTGCTTCAAGACTCAACTTTTAACACTACATCAAATGGAATTTTAAATCCTCATGACCCTTTGCTACAAATTAAGACTTCCCAGGGAACTATTCCAACTGCTTTGGCATTTGAGCGCCTAGGCAGTTCTGCATTAAGTAACAGTGTACCACCTCAGTCTTCAACATATCGTTCAGCTCAAGAGTCTGCACCCCATCTTTTACAACCTCAGTTTAGTTTGTTGCCTTCAGCACTGGGGGGTGCCCAGCAAACTCCTCAAGCTTACAGTTCAACTCTCTTCTCTAGTTCTGCTTCCATTGAAAGAGCTCTTCTTCGAGAATGTAGTGTTATTAAACACCATCAGCGGCCTTCAGGTACCCAGTCTATTCAGGCACAACTGACTGGTTCACAGCATTCCGTACATAGTTATCTAGCAAATACAAATGTGGTTAATTTTCAGGAAACAACCAGGCAGTCGTCTTTACCTTGTAGCCCAATAGGAGATTCTACTCAGGTAAGCAATGGAGGTTTGCAGCAGAAGACCCCACAGGTCTCTGTGGAAGTTGCTCAGTCTTACTCATCTGCAATTCCATCATCAGGGTATCTTCCTGCTACAACAAAAGTAAACAGCTGTTCTACAAAACAAGCACTAACGTCAACTAAGACCCCACAACCTCATAATATAATTCCTGCTGTGCAAACACTAAGCTATTCCAAACCCTTACATAACCAGAGTTCTGTAATATCAGGTCAAGCACAAATCTATTCTACAGCACAGCTACCAAGCCTTTTATCTGTCAGTCAGTCACAAAATTATGGTTTAGTACAGCCATATAATGTGCCATCTATTGTTCATTCACAAGTTTATAGGCCCAGCAAGGTTGAGAAATTGCCATCCTTGTATAAAACATTGACTTTCTCTGGGTCATCTCAGCCTATAACTTCTGAAAATCAGACACTTAGTTACTCATCCACTCAGCAAGAAGTATTATCTTCAGTTACAAATGAAAATTACCCTGCTCAAACAAGAGATCTTTCTTCAGTCAGTGAGTCTCAGAGTTATTCATCTGGTCACTCTCAGGGTTTATCACCAGTTAGCCAGACACAGGTTAGTTTTTCATCTCAATCACAAGTTTTGTCAGTTGGTAGTCCTTCAGAAAGCTATGCTTCGGGACAGTCCCTGACATTAACAGCCCCATCGCTTTCTTATTCTTCTGCCTCTCAGCCCCAGAATTTGTCAGATTCTAACCCAAGCCAGAATTACATTTCTGTGCATTCTTCCCAAAATGCCCAGACTCAAGGGTCATCATCTCCTCAGCCCCAGAAGTTTTTGCCTGCTATCCAGTCATCATCTTTTGCATCCTCTACACATTGTCATGCATTACAGAATAATATATCTTCCCCTGATTCAAAGTCTTATGCTGAAGGAAAACTCAGCTTAAATGTGTATACATCTTCAAAGCAAGAAGGTAACTTTCCAATGCAGGAGTTACAGGCGTTGCAATCACAGGCATCTCTTGAATCTTCAGCCCAAAGGCTATCAGATGGGGAAATTAATGCTCCAGAATCAACTTACAAGGTGTCCAAGGCGGATGACAGATACTCCCAGAGTGTAATCAGAAGTAATTCCCATCTTGAAGATCAAGTTGTTGGGATTCCTATACCAGGGCCAAAGAAAGAAGAAAACATAGTCGGTTCAGTGACACAACTTAGCCAACAAATTGGTCAAGCTAATAATGGAACATCCCTTGATCTTAAGGCAACTAATTTAATACAAAGTCCACAAATAAGTTTGAATACTAAAGATTTAAACCAACAGCATCCTCTTATACATAAAATACATGAAGCCAAGGTCCAGGAACAGCATGATCAAGTAATTAATGCCTCATCTCAGATTCAGATTCCAAATCATACATTAGGGCCTGGACATCAGGCCCCTCATACTAATAATACACAGGTCCTTTTAGATTCTACCTGTGATTTACAGATTCTTCAGCAGTCAATACTGCAGGCAAGTTTAGGACAAGTAAAGACATCTTTACAAGTGCAGCGTGTCCAGAGTCCTCAACAAATTGTACATCCTTTCCTTCAAATGGATGGTCATATTATTCAGAACAATGGTGATCATTCTCAGCAGCAACTCCATCCTCAAAATTCTGAAATTATGAAAATGGACCTCTCTGAATCTTCGAAACCATTGCAACAACATTTGACAACGAAGGGCAATTTCAATCAAACAGATCAACAAGATTCAAAGAATCAGTTTGTTTCTCTTGGATCAATATGTTTCCCAGAAGCAATGCTTCTCAGTGATGAACGAAATATTTTATCAAATGTAGATGACATCTTGGCAGCTACAGCAGCAGTTTGTGGGGTTACACCTTCTGATTTTTCCAAGTCATCTCCAAATGAAACCATGCAAACTGTTGAAGATGGTGATTCTAAATCTCATTTTCCACAGCCATTAGATATGAGGCATGTGACATCAGATTTTAATTCCATAACAGCTACAGTAGGAAAACCACAGAATCTAAATGATATTCCCCTAGATGGAAATCAGGTTACTGTAAACATTTCACCAGTACCAACCCTTCAGTCAAAAATGACCCTTGATCAACAGCACATGGATACACCTGGTCAAAGTCTACCAACTAAAGTAACTTCAGCAGGAGTTCGACCAAATCATGAAGTCCAGGAGCAAAGTTGTGGCCCATTCAAGAAGCAGTCTGCTACCAGTCATGAATCTGAGGAAGACAGTGAAGTTCCTGTTGATCATACATTAAATAATAACAGAAACCAAGAGTTTGTTTCCAGTAGTAGAAGCATGAGTGGAGAGAGTGCTACGTCAGAGAGTGAATTTACTTTAGGGGGTGATGAAAGCAGTGTGTCAATGGACCCTACTAGAAGTGTACTTGCACTGTTGGCTGTGGCCCAGCCTGGGGATACAATCAGTGTCAAGCTTGAAGAAAACCAAGATTTAATACATCTTAACCTTCCAAAGAAAAAGGTGAAAGGGAAAGGGCAAATTAAAGAGGAAGACATCAGTAATCAGAAACAGCTGAAAAGACCTGCCCAGGGCAAACGCCAGAATCCCAGGGGAACAGATATGTATCTACCATATACTCCTCCTCCCTCTGAAAGCTGCCATGATGATGATCAGCATCAAGAGAAAATGAGACAGAAGATCAAAGAAGTAGAGGAAAAACAGCCAGAAGTCAAAACAGGATTTATCGCTTCTTTCTTGGATTTTCTGAAATCTGGCCCCAAACAGCAGTTTTCTACTCTTGCCATCCGAATGCCTAACAGGACCAGACGCCCAACGACCCAGATTATGCGTACATTTTGCCCCCCTCCATTTCCAAAAATTTCATCTACAACACCCACACCTTTAGTGACGGAAACTAGGGCTAACAGTCCTTCGGAAAAAGTTGATAAACTTAAAAGCTTGGAACATTCATCTTCATTTTCTTCCGATGAAGATGATCCTGGAGTGTGCAGTCAGGATGTTTATAAAACCATCTCTGCTTCCTTAACTGTGCTGGATGCTACTTCTAATAAAAGGAAGAAAACAGGTAAAGTTTTAAATAGATTCACAGTTATGACTTATTTTTTAGCTATAGTTTACATTTTAAGCTCTTTTAGCTTGCAGAAGGTCTGTAAATTTGGGGGACAAAATACGTAAGTAGTCACCTTATGTACTTGTTTTTGACAGTTACCTTGTGATAGGAAAGTTCTTGGTCTTAGTTTATGTAATTCTATGGAGTCTTTTATTTTGTTTTATTTTTTACTTTTTGCCCAGGCAACTTGAGCCCTATCTCGGCTTCTTTAACCTGAGTCATCTTGAAATAGCTTTTGGGCATGTGGCACAGTATTGGAGTTCCTATCATATAAACCTGGAAAATTTTTCCTGATATGCTGATTTTACCTGAAAATTAGCCTTTTACTACTAAGTAGTTGTGTGTAGCATTCATATTACTCTAATTAAAACTGTAACTTTGTAACTGGCTCTGAACTGCAGTGTATACCCAAACCTTTGGCATGGGTTTCACCTTATTCTGGATTAATATAGGAAATGTTTTAAGAAACACTGACTTCTTTAAAAAATTAACAGGTAAGTATAAAAGTTACTATGTTAAAGAATATGCTGAGGAAAAAATTATTTATAACAATAACGTAGCTATCACATCTGTGCCAGGAATCACTAGCATTGTTGTGAGATATGCATTATTACCTTCAATATACCAATAAGACTGAGTAAAGGAACTGTTTAGGTCCATATAGCTAGTAAGTGCAACAGGGGTGGAATCTGAACCTGTGTTTGTCTGGTTCTAGAGCTTGTATTCCTGCTGAGCTCTTTTGTATTAGGGTAATGCTTTAAGAATTAAACTATTTTATAAAATACTTGTCAGCTTCTCTTTGGACTTGAGACAACCTTTAATTAAGGTAATGGAAGCAACTGGTGTTCCAAATAATAGTATATATGATAATATTTCTAAACAGTTCTCATTCATTACACAGGGAAATTAGAATAATGGAAAGTTAGTCTAAGATTGAAAGACATTACTATGGATGTGGCCATTCTTAGTAAGGGTTTATGCTCTTCCTCCCAATTCTGAGTGCTTTGCAATTTTTATATTTCCTTTCTCATTCCTAGAATAAGTCTTTTGTAATTTCTGATTAAAATATGAGTCTGAAATTAGTTTCTTTCAGGCAAGCATTATCTCATGGTTAATTATGATCATCACCATCAACCCAGTCAGGTCTTTGAAGTTCTGTCTTCACCATCCTGTTGTCTCATCTACAAGAAGTAATTGTTTTGCTGCAGACTTTGCATCAGAATCTTTCTCACCAGCCTTTCATCAGTCCATCCTCTACATTGCCATCAGACTTATCTTTATTCAAAAGGAACACTGATTATTCCTTTTACTTTGAAACACTCCTTTGGGCTCGTGGGATAATACAAAAACAACAGTAAAAATTGTCCCTCTTTCATGTTTAACACTCTTGCTCTGCTTTTTCTACTTTCCCTCTTTTGTAACAGCTGAATTTGTTTCATAGGCATCCAACCAACTTCTTTTCATAATTGTCTGAACATATTTCTACCCATACTGCTGTCTTCACTTTTTTAGTCAAGCAGTTAATTCTTTTAAGACTATTTATAAAGAAACTCATATTCTAATGAAATATGCATGTAGATGTTAATTAATATATTAAAGCACAAAAGTAAATGGTTTCATAGACATTTAAGGCCTGTGGGAATTAGTAAGATAGATTAACAAAAGAAAAGCAAATTAATAACTTGTAGTTCATATTACAAAAGTTTAGAGAAATAAGTGATCTCTAGATTTCAAAAGAAATCCCTGGAAGGCTGAGACAAGAGGGTTGCAAGTTCAACTTAGTCTGGGTAATGTAGTGATTTAGTGAGACCTTATCCCAAAATAATAAAAAAAATTTTTTTAAAGGGTTGAGGATGTAATTTATTGCAGAAGTCTAGATTGAATCCCCAGTATGGCCAAAAAACAAACAGAAGAATTTACAAGTATTTACAGATTTAAATACCATTGTTTGCCAAATAGAATATGCAAAAAGACCAAGAGAAAAGTATCTTAAATGCACTTTTAAAATTTTTATTTATTTGTTTATTGGATTTTTTTAAAGTCAGTATCTCTCTATATAGTTCAGGCTGACCTAAATTAATTCATCATCTTCCTTCCTTAGCTTCCTGAGTACTGAAATTATAGATTTATACCACCATACCTGTTTTTTGTTGTTTTTTGGGGGTTTTATTGTAAGATTTCCTATGCAGTTTTAAGTCTTTAAATTAAGAGTATCTGGTAATATGGCCATCCTTTTCTTTACCGTGTGTGGGGTGTGTGTGTGTGTGTGTGTGTGTGTGTGTGTGTGTGTTGGGATTGAAACCAGGGACCTGCTAAGGGCTCCACCACTGAGATACATTTCTGGTTTTTTCCTTTCTTCCTGGTACAGAGACCATACATATTGTACTTACATATTGTAGTATGTAAATTTCTCAAGGGGCAACTTTCAGAGCTTTTCTTGTGTCTGCAGTTTTCACAAAACAATTTTTTTGCTACATCTGGTCTCCCACTGTCTTACAGTGGATGAAGGAGGTGACTTGTTCTGAACCTCATTGATGTAGTAATAAGATCTGAGGCACTAAGCTGGGCACAGTGAGACACACCTGTAATCCCAACTATTCAGAAGGATGATGCAAAAGGTTCACAACTTTGAGGCCAGCCTGGGCAACTGAGTAAGACTGTGTCTCAAAATATAAAATTGAGGATATAGCTTAGTGGTAGAGTACCTCTGGGTTACCCACCCCCCACAAATCTGAGGCATGGGTTGAAGCTAAGGTTTTGTATATGAAGTCCCAACTTTTCCTGCATCATTTATTGAAAAGGCTCTCTTTTCTCCATTGATTACCTTTTTATCTATGTCAGAAATCAGTTGGAATATTTGGAATTTTTCTGAACTCTCATTTCCCTTCCATTGTTACATGTGTTTGTGCTTTCACCAATACTGTATTGTCTTAATACTGTAACTATAGAGTGTTAAAATAGTGCAGCGTGAACCCTCAAAGATTATTTTTCAAAATTGCAATTGTTTTAACTATATTAGTTCTTTTTTCCACGTAATTTTCAATTCCTCAATCATTATCTACCAAGGGAAAAAAGCCTGCTAGGAGCATAGTTGGATAAGAGAAGTACATTGTAGTATTCTATAATACCATAGGGTAACTGGTTGACGTAATTAATTGTATACTTCAAAAGCGCTATTAGAAAGGATTTTGAGTGTTCATTTTTGCAAAACAAGTGCACCTTTTAAGCTACATAATGTGAATACATTGCTTGCTGGGATGATTTTATTGAGGCTTTAGCAGTTTGTAGAACTGAACTGTTAACAGTATATTAATGGAACACTCTTTCCATTTGATTTTTTTTTTTCATTTGTCTCGTATTGCTTGGCATATAGGTCTTACACATGCTTTGTTAGATTTATTCCTATTTGGTGTTTTTGTGAATTATATTTTTTTAAATTCCAAATATCAATTGTACATTAGTAAATTATAAACATAGTTGAGCTGGAGATTTAGCTCAGTGGTCATGCCGCCTACCTTGCACAAGGTCCTGAGTTCAATCCTCGGTACCCCCAAAAAAATATTTGGGGGGGAGTTGAGTTTTACATATTGACCTTAAATCCTGGGGATTTGCACATAGCTCTTGTGATACACACATACATATGTGTGTGTGTATTTTGCAGGATTTTGTGTAGACAGTGAAGCCCTCTGGAGATAAGGGAAGTCTTCTATCTTTGAAGGCCGTGCCTTCATAGATGATGTTTAGTAAGAGCTGTAAGTGTGGACATTTTTGATATTTGGGAGAAATAAGTCTGTCTTTTAGCCCAGTGGTGGTGTAATCCCAGCACTTGGGAGCTGAGGCAGGAGGATTACCATGAATTTGAGGCTAGTGTGAACTAATAGACTCTGTATGAAAAAAAATGTGTGTTCTGTTGTATAAATTGTTCTTATAAATACCTGTTAGAGTAAGTTGACTGTTAGTATTGTTCACCTTGCTGATTATCTGTTGATTTAATATTTTAATAATTGAGAGAGGAATGTTGAAATCGCCCAAGTGTATTTTATGGATATGTCTTACTCTTTTCACACATTATAATAATTGCTTCTTGTAGTTTGAGCTCCATTTTTAATTGTACCCAGATTTAGGATTAAGCCTTGATTAGTTGATGGTTTTACCAGTATGTAGTGTACTTTATCTCTGGTAATAACCCCTGTACTAGTGTTTACTCTGATGTCAGCATAGCTGCTCCAGGTTTCCTTTGGTTTGTGTTTACCATCTCCATTATTTAACTTTAGCTGATCTATGACATTGTATTTAACATGGGTATTTTCTAGATAGTGTATAGATCTATTTTGTCCCTTTTTGTGAAATCCAATCTGACGATCTTTTTCAATTCATATGCTTTAACCATTTACTAATATAGATTTAGATTTTCCATTTTATATTCTTTCTCTTTTGATTTTCATTCCTTTGTTTCTTCTTTCTTTTTAGTATTTATTATTCATCTGTTTTGGGGTTGTTATTTCTTTATATTGTGTTTTTAGTGGTTAACTTACATATTACAATACACAGGCCTAACTTTTCATAATCTACTGAGTTAATATTTTTACCATTTCAAACAAAATACAGAAGCCTAATGATAATTTCCTTTACCTTTCCCCTTCTGATGTATAAATCCTATATATTAAATTGACAGATTAAAAATTGATATAGTAATTTTTGCTGTTAACAGTCATACATATAATTATAATATATAAAAGTAACTTAAAAGGAAAAATAGTCTATTACACTTAACAAGACATGTATCTTTTCTGTTGAACCTTTTTTTTCCCCTTTGGTACGGGGATTGAACTTGGGTCCTTGCATTTGTGAGGCAGGCAGCGAGTGGAACCACTGAGCCAAACCCCCAGGCCTGTTGTACTCCTTTTCTAATAGATATCATTCCCTGTCTAACAGATACCATTCTCCTATCATTCTGATATCATTTCCCTTCATCCCAAAGAACATTCTTTTTCATTTATTTATTTTTTGTGTGTTTGTTTGTTTGTTTGCTTTTGTTTTTACCTGTGGTACTGGGGATCAAACTCAGGACCTTGCACTTACCAGGCAGGCACGATGCCACTGAGCTACGCCCCCTGCCCCTTCTTTTGGTTTTGAACAATTAATTGTAATATATCTGATTATATTTTATTTTCTCTGAAGTTCACTAAGCTTCTTGAATCTATAAATGTATGACTTTCTACAAGTTTGGGAAGCTTTTTTGGGAGGAAGCACAAAATTTCTTCACATATATTTTTTTTGCCCCAATTTATCCTTATGCTGCTCCAGTAAAACATGTGTAATATTTGATGCTTTTCTATGGATGAAATTCTGTTCACTAAATCTTTTTTTTTTTTCTTTCTTTCTGTTCTTCAGATTGAAGTATTTCTGTGGAAATAATGTCTCCCAAGTTCACTGACTCTTTGGCCTTCTCCATTCTGCCATTGAGCTTATTAAGTGAATTTTTTCACTGGATAGTGTCATTTTAGCAGGCAGTCAGACCACAAATTCTCTCTCACCTTCAGTGAGTTGATTCCAGGGACAATTCCATTTTCAAAGCCTTTGCCTTGCTGATTTGATTTTGCCCTGGCAGTTAGTCTGGAACATGGATGAGTAGTAGCCTGTGCTATATAGTTCAGATCTCAGAGCCTTTATTGTGCTACTTTGGGATATCCCATACAAATATAATTTAGGCAGAAACCAGGATTTGTGTAGGTTCATGCATAGAACTAAAGCATCCCCTTCTTCAAGTCTCTTTTCCCCGGGATTTTCCCACACTGTCTGGATCCCAGGGTTTCCTTTCCTTTAGCTGGAAAGCTGCTATTTTTCTTGGAGATTTAGCACATGTTTTGATACAGTTTGTGCAGCTAGGACCGTCCTTGGGGCAAGGTAGTACAGTGAGAGAAAAAGAAAGAACAGGGATTCCTCTTACCCTCTTAATGCCTAAGGGACCCAAAAAGACAGGTGTTCTGTTAGGATTTAGATACCTGGTTCATTGCCACTGATTGCCCCTCTGTGGCTCAGGCTTCTGTCTGGGCAAGGCTGGGAGAGAAAGAAAAAAAGAAGAAACAGAACTTTCTGCTCACACTCTTTGCTTTGCACAGGCCTTCTTTCCCCTCTCCTCTGGCCAGAAAGATGGGGTCTTTCATAGAGTTTTTGTTGTTTCTGCACTGTGCAGTTCTGCTTAGGGCCAACATCCAGTCAATGTGAGGTAACCAAAGAAAGAGATCCAAGATATATCTCCATAAAAAGACTGTTATTTCAGTTTGGGCTTCTCTCTCCAGTCTATTTTTATTAACTTTTCAAAGTTTTGAGGTCATTGCATTTTATATTTTGTCCAAATTTGTAATTTGTAATCATTGGTCAGTAATATCTCCTAGTGTACTTACTCCATTTTGGTTGGTTTCATGAATTTCTGAAAGAAGCCTTTCGTAAATTTCTGAAAAAATTCAGTGTTATCAATTATAATCATTATTTCTGATAGTCATCTTGTCTTGGGCCTATAGGAGCCCTTCAACATTTTGGATTGTGATTACATTAAATTCCCAAATTAGGCAGGGACAAGGGGAAAAAATAAGAACCAAGACCTGTCATGTAAAGGTACAAGATCCCAATAATGAATGTAACTGTACTGTATACCTAAAATGTACCATTAAACTCAATGAGAAAAAAAAAAACACCAATAAATTCCCAAATTATGCTGGGCGAGGTGGCACATGCGTGTGGTCCCAGCATTCAGGAGGCTGAAGCAGGGGAATTTCCATGAGTTTGAAGTCAGCCTTCACTACAAAGTGAGACCCTGTCTCAAGAAACCAAAAAATAAAATAAAATAAAAATGTACCAATAAAGTTTTTTTAATTCCCAAATTAAAGGCAGAATTGACATCTTTGTTTATTCTACTACTTGTGAAATATTTTTTATATTTAATCAGATCTCTTTAGTATTGCATCACTTTTTCTCCCATCGAAGTCATATATTTTAATTTTAGTGTTTGTGTGTGCTTTCCTTTCCTTTTTTTCCTTCCCCTTTTTTTTTTTTTTTGTTGTTGTTGTTGGCAATGCTGGGGATCAAACCCTGAGTATGACTCATGTTAAGCAAACAATCTTAGCACAGAGCTATACCTCAAGCTCTTTAGTTTTTGATGGTTTGGTTTGGTTTTGATATAGGAAGTGATATCCGGATCTCCAAATGTAGTAAAAGGGAAATACTATAACTTCCAACCTGTTAGATGTCTGTTGTCTCTAAAATCAAAGAATTAATTTTAGGAACAATGGAGGTTAAGACTAGGAAATATTTATTGAGAGGATAGCTCCTGAGAGGCAGGAGTGGTCCTGAATGGGTAGCCGAGGATCCCATTTTGCAGGGGAAGTTTTGTAGAGCCAAAACCGTATGAGTACAATGTGGGTAAAAAGCTATGAACAACCAATCAGGTTGCAAGTATAACTGCTTAGGTAACAGTGATCCAGTGAGGGAACAAGTCAAGTAACAAATGTGCAGGTACAAAACAAAGACTTTTTTAGGAAATGATGGGTCCCAAGGTGTTGGTCACCCACCAGGTGACTGATGCCTGTCTAGACTTCATTAGGCCAGGGGTTAGCATTTATCTTGTTCTTTGGAAGATATGCATGTCTGGTCATTTCATCTTTATGTTGAGGCCTAGTCTCCCCCAGATGCATCTCAGTCCATGGTTGTAATGTGTTTCATCTTTTGCACTGACTCTGTCAAGGGCCCAGCCCTATCTGACTGCCTATAATATTTCTACCTAATTTAGCTGTCTGTAATTGTTTGGTTTGGTTTTCCAGTACTGGAGATTGAACCCATTGCCTTTACACTGAGCTACGTTTTTGTATTTTTTATTTTGAGACGGAGTCTTGTCAAGTTGCTGAGGTGCCCAGGCTGGGCTTAAACTTTCAGTCCTCCTCCCTCAGACACCCAGAGTTCTGGGCTCTGCCACTGGGTCTTGCTCCTTTTAGTTGGTTTTAAAATGTGATTTCCTATCCAAGCATGGTGGCCTATATTTTTGGTGTGCTATATTTCTTAATTTAAAGAAATTTTCTTATGTTTTAAGGTTCTTAACATCAATGAATACTGGATTTTTTAGTTACCTTTTTGAGCTTTTCTGATGAATGGTTTTTTCCTTCACATTAATCTATTATTGTGATGCTTTTTATTATTTGGTTTCCTAATATAGACTTTTAAAATTTTTTCTACTAACTGTCCTTGGTCATGATGATGATTTCAATCCATTGCAAAATTTAAGTTTTTAATATTTTATATGAGAGTTTTTACATTTAGACCCATAAACAAAATTAGTATTAATTAGTATCCTGTTTACTTCTGTATTCAGGGTTACATCAGTCTTCCAAATTAAAAAGTTTACTGTGCATAATGGAGATTTGATAGAATATAACAATATATCTAGCTGCTCATCTTTCTCATTTTTTTCCTAAGGTGTCTTCGTCTACTTGAGTCAATTTAAGAAAAATGAATTTTGCTGGGTGTGGTGGCTCATGCCTGTAATCCCAGCACTCAGGAGGCTGTGGCAGGAGAATCGCTGTGAGTTCGAGACCAGCCTGGTCTACATAGCGAGTTCCAGGTCAGTCTCAACTACATAGTGAGACCCTGTCTCAAAACCAAAAAAAAAAAAAAATTTCTAGAAAAATTGTTGGTTTTATTTAGATTTAAAATTTTGTTGTTATGTAATTGTACTTACTGTTCCTTGACGTTTTTAGTCTCTTCTGTTTCTGTATTTAGATAGTCTTTCTTGCTTGTAATGATTTTTTGCATCTTTTTCCTTACTAGCCTGTGAAAAGTTTATTGACTTTTAAGTGGTTTTTTCCAAGAAACCGGATTTTTTTTTTTTTGCTATTTTTTTCCTTTTTCTTAATTTCTTCTTTTATCCTCTTTATCTCTGGTTTTCCTTGAATTTAATTTACTGTTCCCTTTTTGACTTGTTGAGCTTTAGTTTATTTTTGTATTTTCTATCTGTGAATGACATTAAGCTTTTAATTTTTGTTTTGTTTTCAGTTCTTTGATTTGAAACCAAAGCTTCAATCTTGGTAGGCAGGCTGTCTACCACTGAGTGATGATCTCAGTTCTTTCTGGTTTTTATTTTGAGACAATGGCCCAATAAATTACCCAGGCTATTCTTGAATTTACAGTCCCCCTGGCTCTACCTCCAAAGTAGCGAAGATTACAATAGGTGTGCATTGGCTGGGGATTTAGCTCAGTGCTTCCACCACCTGCCTCGCAAGTGCAAGGTTCAATCCCCGGGACCAAAAAAAAAAAAAGAATTGGTGTGAATCACTGTGCCTGCTTTTAGTTTTTCACCACATTGGGGCTATATCCTACTGGTTTCAATTTAGTTTTTCTCTTTGTCATTCTTAAATGAATTGCCATTTCAGTATTGATCATTCCTTTTAACCCAGGTTGTACAGATTGATCAGGGTAAATGGCTATTTATTTGTTGAGACAGGGTCTTGCTTTGTAGTTCAGACTGGCCTTGAACTCACTAGCCACGCTGACCTCAGACTCATGGTAATCCTGTAGCTCCCAAGTGCTGGGATTACAGGCCCAGCACCATGCTCAGCTGTTATTTTTAAAAATTAAATTACGGCCCTGTTTTGTTCAAGGAATATGTTCACATTTAAACATTTATAGGAATTTTGTCAATATCTTAATAGATGTTCAATTTTTATAAATATTCCATGAGTAGCATACAGATATACTTCATTTGATAATACTGTTTAAATCCTCTGTATTTTTTAGTTTTTGATTTTATGTAATAAATGATGTTAGGGTATATAAGACTATCTACATATATTATGTAAATTTGGAAGGAAACTTGACATGTCTGAAATTTTCTTTAAAATACCCTAACAAATATAAAAGTGATGGGCGGGTAAGATAAGTATATCAACATGTATGTGGTTGTTAAGGTTGGGTTATATAGTACATGAGGACTTGTTTTCTTGATTTTGTGTGTGTTTAAAATTTTATAATAAAAATTTTTTAAATCCTCTCTATCCTTATTTGTTTTTAGATTGCTTGATCTGTTGATTCCTGAGCAAGGTGTGTTAAAATTTCTCACTTTGTTACATTGTTTTTCTAATGCTGCTTACTTTCCTATATTTTGAACTCTTGTAATTAGGTGCATAAAATTTTACTGCGGTTAAATTTCCTTTTACTGTAATAAAGTCTCCTTTTTTCCATTTAATGATTTCTCTAACATTGCCATACTAATTTTGGGGTTAGTAATTTTTAGATATATTTTCTATATCTCTGGATTTTGTTCTGTTTTTCCAGGGCTGGGCATTGAACCCAGGGCTTTCATAATTAAGCTACAATTCCCTAGCCTTTTAAAATATTTTTATTTTGAGAGAGAGTCTTATGTAGTTGCTCAGGCTGGTTTCAGACTCTCCTGCCTCAGCCTCCCAGAGTGCTGAGATTACATGCATGTGACACCATGCCTGCTCACATCTGTGTTTTCTTTCAGAACATTATTTTCTTACGAAATACAACACACATGGAAATATAACATAGGTAAGGAAAAGTAAAACTTGTAGAAATTTGAACATGTAGCTGGGCATGTGGTTCAGAGGTGGAGCACTTGCCTGATATGGTACCTAGAAAGCCCTGGGTTCAATTCCCAGACCTACAAGAGTATAGGCTCTAAAATAATATTTCTCTATAATGATTTTCTGGAGGTAAAATATTTTTAAATAAACTAAAAAAAAAACTGTGAACATACATTAATCAAGCCATATTCCCTGACCACAATGCTGTAATTTAATCGTCTAATAGGAGGAAAACAACAAAAGAAACGAAACAAAGAAAAACTCACCCTTCTAAATAATTCTTGAAGTTATTCTAGGAAGCCAAAACTGAAATGACAAACTGAAACCAATGAGACATGGCCAGAATGTGGGACAAAGAAAAAAATATATGACAGTAAATTCCATTCATTGGAAAGTAAGAAAATATAAAACTAGTGCATTAATCTAAATCCAACTCATAACCTCTAGTACTAACTACTGATTTGGAGAGTAATTACTTCCTTTGTTTTTCTTTTATAATTTTATCACTAGTATATGCATCTGTAGACACTGGTTTTAAAACTTCATACAGAGCTCATTATACAGTATCAGTATAGTTTCCCTCTCCAAATTTGGAAGTTATACATCTTTAAAAAAATTTTTTTTAAGGTGTCAGTTTGGCTTAGTGGTAGTGTGCTTTCCTAGCGTGTGTAAGGTTGTGTTTGATGCCCAGTACTGGGGGATAATTTTTTTGGCATAACTTTTGTGTATGTTTATATGATGTTGGGGATCAAACCCAGGGCCTTGGGCATGCCTAGCACTACTCTGCCACCGAGTTATATTCCCAGCCCACTTTTTATTAATAGAAAATTTCAAACATACGAGAAAATGTAGAGATTGGCATAATAAAACCAATTCATGCATTGCTTAGTTTCAGTAATTATCACTAGGGGCTAGGCATGTAGCTCAGTGGTAGGACTCTTACTTAGCTTGCCCAAGGCCCTGGGTTTGATCCCCGGCACCAGGGGAAAATTCAGCAATACACGGTCAGTCTTGTTTTATTAATTTCAGTCTTTACCTGCTTCCCTGTTCCCTGCAATTTTAGTGAAATATTTTAGTTCGAGTCATAGTTACAATATGCATTCTCAGCTTCTCAAAATCTGTTTCTTTCTTTTGATTAGAAATTTCAAACACTGAAACTCCCATTTAACATTTTCCTCACTTAAATGTTACTGCATACTTTGTCTTGTTTTTTCTAATACTCAACAAGATGTCATTAGTAGTGTTTAAATACTCAGCTCTTGTTTAAATTTACTACGTATTTACCCCTTATAGCTTCTCTTTGCGGTCATAGCTTTTCTTTTTTTGCATCTGACTAATACATGTGCTTTATAATTTTAACAGCTTTTTCTTGGGTCTAGAGTTGGCAGTATCTGTTTTTGTTCATAGATATCTATTATTTGCTTTGCAGTGTAACTCAGATTACGGTATTTGCAAAATTCAGAGACATTACTATAATAGAATCACTTATTCATTTATTCACCAGTCTATACGAAGTTTCTCAATTTTTTATCACTAAAAATGAAGGATAGAAATAAAATTGATTGCAAAACCCGTTGTAATAGTTACCCATGGATATGCATATAGAAATAATTTTATGTACTACGTCCATCTAACAGAAAGCTTTCTTTCACATTAAAATTTGAAAAGATGTTAATTTATATCAGTATTTATTGCAGTGTTAGAAATATCTAATATTTAGAATCCTGTCATGAAATCAGTTTTCCATTTGTATAGGCATTTTTGTGACAGAAAAGTATTGCTGTGTAGCTCCAGTATTTTTACATTAGGATACAGTTATACTGACTTGATTACTCATCTGTATTTTCCCAATTAGCCTTTTCCCTGGATCAGAATGGATGAGGGCTGTTTTAATTTGGTACAAGAACAGGAAAGCTGGATGGAAACAAAGGCAAGGGCTTTGCTCTTGTTGTGTAGCATAGACTGCTTTTTTGGATGTGTTTTGGTGTTTCTCAGTTCTGCTTTAGTTCTCTCTGAGCTCTTCCATCACCCTAGGCAGGTAGAGTTCATGTTTTTTCAGGAAACTGGTTGTATATTTTAACATGTGATCAAATGCCCTTGTGCTGTCTAGATAAGGAATCATTGGTCTTCCTATTTTCACTATTGTTATGTATTGTATATATTATTATTATTTTAGTTCATCAGTATGGTAAGTTGACTTATGAACATTCTGGGAGAACGTTCCTAAGTCAGACTAATTCATTAGTTTGACAAAATGAGTCTTATGCACCCTTGACACAAATACTGTATCACACTATACTGTAAGTACACAACAGCACAACTGTGACAGTGTCCATCAGACACGTGAGCTACTACTTCTACAATTTGTTTGCATCTATGAGTGCTATAATGCAAGGTCCTTTCGTATCTGTGAAAGTTTGAATCCCAAATGTTTGGAGAGTTACAGTATTATTCTGAATCACCACTGGAACTCTATATTGTCTTTTTTCAACCCAGGATTCTCCCACCAGCTCTGGTCTTCAAAGTGGAGTTTTTGTTGTTGTTTGTTTGTGTGCTTTTTTGAGATAAGATATTGCTGTGTAGCCCAGGCTGGGCTTGAATTTTTCATCCTCCTGTTTCAGCCTCCCAAGTGCTGGGATTACAGGCATGCGTCAGTGTGTTTTTAAACAGCTTTATTGAACTGTAATTCACATACAATAACTTCTACCCATTTGATGTATACTGAATAGTTTCATAGAATTGTTACAACCAAAGCACAAGCAATTTTTGGAACATTTTTATGATCTGCCAAAAAGCTGTGTACCCAGTAGCAGTCATTCCCTGGGTCCACACCCAGCCATTGGCAATAACTAATCTACTTTGTTTTTCTATAGATTTGCTTGTTTTGGACATTTTTCATGTACAGAGAATCATAGGTGACTTTTTAATTTAGCATAATGTGACTTCTTTAGCATAATGTTTTCAGGGTTTATGTTGTATCATTTATCAGTATTTAATTGCTTTTTATTCCCTTAACACTATTCCCATATTTTTGTGTTCCCTCATAGTTAATAGATACTGGGTTTATTTTCACCTTTTAAGCTATTTTGAATAATTCTGCTATGGACATCATGTATAGATTTTTACTTTTTTGTATTTTGTGGTACTAGGAAGAAAACCCAGGGTCTCATACTACACAAGCACTGTACTACTGCTAATTACATCCCCAGACCTATGTACAAGGTTTTGAGTAAATGTTTATTTTTTTTTCTTTTACACATCCAGAGGTGGAATTCCTGAAACATGTAGTATTGATATTTAATGGACAATGGCCAAATATATTTTCTGAAGCAGCTACACTATTTTATATTCCCATTACCCACATATAGGGATTATAATCACTCTGCATTCCTGCTGAAACATGTCATTGTGTTAGTAAAGCCATCCCAGTAGATTTAATTTGCATTTATGCAATGCCTAGTAACATTGAGTTGCCTTTCTCTTGCTTACTGGTCTTCCCCACCCCTTCTCTCTCTCCTGTGTTACCAGGGATTGAACTCAGGGGTACATCTCCAGTCCCCCTTTTTTTTTTGAGACAGAGACTAAGTCACCCAGGCTAGCCTTGACTTTGCAATCTTCCTGCTTCAGCAGCCAGAGTAGCTGGAATTACAGTGTGCACCACTGTGCCCAGTTTATTGGTCATTTTTAACATCTTCTTTGGACAAATATCTATTCAGATCATTTGTTCATTTTAAAAATTGGTTGTCTTTATTATTAAGGTGTGTGTTTTATGTATATTCTAGATATGAATCTCAAGTATGTAACTTCAAAACATTTCTCATTCTCTAGCTTATCTTTTTATCTTAATTATCAGTTATGACAGAAGTTTACTTTTTAAATGAAATCTAGGTGTTTTTTTTTCTTTGTCACATGATTTTGGTGGCATATCTGTTTTTTAAAGTTAATTTTATTGGTACATTTAAGGTATACAATATAATGACATTCATCTTGGAAATTTGCACATTTACATAATCTGTCTTGGTTCTTATTTTTTCCCCATTCCCCTTCCCTCTTCAACCTCTCCCCCCTCCCTATCTACAAAGACTTTATTTCTATTTTTTCATTCTCTCATATTCCATTCCCTTCTTTCTTTTCCCCTACCTCTCCTACTTCTCCTTCTTCTTTGCACCTTTTATTTTGGTGGCATATCTAAAACCATAACCCTAACCCAGCCAGGGTCAGAAAGATTTACACCTATGTTTCCTCTAAGAATTTTATAATTTTTACCTTTTACATTTAAATCTGTGATTTACTTTGGGTTAATTTAGTATATGGTGAAGTAGAGTTCCAACTTCATTTTGTCATAAGTAGCTATTGGCTATCCCAGCACTACTTGCTGGAAAAACTGTTCTTTCTCGGCTTAATACTTTTGTTGAAAATCATTTTATTAGTAGTAAAATGATAAACCCTCCAAAAAGGAAGATTACAGAGGGACTTTCTGTCCAGCTAGTCTGTGACTATACTATGAGCTACTTACAGTAGCTTTATAGTGAGTTGAAATTTGGAAATGTGAATCTTCTTTTTCTTCTGTTTCCAAGATGAGAGCTAGTTTGTGTCTCGTTTCCATATGAATTTTAGGATCACTGTGCAATTTAGGGGCTGCAGCTAGAAATTTTATTGGGTTGAATCTTAGATCAGTTTGTAGAATACTACCTCTTGACAATATTAAATCTTCTGATTTGTGAACATTGCCTGTTTTTCTAGTTATGGACCTTTTAAATTTTTTTGAGCAGTGTTTTATAGTTTTCACAGTGTGAGCTTTACACTTCTTTAAATTTACTTCTAAATATTTTATTAGTTTTCATGCTATTGTGAATAAAGTTGTGTTTCTAATTTCATTATGGCTTATTCATTACAAGTGTATAGAAATGCATTTGGTTTTTTTTAATATTAGTCCTATAACCCTGAAGTTTTGCTAAACTCATTAGTTTCAGTAGCTTTTTAGAAATTTTCTTAGGATTTTTTTTGTATATAAGATTATGCCATTTATAAATTATGGTGATTTTACTTTCAATATCCTTCTTAGGGAAAAACCATCTAGTTTTTCTCCATTAACTATGATGTGAAACCTGAAAATGCTTAGGATCCTATAAGTTGGTGAATTTTTTGTGTGTGATTTTAGTTTTGGTCTTTTTGAGACAAAGTCTCACTATATAGTTCAGGCTGGCCTTGATCTCATTTTGTAGACCAGGCTGGCCTTGAATTTACAGAGATCCTTCTGTCTCAGCCAGGTGACTGCTAGGATTAAAGGCGAGTGTCATACCTCAGTGGAGTATTTTTTCTTTTTATCGTGAAAAGGACTGATTTTACATTTCTAGAATACATCCATCTCATTTGTGTTATAGGATTTTTTTTTTCTTTTGATGATGAAAAGAAACTAGGCAGGCACTTTGCAGACACTTCACCACTGAGCTACATACCCAGTCCCTTTGTGATTCTTTTTATATATTGGCAGATTTGTTCATATTTTGTGGGGAATTTTGTATTTATATCATAAGGAATGTTATATGTAGTTTTCCTATATTTTTGTATGATTTTGGTATTGGTATTAGAAAAATACTAGCCTTAAAGAATTTGAGATTTGTTTCTTCCTGTTTTTTTTTTCTTCTTTTTTGAGGGTTTATGTTAATTGATGTTAACTATTTAATTGTTGGTAGAATTCACCAGTAAAATCCTTTAGGCCTCTTATTTTCTTTTTAGGTTGGTTTTAAATTACTTCTGTTTTCTTTATTTGATATTAGCCTATTTAGATTTTTCATTTCCTGAGTTCTCTCTAGTTTGTCTTTCTAGGAATTTTTTCATTTCATCCAAGTTATTTACTTCATTGTCATATGACTTTACATAGGATTACTTTATGATCCTTTTTTTTTTTTTCCAGTAGTTTCTAAAGCTGTTTCAGAGTATGGGGAAGAGGTATTTTGGCCTTTCGTCTTCTAAGAGTTCTTTACAGCTTTGGTTAGCTGACCTTCCCTTATCTTCTGTGGCCTTTACATGTCTCAGTTCTTGTAAAAATATCTTTGTTCTCCTTAAAGTGGAGTTGGGAGGAAGGATAGGTACATACTGTAGATGCAGGTTTGCACTACAGTCTTATCATCCAGATTCAGTTTTCACATCTGAGATTCTTAGCAATTAACTTCTTAAATTTCTTCCTGTGGGCTTGATTGAGTCAACCAATTGATTATAGAAATAGTCAAGTCTTTCTTTTTAAACTGTTCAGATTTAACTCAAAATATGAAAATGTTTAAATATTTGTATTACTGATTTGCATTCACTTAATTTAGTTTCAGAAGCCCTACAGGTGGCAACTCCTAGCCCATCTGCCATTACAACTGGTACTGCTACGACTTCTTCCACCACTGTGTGTGCAGCTAAGCAAGAACCTCTCCACTCTACTTCCTCTGCAGTAAACAGCATGGAAAATATAAATGCCACTGAAACCCCAAAACCCATCGAACTTGGTAGTCTTCCTTCAGACCAATTGGCAAAAGGACAGGACACTGTTGCCATAGAAGGTTTTACAGATGAGGAAAACACAGAGAGCGGAGGAGAAGGCCAATACAGAGAGCGTGATGAATTTGTGATAAAGATAGAAGACATAGAGACTTTTAAGGTGATATAAATGTTTACAGCTGCAAAGGTCACAGTTAGTTGAACTGTCTCTGATAGCCCTCATGGTGACTTTAGTAGCATGAATCTGTCTCAGTACAAAAAGTTATATTTTTCACTCTCCTAAATTATGTTTGATTAAAGTAGTGGATATCAGGTATTTTGAAAAAGATGTCACTAAAAGTAATTTTACCTTTATTGTGATTTTTATATACTTCTAACTAGTCCGTTGCATTCAGTACTAAGTTACAGTTATAAATTTTTGAAATGTTAATTTTTTTCAAGGCTCTCAACTCAGTATGAGTTTGGAGAAAATGGTTATTGATATAATTTAACAGTGAGTACCATGTAAAAGTATAATTGTATGTAATTTTATAATTTCAAATTATAGAGCCATAAACAGAATAAGAAAAGATAAAACCGGGTGTGGTGGCACACTCCTGTAACTCCAGCACTTCTAAAGTGAAGGCAGGAGGATCGCCATGAGTTTGCGGCCAGCCTGAGCTCCATAGTGAGTTCAAGGACAGCCTGAACTACATAGTGAGACCCTGTCAGAGAGGGAAAGAGAGCATGAGGGCAAGCATGAGTGTGTTGAGTATGTGCATGTGTGCGAAGGTGTGTGTGTGTGTATTTAAATTTGGGCAGAGAGGAGTGGGCATTGAGAAGAATATAACTCTTAAATTATCTATATTCCTTCCATTCACAATTAACAATTGCTGATACGTTGTCTATTAGTTTCTGGTCCTTTTTTTTTTTTTTTTTTTTTTTTTGTTTTGGTTTTTTGAGACAGGTTCTCACTATGTAGTTGAGACTGACCTGGAACTCACTGTGTAGCCCAAGCTGGTCTCAAGCTCCCAGAGATCCTCCTGCCTCAGCCTCCAGAGTGCTGGGATTGCAGGCGTGTATCACCACGCCCGGCTAGTTTCTGGTCTTTTTCAATAAGTACATACTCATAAAATTGCAAAACTGATGCATGATGACACTAGTAGCAGACAACTTTCTAATAGGTTTAGTTATGCAAGTGGAATAATGAGCTTCTTTGTGTTATTGAGCTCTCTATTTCTAGAAGAATCTCAGCATAGACTGAATAGCTTATAAGAACTATTGCTACAGGGGCCCTGGGGATTTAGCTCAGTGGTTCTGCTGCCAGCCTCGCAAGTGCAAGGTCCCAAATTTGATCCCCGGTACCAAAAAAAAAAAAACCAAAAAACAGGACTATTGCTAAGGGGTAGAGACTTGGCTGAGTGGTAGAACACGTGGAGGCCCTGGGTGTGATTCCTAACACCACAAGGGAAAATATTATTGTAGAAATTCAAATAAGAAATAAAAGTTTGAGCTAGGAATGTCTTTAAGATTTCTTTCAGAGCTAAGAGAACTCTATATATCTATATTGATACTATCTATAAGTGTAATTAATTTTACTAATTACAGGAGGCTTTAAAAACAGGTATGGAACCCCCAGCTATTTGGAAAGTACAGAAAGCTTTATTACAGAAATTTGTTCCTGAAATTCGAGATGGACAAAGAGAATTTGCAGCTACAAACAGTGTGAGTAAAATGCTTGTTTGTTAATATTAGCCCTCCAGTATTTTGTTGGTGATCCTGGGGAAAATAAACAATGATTTAGTTTTAAATGCATTTTATTTTGAGTATTTCTAATATAAAATCACATAAATTTTGAACTACATAGTATGATACTCTGGTAATGTCATTTTAAAATAAGTATAAAAATAATTTTTAAAAATTTCCCAGCCATTCAAAATTAATGACTTTGTATTGTTGCTTCACATTTTTTAAAAACAAAGTTAGCCTGTAATTCCAGTACTTGAAAGGCTGAGGCAAGAGGGTCACCTTGAGTTCGAGGCTGGCCTGGGCTATGTAGTGAGTTCAATGCCAGCCTGAACTCCATAGCGAGACCTTGTCTCAAAAAAACCAAAAACAAAAGTGACTAGTGTTAGTCTGAAGATTTCACATGGGTTCAAATACTCTCATATTGATTATTCTTCCAGTGGAATATCTTGACTTATCAGAAGAATGACAGAAGTTATATTTACATGGCTGCTCCATAGCTTTGAATAAATGAGCATCTGTCCAATGTGTGACTATTGTGGGCTGGCTTGTAGTCAGAAATAATCCAGGCATCTTTTTTTTTTTTTTTTTTTTTTTTTTTTTTTTGGTACTGGAGATCGAACTCAGGTCCTTGTGCTTATGAAACAGGCAGCAGAACCACTGAGCTAAATCCCCCGCCCAATGGGTCATTTTTATTCAGAGTGAAACCAGCCTCGCCAGAGCTATATTTTGGAAAATGCAAAGGATGACTATGATAGTCAAGCCAACAAAGTAATATTTGTGTATGGGCTTTACAACTATGTGATTTAGGTGTTTTTTTCATTAGTACCTAGGATATTTTGGAGATGCGAAGAACAAATACAAAAGGATATATGCAAAGTTCATTGAAAATGCAAACAAAAAGGAGTATGTCAGAGTATGTTCCAAAAAGCCAAGAAATAAGCCTTCACACACTATCAGGTATATGTTATGTAATACAATTATATATTTACTGGCTTTTTTGGGGCAGGGTCATTGTACAAAGGATTACAGCAGTTGAAGAGACAGATTCATTTTTGCATTATATATAGTTCTGAAAAGTCAGTACCTGTTGTAGAAAGTCATTCCTCTTAAAAGACTAAATTTTATGACTTTCTGTGGTGGGATAGGTACCCTTTGCTTTCCCTGAGTCCTTTTGGTGTTGACCTAGAATTAAAAAAAAAAAAAAAGAATTGTGACATGAAGAGACTTCTAAAAGCCTTTTCGTTCATATAATAAAAATTGTTGGGCTGGTCGTGGTGGCGCACCCCTGTAATCCCAGCACTCGGGAGGCTGAGGCAGGAGGATTGCTGTGAGTTCGAGACCAGCCTGGGCTACATAGTGAGTTCCAGGTCAGTCTCAACTACATAGTGAGACCCAGTCTCAAAAAAAACAAAAATTGTCAAGTTTATCTAATAATTTCTGAGACAAAGTTATGAGGCCTGTGCAAAGTCCACAGAACAGTTATCATTATGGATTATATTCTGTTGTCTGCAGCACAAAGTTTGAACTTACCTGTTGAACCTGTGTGTGTGGAAAAATGGGTGTGACCCATATATTCTCATAGTGCCCAGCAGCTCTCGTTTAATTAAGATTCCCACCTGTTGGGAACAGCTTGCCTGATTTTTTTATAATGGAATTTGATCAACTCAAATCTCTAGACCCACTTAGGGCAGATCTTTGGAGCCTCTTGCACAGATGCTTTGGGCTGTCTTCATTAAAACATGGCACTAACAGAGCCTGTGAATTTTTGAAAGTTAGAGCTAGAGTTGGCTACCAAGAATTTATGGAACATAATTTCCCTAAACCCGTTGATCATTTTGAACACAACTTTTTTTTTCTGGAAAAAGTCCATAAAGGGAGATGGGAATGAAAAGAGAAAGTAAGGGTAGAGAGAATAGGCCCTTAATAATAGTATTGAATGCCAGTAGTTAACGAATGTATGTCAGGAAAATACATATATATATATCTTGGATTTTATTTTGGAGGTATTGATGAAGGTATTTAAATAATATTTTCTTGTGAGTCTCACTTTTTTTCTAAATTAGTTTTATAATATTTAAATGTGTTAATAAACTTGTTTGGAACGTTGCAGAACTGTTCAGGCCAAACAAAGTACTAGCAGTAAAACTACAGATCCTCCATCATCAAAAACTACAAGTACAAAAGTCCCTGCCATGAAACCCAAAGTTAAACAGCTAAAAATAAAGGCTGAGCCACCACCAAAGAAGCGGAAGAAATGGAAAGAAGAATTTTCATCATCGCATTCTGAGTCATCTCCTGATTTTCAGTCTAGTAGTACCGAGGACGAGGGTGAGTTCTCTCTGAAGTGAATGAGTCTTCACATTCTCATGGGAGAATGGCTGAGTGGCTGGTGCTGACTGTGCATCTTTTATTTATTGTTCAGATTTATTTACCTAATAAGTTCCGCTGTACTTTCATGACAGTAACACACTGAAGCACTGTTCATCCATACGTGCAGTAAAACAGAAAAGGTAGAACTTAGCATTGTCCTAGCCATGTTAGTGCCAGTTGTCTTGCTTTAGTAGATAGGATGGGGATTAGATCAAATGACTACTTAGAATCTGCTAGTTCTAAACTTATGAGTCTTAGTTTATGCTAGAAAAAAGAATAAATGAACCTAGGAAACAGCAGTTCAAGTTATAATTAATACAGTATAGTAATGTGTGTAGTACTGTATATCTGATATATAAGATGCACATTACTGTGTGTGCTGCTAGCCGACTGTATGCTCATGACCAAGGTAGGTGCCCCCTCTGTCTTCATTTTCTTCTTTTTGAAATGGGAAGGTTGAAATGAAATAGATCAGTAATTATCAAACTTTTTGATCTTTGAACCCCTTTCCACTCTTGCAAACTGTTGTAGATCCCAGACAGCACTTCTGTAGGTGATAACTGTTGATACTTACACCACAATAGATACTGAAATTATGGTAATATAGGGCATAAGAGTCCACAGCACACATCCCATTAGCCATCAAAGCTTGGTGTTGATGTATGCAAACAGTTTAGTTGTCAAATGGCAATCTGGCCTGCCAGACCTGGCCTCCAGCCTGTTTTTATAAATACAGGCATTCCGTTTAACAGTCAAGTAATGGTCCTGCAACTAGGTCGTTAAATGTATTGGTTGCTAAATGGGGAATTGTATATAGTATGTACATTGCAATATTCAGGCCAGAGAAATGGTCCAAGGGAACTCCAGCATGGCTGCTTTTGTTTGTATAACTTTTACATGCAGTACTGCACTATATAACAGAACATAAAATTACAGTACCGCATAAATAGTGTGCTGTACCAAAAAAAGTCATTGAGGCTCTGTACACAAGTTGTACAGAACTGTACAAAAAGAAAGAGTCTAAGTCTGAACAGCACACCCCAGTCGTAAGTCCTAACAGTCATTAAACAGGTCATTAAATAAGGAATATTGATAGTTTTGTTGAAAAATAGTCCCACAGGTACTTTTTGGAAATTTACCTATTTCTGTATGGTGGCCTTCCCATTACAATGGCAGATTCAAGTAGTTGTTACTGAGACCACATGGCCAGCAAAACCTAAATATTTACCATCTGGCCTTTTACTGAGAAATTGCCAACCACTCTTCTTGTAGACTAAAGGATAATGTTGAAGATAGGAAAAGGTGAAGGAATGGTGGAATGCCATCTATTATACTAAACTTACAACTGCTTGGGATCCTATAAGAAAAGGGAGTCTGGTGGGATTTAAAAGGGGGGACATGGTGGTGAAATGTCTGTTTTAATTGTCAGACATAGTGTTTAGCATATATTGCATCTGAACCTAAGTAGGGGCACAGGGATGAAAAGGAAGGACAGATTTGAAAAATTCAGCATCCAGTCTTCATTGTATCTTGAATGATAAATTAATGGGGTTGTTGGAGATAGATACAGTTGAGGTTGATGTCCAGGACAGTTTCCAAATTACAGTATTACTGTTTGAGAGAGTCTTAGAGATTATTTGATTAGAAATAGAACCTTAATTAAAATGTTTCAGTGCTAAAGTATACTTTAAATGTACTATTACAGTAGCTGGGTGTGGCGGCACACACCTGTAATCTCAGTGTTTGGGAGGCTGAGGGAGGAGGAGTTCGAGGCCAGGTTGGGCTACATAGTATAAGACCAGCTCTAACTACATAGCCAGACCCTGTCCCAACAAAACAAAACAAAAACCATGTATTATTTTCAGTACACTCAAAACACTGATTTGCCTTTTAAATTCTCATGTGTATACTTCTAAATAACCATTTACAAATAGATTTTTATAACACTACATTTCAGAATGGCCTTGGACTCACTGTGTAGCCCTGGCTGGCCTAGAACTCTCAGAAATATTCCTGCCTCAGCCTCCTGAGTACTGGAATTAAGTGTGTGCCACCGTGGCCTGCTGTGTGTGTGTGTGTGTGTGTGTGTGTGTATTTTTTTTTTTTTTTGGTACTGGGAATTGAACTCAGGGCCTCAAGCTTGCTGGGCACTGTGCCACTCTGAGCTACATCCCTGGCCCTGGTTGTATGTAATTTTTGCAGCTAGCAGTCCTGCCTTGTTTCTGAATGAGCAATTACTTTATTTCCTTAGGTGACAAAGATAAAATTTGCTTCCACTGATAAATTGAGTGACCACTAGGTGTCACTAAATAGATAAGCATTTATAGTACTTTTAGAAGGCAATAATTGCCCTGCATAGTAGGCACACCTGTAATCCTACCTACTGTAGCAGTGGCCAGAGGATCCCAAGTTCAAGACCAACCTGGGAAACTTAGTGAAACTTTGTCCCAAAATAAGATCAACTGGGAATGTGGCGCAGTAGTAGAGCACTTGCCTAGCATGTGCATGGCCTTGAGTTTGAGTCCTAGCACTGTCCAAAAAAAGGCAAATATTGATAACAGATTTATATGCTGGCAATTTTCCAACTGTTTCAGAGCATCTTACATCTGTTTCTTCATTTCATTTGTTATCTTATTTTGGTTAAAAGAATACTCAGCATCACATAGGTATATAGTTGGAAAGGTGAGTATTTTAATTGCTTTTCTGATAATCATGGATATTTTTATTTGACATGCAGAACTTCACATTTGATAGTTTCTTGAAAATCCCATGCAGGTACACTAAAATCTGTTACTTGCCTTGCCTTTTAGGTGTATCTTCTTTCCATACATGAAACATCATTCATTGGCCATGTGAAAATATTAGCTCTTGCAAATATTAGTACATTTCTATCATCTTTAAAAAGTTGTGTTCTAAGGGAAAAGAAAAAAATATGAGAAAATGAAAAAAAATGGAAATGAAGGGTTTGTAAAGGGGGAGGGGAGGAGGGGTAAAGGGAGGGCAGAGACAAGGGGAAAAAATGAGAACCAAGATCTATCATGTAAAGGTACAAGATCCCAATGATGAATGTAACTGTACTGTATCCCTAAAATGTACCAATAAACTCAATGAGGGAAAATAAAAATAAAAAAGTTATGGTCAAATATATATGATATAAAGTTTGGCATTTTAAAACCATCTTTAAGTGTAAGTATACAATTCAGTAGCATTAATTACATCCACACTGTTGTACAACTAGCACTACTACCTTTTTAAAAAGTTTTATCTTCCCAAACAGAAACTCTAGCAGCTAAGCAGTAACTCCATTCTCCCCTGCTGACTGCTGCTGGTAACCCACAATCTACTTTTTTATCCTATGAATTCTCCCATACACATGACTCATATCGTTTGGCCCTTTGAATCTGGCTTCTTTGCCTTGTCATAATGTTTCCAAGATTCATCCATATTGCAGCATGTAGCAGATTGCCATGTTTTTTATGGCCAAATAATATTTTATTATATGTTTATGCCACATTTTGTCTGTCCATTCATCTGTTGGACACTTAGGTTGTTTCCAGTTTAAAGGTATTATAAATAATTTGTTTAATGAACACTGGTATACATTTATATGAGTTCTCTTTTTCAGTTCTCTGGGTATACACTACAGAGTCTGACTTACTGAACTATATAGAAATTAAATGTTGAGCTTTTTGAGGAAACATCAAATTATTTTCCACAGTGGTTACACCATTTTACATCCCTAACAAAGTTCTTTTCCATATCCTAGCATGTATACATACATATTTTCAGCCTTAGATAATACATACATACACACATACATATCTTGGGGGGTGTGTGTGTGTGTGTGTGTGTGTGTGTGTGTGTGTGTGTGTGTATCTTCATCCTATTAAGTGTAGTATCACAATGTAGTTTTACTTTGCATTTAATAATTTTGAGCATTTTTCCAGGTGCTTATTGGACTATTTTTGTATCTTTGGAAGATAGGTTGTTGGTCTTTTTGTTGTTTAGTTGTAGGACTTTTTTATATATTCTAGATTTTAAACTCAGATACAATTTTAAAATATTTCCTTCCATTCTATAGTTCCAATTTATCTATTTTTCTTTTGTTTCTTGTGCTTTTAATGTCATTATTAGACTCTCTTGCCAAGTCCAAGATAATGAAGATTTATCCCTATATTTTCTTCAAAAATTGTATGGTTTTAGGTCTTTATATTTAGAATATATAGTTCATTAATTCCATTACCGATCTCATTAGAAGTCTTTAAGTATTGAAAAGCTGTCCATTTTACAGTAGGGGATACAAGTTTTCCAGAATCCCAATTTTTATTTGGAATCAGCTTTTATGATTGGCAATAAATATTGTTGATTGTGTTCTTTGAAATAACAGGTTTACGTCATTACTTTTAAATAAAATACTTGCCAAATATTCATGTCAGAATAAGCAGAATATCTGTCATTCTTTCAAATACAAATGGTATTTTAGGGGGAAAAGTTTATTTCATAACTCAGGTAATTGTGTGTATATCAGAAATGTTTTCTGTATTTCTTCCATATTATCATACAGAATATTTAAAACACATTGAAGAGTGGAGATTTAATGAAAATAATAATTTTGTTTTGTTTGAGGCAGGATCTGGCTGTGTAATTCAGGCTGACCTCAAACTCTCCTGCTTCACTCTCGAGGGCTGGGATTACAGATGTGCACCACCATGGCTCCCCTTGAAATACTAATTTTTGTTGTTTCATCAAGGAGTATTCTTAAGTGAAACTAGCTTTTTTTCTCCCGTTAATGTATGGGTAATGACCTGACAAAGTATAGATTATTGTCACTGCTTTTATTCATGCTAAGTAAAAATCCAGCAGTTTTACCCATTAGTACTTTTGCAGATATCAACACAGTGAAAAGAATACATAACATCTCAGTATTATTATGAAAAGTCTTAACATTGGAAACCACTGAGAGAAATCTATGGACCATACTCTTAGAACTGCTTGTAGAAAGCTCAATAATACTGTGATGACTGGATGCAAAACAAGTCAAACATGAGGCAGATGGTCTTGTAGTTCTTGTACTGAATCTAAGTGAAGTTTCCTTTATGGTCTTTTACATTAAAAAATTGTATTATGTCAGGCATGGTGGTGCATGCTTTTAATCCCAGTACTTGGGAGACTGAGACAGGAGGATCACAGTGAGTTCAAGACCAGCCTAGGCTACATAGTGAGTTTAGGGCCAGCCTGAACTACCAAAAAAAAAAAAAATATTAATGTGTCCTAGTGTAGAATTCTATTGTAACTGAAGTATAGAAGTAAAAAAGAAAAGGTATTTATATATTTCCTCATACATTGGATGGCTATGGTTTCTTTACTAATAAACATACAGAAACCATCAGGACTAGAGCAGCATGCGTGACGTGTTGTCATGTGTTGGTCTATGGGGTGGACTGAGCAAGGAACTGGTTCCTACCTGACCTTGTTTCCAACGTTGGGTTAGTGTCAGGGGTAGAGTCCTGGGAATCCCTGTAAAAGTCTGATAGTGTATTCTCTTTTTTTCTATTTTAAAAGCTCTCCAGCAATTATGAAATGTAAAACAGTCTGTCACTTGAGGTGTTTTTGTAAAGATGACGAGAAAGCCTTGAATTGGAAGAAACTGCATTTACAATCTTTCACCTGCTTGTTGGCTCCTGTTATAGAGAAAAGTGTTTTAAATTCTTGGGAAGGATATTTTAATATTTCATCTTTTCTTTGTCCCAGAATTTGATCCTCCAGCTCCTTTTGTCACTCGGTTTTTGAACACAAGAGCAATGAAAGAAACTTTCAAGAGTTATATGGAACTGCTTGTTAGTATTGCCTTGGACCCAGACACTATGCAAGCCTTAGAGAAGAGCAATGGTATGATGTGCTAAGTTGGACTTTCTAAATTTTTTAAATGATTCTGTCTGTTGGGTTTTTACTTGTAATTTGTGTGATATATGTCTGTAATTTTTTAGTTATGTTCATAGTATCTTCTAGAAAATGGTCAAATCTTTTTATGCATTGTTTGAATAGTAGAACAACTTCGTATTGAATATATTTTTATTGCTTCCTACTCATGGGGAAATTATGTAAGTATTCCTTTCTATCTTTTAATTTTTACAATCTATATCATCCTCATTAGTAGTTTACTAAATGTATTACACAGAAAGTCCATATGTTAATATATCCTGTTTTCCCATAATTGGGAAGATGGATGAGATAATAGGAGTATATAAATTAAAATAGTACGTTTATATCCTTAGTAAAAAAATAAATTGCAGAGAAAGTATCATCATTGTTGTCATCTCCTCCTCCTCCTCCCTCTTCCTCTTCCTCTTCCTCTTCTTCTTGGCAATATTGGAGATTGAACCTATGACCTTCTCATGGAGCTATTTATTGTTTTTGTTTTTCTAGTACCAAGAATCAAACTTAGGATCTTGCACTTTCTAGGCAGGTGCAGCATCCCTGAGCTATATCCTTAGGCCCCTCCAGCCTGTTTTTAAATTTGACACAGGGCCTCTCACTGATTCTGTGTTGTCCAGGCTGGACTTAAACTTGTCTCTTGCTTCAGCCTCCCAGAGTGCTAGAATTACAGGTGCGTGCCACCCCATCCAGCTGAGAAATTATTTTCTAATTAAATAGTATTAAAACAAGATAGGAGGCTGTGGGTGTGTCTCAGTGGTAGAATACTTGCCTAGCATGAGTAAGGCTATATGGCCTTGGGTTTAATCCCCAGCACAGAGATGTGGGTGGTAGGGTGATGGGTGTGGGGTTGGAAAAAAAATTGTGTTCATTGGATTATACTAATTAATATTTTCCCCTTTTTACTATCAAGTGTTTTCTTTCTCAAATTATTTGCATCATGAAATGCACATCTCTTTCTACTAGTCACTTCTGGTTTTATTTATATCTAGTATGCACATGTCCTCGGTTTCACCCCAGGACCACAAAGCAAACAAACTTGTTTTTATGAAATGTAAATGAAGTATTTGAAAAGATTTAACTAGTACTAGAAAGATAAAATCAAACTGTAAGGTATATGGCAGCAACCAAAGAAACTGTTCCTCACTAAGGACTTTTTCTTCCTTTAAAGGGGCATTCTTTCCCAGGTTGCTGTGCTTGTATTTCTTCAAAATATGTAAAATTTTATTCAACTGTGAGAATTTTTTATATATTTTAAAGAAAATCATATATTATGTTGATAAATGGAGAAATAGTTTAATAACCTATAGCATTTAATTCAGTTAATTAACTTACATTTTGAAAGTACTTTCATAAAGCTTAAAAGTTTAGAGAAGCAAAGAAAGTACAAACTTTCAAGTAGGAATCTCTGTCATACTTCTACTCTCTTCTCGAATAAGAGACATGTATTTTTGACAATTAATTTTGCATTGCTTTAAAAGTTCTGAGGATGAACCCAGGGCCTTGGACGGGCTAGACAAGTACTCTGCCACTTAGCTCTATCCCAGACTGGGAATGTCACTAGCATGCTTGAGGCCCTGGGTTGAATTCCCAACACTGCAAAGGAAAACAAACAAAGAATTGGGCATCTTCAATGTCTTATAAAATGGTATAGACCAGTTTATATTTTTGTAATACTATTACCATTGAGATGGTAAGTAAGATTTAGAGAAATTGGACACCACGTCGCTGCCCTCCATTGGTTCTAATTCCGTTAAAATCTGCTTCAAGGGCTTATGTGCCTAGCATTCAAGAGGCCCTGTGTTCAATCAAAAGTACATACTACCAAAACAAAACAAAATCAAATTCTAATTCAATTCTAGCTAAAACCCAGGACATTTGCAGAGCCATCCTATTATCAAGCTGCCTCTTTTTTTTTTTTTTTTTTTTTTCTCACTATTATGAGCCTATTTTCAAGTTAACCTTTTGGCGGGGGCAGAATTTTACGTTAGCCAATTAATTTAATGTCTTTCAACATTAAAATGTTGAGAAAAAGTTGAATTTTGACCAAGTATTTGTTAATAATTTATCCTTTTAAAATAAATTATATTTCAGATGAGCTACTTTTACCTCATATGAAAAAAATAGATGGCATGCTGAATGATAATCGAAAAAGACTTCTTTTGAATCTTCATTTAGATCAGCCATTCAAGGTATTTCCTTTAGATGATTTATCAGCGAAACTTAGTGGTGGGAGAAAAAAAACTCAGTGGTGATCACAGTTCTAAATGTGATAAGAAAAAAAATTCATAAAAGTCAAGTCATTCTTTGACAAAAATTTGTTTTTTGTTAGTGTCTGTTTAGTTTACCTTTTAAACATTAATCATTTGCTATTTAAATTTATTTCTGAAGCATTTATTTTTTTCTGATATTCATTCTATAAAATTTTGTCTAAATAATTTCTGAAAGTTAAACTACCTATATTCAAGTCTTTTTAAGGTGTGATCTTGCTCTGGAGTTTGGGTTGGCCTTGAACTTACTCTGTAGCCTAGGCTGGCCTGAGACTTGTGGCGACCCTCCTACCTCAACCTGTCATGTTTTTCTTTTGAATCTTTGTAAAAATTTTTATATTTTTTTCAATAATTAAAATTAGCCTTTTATAGATGTTATCAAAATTCCCTTTATGTGTCTTTGATTTACCCAGTACCCAAGGAAAAACATTATATATATATATATATATAAAATACTGTACCTTAGCAATAAAATTTGGTTTTGGTGTTAATCAGAAATACAGATCAAAAACTTAATCTAAACTCAGGATTTATCATAGAAGCTACTTAGTTTTTAAAAATTAGAAATTTTCTTATTCAAAATGTGTAATATCACATGTAAAATCATTTTTATGTCTGCCTTGAGAAACTTTTTGTTGGTAGAATCAATACAATGTGTATGCTGGCTTTCTTGCATTTCTATTTTGTAAACTGCACGTGGAAGTAACTATAGACTTCATTTTAACTGGGTGAAACTTAAATGACAATAAAGGACACTGGTAGTCTTGGTGTTCTTTACTACTGTACACTTGCAGAACTGGTAAGAAATCCTGTACCAAAGAATTTGATTGCTGGCTCCTAGTCCAGTGTTTTATATTTAATGTCTACCTTTAAATGAAGTATTATTTTAGGAAGTACAGTATTGTCTAGAGACAAGGGAATTTTTGTAGATATGTATTTTCCAAAAAATTTACTAAATATTAAAAATTCCCAATTTCAATAGGCTGTAGCTCAGTGGCCAAGCCCTGAGTTCATCCAACAGCACAACACCAGAAAGTTTACCAGTTTTGTTTGATCATTTTAGAAATGTCAAACCTTGTAATAATTTATGTTACCAAATCCACCAGTTAGAATTTAATACTCAATAGATATTTTCTCTCCTTTTTTTGGAAACAAAACATTTATTGGTACATTTTAGATCTACATGATGATAACACTCATCATAGGGAATTTGCACCTGTACATAGTGTATCCTGCCTTTCCTCTCCTCCCCCTGCACTGCCCTGGCAATAGATGTTTAAAGCTTGTGCAGTAGTTTATGGTGAACAACTGAAAAATTTATATTCTTATTCACAGAAAAAACAAGATTTCAAATTTTGTAAAGTAACTAATTTTGATGAGTTTCACCTAATAATTTGCCTGTCAAAGTCAAATTATGCAGTATTAAAAGTTTAAATGAGTTGAAGTAAAAAAAAATTACAAATAATAAAGAAAGATATTCTATTTCTTAGAAATAGCACTGTGCCCCTAATGATCATGGTGATTTTAGGAGTAATCCTGAAGCCTTTTGCAGTTAATGATACTCTGTCTCCCTCAGAAATACACATACTTCATATCATCTTTAGCTTCTTGTGTTCCCTACAAAGATTTAAATTTTCTTCTTTCATCTCCTCTGATTTAGGGCCATTGGTTTCCAAACTTGGAATCCATTTTTAGTCTTAGAACTCTATTTGTTGTAATTATTCTATGTCCAAAATTATACAAGCATGCTATATTTTAAAAGCAGAACACTAAAGTATATGATAAAAGGAATAATTTGAGAAAAGAACAAAGCTAGAAATTGATGATAGCACACTCTGGAAAGAAACTCCAAAAGTTTTACTGTATGAAAAATGATACCTAGTTCCCTGTTACACTTATACCTAAGAATAATTCAAGTTGGCTGTTTTAAAAATGCACCATTTTCAGGACTACAATATTATTACTTGGAAAATGAGTTTGAAAAACTGGCTTTTGAGCTTATCAGATAAGGACTGTAGTCTGAATCATAAATATATGGGAGTATTTTAACCATTTTAGCCCAAAATAATAAATGCTGCTGGTAACTCAATAAAATTTTATGAAATTAATCAAACTAGTTAGATTAAGCTACAAGTATCATTTGGTTATTTTGTTGTAGTTTTTCATGTCAGAATAACTTACAAGTTAAAGGCATAAATAACTTAACGGCTTTCTTAAATTGATTCTGCCACACAATCACAATACTATTAGTAGTAGCTACCGTGACTTTCTGGTCAGAAAAGTTATTAAGCTGTTTCAGGATCTTATCACACAAGTTCTGTTTGCATGGTCAAAAGAAGCAAGAGAATTGATTAAATAGAAGCCTTAGAATATTTCTTCTTGGCCTCTGTCCTCATCTTCATCCAAAATGAAATGACTTCTTTTTTTTTTTGGACTGGGGATTGAACTCTGGTCCTTGTGCTTGCAAGGCAGGCCACCGAACCGCTGAGCTAAATCCCTGGCCCCGAAATGACTTCTTTATACTAGGACTTGGCTGGGTATTAACAGTGGTTTCAGTAGCAGTTTGAAGAAGCATACATAGCTCCCTGTCTGCCCTGCCTTGAAGCCAGAGAGGCATTATTAAGAACTGTCGAACTTCTTCTGGTATCCCTGTTGCTTAAAAAACAAGCAACTCAGATTCAAGGGCAGATAAATAGATTCTACATCTGATGGGAGGAAGTGCAAAGAATCTGTGACTGTCTCACCTCTACCCATGTGCGCGCGCGCGTGTGTGTGTGTGCGCATATGTATAAATTACTATGTCCCATCAGTAACCACCCACATGTAGTGAATGTGTGCACATGTGTATATGTAGATTTTGAAAAGCTGAAAACAATTTAGTTTTCTTCTGGTTGAGTTATTATGCTTCATTGTTTTAAAGAATGCTTTGGAGAGTTTTCCTGAACTAACAGTAATTACTCGAGACTCTAAAGCAAAAAGTGGAGGATCTGCTATTTCTAAAATCAAAATGAATGGCAAAGCTTATAATAAGAAAACTCTGAGGACTTCTAAAACAACCACTAAATCTGCACAGGTAAGTCCATAGTGATTAATGAAAGTGTGCCTTTTCCAAAACATAAAAATGAGCAGATATTTTACTATTTGTCATTAAGTTTGAAGTCTGTTGGGGTAGGAATAAGCAACTCTGACCTGAGGAACAGGGAATCAGTGTTGTTGATTGTTTTTCTCCAGTGCTTAACACAGTATCTAGAATATAGTAAGTGCTCACAGATTTTTTTAAGTAAACTAATAATCATCCCATGTTTGTGTTTATATACTTACATATGGTTTTAAATTTATTTTTTAATTGACAAAGCTATATATTTATCATGTACTACGTTTTTAATTATGTATACATTGTGAAATGGCTGACTTGTCCTAATTAACAAGCATTACCTGTTTACCTGTTTAGTGAGCACACCTTGTATAGTCAATATGGATTTCATATCTGCAGTCATTACCATTGGACTATCTTCCATTATTTTCAAACATAGTATATATTGTTAACAATCTTCAGAAAACAGTTCCATAGCATAAAAGTTCCCCATCAAAATGTATTCTATAAAAACACATCATAAATGCATCAAAACGTATATGTGTGTAAGAGCAATGCAGGTATATGCCACCAGTGTGAGGTTGAAGAGCCACAAAGACAATGTAATGCTACTTACTTTGGGGGGCAAAAGCTAATGATCATACTCAGTACTTCATGTGTGCTAAGAAAGTGCTCCAGCGCTGAACTACATCCCCAGCCTAGTATTTACTTTTTAAAATGAAGAGATGGTACTGGAGGTGTAGCACAGTGAGTTCTTGCCTAATGTATATGAGGCTCTATATCAATCCCCAGCACCACAAAAAGAAAAGAGACAGATTCATTTATTCTTTAAAAAACAAAAGAAAAATTGGTGCCGGGCATGGTGGCGCACGCCTATATTACCAGCACTCCGGAGGCTGAGGAAGCCATGAGTTTGGGGCCAACCTGGGCTACATAGTTCAGAGCCAGCCTGAACTACAAAATGAGACCCTGTCTCAAAAAAAAAAAAAAAAAGGTGCTTTGTGCCAAATGCAGTCTGAGTATTATGGGATACAACACTGAAAACTAGTTAAAATCCCTGTTCTTGCGTAATTTATATCTTGGGGGATAAGAAGGAACTGGTATAATACATAAAAGTATGTAGATAAAAAAATAAGCTCGGGAGGGCCGGGGATTTAGCTCAGCGGTTCGGTGGCCTGCCTTGCAAGCACAAGGAACCGAGTTCAATCCCCGGTACCAAAAAAAAAAAAAAAAAAAAAAAAAAAAAATCTAGGGAAATAAAGTTGTAGAAATATCTATATATATGAAATACCTGAGGGAGAAGCATGAAAGAATATACAACGTGCTGTTTGCCCTTTTTTTCTCTCTCTCTCTTTTGGTAGTAGTAATGGGGATTGAATCTAGGGCTTTCACACTGAGCTACATCCCCAGTCCTTTGTTAATTTCTTATTTTGAGATGGGCTTTCACTAAGTTGCTCAGATTGGGCTCAAACTCAAGATCTTCCTGCCTCAGCCTCCCAGTGTGCGGGGATTACAAGCAGGTACTACCACACCCAGCTAGCCTTTTCTATTTCTCAAGCAAATATTATAGAAAGTCTTTTACAAATTGTATTATTTTTTCATTTAAATTTTTCCATAATGTTAATTTTTTTTCTAATAGTGCATATTTACATTTAGGAAAAAGAATGAAGATTTTCAAACACAATCTGAACTCATGAATAAGCCTCTTTGCATGTTAATATAATGTAATATCTATGCCAGTCATTTTCACGATTGCCATGAGACTTTAGTTTTTTTTGGGAGGGGGCATTGAGACACGGTCTCACTATGAAGTTGAGATTGACCTGGAACTCACTCCTAGCCCAGGCTGGTCTCGAACTCCCAGCGATCCTCCTGCCTCAGCCTCCCAAGTGCTGGGATTACAGGCGTGTGCCACCACTCCCAGCTGAGATTTTAGTTTTTGTTTTGCTTGCCATGAGACTTGATTTAGTGTTTCCCCAAAAGTATTCTAAGTTCAGATGTTCCATGAACTTTCTTTTTATAGGAGTTTGCCGTTGATCCAGAGAAAATACAGCTGTATTCTTTGTACCATTCACTCCATCATTATAAATATCATGTTTACCTGATGTGTAAAGATGAGGTAATTTTCTCATTTATTTAAAAAATATATATATTTTGTGAACATTAAGGAAAGTGTGATTGGTGAATGTTTTAAATGAATTGTAAAATATGTGTATATATGTGGCGGGGGCTTTTTGGTCAGTTGGTTTTGTCCTATGTTCTACTATAAGTAATAACTAAATTTATTGTTTTGCATTTCTCTGCTGTATTTTTGCTGAGATTCTTCAGTGTCTTACTGCCTCTTGAGCTATAAATGGTAATGTTTTTAAACTGCTCGTGTTTGCTTTACATGGCCGCAGTACATGGTGCTTTATGGCATTTTATTCTCTTGTAACAGAATGATCCTGCTTTAATTCAATTCAGTTACTGCTCCTCATCTTCATCCAAAATGAAATGACTCCTTTATAGTAGGACTTGGCTTGATAACTTGCTGTCTTATCACTGAATAGCCTTATCCTGCTTACTTACAGAGAATTGGTTTTGTTCCTTGTTAGGAAGAAATGGAAATTAAAATTTAAGTATAATTTTTAGGTATCATAAATTTCAAGTTTCTCAGGAATTACATATGACAACAGTATTACCTTGTAGATGGGATATAAGAATTAACTGCCTCCAAATAAGTCTCAATACTAGCATATTTAACCAGCTCTGCAGCTTTTTATAGGAGGTTAAGATAGTTCAAGGCTAAACATGATGTGTTATGTAGTCTGATTTGAAAAGATGTTCTTAAATCTAACCCCTATCAAAGGAAAGAGCAAAGAGGGTGGTGCAAAATATGTTGACTTTTTTACAGTGTTCTGAAAACAGACCCTAATATTTTTCATTTGGCTTTTAACACAATTGGAAGAAATTGGGGAGGTTTGAAATACTTTTGCCAATCTTCATGTCTGCCAATATGGAGCCAATGATAGTAGCATTAGACCTCATCCAAATTTATCTGAAATAATCATTCTGCATGAGTGGGAATAAAAAAAAAATCAGTATGTATAGGTGAATTGATAAATATTTCCATTCAAGATGTAGAAAGGATTGTGAAGGGCTTAAGTATAAATGTAAGCTAATGCGACAATTTTTTTAATTTTAGATTTCTTCTGTGCAGAAAAAAAATGAAGACTTAGGACAAGAGGAAATTGTTCAACTTTGTATGAAAAATGTAAAATGGGTGGAGGACCTATTTGAAAAATTTGGAGAACTTCTAAATCATGTTCAGCAGAAATGTTCCTAACGTTTTTCCACAAATCCCATCTTTTTATAGCACTAATGAGATTGTGAGGGGTGGTCACAAATAATCAGTGTCAAGCAGTGGTCTCCTGCACATATGCGCCTCCATTGTGGATCCTTTACCAGGGCCTTTGCTGAAGGACAGAGGTGCTGCCAAGGCAGTCAGTCCTTAGAAATGGACCTTCATCCCATGACATTTTTAGCCTAATGAATGATTTTTCTATTTTGTAAACCATTGCGTAACTGAGTTTTATTTTCAGAAGTGTTTGGCAAGTGATGAAGCATGCACTAAATATAATTTTTCTTTATTGATAGAGAAATAACACCTAAATAACTTGATTGTCAGACTCTGGCTAAATATCTTAGTGAAAGAGAGGTGGCAGAAAGTTTGCATTCCAGTCTAGCCACAAAACAAACTATTGTACATTATGTAAACAGATCTGGTGTGCTGTGACATCTTGTATGAGAATATCATCAACTTTAAATGTAAAATTCAGAAACTGCATTCTGCTTTATGGACTCTTTGACATATTCAGGAAACTGGATATGGAATTGGTGCAATTCTGTGCTTTTTGTGTCAAACTATATTGTGATGAAAGAAACAGTGACATACTATTTTCCCTATCTCAAAAAAAAGTATTTTCATTTATTCTGTTTTTATTTTGGAAATTTGTCAATTGTACATTTTATTTTACTAATAGTTGTATTTTTCACAAGGAAAATGTTGTGGTTATAATTATGTTCTCTGTATCTGTACTACACTTCATTGTTTTCAGTAAAACCTGTTTAGTTATATGTCAGATTTCTATTGTGAATTCTATCTTGAGGTAACCATTATCTTTTTGTTCATACAGATTTGCTCCAGTGTTATCCAGAATTTACATTCAGTGCTAGAATTAGTTTAGCTTTATAAGTGGGCCTGTGTTAGGCACTGCAGTAATCTCCTAATTCATAAATTTACTGAACTAGTACTTGATTAATGGATTTGTTGAAGCAAAAATCTAAGTACATGATGCATTTGTGAAGAATAAAGTTAATAATCAGATGATATGCAGTGTTACACACAGCTTCCCTAACTTGTAGAACTGGAAGTGATAGAGTTCTCCTTTTGGTGCCTTTTCAACCTTTATACATAGTATTGTAGCTTTCTTAAGTTTGACAGCTAGTGCAGTTCAAATAGTTTAGCAGAGACAGTGAATGTATTAGGTTCAACATGACCTCATGTTTTATTTGTGTTTGCCAACAGGATGCCTTATTTGTTTGTGAAAAAGATTTACTAGTTCATTCTAAACTATCCCATTTTTTAGATTCTAAAGAAGTTAATCATCATACTTTTTTTATTTTACCACCATTTAGTGCCTTAAATCCTATTAAGAAAGCAGTGTTACTGCTCATTGCCCAAATAAGATAGGCTTACTTACATGGATATTCCTATTGTCTTGGTTTTGAGTTAACTGACCAAGTTCTTATGCTTAAAACTTCAGCAAACTGGCAAAGAATCAAAGGTAACATGTTACTTGATTGAGAGTAAAACATAGCATTGGGTAAAACTGAGGATTTGAGTTAAGCTCACATATTTATTTCTAATGGTCATCTTATTAAAAGCAATAATCCTTACTACTTGTACTAGCCATTAGACAAGGTACTCAATAATGGAATTTTTACTAAAGGGTTAAATGTTCCATTTCTGAAAGTTTTTTAAAACTTATTTTGAAAACAAAAGTAACCTATTCAATTGCTTTTAGCCTGACTCTTGAGAGATGCAGAGAATATCAACAGTGGGAGAATCATACTCGCAAGTGGAAAAGAGTAGGAAGCAGCCATATTTTTTCTGATAGTATTGACTCTGGACAGAATTGGTTTCTTTCACTTCCAAAGTACAGAGTAGAAAATTACATCTCCTAGGTAATGTTGCGAGTATGCATTTTTAAATTATCCCCCCAGCTTACTTTCCTGAATCATTGCTTATTTAAATATTTTTGAAAGCCATCTTGCATGTAGGTAACGTCTTAATGTAGATCTGGGAAATTATAGCCACATTTTCTTCAAGAATAATCCCAATGGAAAACATCTTGTATCTTTAATGTCATTTCCTAAAGGAAATAATCCATTTCCTTCTGAACTGCATTTGCTCTCAAGCTGTTTCCAGTTGTGTTCATGTTAATAACACAAGTGTTTTCATGATACAGGAGGCCAAGTCCTTCGATGCACCTACAAGATAACCTGTTGTTTGGTTGCATCATCATCTCTCATGTGTTCCATGTAGCACAAGGAAACCAGCAACCTCGGGCCTTAGAAAAAAGTGGGGCTATTATTATGACAACCATACATGAGTCTTCTCTTTGTATGAAGTTAAATAAATACCTAGCTGGTAGGCATTTCCATTTCTTGCCAGGGGGGTTGAAATTTAGAATGTAGAAGTAACTTTAGGTTGTAGATAGAATTAAAGAGGTAAAGCACATGTTGCCACAACCCAGGAAAATATTTTAAAAATTGGGTTCTCTTACCTACAGAGATCTGGATATAATTTAATGTAAAAAGTAATTTTGTGTTGGTGCTTATTATTAGTTCAGATGAGCGGTTGGAGAGTGGGGCTTCCTTGTCATTTTCAAGGATAACCCAATTTCCATTTACTTGATCCTCATGAAATCATAAATGTCTAATGATTTATGAATTACAACAGTAAGTTGAACTAGAAACTTCCCGTTTTCTGTTATATTATCAAATAGGAAACATTGGTAACATGGAAAAAATCATTTTAAAATGGTTTAGAAAATTTTAGATTGCTTTTAATATTCTAAATTTCTTTAAATTTCTAAAACAAATATATATAGGTGAACTCATGCATTAGTACTATTTTTCAAAACTTCACATTTTTAAACTGTAATTTTCTTCTAAATATACATACTGTATTTATTTTCTTTAAAGCAGCCATATTCTGGCCTGTGGCTCTGAAGAGATACCTGTAAAACCTATACAGCAGCAGGGTTATTGAAGCATCTTTCCCAAAAGTTGCTTCAAATGTGTAAGTTGCTATTTTATTGTATTTGTAGAATATAATTTTTGTTTTAAACTCTTATTTCCATCTGTTTCACAAAAAATGTTTCTCAAATAGAGTGAAATATCCAGAATAACTGCATCTGTGTTGGTTACCCTTGACACACAACTGCACAAATGAACATGTACACTTTTGGTCGTACATTAACTTGCATGCATAACTTTTGGCATCCGTATTCACAAATGCATGTTTTTGCAAATCACCTTTATTTATGAGTGACAGTAATTGAAATTAAGGATACAAAGAAACCTGCATTTGTAGTCCAGAGTTTTCAGTCGGTCCATAATATGAAATATGGAAATGTGAAAGACAATTTTGTATATTTGTTTGTTACTAACTCAGATCATTAAAGTGAAAACAGTTTTTTAAACAACAAAATCAGAATGTTTGGGGTTTTATTTAAGAATTGAAAGCTAAAGTGTTCTGAAGCCAAATACATCATGTTTAGATTCTTCAGAGAGCACATACCATGGTAGAGATTGTTGTTATACAAATGGTACAGGTCTTCATTTTATTTTTTCAGATAATATTGTAATCAGTATTTGATAAATGTTACAGCCTTAGCTGATGATATCATAACTTATTTTATAGAGTCTCTTAAAAATAATTTAACAGTCTATAGTGATACCACCCTGAATGGGCCCAATCTCTTCTAAAAATAATTTAACAGCAAAGCTTTGATTCTAGAGTTCAAAATCACTTTATGAATTCAAATTTTTACATCTGCTTTTTTCAGAAATAGAAAATCCTTAATGTTTCATAGAAAGTCTCAACACAGGATGAGACTGGATTAATCATTGCATAATAAAATAAGAAACAGTGACATACAGATGCATGATCTATTTGGATAGGCTTACATTAAGGTTGCATCTATATTTATGTAGTTGCCAGACGGCTGTCAAAGATGGGAACAATAGTTTTTGGTGCATAGTTGAGAGAAAAATCAAAATAGGTGGTTCTAATAATAAATCAGCAGTTTTGCTCTTGGGCCCTAGAGGAATTCTAGTATTATGACAAGGACTGGCCTAGGCAGCCATTTCTATTTTGTTCCATGAAGAGATGTAGAACTACTCAATAAATTTCTAAGAACCCAGAAATGTACTTTTATATGAATATTCTAGTTTTTAAATGTTGGTTTTAAAACAGTACAGCACTCTCCCGCCAAAACATCTGATGGCCAAATAGCCTGCCCTCCACTTTGCATGCTTTTTAAATTTTTATTATTGATTGATTGATTGATTGTACTACACATTGAACCCAGGGCCGTCACACTGAGCTATATCCCCAGTGACCTGGCCCTGCCCTTTTTGAGACTGTGTCTTTTAAGGATGGGCTCATTCTTTTGATCCTCCTGCCTCAGCCTCCCAAAGTGCAAATTCTTTTATGATATCTTTCTAGTACCTATGATATTTCAAACATGAACAAATCAGGATTAAAATACTCGGTAGCTACTTTCCCCGACTACTAAAAAGGCTTAGAAACTAAGTCATTACATTTTAAGTGTTAAGTAGCATTTCACTAACCATACATTCAATTCACTGATAAAAATCACAAATCAGAGCCATCTTTTATCTAATATCTAGGGTAGTGTGGTGAACCTTTTAGAGCTTTCAGTATTAAAACAGCCCACTACAGGGCTGGGGATTTTGTTCAGTGGTTCCGCCGCCTGCCTTGCAAGCACAAGGATCCAAGTTCAATACCCAGTACCAAAAAAATAAAAAACCAGCCCACTACAGCACACACGCCATATGTTCACCACCACGAATATAGGGTATATTATAGTTGAAGCTCCAGAATAAGTTGGGACCATGTCCTCAATTATGTATTATATGTTGTGACATTCTGTTTTCTTTTATTCACTCTAAACAAGACTTACTTCTGGCCAGCAGGACAATTACTGAGGCAGAATTTTCAGCTTTAGGCTACAGGTCTAGATAAAAAAATGAAGTCCCCTAAATGCCTGACTAATAATTTCAATCAGTATACACAATTGGTTTCTTCCTGGTTATTACAAAGGGAGAAAAACCAACTGTTCCTGCAAAGTAAAGGGAAAAACTGAAAGTTTTCCCTCCCTTAAAATTAAAATAGTTATTATAGGGCAACCACAGTCAAATTTGCTTTTTCACTTTTATAACAAATTACCAACAAGGTCCTGACCTAGGAATCAAAAACAAAATCTCAAAATTTAAAACTATGAAGCAAGCTAAATCATATACAGTTCTTGATTCAAAAATTAATACTGGAGAATTACCCAAATAGCAAATAACCTCATGTTCAGTTACTACCACATTATTTCAAAGAGGAGGCATTATGCATTCATGGCATTCATTTATTTACAAACATACCTAGTATGCTGCATGAGTTAATGAGTTTGACCCATTTCTGAAGACTGCACCTCCTAAAACATTCTTCACATCTGTTAAGTGGATGATTTAAAGCATCCTTAATTCTTACGCAGTTTTGGGATCTTACTATAAAAAAAGGTGCAGAAAATCCAGATCCGAAAAAAAAAAGGTCAGCATAACCAGTATTCACCACTTGTTTTCCACTTAAAATGGCACGCTTTCCCCAGGGCACACCTCACAGTGGTTCTGACCAGAGGTGTGAACCTCTGGCTGCTCTGTCGTAACAATGCGCTCTTGGAAGCTCTGTGAAAGGCACAGAGACCCACTGTAGAAGAAATGCCCAGCCACACCAAGTCCTCTTGTTCTTACAGCCTTGCTCTCCTCTGTCAAGATTTAAAGATAAAACTCTTTAAACTCTGTTTTGTTTTTAACCCATAAAGAAATATAAAATTTCAGCCAGGCACAGTGGTGCAGCCTGTAATCACAGTACTTGGAAAGCTGAGGCAGAAAGATTCAAAGTTTGAGGCCCCGCTGGACAATTCTGAGAGACATGTCTTCAAGGGCTGTAGGCAGAAAATGGGAGCTGTAGCTCAGTGCAAAGACCCCCTAGTATAAAAATCCAGTTGAAGTTATTTTCAATATATTTGCTACCTTAACTAGTTTTGATTGTAAAAATACTTCATTCCTTATTTTACACGAAAATATTGTTTTTGTTTTGTTTTGTTTTGCAGTACTGGGGACTGAACCCAGGGAGTGCTGAGCCACATCCTCAGCCTGGTTGGTTGATTGAGACAGGGACTAGCTACCAAGTCCAGGCTGGCCTCGGATTTGCAGCACTCCTGTTTCAACTGCCAGGGAAGCTGGAATTCAGAGATGTGGCAGCATGCCCGCCTGGCTCTTAATCTCGTTCTTTCTAGTAGTTTTTTTTTGTTTTGTTTTGTTTTGTTTTTTAATCTTGGAGAATTTAACCTGATTCTACTACAGGAAAATGAAAGATGATACTTCTACTCTTTTGTTTTCCAAATAGAAAATATTTTACTAGAAAAACACTAAAAAAACCTACTCATGCTTGTTTTAAAAAGAAAATCAACAGTGTGGAAAAATATAAACAAAAGGATATAAACTACCGAGTCTTCATATTTGCTTAAAATATACTTTGTGTTCCCAATTTAGTATGAGTTCCAAGACTTGATACTATGGATTACCCCTTTCCTATGTAGCTTTAGGTAAATTCCTAGTTTTCAAAATTTTTTAAAAAGCATATTTCAAGATAAAAGAATGATCTGGGTTATTGATCATTTAATATATATATCTAAATA